>NW_026000019.1:16736798-16820550 GCF_001458135.2 Marmota marmota marmota
CCCCCCCCCCCTTTGCTGTATCTATAAAGTTTCTCCATTTCTCCCATGCCCCCCACCATCCCTATTATGAGTCAGCATCCTCATATCAGAGAAAACATTTAGCATTTGGCTTTTTTGGGGTTGGCTTACTGCACTTAGCATAATATTCTCCAAATCCATCCATTTACCCTTCAAATTCCATAATTTTGTTCTCTTTTAATGCTGAGTAATATTCCATTGTGTATATATTTTCCCTATTCATTCATCTACTGAAGGGCATCTGGGTTGGTCCTCCTGATTTGATTTTTAAATACCTAAAGTGTTATGGTCAAAATTGTTATACAATCCACCACAGATTATTTGAACATTTTTGTTTATGTTTATTCAAATTGTTGAAATTGAGTTATGTCAGGCATTACTAAATTCATGAAAAGAAAATGTTCATATATTGAGGCATTCATTGATGATAACTCAATTTACTTCTCAGACACCCATAGGAAAAGTAATTCATTCTTTTCAGGTTCTGGTACCTCTATTATTCGCTTGTTAACTAGGCCTAAATGATGAACATTTTTTAATTTTAATTTAATGTTGTTACATTCAAGCGGTCTCTTTTTGCATAGTTCAAAACATTCAAATTTTGTTTTTAAAGTAGCTATTTAAAAATAAAAGATTATTTTTGCTAAACATCAGTTTATAATGAATTTTGATCCAGGTCAGATTTAGGGTAACTGTAACTTTTAACATGTTTGTGTTTTGTTTGATACCAGGGATTGAGTCCAGGAGCACTTATCCCCTGAGCCACATTCCCAGCTGTATTTATTTTTTATTTTGAATCAGGATCCCACTAAGTTGTATAGAGCCTTGCCAAGTGGCTGAGGCTGGCCTTAGAAGTTGGAATCCTCCTGCCTCAGCCCCATAAATTGCTATGATTACAGGCGTATAACACCATGTCCAGCTTTAATATGCTTTTGATTGTAGAGTGCTATTGAATTTTAAATTTTTATTTAACAGATCTCCAAGCACTTATTAACTGGATTTTTAAAAAAGAGATATACTTTTAAGGACTGCCAGTATCCCCCCCACAACACACACACACACACACACACACACACACACACACACACCTGCCCTGCCTCTCTGAATCAGAATATATTTTTATCATTGTCTTAAAAGTCACTGGCTGTATAGGACTGTGGAAAAATAAGATGAATGGAAGTGCAGAAGAGAAGATTTTCTTCCTAAATTTTGCCTGGGATCCATCTTTTAAAGCAGTTATTTGCTGAACAGTGTTTTAGGCTGAAAGTTCCCTGCTGGGTAGTAAGAGGAAAGGAGAAGAAAGTGGGCATGGAGGCAGATACTTTTGGAGATTAGGTCGCTGGGAATTAAAAAATCTTTTAAGAGCTGTGCAGTTTCCATATGTCATCTTACATTGATGGAAGAAGTAGTGGTTGTAGTTTGTTATGACACTAACATACTTTCTTCTATTCTTTCTATGTATCCCAAATCATGTCATTTTTTGCATAACTTTGTGGTTGAAAGTAGAAATTGTTGTTAAAAACTGGGCTATCTTTGTGCTTAGCAAGTTTAAGAGGAAGATAAACTTCGAGCATAGTCTCTGGAGAAAACATGTAGAGGAAAGTTAAAGAAATATAATTCACATATATTCAGTTGTGTAGACTACCTCTGCAGGAGAAAGCCTTTATGAATCTTTGGAGTACAACTCCAAATTTGAAGTAGAGGCTAGAAAGAGCAGTTTGCATGAGTAAAGTTTCATTTGGATGAAAAAAAAAATGTGATCTTATTTCTTTGTTATCTATTCTATGTAGAAATAGGCCCAATTAATCTTATTTAAATGAGATGAAATGAGAACTTGAAATTATTCTAGCATTTTATGTGGCACATTGTAAATACTGAGTAAATGTTAGTGTTATAATTTCAGATTTACAAGCTTACCCTTAGAATAGTGCTTCGGAATTAGAACTAGAGCTTGTTAAAATAAGATTGCAGAGCCCCACTCCCATAATTTCTGATGATCTAGTCTGTATAGGGGGAAAAAACGTGGATTTCTAACAAATTCCCATGTGATACTAATGGTACTTGTCTGAGAAATGTTGCTGTAGATTAAGAGCTTTGAAAAGAAGAAATTCTGATAGAAAATATTTATAATCTTCAGGGAAAGGTCATGATTATTTTTTAATAAACCATATGTATTAAAACAGTTTAATAGCCACATAGTAGCCAGTGTAATGAATTAATGAATTAATCAGATACTTACACCTACTTAAGTAATGAATAACTTTGGAATGTTCAGTATTAGAAGTGCAGGGTAGTTTGTCTCATAAAAGTGAAGTTCATTTTCGTGCTTAGATAATTTATAGATTTTGCACTTGCACAAAGGTGAGAGGTGTAAATATCTTTGAAAGTAGAAAATGTGGTCAAGTATAATCAGTAGGTGGGAAGAGGGAAAGCAAAAATAACTGTCCTGTGCTCAGGGTAGAGACTAAGTAGATTCATTGAATTCTGTATTTCTACAGTAATTTATAAGATAATTTTTTTTGTTACTAGGCAGAAATACTATGATTTATTCCCATTTATAAAACAACAAAGAGAAAACAGATGATAAAAACTTCTTTTAATTGAAAATGCAGTTGATTTCAGTACATTTCTCAACTGTAACATTGAAAACAAGTAAACATTAGAATGGCATTATCAAGATTCTAAAAATGATAGTCAAGCTAGAATTCTCTATTTGGGAAAGTTATTTCAAGATGAGCATAAATGCAGACATTTTAAATTAAGCCAAAATGAAGGGAGTTTAGAGAATGTTTGACATGTGCTTCAGGAAAAGAAATGATTTGAGAAGGAGACGTTTAAATTGAAGTAGACAGGGTTCAGTCAGAGAAAATAAAGAATTTAAATGTTTCAAGCAGAAAGCAATTAAAATTTTAAAAAAAATGGGAAATTTAAAACTTGTAATAAGGGATTGAAGATCAAAGTTGAGCACCGGAGATTGTAAACCATACATAAAGCAGCAACAGTAGCTTCCTCTTAACTCAATGTATATTATGCAATTTAAATGGTAATGCTGTGTCTGTGTGCCTCAAATATACCATTCTGTTGGGCGATGTCAATAATGAGGAATGCTATGTATGTTTGGGGGCAAGGGTATGGAGAAAATCTATACCTTCACTATAGTTTTGCTGTGAACCTAAAACTGCTCTAAACAATAATGTTAGTTTTTTTTTTTCTTTTAATGAGATAGGACCAAAATATCCCCTCTAAAGAGGAGTGATTGACATCTAAAAGAATTAAGAATTTGATTAACTTTAAAACGTCTTAATTTAACATGGATGTTAACATCTCTTTGAAAAATAATTAATTTAAACAATTTGGATCTCTAAAAAAAACTCAGTTGAAACAATACATATTATCACAGAAAATGTGATTGATAAGTGTATATAGGCAAAAACTCCTGTCAAAAGGAAAATACTTTGATGATAAATCACAATGTAAAACATGTGTGTGTGCTATATTTAAGAGTTCTTAAAATACAAGAGCTGTGAGTGTTGAAAATGAGATTTAATTCAGGTTAGAAAGCATTGAATTTCAATTTCTTAGTTTCTGTCCTTCACTCTGCCTTAATCTGCCATTTTTCTTTTGCGTGCGTGCGCGCGCGCACACACACACACAATGTTGTAATGATTGGGTCCAGTCCATGGTGGAGTTTAAGTAAAAATCCCTGTGTTAACTCTAAGAGAAAAGAAGCATATTTAAATATTTAATTGAGACTTTAAAGCAGATCCATGACAGGCTGAGTGGACCAAAAATAAAACTATGTAAGTTTTAAATGGTTTTGTAACAAGCTAGAGCATATATACAAACACTGATAAAGAATAAACTTTTATTTAAACTATCTTTGGAATATCAGAAAATGTGCAAAATCTTGATCATATACCAAACTTCAAATTATAGAAAAATAAAAGAGTAGAGAATGCATTCTCTGATCACAATATGGAATAAGATGATTAGGAGATAATGGACTGAGATAAATCTAGGAGATGATAAAAACTTATCATGTGCCAGGCATAGTTGCACACACCTGTAATTCCAGCAGCTCTGGAGACCAAGGCATGAGGATGGCCTAGTTCAAGGTCAGCCTCAGCAATTTAGCAAAGCCCTAAACAACTTAATGAGACCTTGTCTTAAAAATAAAAAAGAGCTGGGGATGTGGCTCTTTGGTTAAATGCTTCTGGGTTCAATTCCTGGTAGGGGGAAAAAAAACCCAACCTACAGGTAAATCTAAATGCTGTTAGGCAGCTCTAAAGATCAAAAGGGAGATGAAGCTACTGTGATGAAACTTCTCTGTGTTGGAACCTGTAGAGATAGCTCAGTGCTGAGAATGAACTTCTTGCTTTCAGCCCTTACTGATAAAGAAAGTATGGGAAGAATGTAGTTAAGCACCTAACCAAAGAAGCCAGAGAAAGAGCAAAATAAATCTAAATAAAATAGAAATAAGTAGGATAAAAGTAATACATTATGAAAATAATTATTAAATCAATCCATAGTCTTTTTAAAACAGATGATGCAGATTGCTAGTTAACCTGATTAAGTAAAACTAGGAGAAACCATGAGTACATTAAAAAAAGAAAAAGAAAGAAAGAAACTGGGGAAATGACTGCCAGTACATAGGAAGAAAAAAACACTAAGAAAAAACTGTGCTCAAATCTGTTGTAGGTAATTTGGGGAACTTGAATGAAAGAGATTATTTTCTAGGGAATGTAAGTGATCTAGACAGGCCAGGCCCTAAAAGGAAACAAAAATCTTTATGGACTAATAAATTATGATAGGAAAAAATAAAGTTGACAAATAGAAAATAATGTAAGGACACACCTAACTGGAAAAAGTGAGACATCTAAAAGAAGAAAACTTTAAATTTTGTTTAATTAACAATATCTTAAACAAATAGAAACAACATATTCCTAGATGGAAACACATCATAAAAATCGGTGTATAAATTTTACATGATTGTAATGAAAATGCCAATGGATACATTTGGTTTAGGAAATAGATAAGTTGTTTTCAAACTTTAAAATACAGTTTACCAATGAAAATTCAGAGGATAAAGAATAATGAGAAGGCAAGCTGGGCAGGTTGTTGGGGGCTGAGGCAGAAGGTTGACAAGTTTGAGACCATACTCAGTAACTCAGTGAGATCCTGTCACAAAACAAACCAATCAAAACCAAACCAAAACAAAAACTCCCCTGGGTTCAATTTCCAGCACCAAAAAGCAAGAGTAGGGGTTAATGAGAGGGCACCGGTTCCTACAAGATGTTACCACATATTATGATGAAATTTTAATTAAAACTGTGTGGTGTAAGAATACAGAGAATGTCATCCCACATTCTTGTAGGAATTTAGTAAATACAATATAAACATTATTCTTCATGTGAAAAATAAAATACTTAGTGCACTCATCATAAAACAAATTCCAGATAGATTGAATATTTAAATAGAAATGAACGAAACTGGCAAACTTTTAAAAGAAAATTCAGGTTACAGTTGTTTAAAATCCTATGGAAAACAGTAAAAAAGGAATAAAGAAAATAATGCAAGGAAGCATGGGATAGAGGCAGACTCAAGGTAGCTGCTTGAAGCAAGTTAGGTAAATGGCCTTAATAAGAAGCTGATGTCGAGTTAAGACCTAATGGAAGAGAGGAAGTGTTTGCCATGTACATACTGAGAGAAGAGTACTACATCCTCAGGTTTTATCAGGTGCTGTATGCCTGGATGGAAAGAGGTGTGGAATTTCTTAGGTGTACCCTTGAGACTAGGGTAGCTGTAACAAGGGAAGCTGGAACAAGTGATTACCATTTTGTAATCACTTCACCTTTTTCAGAAGGTTACATAATAAGCCATTAAGTATTTTGAACCAATGGAATGATGATGTGACTTGTGTTGAGAATAGATTATGGATTTTAGGAGGTTAAATATGGGAAGAAATGATACTAGTAAAGAGCCTTTTATAATAATACAGATAAGAAATATTGTGACTTCATTGAGAATAGTAACATTGAGCCAGTGCTTTGGTTTGAATGTTTTTGTTGTTCCCCCTTTACCACCACCACCACCGATATTCATTTGTAGAAACCTAATCTCCAGTATGAAGGTATTTGGATGGGGATCCTTAAGAGTGAGTGGAATGTGTCCTTACAAAAGAAGCTTAGAGACCCCCTATCCCTTTCTCCATTTATTGCCACAGGAGACTCAGGAATGAGGCCTTTGCCAGATAACAAATCTTGATCTTGTACTTCCATCCTTCAGAACTGTGAGAAATAAATTTCTCTTATTTATAGATTACCCAGTTTTAGGTATTTTGTTACAGAAGCCCAGAAGGACTAAGAAATCAGCAAGGAGTGCTTAGACTTTGGATATATTTTAGAGATAGGGCTGAACGATGCTGTTGGTTAAAGTTAATAAGGAGATGGTTAATTAATAAGATGAAGATAATGCTTGGCAGGGTATTCAGAAACTCAATTTAGGACAAAGATGCCTGTTAAATTAAAATTGGAGCTGTCAGGCATGAGGTATTAGTGCAGAAAGAAATCTGGTATCTGAGATACACATCACATAATCATGAGTGTACAAAATTGTGATAGGGGATAAGACCACCAAAGAAATTCATGAAGATTAAAAGGCGACGAGGTACATAGATTTAGCTCTGGGATACTTAAAATATAAAAGTGATGATGAGGAGGAAGTAAAGTAGAATGTGATGTAACTGCCAATGAGGTGGGTTCAAGTTAAGAATTCACAGTTAACTATTACATTTAGCAACCTGGAGGTCATTGTTGACCTTGTAACAACACTTACAATGGTAAAAGCTTGGTTCCAAGAAGTTAAAGAGAGTGGAGAAGACAAATTGGATTGAGTGTGAACTTTTGTGTGTGTGCAAAGTTCTTCTGTTAGAAAAGCAACAGGATGGTAGCTAAAATAGGTTTGCAAGAGATTTTTTTTTTTTTTAAACTTGATAAGAAAGAAAAACTTTGAATGGCTTGTGGAAAAGATCCAGGATAGATGGAAAAGTTGATGATATGAGAAAGGATGTAGAATTTAGGAAGGTAAGCAAGGGATACAGATGATCTTCTGATCAGATCTGGCAACTTGGATCACTCATTTTGGAATGACAAGAGAAGTAGCATAGTATATCAAAGTATGTTGGGATAAATGCTGGTAAGTGAAGACTGTGTTGATGGAAGCCGTTGAAAATTACCTTCTTGTTTCTTTTTATATTTTCAATAAACTGAAGAGCAAAATCATCTGGAAAGAATGGGGATGGTTGTCAGAAAGTGCTAAGTCAGGTTAATTTGATCTTATAGAGGGGGCATAGTTAATGCATATGTCTAGGATATAATCATTGTTGTTGTATGGAGTGGAAAGAATAAAAGATATTTGGAGAAGAGGACGTATAGATGATAAAACTAAGAATTGTGACAGGAGTGGATTCGGAGGCAGAGACAGTGAACTGATAATTAAAGATTTCCAAGAATGCATGGGGTGATAGAAGGAGTAACAAGGAGAGAAATATTGGGTGGTTTATGTTACAGGAGATTTTTAAGCTGGGGCATTTAAGAGAGAAAATGGTTAGAAGATGCTGTATAGCAAGGAGAACACTGACTCCATGTAAAAGTCTCTGAACATGGCTTGCAGAAGGGCTTCAGGGAAAGCAGTGTTTTCAGGGGTGAGCAGATTCAATTAGATAAACGGAATAGTTAGGGAAGGAATGGACGTAGTTAGGAGCACTATGAGGATGGTGAGAGGTTTATCTTTTACTTATATTAAAATGCACATAATGTTTGATGTAGCACTTATGTCCTGGGATAAATGGACTTAAACATTTAAGAATATTCTTCAATATGTGAGAAATAATAGGAGGATATAATTGCACAATAAAACTTTAGAAATTAATTATTTTACTCAGTTAATTATAATTACTATAGTAAACTGATTAAATTCATGATATATTCATGTGATGGAATTCTATGCAATCCTTGGGAAAGAATGAAAGAATGCTAATATATACAGATATGAAATGATTACAAGATACTGTTAGTTGAGGGGAAAAACACTTATGAAAACCAGTATGTATAATGCCATTTCATGTGTTTAGTTAAAAAATGTGAATTCCCACATGTTTGTGCATAGGAAAATTCTTATTAGGATATAGAAACTAAAATTATTGGAGGCTTATTTGGAAATCCTGGAAGGAAGACCTTTTTATCCTGTACATTTTTACTGTTGGCTACATATTTTTTTTAATAAAAAAGTTTCAGAACATTCAAGCTGTGTTGGAAGATTTTCCACAATTAGTGGGAGATTAAATTTTTCATCATAGAAAATGAAAATTATGTGACATACTTGACATTCTTCTATGGATCTCTCAAATACTGTTTGTTTTTGTTTTGTTTTTTAAATATATTTTTTTAGTTGTAAATGGACACAATATCTTTACTTTATTTACTTATTTTTTATGTGGTGCTGAGGATCAAACCCAGTGCCTCACTCATTCTAGGTGAGTGATCTACCACTGAGCTACAACCCCAGCCCTGTTTTTGTTTTTTTATATCTTGATTTTTCATCGGCTCAGTCAGTATCTGGCAGATAACAGGTCCTCCAAATATTTGATTACTGAAAATATTCATGCATCATTCTTTAATTTAGGTGGGCCTCAGGAACCATTGACTTCTGAATTCCTGTGCGTGTTTTAACTTAACTGATTTGATTATACTATGTACAATCATTCCTACTAATTATGAACCCTGTGAGCCTACCTTATTCTTTTCCCTCCTCATATTAACTTCTTGCTCAAGTTGAATTTCTGTTATCACTATGTATAAAATAGTGTATAGTGTTATTCTTTATTGTTATTCTTGTCTGTGTGTATGATCTTTAGAGACCAGCCCATTTATTAACATTACAATGGCAGTTTGCATAATGATTGGGAGCATAGACTCTGAAACTAGATGGTTTTAATTATGTAACATAATCTTGGTCAAATTATTGAACATCAGTATACCTTAGTTTCTTTATCCATTTAGTAAAGACTTAATTTATGTACAATTCTTAAAAACAATGCTTGACATATAGTAAGTATTATATATGTAGTGGGAGTTTATCTATTAATATTGATTAATTTGAGAGGAGGCTTAATGACACCAATTCTTTATTGACCTTACTCATGTTTGTGTTATTTAAAGATCTGCCCATTTCTTTTCATTAATGATCAATTTCTTAATGTATATTCTGTTTCTTTGAAATTATGGTTACCTGTTATTCTTGTGACACACTGATAATAATGAATGAGATTTTTTAACAACTGTTCTTACTTGATACTTTCCTTTGATAAATTGGGTTCCAGTGTTCAGGGATATTAATCTACCTTGTTTGTTAATACGTATTTTATAATTGCAAAAAGGTATAACAGACTGTAGGAACACTGACAAAATTCATTTCTTGGGCATATTGACAGCTTTGCAATATGTGTGCCACATTATACCTGAAGTATGCATTAATCTGGTGTTCTATGTGGTCTGTTGCCTTGCTGCTTAATCAGTTGATTGATGGCCCTTTTGACAAAGAATATAACTAGTTTTTTATAACTGAATTGTGTTTTTCAACTGTTCACATAAATCACTTTCTTTAAACAGTTGAAATATTTCAAAGTATGAAAGAAAAAAACAGCCATGTTTAAAGTAAGTTTCCAGTATATTTTTCAGAGGAAATTTGTGTATTTTGAGTTAAAAACATCCTGTGAAATCAAATTTATCATTACAGTAAATTTTTCATAAACCAGTGGGTTTAATAATTGCTGGTGATAACATAGGGCAGAAGTGGATTTTATATAATAGCAAGACTTCTTACAGTTATTTTTAAGATTTAAATTGCATAAGCAGATACATTTCACTTACTTTGCTTACCTTTTGTCTCAGCCTATCTAGTCATGGTACACTTTTGTATTATTTTTGTGTTATGCGACTATAGTAAAAGTGAAATATCCAAAACATAAGAAAATAATAGCAATGAAATCAAATCAAAATGTTAATTTTTTAGTGTGAAATGTAAAAGTGGACTAATGTAGCTAAATAATAAACTGGGTTACAAAAAAGGACAGAACTGTCTGTAACAACAGGGTAACAGAAAAAATAATACACTTTAAGTCATTGTATCAGCTGTTTTGATAGTTTGTGTCAGTTTTCTCTTCAGTATCTTTGAACTTGATTTAATAAGTTGCTGTTTAATATTAAAGCTTTTTTATATTAAAAACTAATAGTTTACTAATGGTATGTTTTTCAGTGGCATACTTTTACTAGTACAACATTGTAATGCTATTGTTTTATTAGCTGTGTATGTTTATAAGTGAGCAAAAGAGCATTTAGGCATGATTTAACTGGTTCTCACTTGAAGTCTCAGGCACACCAAAACCTCCTAAGTTGAAGACAGGATTTCGGTTCTTATATAAATTCCTCAAAAGTTAATAAGAGCTTGTACTTTGCTTTGCTCTGTTATTTACCAAATATAGTATTATTTCTCCTTCAGTGACATGAGGCTGTGAAAATAAAATTGAGTTGAGATACATGAATATTTGCCATCAATATAATTCTGCTGTGATAGTGTCTACAGCACAGCAAATGGTAGCTGGGCAGCAGTTCAATTAAGATTAGTGTACAGATTAATCCATTACATTGCTATATAGTCATATTTTATTGGAGGGAACATTTGCTGAATTGTGCCATAGTTAGTTACACTTAATAAAATTCTTGCAAAAATTATGTAAAATTAAAGAAGAAACTAAAGTTCGTGAATAAATTGACATCACACTGTCTTGAATGGAAATATTCTTAATGTGTACTTACCCTTTTTTATCCATCATCACCAGCTTAGTAAGTTTCTTATTAAATGATTAACTAACCATTAATTGTTCAGTAAAGGTATATGACATCATGTAGGTGTTTATATTTATATGCCTTTAATGAACATTTGACATATGCAAGTATTTGAGAAGAAATTCCCATACATGGTTGCAGAAGGCACATTCATATCTAGTTTTATTTCATGTTAAGCCTTAACCTTTATACTTTACATTCCGACTTGTACACAAATAATCATTGGCATCAACTCTAATGCCAGATTACCTGATTTTTTAAAAATGCTATCTCAATCACATGTAAGATAGCTGATTTTGAGCAGGTTACTTTAATTCCTATTGTTTTCATCTAAAAATATGGATGATGATAATAAATAATAACCACCTCATAGGGGTGTTAGATTAAATGAGTTAATACCTGCAAAATGTTTAATAGTGAATCATACATGGACATTGTTATTATTATGATATAATTGTAGATCAGTGAGAATTATCATGTAGTCTAGATTTATAGCTAAACGACTAGGGAGGATGCTTAAATCATGTGGAGAAGTAATGTATGTGATGATTCTTTTCAATTTTTACTTCCATTAGGCCACTTGGATTCCTAGCTAGTTATATAACAATGACTTTGTTGAGGCTCCACCTTAAGTTCCTCAAAAGTTAATAAGAGCTTGTACTTTGCTTTGAAATAGCTTACTTTGAAATTTGCCTTTAAACAAACAATAAGATCACTAAGAAATAGGACTGAATTCCCCAAGTTAACTCTAAATGAAGGGAAAGAGTTTAAGGATTGCTGCCCCTATTTGTAATATAAGTGATATGTATTGGTGCCGCAGTCTGGCTGGGCACAAAATCACAAGCCACTCGAGCAGGAACAAACTTTATTTCCGAACTCCCGTGAACGCCACGCACGTGGCCTTCTCCCGGGACACACCACACTAACCGGCACTCCCTCCTCCGGAAATCTCTCCTACCACACTTCCCCAACCAATAGGAACTCTCTGGGAATCCCCGCGAGAGCTCCAAAGTAGCAGGCCGAGGTGGACAGCAGGGGTCTAATATCCAAGTGAATATACATCTTAACATAACCATTATCATCTCAGTGGCTTGCTGGCGTCACCTTTCAACCAAAAATGCCATGCAACCAAAAATGCCATGCTTCATTCCTACTCGGCTATGGCTCTCAGCATCCCCCCCCCCCTTCTGTTTAATTAAGCACCAAGCATGTGGCTTAGGGACTGTGCCTGTTAGGCTGTCCAGTACTACATATGACTCTTACCGGTCATCGGATGAGCTGACCTCAAGGCGTCAGCCTCCTGTCTTAGGTTGGTACCACTGCAATTGGATCATACCCGTCACTGACTACCGGTCCAGCATACAGCCATACTTGTGGATAGTCCTATGCACCAGTGGGGGGGTGAGGTTCTTTGCCTCACCTCTGTTGGCCCCCAAATTTGGCCTTGGTGCCAGTGGGGGGGTGAGGTTCTTTGCCTTACCTCTGTTGGCCCCCAAAATTTAGACCATCACTAGCAGAAGGGAGGAGGATACAGAAATGCCACGACACTAAGCCAATTGATGGCTCCTTTGAAAAATTGTACCACCAGTGACACCATCAGCAAAAATACTCCAGCATTACCACAATTCGCTGCACCAACAGATAGTTCACAATGTATACAAGTGATACATAGTCCAGGCAAGTTCTGCAAGCAGTTCAAAGCGGAGGAATCTATCAATATGTCCATTTCCTCCCAAAGTAAATCGACTCCTTGATTGAGCATTACTTGTTGAGTTATTATTTATTGATGCATCAGTTTATACAGTTTACTGTGATAGCTATCCAAGAAGCTGTAGTTTGGTTTTATCTTTTTCTTCACTGGCACTGGGATGAAGATAGGAATTCTGGCAATGATGGCTTAAAAAAAAAAATATGTAACATTCCAACAGGTACTAAGAAAACAATTTTCTGAACAATTTACATTATCCTGAACAGAATTATTAAATATAATGGAAAGGAAAGGTGAAAGTAAACAAACAGATCTGTTAACCTCCTTATTTGTTCACATTTAAAACAATCCTCAACAGCTGTTTACCCATATTGGAGATCACTTTTGTTTGGGAGATATATCGGGAATGGATTTGGGGAAAAGTAATGATAAAAATGGCTCAATTTTTATGTGTGTTCTGTCCCTTTTTCATCACCCAGTTCAGTATTTCAGCTTGTATGCTATTTTATTAAAATAGCATTAAGTGCTCTGAAATCTGTCACAAAATGGCAGGAAAAGAAATAACTAGAATTTGTGCAAAAATTAATTGATAATATTCTTTTGACATGTTTATAATGTACCAAACCATTCAAACCATTAAATTTTACTATGGTTAGTAGAGCTGAATTGAAAAGCTGAACAAAAGCCTATCTGCAAGCACAGCTGTATATGCACAGCTAGCTGTCTTGATGTATCTTGATGTGTTATCGTGGACATGGGCCTAGCATAATTTGAACATATTTCAAATAGATCCTTTATTCATGTAGATCAAATAATTTTCACTTTAAAATTAGAAAGTATAAAATTCTGAAAATTGTTTTTGTAAATGTCACAAGGATAGGTAAATGATTTTAAGAGATAAACTATATACTTTTTCCTCCTTAGTATTGAGTTTGACAGAGACTGTGACTATTTTGCAATTGCTGGGGTTACAAAGAAGATTAAAGTCTATGAATATGGCACAGTCATCCAGGATGCAGTGGATATTCATTACCCTGAGAATGAAATGACTTGCAATTCCAAAATCAGGTATTTACATGGTTTTCTTGTCCTTGGTATGTATAATTAGAGATTGTTTTACCTTTCCATGAGATTCCTTACACATTCGTGGTGAATGATGTAATTGCACTGCATATATGGAGGATGTGTTATTGACTTAAAACAGAATATCTTTTTAGATGTTGTAGAATTTGGGGGAATTGAGAATAGCTAAAACCATAAATGTTGAAAGTTTGACTTTGTTAGAACATTTTAATTGAAATTTCAGTCATAAGTTCATTGGTCAAGGCAAAATTTTTTGGATATAAATACAGAAACCCAGTTCAAACTAGTTTATCTGGCTTGTGTGATTCTCTACAACTGAAAGCTGTAACCTCATATCCATCTTACAACTAGTGATCAGAGTAAAAAGGATTAAAGGCCATTACTTGATTTATTACTTTCAGTTTAAAAACCTAGGCGTTGTTGGTAGAATTGTGATTGTGAACTTTAAATAAAAGCTGCTCTTTCTGATCACATTAAAATCCTTTATATCCTATTATTTATATGTAAAGTAAGTTTTAACTTTCTTTCAGCTGTATCAGTTGGAGTAGCTACCATAAGAACTTGTTAGCTAGCAGTGATTATGAAGGCACTGTTATCCTATGGGATGGATTCACAGGACAGAGGTCAAAGGTCTATCAGGTAAATTAAGGATACTAGTTATATAAGAATAAGAATTATATTTTTGCCTCATTTTCTTAACAATTATAGAACTTCATGTGTGTTATGATTACAGATTTGAAGACTATTTGATATTTTTTACACATGTGTGATAATTGTAATACCTCATCCAAAGGATTTCTTCAGACTTTGATGTTTTTATCAATCTCTCAAATAAATTTCCAAAAATAATAATATTAGTTAATGTATATATAAAAAGATTTATAATTGCTTTGCATCAATATTTTAGGTTGCTTTTGTTTTTTTAGCCTCTTGTCTTTCCTGCCCTTTCATAGCAATAAATTGGTTATCAGTATTTTGTTGTTTCATTTTACTTTATTTATTTTAAGATCTATATTCTAAGTCTTTTTGTCTTCCTTTTACATCCAGGAGCACGAGAAGAGGTGTTGGAGTGTTGATTTTAATTTGATGGATCCTAAACTTTTAGCTTCAGGTTCTGATGATGCAAAAGGTACTATTTGAATCTCTCTCCTAGCATTACCCTCTCCTGCTAATTCCTTTAATTGGCTGAGATACAAACACTTAGTGAAAGTCTCCTGGCATTCCTTTGTGATTACTGATAAACTATGCCAAACATAATTTACAAAAATCAGTTTCTCTTTTTTGAGTGAAGGAAAAATGAATGTATTGCATTCTTATAATGATGTTTTCTGGATTTGTGCCACATAATGACATTTTAAATTGCTGTCATCTTATAGCCAGGTCCTTTGGAAGTTTTTGGTGTATCCTAAAGTCTCTTCACAAAGTTTATAATATTTTAAGGCAAAACCTCTGTATTTCTTTTTGCCTGTTTAATTGACTTTTTCTCTTTTTCTTGTTTATCCATCTTTGTTATCATTTTCTGTTATTCTTACTGTGCTTTTCTGGTATGATTCTTCTATTAGGTTTATAAAGCTCTGTGGACAAATTTCTTTTACCTTAGAGTCAGTAGCCTTAAATTCTTTGCCCTTTTGTTCTTTTCTTCATGTAACTTCCAGACTAATGGTTAGATAGACAAAAATAGGTCTGGCATTGCAAGCATTCTGTTTTCTCTACATCCGTTCAACACTTATTATTTCCTTCCTTCTTACCTTCCTCCTTTCTCTTGCCTTTCCCCTTTTAATTTATTTGTTTATATTTTTTTAAATATATGTTTGAAGATCCTAATATTAGGAACAAAGTGGTAGCTCATTGGGGTTTTGATTTCTGCTTTTTTGACATTTATTGTTATTGATTATCTTTTTTTAATGTATGCATTGGCCATTCATGTATTTTTTTTTTTTTTGAAAAATTATCTATTCAAAGTCTCCTCTTTTAATCAGCTTATTTGTTTTTGTTTTTGGTTTATTTGCTTCGGTTGTAAGAATTATCTGTATATTCTGGATGTTAATCACTTATCAGATATGTGATTTGCAAATGTTTTCTCCCATTCTGTGGTTGCCTTTTTAATTTGTTAATAATGTTCTTTGATGAATGAATTTTTTTTTATTTTGATGAAATTTAAGTTGTTTTTTGTTGTTGTTGTTGCCTGTGCCTTTGGTGTCATAACCAAGAAATCACTGTCAAATTAAATGTCATGAAGCTTTTCTCCCTTGTTTCCCTTTAGGAATGTTTTAGTTCTTACATTTATGTCTTTGATCTATTTAAATTTTGTGTATGGTATAGGACACGACTTTATTCTTTTACACATGGATATCCAGTTTTCCCAGGACCTCTTGTTAAAAATACTGTCTTTTCCCATGTTGAATGGTGTCAGCACCCTTTTCAAAAATCATTCCACTGTCCATACAAGGTTTTATCTCTGGTCTTTCTGCATTAGTTATTGGTTTTTTAATGTATGTCTTTGTGCTGTTACCACATTGTTTTGATTAGTCTAGAGTTGTTTTGAAATGAAGAAGGATGAGTCGTCCTTATTTGTTTCTTTTAAAGATTATTTTGGCTATTTGAGACCCTTATACTTGGGGGATTTGGAAGGGATTGCATTGAGACTTCATTGATTTTTATTTGTTAATATTTTCTTCTTGATCTGGGCTTAATTTCCTCTCCTTTTTTGAGTTTAAGGTGAAGTTTTGTCACCGTTTTGAGACCTCCTTTTTTCTAATATAAATGCTTTGTTACGCATTTCCCTTTAAGCACTTCTATAGACGGTTCCAAAAATATTCTTACATATGAAAATATATAATGTTATCAGAGTATGTACACTTAAGCACATATTTAAATAATACTATAATGAATGCACATGTAAGGGATATGCCACCTTACTCTAGATTGCTTGTTTTGTTAACCTGTCCTTTTAATTTAATTTAATTTTTTTTTTAATTTTACTTTGGTACTAAGTATTGAATTCAGAGGTACTCAACCGCTGAGCCATATCCCCACCCTTTTAAATATTTTATTTAGAGACAGGATCTTTCTAAAGTTGTTTACGGCCTCACTAAGTTGCTGAGGCTGGCTTTGAACTCATAATACTCCTGCCCCCACCTCCCAAGCTGCTGGGATTACAAGTGTGAGCCACCTTGCATGGCTTGTTACCTGTCTTTTAAGTTAAGTTTTCTTGTGGGTCTGAATTACCTCTCAGTATAAAATCATTGTTTATTTTGGCTTTGACATTGAAGCTAGACTTTGTTGGCTTCAAATAAGTTGTTGTGTTCTTCAGGCATTCATACTTTTTGGTCCAGGTAAACCAAATTATTTCAAATTGGCACAAAGCACATCAGTCATAACAAGGAAACTTTTCAAGTTACAGAAGTACTTGCTAATGTATTTATTTCTCTTTATTGTCTTTCCCTTAGTGAAGCTGTGGTCTACCAACCTAGACAATTCAGTGGCAAGCATTGAGGCAAAGGCTAACGTGTGCTGTGTTAAATTTAGCCCTTCTTCTAGATACCATTTGGCTTTTGGCTGTGCGGGTAAGAAATGAAAGCAGATTTGTTTGATTGATGTGGTTATCATGCCTAGAGGAGCTTTTTATTTAAACAAATAGCTACCTTTGTGAGCTTAAATTTTGTTCTCATTATTTCATTATTAGACTTGAAACTAGAGATATATTGTCCTTATTTACATAGTTAATATACCTTGATTGCACTATTCTGTCACTCTTTATTACATAATTTGAGTTTGTTGATTTTTTGACTTATAAAGATATTTAAACAAGCTATATTCTGTAGGCACAATATAGCTTTTTTTTTTTTTTTAAAGGAAGCCTAATCCTCTGGCAGTTTTTATTGAGTGCCTACTATGCATAAACTAGGGACAGGGAATAATACAGTCTTTTATCATGGAGTACATGCTAATAGTATAAGTATTCAAGAAAAATATTGGTTGTTGTTTAATAGCAAAGAATCATTTGCTAAAGTACATTTCTTAACCTCAGTTACCATTTGTCTGGATTTCGGTGGGGCATTCCAACATTACACCTATTGTACTGTCATTTTAATGTTAGTGTCCTTTTGCGTTGTAAAAACAGTCATGAGTTAGAAGATAAAACATATGGCTACTTTATTCTTAATTCCTTTATCTTCTGTATCTTTTCCCTTCTTGAATATTTACTAAAATATCAAATACCATAATTTAACTTCTTCCTGGTAAAAATCTGATTTTTTAAAAATTAAGAACATCAAGGTTTACAAAAAAGATAAGTTATCATAATATGAGAACAATAGCAAATTTAAGAAAAGGGAAAGCATACTTTAAACTTTGGCATTATACCTTTCACTGTTTTTAACTCAAGTTGTCTTTCGCTGGGAAATTGATAAAATTTCATAAATTTGAAGAGGGCATGTAGGTATGGGTAGAATTCTTTTTATTAGCATATGGAATTTTCTTTATAATGATTAGCTGGTACTTGCTTCCATTAATCTCTGCATTGATGATTGTGAAAGAAGGATGTTATGCATAAAACTCTTATAAAACACTGTGGCATGCATTAATTCTTTAGTTGTTTTCATTATTAATATTTTATCATGCATTCAATTAAAATATACTTAGTTTATTGTTATTAAGGTATGTTCTGTTTTATAAACACACATTAACCATTACCCATTGTTTATGGATAGATTATATTATCAGCATTAAATTAATATGTACAGATAGGCACATCTTCAAACTTTTTCCTTCTTAGAAGATCAGAAGCTATTTTTAAAAATGCTGGTAGGCAGTCTTACACCAGTAATGATTAACTGTATAAATTTTCATACATTTCTTATTTAATTTTATTATTTGCTTTTCCATGTAAGCTTTTTAAAAAATTAGTTAATTAATTTTACAGTAAAATGAATTTTTACATACAGCATGCAAATGAAGCACAACTTCTCATTCCTCTGTATATACATGGTTCAGAGTCACTCCACTAGTGTAATCATACATGTATATAGAGTAATAATGTTGGTCTCTTTCTACTGTCCTTCCCATCCGCACAATCCTACCCATCCCCTCGCTCCCCTCTACACAAAACAGAATTCCTTCATTTTTCCCTATCTCCCTGCCTCACTATGAATCAGCATCCGCTTACCAGAGAAAACATTCAGCATTTAGTTTTTTAGTATTGGTTTATTTCACTTAGCATGATATTCTCTAGTTCCGTCCTATTACCTGCAAGTGCCATAATTTCATTCTTTTTTAAGGCTGAGTAATATTTCATTGTGTATATATACCACAGTTTTTTTTTATCCATTCCTCTGTTGAAGGGCATCTAGGTTGATTCCATAGTTCATCTATTGTGAATTGAGCTGCTGTAAACATTGATGTGGCTGCATCACTGTAATATGCTGATTTTAAGTCCTTTGAGTATAGACCAAGGAGTGGGATACCTGGGTCAAATGGTGATTCCATTCCAGGTTTTCTGAGATCTCTCCATACTGCTTTCTATGGTGGTTGCACCAATTTGCAGTCCCACCAACAGTGTATATCTTTTTCCACACATCACTGTGAACACTTATTATGGCTTATATTCTTGATAATTGCCATTCTGATTGGAGTGAGATGAAATCTTAGTTTTTTTTTGCATTTCTCTAATTACTATAGATGATGAACATTTTTTCATATTTGTTGATTGATTGTATTTCTTCTTCTTTAAAGTGTATGTTCAGTTCCTTATTGATTGGGTTATTTGTTTTGTTGGTGGTAAAGTTTTTTGAGTTCTTTATATATCCAGGAGATTAGTGCTCCGTCTGAGGTGCATGTAGTAAAGATTTTTTTTCCCATTATATAGGCTCTCTATTCATGTTGTTGATTGTTTTCTTTCCTGAGAAGAAACTTTTTAGTTTGAATTTATCCCATTTATTGATTCTTAAAATTTTACTTTTTGTAGAAGTCTTGTAAAGGAAGTCAGGTCCTAAGCCGACATAATGAAGATTTGGGCCTACTTTTTCTTCTATTAGGCATAAATGTTTTCAACTATATTTCATTATAACCTATACTCTTTAGCAGACGAAGTTTTAATTGTTTTTAAGTGTCCATATGACTCCAAAGAAATGGGAATTACAAAATGTAACCACCTATTCTTATGGTAATTACTTCTAACTGAAAATTAGAAAAAAAATAGTTTTGGAATAAATGAATGAGTTCATTTAATGAAAGTAAAAATTACAACTAGGCAGCACAGACTTTCTTGCTGTAATAATCAGGAATTAATTATCTAATTTAGCAACCAGCCACACTTTCTCTGGGTTTGCGCTGATGAGAGCACATAGTGATTGACGACTGGTGTTGTCTGAGAAACTTGTGGGTAGGGGTCAGTCTGTAGCGCAGTATTTCAAAGGAAATGCATCTACATACTTGTTCTCAATTGTACAAATGTGAAGTTGAACTCCTTTCATACATACACTCAGTTCTTGTTTTCCTTTGCTCTCTATTTTTACCTTAGATCAAATTCTACCTCTTTTGTACAAATGAAAGTTCTTTCTGTACTTTTATAATACCCATTAAAAACAAAGATACATTATGAATGCTTCCTTTTTGAAGAGGAAAGAGAAAATGACTTCTAAGATGCAACCCCAAAGTTGAAAGAGCTCTTACAGGCAGCCTGGTTAAAGTGATCCTTAATTATAGCTATAAAACATATTTATTTTTGGCCCTATTTTGCAAAAAAAACCAGCAGATACTCTAATAATATATGCCTCATAGCTTTCGACCTTTTACTGTAGGAGCAGTCAGGTTGAAAGTATACTTATGCACATATTTAAATAGGCTTGAAATTTTTCCTACAATTGTTGCTTTCAAACTATAACATTATGACAGTAGTAGTGAAGTTGTAAGCATACCAACTATGAATGGTCCTTTTGGATAAATGAAAAGAAATATTTTCTCATATATCAATTAAAATTCTGTCACTAATTTGGGCTTTTGACATAGTGATATGGTAAATTGAGATATTTTAAACATCACTTTAGTCCTTTAAAAATCACTTTAGTCCAAAAGAGAATAATATAATTGTTTATGGTTAGCTAGGAGAACATGGATTAAAAATTATACCAGGAGTAAAACCACAGCAGGAAGTACAGCTAAGTCAGTTTGCTCATTAAGAAAGAAATCTTAAATCCTTTATATTCCTTATATTGATCCATTGAGAGTAAAATAACAAGTGGAAAAAGTTTAATTATAAAATTATATTCCTAATTATCTCTAGTATTATCATCTGCTTTTTATTTTTTTCTTGGTTAGGAAAATATGTGAATCCTATTGACTTTTCGTTATCATATTGTTTGGAGATAGGCATAGTGTATAGAATGTGTGGGTGTGTGTATAGAGAGAATACTCCCTCTAGCCAGAGTACAGTTTTGTTTTGAGTCTTGCATTCTCTAGAAGGACTTATCTGATTGATTAAGATGATATGGCAAGCCTGCTGCTTTGGGCAGTCTATTAATGAAAAAAATAAGAAAGAAAATCTTACCACACAATTGATGAATGTGAGCATAACCATCTTAACTGTTAGAGTTTATTCTCCCGTCTGTTTGGATTGCTCTCTTACTTTTAATAGAAATAGAATTTCTACTTACTACATTATAGATATTTGTAGATTGATTATCCAGTTATTGCCTGTTAAAGCTATCAAATAGAACTTACTGCACTAATGGACATATTTTATATTTATATTGTCTGATGTGATAGTTCCAGCTACATGTGGCTGAGGACACTTGATGTAGTTGCCATGACTGAGAGACTGAATTTTTGGTTTTATTTAGTTTTAAATAATTTAATCATGGAGCTGGGGTTATGGCTCAGTGGTAGAGCTCTTGCCTAGCATGTGTGAGGCATTGGGTTTGATTCTTAGCACCACATATAAACAAATAAAATAAAGGTCCATTGACAACTAAAAAATATTTTTAAATAATAATAATAATTTAATCACATATTACTAGTTGCTACCGTATTAGAGAAAAAGCACAGTTCTGAATCATCTATGAAGTATAGGTTCTGAATCATTGCCACCAAATTATTTATTTTTTTATCAACTGAAACTGACAGATATTAAAATTTATTTGAATTAGAAAAGTTTGTTTAAAGAGGAATATTAAGAATGGTGAAAGCTTTTCTTTCGCTGTATATAGCAATTCCTTAGAGGTAAAACTAGTCTTTTAAAAGTATTTTAACTTATTCTAACTCCTCTGAAGAATGTTTACATTTACACTTTTATTATAAATTACATTTATATTATAAATGGTGATATTATTTACATTGGCTTGTCATTTTAGCAGTGATTTTCCGAAGGGATAGAGTTTTGATACCTTGTTGGCCTGCAAGGGATATTCATGGAATTTTGTTACTTGGTTGTTTGCGGGATTAGCATAGTTTGGTTATAAAATTAAAAGGACGAATTCTCTTTACACTGACAAGGCCAAGGGGGAATATAAGTAAGGAATCAAATTTAGTATCACCAGTAGAACAAACATGTACTTGCTCATGTAGAAAGGACCATTACCTTGAAAGTATTCTTGTCCAAAACATTTAGCTTCAACATCATAATAAGACAGGATTAATATGTGTGGAAAAATATTCTGCAAAACAACACAAATAGCAATATTGTGAAATTTTCTATATAAAACACTGAGGATACATGACAAATATAAGGAATTGTGACTTCAGAGTAGAAACCAAATAAGTGAATAGTAATTAGGACTTTAAAAAAGAAAAACAACTGAGAGATATTTGAATATATAGTGTGTGTTAAATTATATTATGTCTACATTTTCTTGCATATGACATGATGTTATTGTGGATACATAGAAGTTCTCATATTTAAAGGGTAGATGGTAAAAAAAGAAAGTAAAATATCCTGATATTTAAAACTTACAGATAGTTGGAGAGGGGACATGTATGTATGTAGAGTGGGGATTGTACAATAATGAAACATTAATGGTTAGTGAGTCTGAAGTGAAGATTACTTATTATTTTTATTTTTTAAACTTCTTAGCAGGTTTGGTTTTTCAAATTAAAAGGTTAAGTGGGGAAGAAATAGGAGTTAAGACCATACCCTAATCCTGAAATTATTAATCATGTTTTTAAAAGTATGGCAATATTTCAGAAATATAGAGACCTCTTTTTATAAAAGGAAAAAAATTATCAAGAATTCCCCTATGGACCTAAACTGTTTTATCACAACTTTAATAAAGTACATGTATAAATGTAAAAATCGCGCACCATCTACACGTGTTTCTAGCTCCTATACAACTTTTAATTCATATTATAATTAAATATAATCAATATATAAAATCAAGAAAATTCAAAATAACTAATGGAATAATAGTAGTAGGATGGACTAATACATACTGTGTTGAAAATAAGTTGCCACTTTACATAGCAAACTGGTTTGGGGTACTTAATTATAATTTTTTTTTTTTTTTTTTTGCTTTTGAGGTTATCAGACCTGTATTAATAACTACCATTTGATATTCACTTTCCATGCTAATTTTCTCATTCCAGCTACTGTAAAACTTAGTGTAGTGCAATTACAAAATTTAGTCTTTACCTATGTACTGTATTTTTTATATTTTATGTCCTCTTTTTATTAAACTGAAAATAATGTATACTTATTATTTTCATAATACAAATTATCTTCCACTTATTAAACAACTTGAGAAATTAAAGACTTATTTGAATATTTTTCACCTGGGAATATTACTACAAAAACAAGGTTTAATCCTTGTAAATGATAAATTTAATGTTAGCACAACAATTAAAGAATGAAGTAGGATACATTTTTCCTTTTTTATTATTATTTTTTCTTGGAGCCAGGATTTCACTGTGTTACCTAGGCTGGCCTCAAACTCCTGAATTCAACCAATCCTCCTGCCCCAGCCTCCCAAATAGCTGGGACTACAGGCATGTGCCATTGTGCCCACTTAATTTTCTCACTTTCACTTTGGCATGTACCAAATTGTTACTCTGTATTTGAACTTCTAAATCAAAAACTTCTAGATCAACAATGGAATGCTGTCACTTAAGGTGATTGCCTAATACAATTATAATAATAAACAGAAAAGCCATTGCAAAAAATACTGGCAAAATTATCAAGACTAATCAACTCTGTACAACAAAACCTTATAAAACATGCAGTCACCACAGGAGAGAAGCTGGTTGTCAAAATGACCCTTCCTGAGAGTATTATTGGTATTTGACCTAACCCACAGTCTTCATGGGGAAAGACTATATACTCAGAATTCAGAATCCAGAAGTGAATCCTAATATACATTTTCTATGAAAGTGCCAATGCAGTTCATTAGGAAAATGAATTTGTGCTGCAGTAATTGGGGATCACAAGCAAAACAATGAGCTTAGACCCTTACTCCATATCTTACATAAAAATTAACTTAGGATTGTAAGAACTAAAACAACAAAACACTTTAAAATAGGAGGAAATCTTTAAAACCGTGAATTAAAAAATATGTAACACGAAAAGTGTCATCCATGAAAGAACTAATCAATAAATTGGACCTTATCAAAATTCACAACTTGTGGTATCAAAATACACCATTAAGATAATAACAACTCATGTAACAGTGTTTGAAAACAGTAGCAAAAAACATCTGATAAAGGTCTTGTATGCGTATATTTCAAAGAACTCAAACTGGAACTTTCATGTATTTCTGATGGGAATGTAAAATGGAGCAACCAACAGCTGTCAGTTTCTTAAAGAGTTAAACAATATTATCACATGACTCAGATCTGTGCTTTTAAGGTGTCTTCCCAAGAGACACAAAAACGTGTCCTCACAAAGATTTGAATCTGATTGGTCATAGCAGCATTTTTCATGATAATCAAAACCATGGAGACCTATGTCAACCAACGGATGAGTTTCCAGACAAAATGTGATAATATCTTTACAGTGGCTACTATTTGGTAGTTAAAAAAAAAAAAAAAATAGGCACATGTTAAAACATGGATGAACCTCAGAAACATTATGCAGTGTATAAGAAGCCATACAATGGGGCCACATATTATTTCATTTTAATATTCAGCAAGTCAATGTATATGGAAAGAAATAGAGGTTGGCTGGGTAGTGGGTAGAAATAGAGTTTGGCTGGGTATTAGTGTGAAGAAAGTGTTCTAAAACAGATTGATGGCAATGGTCATGGTTATACTACTAGGTAAAAGTCATTGACTTGTATACATTCAGTTGATAAATTTTATTATATGCAAAATATGTCTCAGTGTATTTTAGAAAAGTGGGAAATAAAATTATATAGCAATATTTTTTAATAAAACCATTAGAATGTCACAATATACTTCAGATTTTTAAATATTCTGAACCCCTAATATTCTGTTTTTAGAAGTTAGATAAGAGGAAATATCTATGTAACTCCATTTCAGACTAACACTGGCATGTGTATGTATACACTTATTTGTAATCATATTTTGACAGATTCAAAAATAAAACAGAAAATATGTATCTCCCTTATTTTTGAAAATGGTCATATCTCTTAGTTTTCTGGCTGTTAGAAATGGGTTTTGTTTATTTAGTTTAGTGATAAATAAAAGTTATATATATGGGGTATGTGGTGATATTACCATAAATGTATACATTGTATAATGTTCAAATTAGGGTACATAGATATATTTCTTCAAATATTTGTCATTTATTTGTGGTGAAAACACCTAAGATCTAGCCAGGAGGCGTGGTATCGCACACCTAAAATCCCAGTGGCTCCAGTGGGAGCCTACACATTTTACGATTGAATTTTCTAGTTCTTTCAAAAATTAGTGTTTTGATGGAGATTTCATTGAATTTATAAATTTAGACATTTAACAATATTGATTATTGCCAGCCTCAGCAACTTAGTGAGACTCTGTCTCAAAAAGTACCATGGATGTGACTCACTGTTTAAGTGCTCCTTGGTTGAATCCCTGCTGCCAAAAAGAAAGAAAACTTTGAAATTCTTTATTTCCATCGGGTATGCACACCTTTGTAACCCCAGTGACCTGCAAGACTGAGGTAGGAGGATCTCCAGTTTGATGACAGCCTCAGCAATTTAGAGAGATGTATCTCATAATAAAAAGTATTGTGGATGTAGTTCAGTGGTAGAGTGTCCTTGGTTTCAATTCCTGGGACACCGCCCCCTGCCAAAAAAAAAAGAAAATCTTTTTCCTAGCTTTTCTGAAAATATAGTACCTTATCATTATCCATAGTCACTTCAAGAAATAAACACTATCCTATTAAAATTTCATATTAATTGACTAACCATTCCTTTTCTCTTTTCCCCATACTCTTTCCAGTCTCTCCAACCACTGTTTTTTCCTCTCAACTTTTATTTCATTTTTTTTTTCTTTTTTAAGATTTTACAGAAGAGTGAAATTATGTGATATTTCTCCCTTTGTGCCTGGCTTACCAGGTGAAATCTTAACATCACCTCCAAAAAGTTCTTGCCCTGTTCAGTGTTCTGAAGCATTTGATGTTTTTTCTCCTAGTAGTTTTGTAGTTATGATCTAATATTTAAATCTTTAATCCAGCCAGGCTTAATGCTCACACTTGTAATCCCAGCAGCTGGAGAGGCTAAGGCAGGAGGATCACGAGTTCAAAGCCAGCCTCAGCAATAGTGAGGCACAAAGCAACTCTGTGAAACTCTGTCTCTAAATAAAATGCAAATAGGGCTGGGGATGTGGCTCAGTGGCTGAGTACCCCTGAATTCAATTCTTAGTCACCCCCCAATAAATAAATCTTTAATCCATTTTGAATTGATAGTTGTGAATTGTGAAAGATTGTATCTAGTTTCACTCTTCTGCATGTGGATATCCAATTTTCCCAGCACCTTTTATTGAAAAGATGACCCCTGTCCACAAAACATATTCTTAGCACTCTGTTGAAGATTGGTTGCCCATAGATATGACTCTATTCTGTTCTTTTGGTTCATGTGCCTGTTTTTATGCCAGTACCATACTGTTGTGATTACTGTACATTTGTTTTGAAATCAGATAAGATAATGCTTCCTGCTTGGTTCTTTTTGTTTAAAAAGAAAAAAAAAATGGGGGTTTCCATGGTTCCATACAAATTTTATGATTGAATTTTCTAGTTCTTCGAAAAATGTCATTAGTATTTTGATGGAGATTTCATTGAATTTATAGATCTCTTTAGACATTTAACAATATTGATTCTTCCAGTCTATGAACACAAGATGTCTTTTGTTTGTTTCTGTTTTATTTTTAGCTATTATAAATGAGATTGGGTTCTAGATATTTCAGATAAAGCTCTCACTTTGCCTATAGAAACACTACAGATTTTTCTGTGTTGTTTTTGAATCCCACAACTTTCTGAGTTTATTTATTTGTGTGTATGTGTGTGTTTTGTAAGGTCTTTTGGGTTTTCTGTATAAAAGATGTTTTCTGCAAATAATGACAGTTTGCTTTTCTTCTTTCTACTTTCATTACCATTTCTTTCTTTCTTTTGCCTGATTGCTTTGACTAGAATTTCCAGTACTATGTTGAATAAAATGATAATAGTAGGCATCTTGTGCTGTCATATTTTGGAGAGAAAGCTTTTCTCCATTCAGTATGATTAGTTAGCTTTGGGCTTGTTTTATATATTTGGCATTTATTAGGTTTATTATGTTCCTTCTATACCTTATTTATTCAGCATTTTTATCATAAAGACATGCTGGATTTTTGCAAATCTGTTTTTTTCTCCATCTATTGATGATCATATGGCTTTTGCCCTTCATTCTGATGATATGATGGATCACCTTTATTGATTTACATATGTTGAACCATCTTTCATCGATGGAGTGATGTTAGCAATCTTTTTAATATGCTGTCAGACTTTAGTTCACTGATATTTTGTTTAGGGTTCTGTGTTCATCAGGGATATTGACCTCCAACTGTGTTTTTTGTGTTCTTGTCTGGTTTTGATATCAAAAGTAATTCTGGCTTCATAGAATGAATTTGGAAGAATTTTTCATGTTGATTTTTTTTTTTTTTTTTTAATGTTTGGTAGAATTCAGCAGTGAAGCCCTCTGATTTGAGGCTTTTCCTTGCTGGGAGACTTTGTATTACTGAGTTAATTGTTATGTTCATTATTGATCTGTTCAGCTTTTTTCTTTTTTTATGATTCACTCTTGGTAAGGTTCATGTATCCAGGAATATGCCTGTTTCTTCTAGGTTATTAAAGTTTTTGGCATACAGTTTATTATGATTTAGATATGAGATGTCCCCATGGGGGCAGGGAGCAAAAACAAAACTCATATGTGAGACAACACAAAAAAGTGTAGAGGTAAAACAGATTGAGTTATGAGAGCCTTAACCTAATCACTGCATTAACCCAGTGATAGAGATTAACTGGGCAGTAATCTTACTCAGGTAGGGTGTAGCTAGAAGAAGTAGGTCACCAGGGGCTTACCATTTCAGTTTATGTTTTGTCCCTGGGGAGTGGAGCTCTCTCTGCTTCCTGATTGCCATGTCCTGAGCTGCTTTCCACACCTTTATGTCATAATGTTCTGCTTCATCTTGGTTACAGAACAACACAGTCAACCGATAAACTTTTTTTCCTCTAAAAATCATTCTTGTCAGGGCTTTTAGTCATAGTGATGAAAAAACTGACTAAAACACTGTTTATAATAGTTTCTAATGATCCTTTGTATTTCTGTGGTATCAGTTTTAATATTTCATTTTTATCTCTGATTTTATTTGAGTCTGTTCAAAGGTTTATCAGTTGTTTATCTTTTTAAAAACTACCTTATGTCAAAAAGACTCTTGTATTTTTAATGTACATTTCACTTGTTTCTGCTTTGAACTTAATCACTTTCTTACACCAATTTTGGGAATAACTTGTTTTTTTAGTTCCTCGAGGTGTGATTATAGGTTGAGATCTTTTTGCTTTTTTGATGTATTTGTTGAGTGCTGTATACTCACCTTTAACATTGCTTTCCTATATCCAGTAGGTTTAGGCGTACTGTGTTTCCATTTTTATGAAAATTTTAAATTTATTTTTTGTCTTTATACATTTTTTTTAAGGAATAAGTTGTTTAGTTTCTGTGTAATTGTATAGTTTCCAAAGTTTGGTTTTATCACGCTGCAGTGGGAAAAAAATACTTGATATGAATTTTGTTCTTGATGCTTGTTGGTATACAGTGACAACTATGTAGTGAAGGATTAGGTATTTATTCCAGCCTTTATCATATGGCTTTGCTTTTACTTGTTCTTCCAGAGAGTCTATGTAGGCTGCTTATTTTCTTTGAGCTTGTAAGCAGTGCTGCTATTTCAGCACTAGAGAGTGCCCTAAGCCCAAGATTATTTAAATCTGCAGTATATGTATTGTTGAGAACTGGGGGAGTTCTTTAAAAGGGTAGTTCACCTGCAGTCACTGATCTGTGATCAGGTGTCACATGGTTCTGCCCGGCAGTGTGCATCACTGCTCAGTTCTTCTATGAAATGAGTTGGCACCTGCTTCCCTCATATTACCCAAGTGTATGCCCTCATCTTACCCAAGTGTATGATGACTCCATCTATGTTGTGTTGCCTGGGGTTGGGACTGGGATAGGGTAGTCAGTCCCCTGGCCTACCAACATAATAATGCTGGGTTATATCTAGAATCCATAGCCTACCAAGATCAGCACAGCACTAGGGCAGGATGTAGGCCTATATTATTTATGCCCTGTCTGCTGCTCTGGTATGCACATATGGCCTGAAAGTGTTATAACCAGCCACAGATGATGCTAGCCTGAACACAGATGCACCTAGTTGTCTCCAGAGGTTTCCACTTGACACCATGGTAGGTTCAGAGGCTCTGTCTGCAGGACAATAGCCATTGGGATCCACGCAGTATTGGATTTAGTTTGTCTAACACTGAATTCGAAGGCAAAGTCTGTGATTACTTTGTTCTACCTGCAGAGGCTGAAGACTTATTCCATGTTGTACTGTCCAAAATTGGGGAAGGATTGGTGGAAGCCACCAGGCTAATTCAGGTCCAAAGCCCACAGGCACTGCCCTGGAGGCAGGAGCTGTAGGGTTGTGTCCAGTACTGGATTATATCATGGTGGGCCTGTGTTCTAAGACATGGACCCTGTTTCTTCATTCTCCCCTTCCCCACCCCCAAGTAAGAGGCTTCACTCCATACTATGTTGTTTGGAGTTGGGAGAGAAGTTCCTGGGTAGCTCTTTTCTTCAGTGCATTTTATTTATTTTTTATTAGTTTACTAAAACAGGTACTGTGATTTCTCACCTGACCTAGTTTCCTTAACTCTTGTAAAAGTAGTTTCCTACCTAAGCAGCTATTCAAATTGATGTTTCTATGGGACAGGGTGTGCTAGGGGTCACATTATCTGTGGAATATTTGATGAAAAAACCAAAACCTCTTAAAATTAGCTTTGTTTTCCATTTCTGTATTTACTAACTTTATTGCATTTTGTTTTGTTTTAGATCACTGTGTCCACTACTATGATCTTCGTAACACTAAACAGCCAATCATGGTATTCAAAGGACACCGAAAAGCAGTCTCCTATGCAAAGTTTGTGAGTGGTGAGGAAATTGTCTCTGCGTGAGTATTACTCTCCCCTGAGGGTGAGCTTAATACTGAGCTCTGTCGTCATTTGCCAATTCATAAAATAACTATAGTTGTATGTAAAGAATAACATTGGGTTATATGCACTTTTTCTTAAGTAGTAGATTTCTATATCTTACCCATTTAAAATACACATATATTCTGATCTGTATTGCTCATTTTTATGTTACTTGTGCATAAAATTTATAAATTCTAGTTTTTAATGTAACCCTGAATCTAGTACTCCTAAGTTTAGTGGCATTTGAACTTTTAAATTGGGTTTCAATTATTCTCCTGAAGAAGAAAACAACCTAGTCAATGCAATAGAATGAAAAGAATTTTATTAAAGTCAACTAATATGCTATTATAGGTCTACTTAAAGTATAATAGTAGCATATTTTGGGTTTTAAATAAATTGTTGACTTTTACACTAACACTGACCTCTCTGATTTCATGGTGCGTTTTAATTATATTTTTTGTTTTGTTTTGGGTTGGGTTTTTTGGGGGGTAGGGGGTTGCTGGGGATTGAATTTAGGGGCATTTGACCACTGAGCCACATCCCAGTCCTATGTTGTATTTTATTTAGAGACAGGGTCTCACAAAGTTGCTTGTTGCCTCACTTCTGCCGAGGATGACTTTGAACTCATGATCCTCCTGCATCAGCCTCCTGAGCTGCTGGGATTACAGGCTTGCATCACCGCATCTGGCTTAAATATGTTTTAAAAAAGAACTTTTCTAAGTTTAACTACTTATACCTAATAAATCCTTTGAAAAGGCTTCTGAGCTAGAAAATAATAATATAAACTTTCAGTTATCTTTTTCATTTGTTTAAAGGTAGTAGGATTTCAATGAGGTAAATAGAATTCAGTTGTCAAAATATATAAACTAACATAGTTTTGTTCTCATAATATGAGAACTAACTAAAATATTCCACCAACATAGGCAGTCACATTTTTGGTTATCCATTTTGTAATTCTGTAGTTTCTTCATTTTTCTCTTTCTTAATTTTTTCATTTTATATGTAAGCTTTCATCTCAAGCTTAATGATATATTTTTTTTTTCTTTTTTGTTTAGTTTCTGATCTCTCTCAGGAAATTATTAATGCCAGTGCCTTATATATGGTTTCCTACCACATCTACCTCCACACTTGTTGCTCTAAATAAGAACTTGGTAATTTGAATTGAGTAACAGAATGGGAAACGAGCTTTCCAATGAGAACTAACGTGGGTAATTAGTTCACAAATATTAAATTAGGTGGCAGTCAGTCAGAAATATCCCATCTTTAAGAGAAAATATAATGGACAATGAATAATTTAAATATTACTCAGATTTCAATGTAGATGATAGTTTATATGGCAAATTTTTTTTCTTTGACTTCAGATTTAATCCTTTTTTAAAAATTTCAAATTTGTAAATGTTTAACCAATTAGTTGCCTAATTTTGAATTATGTGTGTACTTAAGTACAAATTGGAATTATGTGTGTACTTAAGCATAAATTGGAAATCTTAGTTGACCTTTTTAATATATATTTTCACCAGTCTTTTTTCCTTTTTAATTTTAATACATCACAATGACTTTTTTCCCCCTTGGATGAATTTGAACCTTGGAAATACCCAGAACAAATTTAACCACAAGTGTATTTGGAAATAGTAATGTTAACATTAAAATGTATTTTAAAATAGCAACATAAGGGGATATTCAGAGCAACATTGTTGAGCAAAACAATTAAAACAAATATCTAAAAACAGATGTTATGTTGAAAACATGACAGGCAATGGAAAAATATTTTAAAAGTTAGAAATTCAGCTTCTGCAATCAGTTTAATTCTTGGCTATCCTGTTTATTCACCATGGCACTTTGAAAACATACTAACTCTTCTAAACTTGTTTCCCTTGTCTCCTCTGTGGAGCTAATAGTAGTACCTAGGTTGTGAATCTTTAAGTGATCTATGAAAAATCTTTTAGAAAATGAGTCTTTGAATAAGAAATAAAATGTTATATTGTGCAGTCATTACAGAAAAATATAAAACAAGCTATGAAGTAAGGGAAAGCAGTTTCCAAAGTTATATGTGTAGTATGAGCCAATTTTTATAACAGAAATTCGGAGAAAAACAAAACATGATTTTTTTAAAATCCAAAGATTATATGATGATTACCATTGATTTTTATACAAAATTATTTTTTGGTAAATAACTGCATTTGCATATTCTTTCAGCAAGATAAACTGATCTACTTGATGTAGAAAAGCAAGATCTACTTTATGTAGATCTTTTAACCATATCCCTTTTCTGTAGGGATAACTAAGAAAGTAGTTTGTGTTCCTTATACCTATATAATTCAACAGTTGAAAAGTAAATCAAATCAAGAACAACAAATATCTCCCTAAAGTTGAACACATCTTCCAGTAGAGCGCTGTTATTGTTTGATTGGTAGTTACATGGTGCTGTTGACACCATTGGTATTTATTGATCACTTCCTACATATGAAAAGTGCTATTGAAAGCATTTTAAATTACTTAATTTTCACAGTAATTCATTAGATTTATTTTAATTCTATAAAGTAGTAATCACTATATTCATATTTAACTGATGAAAATCTGAGTCCAGTGAGGTTTCATAACTTGCCCAAGGTTAAAAGCAAATTAATAGCAGATTGGACATTGTTACTTAGACATCTTGGCTCCAGAGTCTGCTTTCTGAACCATAATACTGGATTGCCTATAATTAGTAGGGGATGTGTTTAATGCCATGAAATCTTAAATATCTTCCAACTTTTGTGTTTATCTCAGCTCAACAGACAGCCAGCTAAAACTGTGGAATGTGGGGAAACCATACTGTCTACGTTCCTTCAAGGGTCACATCAATGAAAAAAACTTTGTAGGCCTCGCTTCCAATGGAGATTACATAGCTTGTGGTAAGTGAAACCAGCTTTCGGGGAACTTTTTAGCAGATATCTGTCACTGTAGTTTAGAAGTTGTCTATAGAAGGCAGCAGCATAGTTCTGAGCTTAGTTCTATGAATTTTTCTGAAAGAGCACTAGTCCTTTCATTTCTCATTGAGTACAAACCCTGAATACGTGATACAGCATGACATTTTAAACTGTTTCATTTAGTTATTTTCCAGTGTAGCATAACTTGTATAGCTGTTCTGTAGAAGACAAAAAAATCTTAATTACTAAAAATAATTAAGGAGACAAATATTTGTCTTAAGATTGATATTCAGTTTCTTCTATCTAGTGTTCTCTTTAGTAAGTGGTCTGCTTGGGTAAAGTTGATCTATTATTCTAGGTCTTTTATTGTTGATAACTTTTATAAGTTTAAATCAGAACAAGAAAAATCAAATTTTATATTACTCAAATGTTCTAATATATCTAATGAGCTTTCATCAGTACTTTTAAGTGACTTAACCTTGATTCAATAAATTTTATTCTCTCTACTTGTATAAACTATGAAAGTAAATATCCAGCACAGTTATCCAGCCTTGATAGATTGTTCAAAAAAGTATACTTTCCTAATAGAATAATGTGATTATTAGGAAATGGGAAGTAAATTTTATAGGTTATTTACATTTGTCTCAATTTCCATATGGTAATCTGGTCCAAATGTAAATTAAGATTCTTATAACTAATTTCTGGTTCTGTTGTTGATGCTATCAGTGTTTTATATATATGACAAATTCAATTTTAGAAGTATCAATATTGTTAAATTATATAACATTGATCATTTCTTTAGATTATTAGTAAACCATGGCTCTTGTCCAAGAATGCTTTTTTCAACTGATTTCCAATTAATTCTGTGATCTATTCTTTCAAATTTGACCATAAAAGATTATTGGTCTCTGAGTTAAACTTTGGCTGGTAATTACTATTTAACTGTGATATTCTAATTCCAAGTTCTCCAATTCTAAAAAATTGTTTTTTATTTTTTATTTTCAGGAAGTGAGAATAACTCTCTCTACCTGTACTATAAAGGACTTTCTAAGACTTTGTTAACTTTTAAGTTTGATACAGTCAAAAGTGTTCTGGACAAAGACCGAAAAGAAGATGATACAAATGAATTTGTTAGTGCTGTGTGCTGGAGGGCACTACCAGATGGGGTAAGTTTTCATATCAGTTTTTTTTTTTTTTTAAACCTTGGTATCTCATGTAATGTTTTATGTATACACAGGATTTTTAATTTTTTTTAAATATAAATTGATATATGTATTTTCTTTTTTGCTTGGTATTTGCTTGGTTTGTTTCAAATGTCACAATATAACAATGTCGTATTGACCTAGTATCCCTTCTGTGCATCAAAGTATCTTATGCATATTTATATTACAAGCTCTATCACATTGTCTGCATCTCTTCTATATGACAGGAAATTCCTCCGAGTACCCACGGTGTCACATTTTCCTTAATGATCACATGCAGTATATACTCAGTAAGCATTCAGCTGAGGTTGTATTTTAACAATAGGAAAAGCATTTGATGTAGGTAACAGAGTGGCCTATATGTGTATGTGATTAACGGTTACATGCCTAGTAGATATTATACATATACACACATTAGACCACTCTGGATTCTCTAGAATTGCTCTCTAAAAATGCACTTATGTAAGATTATTTAAACATATTCAATTTGTTGACAAGAAAGTTATACTAAGTTGTAAAAAAAAAATTTCTTTTTTTTCGGTTTTCACTTATTCCTGTATTATATGAATAAATAATTATTTACTATCATGATTTATTATATACTATAGCCATTCATTAGATTATCTTCTTAAAAATAGTTTTTTAGGTGCTTAGTTGGTTATTGGGTTTCTGTTGTTATTCTTGTTTTTGTGCTGGACATTGAACTCAGATCTTCACACAGGCTAAGCATGTACCACTCGTAAAGTCTACAGCATTATAGAGTAGTGTTCTAGGACTTTACATTCAATCACCACTCTCAGAACAAATTCCAATCCTGCCAGTTTTCATGTAAAAGTGTACCATTTTTTTAAATCTTGTATTCTGTAGTTTTTACTCTGCCTTTTCTATGTTTAGAAGAACGAGTATATACCATTGTAATCTGTTTGTCTACAATAGCCAGGACAGTAACGTACTATACAGATTTGTAACCTAGAAGCAATAGCCTATAACATTCAGCTTAGGTGTATAGAAGGCTATGCCATCTGGATTTGTTGAAGCACAGTCTATGAGGTTTGCATAAATGGCCTAACAAGGCATTTCTTGGCATACATCCTGGTTGTTAAACAGTACCTTCAAACAAGATTCTGTATTTTAAAAGCAGAATCTTGTTTGAAGCTAATGGAAAAAGAAATAAGATCAGAAGAATCATCAGACTAGGACTGCTGTTCCCCTGTAAGCATTTGATGATTTTGGTGGGGTGGCTGGAATCACTTATGGCAGCTTTACAGGGTCACAGAAATTGGAGTGCACTGTCATTATGAGTGACTATCATCATTTTAGGTCCCCACAGTAATATAGTCTAAGATAAACCAATAGAAGATAAGCTTTTATATTGATTGTAATTCGCCTTCATATCATATCAGTCCCTGAAAATTAATTGAGGTGTCCCTGCTAGTGTTCACAGGATATAAACTTAAATTCCCTCTGAAAGAAGGTAACATTAGCAGGTTTTTCCTTCATTTTTCCAGTTTTGCAATTACAGTAACTAAAGCACAATAAAAAGTTAGCAGACATAAGACAAGAAGCATTAATAAAATCCAGCATAGCAACATACAACAGAAACAGAATCATAACATAACTCTTAGATATAAGATTTACCAGACATAGCTTGAAAGTAGCCATGCTTACAAGATGAAAGACAGGATTGAAAGTTTTATTTGGGAATTGGAAACTATTTTAAAAATGAAAACCCTAAAGCTGAAAAAATTACTATTACCAAAAAGAAGAACTCAGGATTTGTTGAATGTAAGTAAAGTAGAAAAAAAGAATTAACTGGTATATAAGTTAGGAGAAGAAAACATGAGAAGAGAAAAATTATTTTAAAAATTTATAAAAGAAATAGGGAATTTCTTTTATATAAATATAAAATGTTATAAATATAAGAACATTTAACATGTTTAACAGGAAATCTAAAAGGAGAGCAAAAATTGGAAGGGATTATTATTGAGAACTTTACAGAGTTGACAAAAGACATCAAGGCAGAGAGAGATTCACTAGACCTTTCAACTGCAGGGAATATATAATGAAATATATATATATATATAAAATGAAATATATAATGGGCTTGTCTTGGATCTTATCTTGGGTCTGCCTTCTCATAACATCATTTCCTTGGAAATATATTAAGACAAACACAAAATATTATGGGTAAATTCCTTTATATCTCTTAAGGTTAATACTAAAACCCTTTCTGGTGTTGCATCTGGACTGGGAGAACTGTAAGTTGGTGTAATACCTTTGAACAGTATGAGACTGATAGAAAACCAAGGCACATCTGTATTGAGGTCAGCTGCATGCAGCTCTGTCTCTGGTGACAGTGGATACTCTTAGTGTGGGCGGAGGAGAAATCTAAGAGGCTGTTCATGTGAGTGATTATTTGGCCTCCCGATCAGTTTGAAGATTTCTGTGCAGACTGAATTTCCTATTCTCTATTCTTGAAAGCCAAGTAATGTAGTGCTAGATTAAAGCCAGTTGTGTCTGATCCACCTTGGCATAATATGATAAAACTGCTAAAAATAAGGAAAATACAAGGAAGGTTTTTTCCATCCTTTAAGTTATGTCTCTTCTTATTATTGACAAATAATTATGCATGTTTACGGGGTATAGTTTGATATTTTAACATATAAAATGATTAAATAAACATCAGTTAATGAAGCTGTCACCTAAAATGTTCATTTCTTGGGGTGAGACCATTTCAGATCTATTCTGTTAACAATTTTGCAGTATACATTATGTTATTACTATCTACAGGCGTCACATTGTGTGTAGTAGATCTCAGAAACATTCTTCCTATCTGAAATTTTGTACCCTTTGACCAGTCTCTCTTCTTCCCAGCCTCTGATAACCACCATTGTACTCTTCTTGTATGAATTTAACCTTTTTAGATTACACACAGAAATGAGATCATGTAGTATTTGTCTTTCTGTGTGTGGCTCATTTCACTTAGCATAATATCCCGCAAGTTCATCCATGTTGTTGAAAGGATTTTATCCTTTTTTCATGACTGAATAGTACTATTCACACCACATTTTCTTTATCTACTCATCTATTGATTGTTACCTAGGTTGATTTCATATTTGGCTATTGTGATTAATGATGCAGCAAATATGAAAGTGCAGATGTCTGTTCAATGTACAAATTTCAGTTCCTTTGGATATATGGGATTGCTGGAACATATAGTAGTTCTACAATTGGATTTTTTTTATAAACCTCCATATAGTTTTCCACAATGGCTGGACTAATTTACCTTCTCACCAACAGTGTTTTCAAGGGTTTTCTTTTCTTCACATCCTTGCTAATACTTAACCTTTCTTCTTTTTGATGGTTGAAATCCTGACAGATGTGAGATAACCTCATTGTGGTTTTAATTTGCAATGTCCTGATAATCGTTTTGAACATTCTTTTCATATACTACTAGTTTCTATTGAGAAATGTCTGTTCAGATCCCTTGCTCATTTTTATATTGGATTGTTTCTTGCTGTTTAGTTGCTTTTGCATGATTGTCTCATTGCTTTGTTGTTATGTAGAAACTTTTTACTTTGGTCCACTTCTATTTATCTGTTTTTGCTTTTGTAACCTCTGCTTTTGAGTTCATGTTCAAAAAATTATTGCCCATGCCAATAGTTTTATAATACAAAACTTTTCTCAATTTGATTCTTGTTGTTTTACTCTTACAGTTAAGTACTCAAAATATTTTGAGTTTTGTGTGTGTTGTGGTCCTTTGTGTAAGAGTCCATTTTCCTCCTTCTCTATGTGGATATTCAGTTTTCTTAACATTACTTTATTGAAGAAACTGTGTCCCCTCTTCCCCCCCAAAAGAGGGATATTTAAGGGGAAAAAAAAAAGACAGTATTGATAGCTAAACTAACAGCCAACTTCTCAGTGAACAAAACATCAGAATCAAATATTCAGTATATGAAGTAAAATACCTGCCACCCTACATCTAGTGAATATCTCTCAAGCAAAGTGAAAATAAATATTTTTAGATGTATAAATCTGAAGTTTTGCCATCAGCTGACCTATACTAATGAAAACTTTAAAAGATATTCTTTAAGGTAAAAGGAAAAACATCCCAGCTAAAAGTGATATCTTTTGTATTAACATTATTTAGAGGCTGAAGTTAGGTAAAAGATCTCCTGTGCGGCATGATTCTTGTTTGAAACCACTGGAATGAAATAGAAAGTGTTTCAAGTATACAAATGAGCATCTTTGTTTCAAAGTGATCATGTGTATGTAAACGGTCAGCATATTTTTGTTGTAAGTATCCTCATGCTTATACTGTCAGCTCCGTACCACACGTATCATATATATTTACTAGTCACCAATTCATAATGGGTAGCTAATGGTTAAAGCGAGTACTTATAAAAGACATTTAAGACTCCCTAGCTCCTTTAAAGTAGTCCCCCAAAATGTATACTCTATCCTCAGGAAAAGCATTGAACATTTCCTCTTGTGGCTTGAGACATCAGGAATCATGGCTGCAGAGTAAGAATGCTCAGGATGACAATTTCTCTAATTTCCCTCCTTGAAACTAAGGGCAGCAATACTTGGCTTAGAAACCTATCATCTATGTTATCACCTATTCTGTGAAAAGTTATGTCTGTTTTAGATGAGAGCACCCATGTCTTTTGTCATATAATGAAATGTATTCTTTCTATTCTTATTCTAATGAATAAATCTTTTTGTGTATAATAAAACACTTAACCATGAAGCATTTAAAATTTTGTGTTAAGATCTTCTTTACCTGATTTTCTCATGATTCCTATCCTTTAAAATTATTTGTTGAATGAAGTAGTCCTGATAGTCACATGCTGTTGCTTGAGTCTCCTACTAACCTATAGACTCCTTATAAAAAGCCATCATAATCTCAAGATTTCCTACTTGCCCACTCTGAGACCTTGCCCAAGGTCCTAACCACACTGATTATATATAGATATGTACTCATCTGTAAAGTGCTGAGGATAATAGCAGCTTTTCTCTTTTTGGTTGTCAGAACAATAAAATGAGGTGATGCATAGACAGGGCTTAGAACAGTCTCTAGCACACAGTAAGAAGTACCGAACTCTTTGCTATTGACATCGTTCATTTTTAAATTACCCCTACCATTACATGGCTTGTGCACATATAATGTGAAATTAATTTAAGTTTTGGAATGAATGATACAACCTTTCAGACTTGGCTTTTATCTTGTTTGTTGCATGATTAACTGATAGTTATTTAAACCAAAGAAATGCTAAAATATAGATAGAAGATAGTTTTCATAACTAATAGATTTGAAACTCAGTGGTAAATTTTGAGACTATATAAATTTTAAGAAAACTAATTTTCCTAACATGAACCAAGCAGGAACAATTGTATTATATTCCTGAGTCTGTTAGTTATATAATTATTTCAAAATTACTGGTTTTCCAATTGGAATATACTCTACCATATTTTGCCCATTTTTGAAAGTGACAGAAATGATTAAACGTGCAACTGTAGGGGAAATGTCATTTGTTATTGGCTTAATATTTTTGTTACAGTTACAGTATGTTCTTCCTTCTCTTACTATATTGCATTAAAGACCTATCTATTTTTTCTAATTCATTTAAGTTTTACCTGGAAAATAGGCATCCTTTTCTGATTTATTAGTAAACACTTTTTTGTAAAAAACCCCAGATTGCTGTAAACTAGGGGAGTACAATAAGTTCAAGGATCCATATAATACTATAAGCCATATAGTACTTTTTGTATGAAGCACCAGATTGCCTTAAACTAGGGAAGTAAAGCAAGTTCTAGGATTCATACAGTACTATTAAAGTGCCGAAGAGATCTCTAGAATAAAGCTTATTTATACCAGTGGTTCTCAAACCTGATTGATCATCCGTATCACCTGGGAATCTTTAAAAAAAACAAAAGTTGAATAAGGAAACTATAGAACTCAATAACACAATTAATAACCTAGACTTAATTGNTTTGCAGGGAAATGGATGGCATTAGAGCAAATTATGCTAAGTGAAGCCAGCCAATCCCTAAAAAACAAATGCCAAATGTCTTCTTTGATATAAGGAGAGTAACTAAAAACAGAGTAGGGACAAAGAGCAGGAGAAGAAGATTAACATTAAACAGGGATGAGAGGTGGGAGGGAAAGGGAGCGAGAAGGGAAATTGCATGGAAATGGAAGGAGACCCTCAGGGTTATACAAAAGTACATACAAGAGGAAGTGAGGGGAAAGGGAAAAATAATACAAGGGGGAGAAATGAATGACAGTAGAGGGGGTAGAGAGAGAAGAGGGGAGGCGAGGGGAGGGGGGATAGTAGAGGATAGGAAAGACAGCAGAACACAACAGACACTAGTATGGCAATATGTAAATCAATGGATGTGTAACTGATGTAATTCTGCAATCTGTATATGGGGTAAAAATGGGAGTTCATAACCCACTTGAATCAAAGTGTGAAATATGATATATCAAGAAATTTGTCATGTTTTGAACAATCAACAATAAAAAATTTTTTAAAAATCAGTTAACGAAATATGTGAATATATATCTCAGGGAGAAAAGGAGAAGGGTAAGGATCTGCATTTTGGAAAGTTTCATAAATGTCCTTGGGAAATTATATGAACAGGCAAGTTTGAGAAAGATGAATCATGCTCCCACTCAAAGAAGGTCATGTTACACATAGCAGCCAGGAGACCTAAATGGTTCTCAGGCATCTGCAAGCAGGAACAATTGTATTATATTCCTGGGTCTGTTAGATATTGCTACACCCTCATCCACTTAAGCAGACACAAAACCAAAAAATAAAACAGGACCTTTTTCTTTTCTTCAATTAAAAAATAATTATTATCTCTAAATTACATGGACTTCTCACACTTGCAAGCTATTTCTTATCCAGAATTCCTTAGTAAACACTGGAATAGACAAGAGAGGAGTTTCTTTCTTTCTTCAACTGTTTCTCTTTTTCCTTTTATCTTTCCTCTCCTTTCTTCTTTTCTCTAGCTGGATGGTTTGTAACACTTTAGAAAATTTTCCTGACTGGAAGAGGGCCAATCTGAATGAACTCTTATCTGTCTTGGGAGAGGAAGGAAAGAAGATTCTGAGCATGGACCCTGACTTCCAGGAAGACTGTGGCTCCCATCTTCTCCTAAATGCCCCACTCTTCTTTCCCAGTGTCCAGACTAGAGAAGGGCAGGAAAGGAAAAAAGGGAGGAGACAAGCAGGTGGTGGAAAACTGAGGCAACCCTATTAGTTACTTCTTTCTTAAAGTAAATTTACACAAAATATAAATATTCCATATCTTTAATGTCCACTATCGTGTGGATAGCTTCCAGGAAAACATTTGTTGCATTAGATACTTCATAGTGAATGTTGTAATTAAATCAACAAAATATGATTTATAGAGCTTGCTTGTTGACATTTTAAATATTTCATTGTTATTTTTATACTTACTATAATGGAACTTATTAGAATGATTCTTACATATTTTTCTCATAAATCCTTTTTAAAAAATAGTATCTCTTCTAGATATGCCAATTTTGAAGCATAGAATTGACACAGATCTTTAAGTTGTTTGCTTTTTTGTTGTTGTTGTTCTGTCTTTTTGAGAGAAAAAAGAAATATTGATCGGAGAATGCATTCTAATTATGCCATTAGCCTGAACCTTCCTTATTTCGCATCATGTCTAAAAGCATCCAAAATACTTTGAAATTTCAGTTTGATTTCTGTGTGTTTATATTTTGACAGTTCCTACCAAATTTCCATAGTAGTAATAGAGGGAAAGAAAGTGGATATCAAATATAATTTATTTGAACATTAAGGTTTTTAATTAATACTGTTTGAATTTGTTAAATATGCTGAAGTGTACATAATGGGAAAACGTGATTTTTTTTTCCTAAATGAATAAAAATGCATTTCATCAATAACACAGAATTAAACAAGCAAAAATATATTTTTGGCCTAAAAAGTAGATGGCAACTTTAAAAGTGTTTCCTTCTTATTTTAACTTATATTCTATTTGGGTGAAAGAAAGATACTTTTGTATTTTACTGGTACAGTCTCACATTAACCCTTATTGTTCTGAGGACACTTTACTGTATGGATGTGACATCACCCTGAGTTGCAGAGTGAAACTGTTAAGTCTGAATACATGTGAGTGAATAGTTAGGAACATATATGCCTCACTTCTTTTAGTGCTGTGTCTTTCTAGTTGATAAGTGTTAGTTACTTTTTTAAATAAGCATGAGGTTTTGTTTAGTTGTATCAGCATTTGCATTTGAATTATGCCACTTCTCACTATGCTTACTAAGTTATACAAGTTGTAATCAGAAGAATGAAAACAAATCTAAGTATCCACAAGCTTCCTCCTCAGCCTTCAGTATTTGAGCCATGTAAATGATATTAATTCAACAGACTCTTCTTTATCCCTGTATCATTTGTGCCTCAAAGTTACATTTTCCCACATAATAAAGAACTTTTAGAATATAAAGAATAAAGAAAATTAACTTGTAATTCTATCACTTGAACATAACTGTAGTTGGTGTTTAGATGTTTGTCCTTCTTGTTTTTAGACTACCTTTTAAAAATCAGTTTTACGGCATAGGTATATTTCTGATGTAAAATTCTATATGTGGGAAAAATATGGATCAGAGGATCCAAAACTATTTTAACTCTTGATATCTGTTTGTTATTTTGATATGTAGAAAATAAGTTTCCAATTTTGTTAACCATGCCAGCATTTGTTATGGGGGAAGGGAGAGAGAGTGAGATAAAGGGATAAGAATATTTGTGTATATATATATTTCTATTTGCATGTAGTTCTGTTGCTTGCTATGGATCCTTGGAAAAGTTTTTTATCCTGAGTTTACTTCTTCATTTCTAAAGTCAGTACTTAGAAGTACTCTTAAGTACTTCTAAGAGTTAATTGGGAAATAAATGACATCATGCATTTGAAACATTTATACATAATATGTTTTCAATAAATGGTAGTTGCTACAGTGTATAAGAATTAAGAAATTAACATATATCCTGTCTTCATCTTGCTTGGTATTTTATATAAGTTATTCAGACTTATTCCTGGTATTTCTAGCCAGAAGGAACTGTGTGCACATAGACTTTGAGAATGTGAAAAAGTAGAGTATGTTTGGAGCTGCTAAGATGTAGCTGGATAGGTGAGAGATGAAACTCACTAATTAGTAATTAAGTGACATTAGACATCATATCATCTATGTGGGAAGAACATTAATGGTCCAGCATTTGAAATGAAATGTTAATGCACAAAGAGCATCTAACAGATGTCTTTGTCTTTGCATTCCCCTGATGATTACCACTATTTTACCACTCCTTTTAAAACACACATACACACACACACACAGTTGAGAAACATGTAACATGTACTTAAGACATAAACTAACATTTAATTTTTAAAAATATTTTTAATTGTCGATGGACCTTTTATTTATTTATATGCAGTGCTGAGAATCGAACCCAGTGCCTCGTGCATGCTAGACAAGCATTCTACCTACCACTGAGCTATAACCCCAAGCCTCCTTTAATTTTAATGTTGACCCATTTCATAATTTTTTTTTTATAACTTTCCCTTGAGGTATCTGTTTAACCTTAGAGTTATTGTGGAATGTGTTGCTTAATGTATGTTTTGGGGGATTCTCCAGATACCTTCATTTTGTTGATTTTTAGTGTTTGTTGTGATCTGAGAAATATATTGTATGTTTTCTAGTCTTTTAAGCTTAATGTTTGTTACAAAGTCTTTAACATGGTCTAGCTTGGTGGATGTTCTATAGGCATTTGAAAAGAATATACTTTTGTTACTTAGACTATACTGTAAATATCAATTACAAGTTGGTTGACAGTGGTTTACAATTTTCTGTCTTCTTACTAGTTTTCTGATTAGATGTTTTGTCAGTTAAAAGTTGGGTATTGAAATCTCACAATTAATTTTTCTAATTATTTTTTCCCACAATTGATCTAGCTTTTACTTTATTTATTTGTGTTCTATTGTTCAGTGCATTTTTAATTGTTATTGTTACCTAATCATTCACCTGATCTTTTACATGCATCTGACACATGTGAAAAGTATGTTTAAGCCAAATTAGCATTCTAATAATGAGCCAAGAGAGTTGCTGTAGAAATTCAAATAATACAGGCTCTTGTATTGATTTATTATCATGTGGAAAAACCCTGTTTTTTTCCCAATTTTTATGAAGTACAGTCCTATTTTTGGTATTTCATAAATTTAAAATCAAATTTAGTTAACTCAAATTTTAGCCACTGAAGACTAGAGTCTTACAAATGTAAACACACACACACACACACACATATACATATATATACATACATACATACATATATTTTCCCACAAATTTTATCTTTCTATAAATCTTGAATGCATTAAATCCTATGCCACCTTCCACTATTTGATGGTTTCATCATCCCCTGCCGTTTTTCTTAATAGTTCCAGGCTTATATATATTGTTTAAAGCCTATCATTGATGCCCCAGTGATTACAGAATAACATTTAAGCTTTTTTATGTGACCTTTTATGTGCCTTCATCACACTACCACCTACTTCTCCAGCATGGTCATGTCTCACTTGCATAGGAACATTTGACACTCTGGCAACATTGAACTGAGTCTATATCTTCAGATACTGTGCTGTTTTATTGTGTTTACATCTTTGTGCCTTTGATCTTACTGCTAAATGTGTCGAGACACCCTTTTTTTGCTGATCTTCTTTGTTGCTTATGATGTGCCAATAGGCTGGTAGCCCTATAAGTACAGTATTTGAGTTTTGTAGCCACAGAAATATTTAGTGTGTTCATTAGGTGTATGACTATCATTAGATTGGCAATTTTGGCCATCATAGGAATCATTTTATCACTGGGTATAGTGGTGCATGCCAGTAATCCCAGTGACTTCTGGAGGCTAAGATAAGAGGATCACTAGTTCAAGACCAACTTGGGCAACTTAATGAGAAGACCTTGTCAAAACATAAAAAATAAAACCCCCAGTTTAAAAAAAAAAAAAAAAAGGGAAGGAGGGAATCATTTATATTACATATCTAATGGGGGTGTCTTTAAAACTTTTGAACACATGCTGACAGGGAAATCCTGCTTAACAGAGCAGCCTGTTATATTTTTCAATAATTCTACCTCTTGCTAAGTTGTCCCAGAAGAACAGGACTAATCTCTTCTCTCCATTCACCTGGTAAACGTTGTATCCACATAATGGGTAATGTTTGGTAGTTTGTAGTTCCACATGTTCTCAACGTTTTCTGAATTCAGTGTTATTGTGATAATTCACTCTTTACCTCTATTTTACTTGAATCCTATGGGGGTATAATGTCAACTTGAAAATTAGCCACTGAAGACTAGAGTCTTACAAATTTGTTTTCAAAATTGTATCATACAAAGTTATACTGATTTCAGACATTTTACTATCATGGACTAATTTAGAATATGAGAATAAGATAATGAAAGAAAAGAGAATTTATACATAAACTGTATTTGTATGGATATTAACCCATACAAATGGTTTCCCATTCTTTCTTAGTTTAAATTCTCATAGGTTTTCATTTGTGAAGTTAATTTTTCCACTACATTGCCATTAAGACTATGTAATTCAAAATCTAATATTATTATAGTATTTTCAAAAATTTTATGTAGAATCATAAAAGGTTTTTTTAAATAAAAATAAGCTTTATATGCACTCATTCTCAACTAAACTCAAAAGCTTCCTAAGGTTAAAAACCCTTGTCTTTTATTTATTGCTATTCTCTGGGCCTTGTATAAGATTTGGTAAATGGGTACTGGGTACTCAGTTTAAAAAATAAAAAAAAATTAAGTGAATGAATCTTCTCCACTTCCCTCTCACCTGCCCCCTGCCCAAAAGCAAAAATATGCAGATTTTTCTTTCTTATTATGCAGTATTTGTAGACAGCTTTCAACATCTAGACTAGTGTTTTTCAAAAATAGTCTGCTGATGATCTACTTCAGAATTAATAATTACCTGATATACATATTAAAATTCAAATTTCTAAACCCTAAACTTATTAAATCAGAGTTTCTGAAGTTAAAAGCGATGGGAGCCGGGCACATGCCTCAAATCCCACCAACTCAGGAGGCTGAGACAGGAGGATCATAAATTTGAGGCCAGCCTCAACAGCTTAGTAAGACCCTGTGTCAAAGTAAAAAATAAATAAAAAGAATTGGGGATGTGGCTCAGTGGTAAAGTGCCCCTGGGTTTAAAAAATATATATATATTTAAAAGGGACCTCCTTTTCATTGTTACTATGGAACTAATAATTCCCTTCTTTTGCTTTGTGAAAGTGCCTCAAATTACATGGGAGAAGCAAAGGTCCTGTTCATGTCCCATCCAGTCTTGAGCCCATCTGTGAAAATGTACAGGGCCAATAGTGTTCCCATCTGGGAAGAGAAAATGCCAAAGTGTTTCCAACAATGACCTCTACAGACCTAGTCTTCCTTTCATAGGATTAACTAGATAATGTCACAGACTCTTCAAAGAGGACCACATCAGGGGTGCTCTCCATGGTCTGTTTATCCCATTAAAGATGTGAGACCAAATTCAAGAGAGATATCAGATAATTGGCTGGGATTCTTATTGGTCTACTTGGGCAAAAACAAAGGCTGGAAATTCTGGTGCTGTTTGTAGTAAACCAGGATCTTAAAGCTGAGTCAAAGATCTGTTTCCTAAAAGGCACTACATCCTGATATTTAATCAATCAAGTTCAACCAAACATTTACCAGTATATTATAAAGGATGCAACTCAGGATGGCCACATGGAAGAGATGCATTGTGTTAGTGTGCTTTCTGTAGCTGTCACAAAATACATGAGAAAATGAACTTACAGGAGGAAAGATTTATCTTGGCTCCTGCTTTTAGAGGTTTCAGTCTATGGTTGATTGGCTGCCGTGTTTCTGGTGAGGCAGAACATCATGACAGAAGGGCATAGTGAAGCAGAGCTGTTCACCTTATGACATCTGGGAAGCAAGAGACAGAAAGAGAAGGGTCAGGGAACAAAACATTCCCTTCAAAGGGAGCTGCTTACTTCTTACTATCTTTATCTGCCCCACCTCCTAATAGCCCATTTATTTGTGGAATTATCAATGGGCTAATCCATTGATGAGGATTTTAATAATCATTAACCCTCATAACCCAGTCATTTCCCAAAAGCCCCACCTCTGAACACTGCTGTATTGGGGAATCAAGCTTTCAACCCATGAGCCTCTGGGAGACATTTCAGACTGTGCTCTATCCTGTAACATGCATAGAGCCTCCATGCCCTCTTTGGTTGTGCCACTCTCCCAAAACCCCAGTCTGTTCACCAGTGTGGAAGCTCTGTTCACCAGTGTGGAAGTTCCCCGTGTTAGCTCACTTTCTACTACTCTGTAAATATACCCAATAGTTAAATTTAAAAGAGGAAAACCTTATTTGGCTCACAGGTTTAGAGGTTTCAGTCCATGGTTTGTTAGCCCATCACTTTGGGGCTTATGGCAGTGTAGCACATCATGGCAGGAGCCTGTGGTAGAAAAATCTGCTCACCTCATGGCGAAAAAAGACCAGTGTCCCGCATCCCCAGTGACCTAATGCCCTGCCACTCGGCCCCACCTCCAAAAGTTTCCACAGCTGCTGGTAGAACCATGCTGGTGATCAGGCCTTTGACACAAGTCTTTGGAAGACATTTTAGATTAAAACTGTAGCACTTCCTGTGGGAATGTAAACCAGGAAATCATGAATGTGGTTAAAATAAAGCAAGAACAGTTTTATACGGGTACAGAATAGATTTGTAGGTCAGGAACACAGGCTCGCTTGGTTAGACTAAAAGAAAATGGACTTGGGCTTGTATTAAGTCCAGTAATTGGAAACTGACACAAATAGGAGTGATTGTAAATTCTGCAGTTCAATTAGAATATCCAAGTCAAGAGAGCAAAACTGGTCACTGTTGATATTTCTCAAACCTTACAAGGTAATGTTAGATTCCAGAAATTGTTCTCCCTGTGTAAACAGTTCCCAATATCATGTCTACGTGGAAATTTACCCCATCAGTAAAATTTCTAAGACTTAGGAAAGGATTTTTCTCTTTTTTAGTAATCTGCAGCCATTTTGATTTTTGTTACCAGTCATCGTATATGTTTTCATCAGCTTTCCATCACTGTTCTGAAATACACTAGATAATTAACTTGCAAAGAGAAAAGGCTTATTTAGGCTCACAGTTTTAGAGGTTCCAGTCTGTGACACAGTTAACTGCTTTGGACCTCTTGTGGATGTGTTAGATGGCCATTGTTGAAAGCTTATGATGGAGCAAACTGCCCACCTAATGTCCAAGAAGATAAAAGAGAAAGAGGAAGGGACTGGAGTCCCACTGTCCTCTTCAAGAGACCAGCAGTAAGGACTCCCTGTAGGCTCCTCCTCCCAAAGATTCCAATTCCTTTCAGCAGTTGCCACCTGGGGACCAGGCCTCTAACACAAGAGCCTTGGATGAGACAGTCAAGATCCAAACTACAGCAATATGTAATAATATGCTATAAAATAACTTTTTGAGCTTGTTTCTCAATGTGCATTTGCTTAATATTGTTCATTTAACACATTAAATTTTATCTGATTAATTAAATTTTCATAGACCCAAATGACAAAAAAGAAGCACTTGCTCTAAAGCTATAAATATAGCAAGTAAGGTCAATTTAAAACAAGCAGTAGGCTCTTTGGGATTCTATTCTGCATGATAAAAAGAAACTTATTACAAAATGTTATTCTTTTGATTTTTTTTTCTTTTAACATTTGATGTATAAGCATCTTTGTTTCCTTCTGCCTTTGTCATTGTTAAGTCATTTAAGCCTTAAAGTCTAGAATTATTGTATCTCTGTATTTTCTAATTATTCAACAAATAGCAATAATGCTTTCTTTAAAATATTTCTTTATTTGTTCTTTTTCTTTGCTTTCTCGTCTTCCCATGCATGTTCCTTCCCTCAAATCATTTCCAACCACTTTATGTCCCCTTCAGACTGTCTTTGTGTACTCCTACCAAACATCCTTCATCTTTATAGAGAGAAAACATTGCTGTTATGTAACTTCATTGATCTCAAGTCATTCAGAAAACTTTCCTTTTTTTGGTGCCCAGGATTGAACCTAGGGCCTTGTGCATTTGAGGCAAGCACTCTACCAACTGAGCTATATCCCCAGCCCCTCTGAAAACTTTCTTGCAAATTCAACATTTGCATGTAACTCTAGGTTGTACACAGGCTGCCATTAAAAATTAGAGGAAATTTTGATAAATGTTATTACACAAGCTTGGCAATTATTTCACCTATTTCACTTCAGAGAATTTTAACTAATTTTAAAATTAAATTTAAAATTGTGTCCATCCTCGTCCTCATTAAATACTGTCCTTTAGAAAACCCAAAACCAATAGAAAAAAAATTTTCAAAGCTCAAATTTCAAATAGTAATTAATTAGGAAGTCAGCCTTTAAATACGTATAGATTTATCACAAATGTGGTTTTAAATGCTGTTCGTTTCTTATCCTCTCCACTCTACTCCACTCATGTGTTTTGCATTTAGGCATCATAACTGTTACTTACATTCAAGATTGTCCATAATTAGACGTAATGCCACTTGTTTAACATTACTTCTCTTTCCAGCACATATTATCTACTCCATTGAGGAATTTTTTTCATTATTTCATACAATTCCCATTTCTGCTGCTAACTTGTATTCATATTGTTACTCAGAATATATCTATATTGCCTTGTCCTCTTACTTCTGCTCTTTTAAGTTCTGTTGTCCTTCCCAGACACAATCCCTGCTTTTCTATTCCTCCTTTAAACACTTAGTCTTCTTCATTTATGACTTCTCATAGTTGCTGATGTAGCTATAGTATGCACTTTACCAGCTAGCTGCCATTCAGATATTCTCTAATAATTGTCAGTTGTACATCATTGGTGTTGCCCCATTTACATTTCTTGCTTCCATTTTGAGAACAAAAATATACTAGCAGCTACCAAAGTGAGAGTCACTTATTTTTTTAGGAAATAAGAATTAAGATCACATCTAAGTATTATTTTTATATGTTTAATCACTTTCATAAAATCGTAAATATGCTGAATAGAATGATACACTAGATTGATTCTAATGATTGTTGCTTGAGATAACTGTCCTTTAAGTTATAAACAAATTTAAGTTATTGTATATTTAGTAAGAATAGGTCCCGTTTGGTGTATCCAGCCAGTTACTTTTTTTAGGAAGGTGCTGTAGGGAAGAATAGATTTTTTTTTTTCTTACCCATTACTGGGTTCATGGTTGAAACCCACATAATAAAACAGGTTAATGAGAGAAAAATACGTCAAGCTATTTAATAGATCTTTGTAATACAGGAACCTTCAGAAATGAAGACTTAAAGAAACAGGTAAATTTGTATATTTTTATTCTTAGGTTTGATGAAGAGATAGATAGCCCTGGAGCTGTATATTTGAATGACAAAATGATGTGACTTAATGGTAATAAAATAGGAGCAATATAGCATTGCCTGTTGATTCAAATTCTTCGCTGGGGCTCTATATCAGAAATATGGACATTTCTTTTCTCTGGGTAAAGGGTGGGCACCTCTGGAAGAAGGGTCTTCTGACCTGCTTCAGAGGAAAGTCTGAGGATGCTTTTATGGTCTGCTTCATGCAAGAAGGGCAGGAGGTCAGTGAGAACTTCCCACGTCTGCTCTTTCCTTAAATGGCAAGGTGCAATATTTTGGAGTAGGGAATTGTACACCTCATCAGTGTTCTACTGTGTCTTCTTGTTTGTTTGTTTTTTTTTATTTATATATGACAGCAGAATGCATTACAATTTTTATTACACATATAGAGCACAATTTTTCATATCTCTGGTTGTATACACGTATATTTATACCAGTTCGTGTCTTCACACCTGTACTTTGAATAATAATGATCATCACATTCCACCATCATTAATAACCCCATTCTCCCTCCCTTCCCCTACTGTGTTTTCTTGAATACACACAAAGACTCGGGTATCTAAGATGATCTCTTTTATAGATGAAAAATTTGAGTCTTTAAAAGGAGTAAGTAGTTAAGCAGTAGAACCAAATTGTTGATCCAAGTATTTATTTCGTAAATTCATTGCTTTTTCTACTTTTACTAGGTATCCCTAAAATAGTAGAAAACTATAAATAGCTAGCTATATCAGTATTCTAGAGGAAATTTGCAAAATCACCCTTAGAAATAAACAGTTCTGTGTTCAGAGGCTCTTTTTAATATTCATCAGCAGCACAGTCTTTTTTCCCCTATCTTCTATGTCATTCTAAGCATATTGTTCTCAAGCCTTATTCAGGATATCCAGGGACCAGAGATTCTGACATGTGACGCAGGTCAAAGTTGTCTGGAGGTAATATTTGAGTTCTGTGTAGCAGGAATAATTATATTGACTAGGGCTGCTTGGTGAGAAGACTTTGGAAAGCATAGGAATGCAGGAGGATATGGTGAATACATGTGTTTTTGTGTTTGGCAGTCCTTCTTGTACGTGTTCTATGGGTAACCTTTTCTCTATACAAATCACTTTGACTTTGTATACTAAAGTGTCTTTTTAATAGTTCTTTCTTATCTGAATCTCGTTTTTTTTTTTCCAAACTTGTTTGAATATATTAACGTGCATTTAAATGAAAATTCTATGTAGTTAAAAAACTGGAACATGAATAGCCAAATAACAAAAGTCAGGTCATCATATAATAAAACACACCAAAAATGGAAGCTGCAGGAACCAACCATGTAGACAAATGAAAAACTCCCCTTTGTCTACAGTTTGCAGCAGTCCTACATAAACATGGAGGTCTCTGTCTGACTTAAGACAGCTGGCTAAGTCTGATCGTTCCCCTCCGTACAACTTGAAAACTATCACTGTATACTGCTTTCCTGGCCATTTGGTTTAGTATCTCTGCCAGGTAAATAAATGAGATTATTGAAAAAATAGGCAACCAAGTAAAGTTATTTCTGCATCATTTTAATTATTTTGAGATATTTTATGTTTTTTGAAAGTAGGTATTACTATTTACTTATTTAAGGAACCTACAGTCAGGAAGTGGAATGAATGTAGAAATATTTTTCTTATGGACCGGATTGACTTATAAGTAAAGGTTATCAGTAATCATCTAAAACTGATTTATATGTAGAACAGCTGATTAGAGGTAGCTTTCATGAAATTTTTTCATGAAATTTTTTTTAACCAAGAAAGTAAATTTTTTTCCAAAATACATTTTATGTCATCTTTTAAGTCTAACCACAGTTCAAAGAAATGACCATTTCTAAGAAAAGCTGGATACAAGTGTTTGGATATGAGGTGTGTCCAAAAGCTCTTATTAATGCAGGAATATTCAGAGGCAAAATGATTAGATTATGAGAGCTGTAAAATGTAATTGGTCCCTCCCAGTTTGAATGGACTGATTGATAACTATAGGCAGGTAGAACATGACTAGAGGAGGTGTGTCACTGAGGGCAAGGGTACATCTTTCTCTAGGACATCTTCCTCTCTCTCCCTCCCCTTCTCTCTACCTTCTTTCATAATCTGCTTCCTGATCCACCATGAGCTAAGTAGTATTCCTCTACTGGACCCTTCACCCCATGAGGTTCTGTCCTACCTGGGGCCCAGAGCAGTAGTCAGCCCTCTATGTTCTGAGTCCTGAAACTGTGAGCCCCAAAGAAACTTTTCCTCCTCTAAGTAGTTGTTCTCAGTTGTTTTGGTCACAGCAAGCAAAAGCTGACTAAAACACCAAGTATTTACTTCTTGGTATTGAATTTGAAATCTTGGTTTTTCAGACTGTTCTGCTAAGTTGGTGAGGGGAGGGGTAAGGATAGGAGCTAAATGGCCTTTCTAATGCACTGAGGTGTGATACATAGCAGATAAGTTCCTGCTAGTTTTATCTAGAATTAATTATATGAAATTCCTTGTTTATGATTCTGAAACCCCCATATTTCTTACCCTGAGTGGTTTTTGCACCATACAGTTGTAATGTGAGTAGCTTTATTTTTCTAGGCTCATTAAAAATTCCTAGTTTACTCTGTTCTTTATTTCAGTGAACCTTATCAGATTTTCTACTCACTACATTTATTTTTTTCTGTGTTTTTGAATAATAAAATTAAAATCTACATCCAAGACCCTTCACTAAAATGACCTCTAAATATCAGTAACTTAAATATTATTTAAGTGTAATTCAAAGGAAAATTATGCCTTGTGACCAAAATGATCTTAACTTATATTTACAAATATATTTGAGTAGTATCTTCACCACTGTTGTTACTTTTTAGAATGCCTCAGTGAAGAAAAAGAAATATAGTATTTTCCCTTTGTTTCTTATTTCTTAAATCCTTTCGAAGTGCCTTTCTTTTTTGAGTCTCCTTGCTACCATGCCCTTCAGTTTGTTCTCACATGGATCTGGATGTGTATTTCTTCACCCTTTCTGGCCAAATCTTAGCTGTGTGCCTCTCAGCTATCTTCTCCACAAACCCCTCTGAAATTATTATGTAAAATCTACTCAAACCAAATATGTGAATATAGGAACCAAATGATCCTCATATATGTAACAAATCAGAGCTAATGACTTTCATCAGAGGAGAGCCTATTTGAAAGTAAAGTGTTTGGCACACTGTACCAAAGCCATTATTTACATAGCCTGCTCTGCTTTATGGTTTGTGGGAGCTTCGGGCTTTGATCCTCACAAAATGAACTTTAAATCTTATGATAATATAGAGATGGTTGTTTATTATTATATTTACTATTATGCTTATAATTATAATTAAGAGAACAAAAGAAACCATAACTACTTTTATGGGGAAGGAATAATTATAAGCTAAAATCAGGGACAATCAGGTATGTAAGTAGTACAGCTATACCAGTTTTTATGATAGGTTTCTATCTGTACCTGTTAAAAATTTTTAACACCCATCTCTGAGAACACCTTATGTCATGCATACTATAATTATGAATGCAAGTTTCTCTGAGACCCAAATAAAAACAAGAAGTCTTAACAGGAGGAAAAAAAGAAAAAGATGAAGGGCAGGAAGGAAATGGGACAGAATCTGGTTATTCTGGTGGAGGTAGATTCTCTATTGAGGTAGGTCTTTCTTTTCCCTTCTATGTGTGTGTTTATGTCTGTCTGTCTACACACACACTTCATTCTGAAGTAACAGGTGTGATTTCAACTGTTTTGAAATCTTTACATTTTTAAGGTATTCAGTTAGCCTTTCAAAACATTAAACTCGTAGATGCCCTATAAAAAAAAACAGAGCTTGGGCTGGGGTTATGGCTCAGCAATAGAGCTCTCTCCTCGGATGTGCGAGGTCCTGGGTTTGATCCTCAGCACCACATAAAAATAAATAGAAAAAATAAAGATTATGTTCAACTTCCACTAAAAAATAAATATTAAAAACAAAACAGAGCTCACTAGACTAACCTGTATGTATATGTCCATTTATCTAGAGAGAACTGTCCATACCAAATTATTTTTAAAGAATGTTGAGGGGTTTTGTTTGTTTGTTTGTTTGTTTGTTTGTTTTTTGAGGGTGGGAATACCAGAGATTGAACGCAGAGGCACTTAACTACTGAGCCACATTCCCAGCCCTTTTTTATTTTTATTTTGAGATAGGATCTTACTAAGTTGTTTTGGTCCATGCTAAATTGCTGAGGCTGGCTTTGAACTTGATCCTCCTGCCTTAGCCTCCATCCCAAGCCTCTGGGAATACAGGTATGCACACCACATCCAGCAAGAATGCTAATTTTATATTTATTTAGTAGAGATAAATTCCAATGATAAAATTCAGGAGCTTGTGGTTTCTGTTTATTTTCATGATTATATTATGCCTAGAGCAACATCAGTTTGCCATAAAAGATCTGTTTCACCTTGTCTCATAATGATGTAAAAAGTCTTCAGTATGAACTATTTACATTGTTTATTCAGAAAAATCTTAAAAATTTTGGAATTGAAGATATTGTAAGGCACCAAATCTAGAAATCCTTTTGATTAGCAGTGTAAATCAATTTTCCCACTTGTTAGATTTATTGTAAGAGCAGATATTTGTCTGAAATTCAGTCAAAAAAAATGGAAGTATAATAATTTACTAAAAGAAGGATCCTTGCTGGGATTATGGGTCAGCGGTAGAGCACTCGCCTAGCATGTACAAGGTGCCGAGTTCGATCCTCAGTAACACATAAAAATAAAATAGGGGTATTGTGTTCAACTAAAACTAAAAAAAAAAAAAAATGTGTATGTATGTGTGTGTGATTATATAAATTAATCCATTCTACCAAAGATTGTGACTTACCCATTTTATTCATAATCATCTTGATAGTTTAAAATGAGAAGGGATTCATATCATCCTAAGCAGGGATACCTAAGTGGAAAGGGAAGAGAGAATTTGTGTTTAAAGGATGCTTTTGAAAGTGTTCCCTTATGATTAAAAAAAACTCCAGGATCCAGGATCTCAAATTGGAATGGGAGAGGGGAGCTAAGTCCTATATTCTGACTATGAACACTTCCTACTACTTGGTTCTGTGGCCAAGCCCTTTCTTTAAGTGATAGCCCCTAAATCATACAAAGATAAATAAAAAATCAAATTTTGCATATTTAATAAAGCATTTAGGAATTTAACTGTATGAAATTTGACATATAGTGTGTGAGAACTGAGGCACTCTTGCACATGTTAAATACTTGTCTCAGACTCCTTTCTTCTTCTGTTCCCATTTAGTAAATTCAGGATGTGCCCAGACATGTGATAAGCTCCCTCAGTCAATATTATACAAACCAGCACTAGTGTATTTATCAGACTACACAAGTAGATTCCTGGCTTTGCTATTCCTTAGCTGAGTATATGAATTTGGAGAAGTTATTTAATCTCATTGGATAGTTGTGCAGATTAAGTGAAATAATCCAGTAAAGCTCTAGCCAAGTAACTGGCTTAAAAGTGTTCAATAAATGGTTGTGATAATGACAGAAATTTTGAGACAGACCCTTACCATGTTGCTCAGGCTGATTTCAAACTTGTGTGCAGAGGTGATCCTCCCATTTCAGCACCCCAGGTAACTGGGGCTACAGGGTGTCTTTTCCTAATATCTCTTTAAGATAGTGAAATGAGACATGAAGTTCATTTATTGTCTGTCTTCAAACAACTAATACATACTTCAAACAACTAATTACATCTTTTTAGAATGCATGGAGGGCTAACTATAGTAACACTTTAGAGTAAATGGGAAAAACCTCTTTTTGATAGATTATGGTTTCTTTCTTCAACATATTTAAATATACTTTTTCCAGGTCAATTCTGAAAAACCACATACCAAAAGAAGGGTCAGGGACAAAAACTGTTGAGCTTATGAATAGCATTCCTTTAAAAACCTTTGAAGATCATCTTGGAACCTTTGTTTAAATATCGTTATATAGATTCTCACATGCTGTCCACATTCAGTCTAGCTTTATAATTGTATAAAGGCAAACTTTTGTTCACACGGGGGACTCTTTTGATTAATCAAAGCCCAACAAAAATGTATTTAACTCTAAGATCCAAAAACAATAAAAACATGACTTTTCTAAAAAGAAGATCTACTATAAAGTGGTTTTAACAAAAAAATGATTTTGCATATCAGCAAATCAACTACAACTTAGTATGATGAAGCATCAAAATGTCAGAAGCTTGAGTGCTTTCTCTTCTGAATGTAAGTCAGAGGGTAACAGGTAAGCACCTGAAGGTTTGGGGATGTTACGAAGTAAATAAAAGGGACTGATGGAATTGGATATTTGAATATTGTCACTTAAAGCACTGATCTAAGAAAAACTGTTAAGAATGTACATATTATATCTGTATCTGTTCTAAAGAGAAGTGATGTGGATGTTCATAAGGCAGCTGTGGATCATTCATAAAAAGAACAACTGAGCCAGGTGCAGTGGCACACACCTGTAATCCCATCGGTTAGGGAGGCTGAGACAGGAGGATTGGGAGTTCAAGCCAGCCTTAGCAAAAAGTAAGGTGCTAAGAAACTCAGTGAGACCCTGTCTCTAAAATACAACATAGGGCTGGGGATGTGGCTCAGTGGTCGAGTGCCCCTGGTTCAATCCATGGTACACCCCCCGCCAAAAAAAAAAAAAAAACCCCACAGCCAAAAGGGAAAATTGATTTGAAAGTATTCTTTGGCTGCAAGAGGATCCTGAGTAAACAGTGTATTTGTACACACCATCCATGAACTATATGAGGAGAAAAATCATTTTAATTTTCAGGATGCAGTTGAAGTACAAATACTAATACCCTTTTACCTCTTCCACTTCAGAGAGAAAAAAAAAAAATAGCAAAAACCCATACTTTCGTGTTTATAATTTTGATATGAAAAAAGCTTAAAGTGGCTATGACACAAATCATCACTCCAAATTAACACTTTCCTAAGCCAGGTGTGGTGGCACATCCCTGCAGTCTCAGCATTGTGTTGGCTGAGGCCTGAGAATCACAAGTTTGCCTCAGAAACTTAGATCCTGTCTCAAAATTTTAAAAAATAAGAAGGACTAAAGATGTATCTCAGTGTTAAAGCACTCCTATTTTCAATCCCCAGTAACATCCCCAGCACTGGCAAAAAAAAAACATACTTTTTTTCTGGCAATGAGAAAACCAGAAATCTGTTTTCATAAAGAAAGTAAATGGCTTTGTCCAATTAGGACAAGAATCTCAATGGAGAGACTGTTACAGAATTAACAGTTATAATGTAGATTGTGAATTTTTCTTGTTTGAAGCCAACTTATCTCAAATACATTTACTTCTTTATTTAAAGAGAAATATTAAATTGAACTGTCTTCCTTGCTGTTCTCTATCCTCTAGGGATCTTTATTTGCAACCTCTGTATGATGATGTTCAGAAGGATTTACCCTTTCACCAAACATATGTCTAAAGGACTTAAGTAGATATACAGTTTTAACTTAGTGAACACCTGAAGAAGAAAATTCAGGGCTTTTAAGGCAAACTGTTGAAGACCGAACTGCTTACATTAATTTTCACTGGCCAACTTAACTACAGTTTTTGCTTTTTTTTAAAAGACAATTGTCACTAGTATTTCAGTGTATTTTATATTCCTCATGTCTCTAACAGTGTTCTGTGTGTTACTTTTAAGAGGAAATACAAGGTTAAAGATTATAATCTTCAGAGAGTTTGTCTTACTTTGTTTTATGACACAAACTAGAAACTTGCTTAGGAGAAAATATTGGTGATTTTTTTTTGAGGTCCTTGTGTGGCAGGTTGGAGCTTTTAAAACACTAAGCATAGAGGGTAAGGCATATATCATTTATATCTTCTGTCAGAGGGTAATGTTCTGGTTAGTGCTGGAGCCAGGTTGCCATATTGCTTCCTGTTGCGGTCCTGTATAAGCTGTGGATGAGTTACTTAAGTAGATATTAAGTAACTTTGCATGAGTTACTTAACCTTTCTGTGCCTCAGAAAGGTTTCTATTTTATTAAATTAGAGTAGTATTTTCCGTATAATATTACAGAATAAAACTAGGAAACGGATGGTAGTACATGCTTGTAACCCCGGGTACTGGGGAGTCTGAGGAAGAAGCATCACATGTTTAAAGCAAGCCTAGGCCACTTAGCCAGACAGAGGGAGAGGCACTTTCTTCTGTGGGCATTAGATAGCTCCCAATGCTTACTGGGCTGGAAATTGAAATTGCTAAATAAGAATATTATAGCAGTAGCTAGCCTGCATTGTAATGAGAAAAGATTAAAAATAGAGTCCATTATGTAGTTATTAAGTAATTGAGTAACTTGGTTTTTTTTCCATATTTAGTTTCCTTTCAGGAAATAACAGAAAATACTTACATGTAACATCTATCTTTTTTAAAATGTAAAGGTTGGACCCACATTACAATTTTTTATTTAAAGATGTAAATTTTGAACTGTATTTGAGGATGTAATTATAATCTCCCACCTCCTAGTACACAAAATTTTATTTTGCTTTTCTAGAATTTAACTTGTTTAACTTAATATGTGAATTAAAAAGTTTTATTAAAAGATAAGATTAAAGAAGATAACTCTAGGTACCTGGAGAGGCAGATGTGAGGTGATTAGATACATCACTGAAGAAATGGAACACTGGAAGGGAGGAAAATTCTCCTCTGCCCACTTAGATTCTCTGGGTATGCAAAATAAACTCACAGCAGATGGATTAAACAACATACAAGTTTATTTGATGTTCATAGTTTTTATATGGCACCAGGAATAGTAGAAGGAGCTTTATAGAGACAATTTAAAAATCCAGAGAATGTCTTAAGTTTCAAGGCTTTTAGGCCATGTGGACAAAAGAAGACAGAATTGACAAAAGAGAGGGACTTTGAGCTTCTAAGGACAAAAAAATTGTAGGAAGGCAAGTATATGAGAAACTAATGATAGGTAAGGACTAATTAGTAAGGTTGGTTTGTGTAGACTTTTGGTGCAATCATATCTCCAGTGATAAGAGTGCCATCCCTTTCCAGGCATGATAAGTGTCTGGGGGTGTGGGATAGAAGTGCATACCTTCACAAACGGAATTTATGATCGGTTTTCAAGCAGATAGAAAGAAGGTAGAGAGCTTGTCCCTTGTATGCTTTTCTCAGTGCCTTCCACTAAAAATAATCCTAATGCCAGGCTGACATATTTTGGGGTGGAATATTCTGATCTCCTAGAACATCAGAGAAAAACTAATTCGTATCTCCTTGCATAAAGACAGCCGCTAACTTCTTATTATCCATAAATAAAATTCTAACTCTGGTATGGTACAATTAGTTTTTTATGCTTACCCCACCTACCAGTCCCATCTGATCATCTAGTACGCATACACTTACACAAGCTGCTTTCCAGTCACACAATTTCTCATTATCCCAGAACCATTTTTTTAATTTATTTATTTATTTTTAGTTTTCGGTGGACACAACATCTTTATTATTTTTTTATTTTTATGTGGTGCTGAGGATCGAACCCAGCGCCCTGCGCATGCCAGGCGAGCGCACTACCACTTGAGCCTCATCCCCAGCCCCAGAACCATTTTCTTTCAGATTAATTCCATCTATGTGACCATGTCCTCCATCTCTTTTCTTGAGAAATTTCAGCTTTTGCTCTTCCGTGTTTTATTTGTGGCCTTATTTATAAGCCTTTTTCATCTCTTCTGAAGGAAGATCACTTAGTTGCCCCTTGAAACTTCATATTTCTTAAAATACAAGAAAGTAGGAGCTGGGGATATAGCTCAGTTGGTAGAGTGCTTGCCTCACATGCACAAGGCCCTGGGTTCAATCCTGGGTACCAAATATATATATATATATATATACATATATATATATCAGTCTGTCTCCCCCGCTTGGTGATGGATGAATAAAATTAATAAACTTTATGCCAAAGCCACAATAGTATCATATAGTATAATGATGAAATTTTATTATCTTTGTGAAATTAGTTGAAAAGTTATCTTATGTATTGGAATTCTCTAGAGAGAGAGAGAGAGAGAGAGAGAGAGAGAGAAATAATAGTATATCTGTAAGTAGATACATGAGAGGGATATTCTAGGGGAATTGGCTCACAAGGCAGAAAGGTCCCACAATAGACTGGGAAGGCCAGTAGCATGTCTCAGTCCAAATTCAAAGGCCAAAGAGCCAGAGAAGCCAGTAGTGTAACTGTCAGTGCAGGGCAGCAGGCCTAAGAATGTAGGGTTGGGGGTGGTGGACCAGGTATAAGTTCTGGAGCCTAAAGGCTAGAGAACTAGGAATTCTGATGTCCAAGGGCAGGAGAAGAGGGGATCCCAGTTCCAGGAAGGAGAGTTGCTTTTCCTTTTCCTTTTTTTTTTTTTTTTAATGCAGTCCCATAGCCAATTGGATGGTATTTTCAACATTGAGGGCAGATCTTCTCTACTCTGACCACAGGCTCACACCAACATCCTCTTTCCAAATACCCTACACACTTTATCAACTCTCTAGGCATTTCTTAATCCAGCCAAGTTGATGTGTATGATTAATTTATTCTTACCATCTTGGAAGCCAGGGAAGGCTTTTCTGGAGAAGTGTCTGTCAAGACCAGTTTCTAAAGGTTGAGGTATAGTCCCTTTATAAAGTGACTTTATAATATAGACTTTATATAAAAGGCCCTTTATAATATAGACTTTTTTTTTAAGGTATTGAGAATCAAACCCAGGGTCTTGGTGCATGCTAGGCAAGCACTCTACCACTGAGCTGCGTCCCAGCCCTCTTTTATTTTATTTTGAAACAGTGTCTCACTGAGTTGCTTAAGCTGACCTCCAACTTTAGAGTCTCCTACCTCAACCTCCCCAGGAACCAGGGTTATACACCACCACACCCAGCTTTATAATGCAGATCATTAGATAAATTGGTTTTAAGGTTAAATAACCTATAACATTATTACTAAGTAACTTTTTTATTTCATGATTTTTGACAGTTTGGGTTTTTTAAATTATTCTTTTAGCCTGCATAATATTCTTCAGATTTATTTGTAAGATATATATACTTTATTTCAGGCCCATGTGTATCTTGTTTCTCCATAACAATATTTCTCTTATCCCAGCTTTATTAAGATTCAGAGAGTTTGAGTAACTCGCCCTTGATAACATAGTATGGAAATGTTAGAGCTTTGAACTCATATCTTTCTGACTCCAAAAATTGATAAGAGCTTTATATAGTAAAGGAAACAATTAGGAATGTGAAGAGACAACCCACAAAATGGGAGAAAATCCTTGCTAGCTACTCTTCTGATAGAGGGTTAATATCTAGAATATAGAAAGAACTCAAAAAAACTTTACACCAAAAGAAAATCAAATAACCCAATAATAAATAGGCAAAAGAAGAAATACAAATGGCCAACAAATACATGAAAAAATGTTCAACATCATTAGCATTTAGGGAAATGCAAATCAAAGCTACACTGAGATTTCACCTCAACCCAATCAGAATGGTGGTCATCAAGAATACAAACAATAATAAATGCTGGAGAGGATGTGGAGAAAAAGAACACTTTTACACTGTTGGTGAGACTGTAAATTAGTACGACTACTATGGAAATCAGTATGGAGACTTCTCAAAAGACTAGGCTTGGAACTGCCATATGATCCAGCTATTCCACTTCTCGGTATTTATCCTGAAGAATTAAAGTCATTTCACTACAGTTGTACATGCATACCCATGTTTATAGCAGTACAGTTCACAATATCCAAACTATGGAACCAGCCTCAGTGTCCATCAACCAATGAGTGAATAAAGAAAATGTGGTGTGTATACACAATGGAGTTTTATTCAGCCATAAAGAAAAATTAAGTTATAGCATTTGCAGGAAAATGGATAGAATTAGAGACCATCATGTTAAGTAAAATAAGACAAACTCAGGTCAAGGATTGTATATTTTCTTTTGTATGTGGAAGCTAGAGAAGGAAAAGAAATGTGGAAGTGGATCTCCTAAAAATCAAAGGAAGATCAGTAGTGGAAAGGGACCAGGGGTGAGAAGTAGGGAGGAAGGGGGAAAATTCTGGGGGGAGAGATTGGCCAAATTATATGTATTTTTTTTTAAGTTTTATTGATTTTTTTTAACTATACGACAGCAGAATGCATTACAGTTCTCATTACACATATAGAGTACAATATTTCATATCTTTGTATATAGAGTATGTTCACGCCAATTCATGCCTTTATACATGTACTTTGGTTGTTTTTGTTTTGCATTACAATTCTTATTACTTATATATACCACAATTTTTCATATGTTTACATATAAAGTATATTTCTTTTGCATTATAGTTCTTATTATATATATATATAAATATATATATATATATATATATATACATACACACACACACACACACACACACACACACCACATTTTTTCATATCTGTTTATATATAAAGTGTTGATACCCAATTTGAGTCTTCATACGTGTGCTTTGGATAATGATGTCCCTAACATTCCACCACCCTTGCTAATCCTCTGCCCCCTCCCTTTTCCTCCCATCCCTCTTCCCTATCTAGAATTCATCTAATCCTCCCATGCTCCCCCTCCCTACCCCACTATGAGTCAGCCTCCTTATATCAGAGAAAACATTTGGCGTTTGTCTTTTTTGGGATTGGCTAACTTTACTTAGCATTATCTTCTCCAACTTCATCCATTTACCTGCAAATGCCATGATTTTATTCTCTTTTAATGCTAAGTAAAATTCCATTGTGTATATATGCCACATTTTTTTATCCATTCATCCACTGAAGGGCATCTAGGTTGGCTCCTCAGTTTAGCTATTGTGAGTTGTGTCATTTGATGTGGCTGTGTCCCTGTAGTATGCTGTTTTTAAGTCCTTTGGATTTAGTCCGAGGGGAAGGACAGCTGGGTTAAATGGTGGTTCCATTCCCAGTTTTCCAAGGAATCTCCATACTGCTTTCCATATTGGCTGTACCAATTTGCAGTCCCACCAGCAATGTATGAGTGTGCCTTTTTCCCCACATCCTCTCCAACACTTATTGTTGTTTGTCTTCATAATAGCTGCCATTCTGACTGAAGTGAGATGATGTGTTAGAGTAGTTTTGATTTGCATTTCTCTGATCGCTAGAGATGACGAGCAGTTTTTCATATATTTGTTGATTGATTGTGTATCCTCTTCTGAGAAGTGTCTGTTCGGGTCCTTGGCCCACTTGTTGATTGGGTTATTTGGGGTTTTTTTTAATATAGTATGTTTGTATGAATATGTAATAACAAATCCCATTAATATGTACAACTATAATGTACCAATAAAAAATGTGGGGAAAAAGAAGATAATGGTATGTGGGGGGAAAGCTTTATATATATTATGTTAAGAAATCAGAAAACATTGAAATTATGAATAATGACTTTTGGTTGGTTAAGTCCAATACTGGATTTAAAGTAAACATGAAATGCATATTTATGCCTGTGTTTGTTTTATATTTTTTAAATTGATATTGAGATATAATTTCTGTAAATGTGGGCTGGGGATGTGGCTCAAGCAGTAGCACGCTTGCCTGGCGTGCTTGCGGCCCGGGTTCCATCCTCAGCACCACATACAAAGATGTTGTGTCCACCGAAAACTAAAAATATTAAAAAATTCTCTCTCTCTCTCTCTCTCTCAAAAAAAAAAAATTCTGTAAATGTAAACGATAAACACTTTAGAAGTAGTTGATGATTTTGATAAATGGTTTATAAATGGTAATTACTACCTCAGATCAAATACAAAACATTTTTTATCACCCAGAAGTTCCTTTATAACACCTTGTAATCAATTCCATTCCCTTCTGCACTCAAGGATATTGATAATCTGCTTTTTCTCTCCATGTGTTATTTTTGTTTATTCTAGAATTTCATATAATAGGAATAACACTGTTTGTTTGTTGTTTGTTTTTTGCATGTCTAGCTTCTTGTGTTCACCTGATATGTTTGAAATTTGTTCACATTATTGCCTGTATCTATAGTTTTATTTTTTGCTTTCGGTTTTTAATCACATAGCATTCCAACTATACCACAAGTTATATATGTATCCACCAATTTTGAATATTAATCATGTTTGCAGTTTTGTACTGTTTCAAAAGGAGCTGCAGCAGACATCAGAAACAAGTATTTGCATAATAGATCTTATAATTTCTTTTGTATGAATACCTAGAAATAGAATTGCTAGATCATAGGGTAGATGTGAACCTAACTTTATAAGAAATTATCAAACCTTTTTTAAAAGTTGTTAGATTGGGGCTGGGGTTGTGGCTCAGCGGTAGAGTGCTTGCTTAGCACATGTGAGGCCCTGAGTTCAATCCTTAGCACCACATAAAAATAAATAAATAAATAAATAGGTATTGTGTCCAACTACAACAAAAAAAAATATTTTTTAAAAAAATTGTTAGATTATTTTTCACTCCTGCCACTATCCTGTGATTGATCATTCCAGTTGTTCTTTATCCTTGCCAGCACTTAATATTGTCAGTCTTTAGTTACCCTAATTAGTATAAGTCGTATTTCTTAAATTTTGATGAAGTCCAATTTATCAAGTTTTTTTATGCCACCTTTTTTGTATTCTAAGAAAAGTTGCCAACCCGGAAGATTTTATCCTACTTTTTTCCTAGAGGCCTTATTATTTTAGCTTTTGCATTTATATGTTTGATCTGTTTAGAATTAATTTTTGTAATGATATGTCATAAGGATTTAGGTTCTATCTTTTTCCCCCCATATATAAAGCTATTCCAGCAGATTCATTTTCTCCTCATGCTTATAGTTGTCTCAGCACCATTTGTAAAATTACTTTTTATTTACTTGCCAAGTTATTTTGAAATTCATTTGACCATGGATTGTCTGTTCTGGGGCTATTCTTGCTTTAAAAGTTTGTGGGGTTTTAATTAGAATTGCATAGAATTTACAGATAATTTAGGAGGAATTGATATCTTAACTAAATTGAGTCTCAAGTCTATGAACATGATATTTCTGCCATTTTTTTAAGTGTTCTATAATCTCTCTCAGCATTGTTTTATAATTTCCAGTGTCTAGGTTTTACGTATATTTTAGGTTTGTCCATAAGTGGTTTATGTTTCTTATACTATAATAAGTGGTATTTTAAAAAATTCTCCTTGCTGTTTATTCATTGCTGGTTTAATAAATTTATTTTGGTGTAATTGACGTTGTGTTGTGACAGCTCTACTTAAGTCAGTTTATTAATTCTAGCAGTTATTTTTAAATCATCAGGATTTTCTATATAGGTGATCATGTCATTTGTAAATAAAGACAGTTTTATTTCTTCCTTCAGATTTCTGTATTCTTTTTGACTATCACACTGGTTAGTATCTCTAATATGATTGTATAGAAATGGTGAGAGCAAGCATTCTCATTTTCCTCCAAATTTGAAGGAGGAAGGTTCCAATCTTTCAGCAATAAGTATAAAGAAATTTTTCATAGGTATCCCTTATCACCTTGAGGGGGTTAAGATTTTTTATTTTGAATGTATGATGAATTCTGTCACGTGCATTTTTGTTATCTGTTAATTGTGATTATGATTTTTCTCTTCTCAGTGAACTATGTTAATTGATTAGTGTGTGTGCGGCACACATGTGCATATGCTGGGAATTGACCCCACGGACAAGTACTAAGCATGTACTACTTAGCTATACTCCTGCCCTTTCATTAATTTTCTTAATAATAAAACCCAGCCATTTGCGGTAGTACACTCCTGTAATCCTAGTGACTCTGAAGAGTGAATCAGAAGAATTGCCAGTTCAAGGCCAGCCTCAGTAATTTAGCAAGACACTGCCTGAAAATAAAATGTAGCTCAATGGTAAAGCGTCCCTGGGTTCAATTTGTAAGTACCACCAAATAAATAAGTAGTATATACACACATGATACAATTTGACTCTTGATAAACTCAACTTATAATGTTTTATATATATATGTGTGTGTTTGTGTGTGTGTATATATATATGTATATATATGTATATGGTTATGTGTATATATGTATATGGTTGAATTCTCTTTACTGGTATTTGATTAAGATTTTTTACATCTGTTTATAAAGGAAATCGGTCTTTTTTTTCATGTCTTTCTCTGGCTTTGATTCATAGACTGAAAATATTTCTTGCCCCTCAATTTAAATTTTTTTTTTCTTCTTTATATTAAGGAATTTGCATCTTTCACATCATTGTTCCTTTCATTACCTGTCAGTTTTATTGGCATAAAGTTGTTCATAATATTTATCTCCTGATTATTGTTCTAATACCTGTAGCATATTTCATGATATCCCCTAATTTGTTCCTGATAGTAATTTATATTTTTCTTATCTTTTTGTAGAGGTTTATCAATTTTGTTGATTTTTTTTTCCCCCAAAGAACTGGGTTTTTGTTTGATAATTTAAATCTGTTTAGTCTATCTTATTGATAATCTGCTTTTTACTACAGCCATTTTTGTATGTATGTTGTGTGTGAATTGCTTTTTTCCTAGCTCTCTAAGGTGCAAGTTATTATATTATTATTAAAACTTTCTGCTTTACTAAGCATTGAAAGTTATAATTTTCTAAATATTGTTTTAACTGCATTACACAAATGTTGATGGTTTTGTTGTCTTTTTAGGCAAAATAGTTTCTCATTTTCCTTTAAGTTCTTATTTGACCCTTGAATTATTTGAAGTATGTTTTCCAAATTTTCAAATATCCGAGGATTTTTTCCAGATTTTTTTTTGTTATTGTTTTTTACTCTAGTGAAGTTTTATCAGAAAATATGCTTATATGATTTCACTCCTTTAAATTTACTGAAATGTGTTTTCTCTACATGGTCTGTCTTAATGACTTCTTCACATACACTTAAAGAGCATGTATATTTTGTCATGTTAGTAAAATATTTCTTTAAATATTAATTTGATCAATTTGGTTTTGAAAATGAAGTCATGTATTTGATTTTTCTGTCTACTTTTTGATTATTGAGAAGCATGTTAAAATCGACAAAAGTTAGTTGTATCCATTAATTCAGTTGTATCCATTTTTGTTTCGTGCATTTTGAAGATCTGTTTTAAACATGTATGTATTTAAGAATACATGCACCTAGTTATATAATTATGAAATGTTATTATGTATCTCATATTTGTCATGAAATCCACTTTTTCTTATATCAGTATAGCCATTTCAGTTTTCTTGTGATTAGTCTTCACATGGTTTATCTTTTTTCTTTTACTTTATTTTATATTTAAAATGTGTTTCTTATGGATAGCGTTGAGTTAGATCTTTCTATCCAGTCTTATGATCTCTGCATTTAATTACAGTATTTAAACCATTTACATTTAATTATCAATGTGGTTGGAATCATGTTTGTCATCTTACTTCTTTTTCTATTTGTCCTATCTGTTCTATGTTCCACTGACCCTTATTTCTTTTCAAAATTATGTTTATAATTTATTTGTCTTACTAGCTTATTAACTTTATTATTTCTTTTACATTATTACTGAGTTTTCTAAAGTTCATAATATTCATGTTGAAGTTTCTACATTCTATGCTTTGGATTATATTTTACCACAATGTATAATGGAAAAGCCTTACAACAATATGCTCCTGTTTTCCCTTTTTTATCCTTGTGCTTTTGATATCATATTTTACTTCTGTAAATATTATAATCACCATAATGCATTAGTATTATATTACATTTAGCTTAAGTAGTCAACTATTACTTACATTTACTTTAAGTAGTCAGTTACCTGTTAAGGAAATTTTAAAACAAACAAATATATTTTATATTCTCCTACATATTGACCATTTTCAGCAGTTTGCATCTCCTTTTTTATATATGAATTCTCATGTGATATTACATTCCTTCAGCTTTTAGAACTTTCTTTAATAATGTCTTATAGTATAGATCTGCTTGCAAAAAAAAAATGATCTTAGATTTATTTTCTCTGAAAATGTTTTGTCTTCATTTTGAGATAATATGTCTAGATTGACAAGCTCTCTCATTTCATAATTTTAAAGATATCATCTTCTGGTTTATACTGCCTCTGATGCTAAATTGTTTCTTGTTCCTCTACATATAATTGTCTTTTTTCCTCTGGATATTTTCAAAAGTTTGTTGTTTGTTTTCAGCCACGTAACTGATGTGCCTTGGTGTGGTATTTTTTTCTGTATGAAAATTGTTAAACTTCTAAGATGTGTGGGTTTTTCAAATTTGCAAATTTGAAAAAATTTTATCTCATGTATTCATATACTTTTTCTTAGCTCCCTCTTCTATTTGGGATTTTAATTATACATTGATTAGATTGCATATTGTCCTATATAGGCCACTAAAATGCTAATCTCTGTTTTCCCCCCACGCTTTTTCCTCTGCATCAGATTTGTTTTGTTTTGTTTCCTGTTTGTCAAATATATTATTGTGTTATTCTCCATTATTTCATCTTTCTCCCTGGTTATGCCCATCCAATGAATTTCTCATTTCAAATACTGTACTTTTCAGGTAGATAGGTTCCATTTGGTTTTTATAACTATGCCTTCCATTGCTTTTCTCATTAAATTCACTGTTTCCTTTAAACACTTGAAACATAATTATAATACCCTTGAAAATCCTCATGATATTTTTATTTATTTATTTATTTATTTATTTGTCATTACTTAATGTGTTTATTGATTTTTCTTTCATGGGTTTGTTTTGCTTTTTATATGCCTTGTTGTTGAATGTCTAAATTTTCTTGAATTCTTAGAAGTTCTGAAGTTTGTCTTGACAAAAAGTTATGTTTTTAAAATAAACTTGGTTCTTTGACCCTTGTTTTCAAGCTTTGTTGGGTAAATCCAAAGTAGCAATCAGGACACTTGCTATGAAGGACTAGATAGCAAATATTTCAGGTTGTATAGGCCATATGGTATGTTATGGATCATTGACATTGCCACTACAGTGCAAAGGCAGCCATAGATAATATATATAAATAAATAATGATAGCTGTGTTCCAGTAAAATTTAAATACATAAAGACAGGTAGTGGCGTGGTATGTATGTGTGTGTGTGTGTGTGTGTGTGTGTGTGTGTGTGTATATATATATATATATAGAGAGAGAGAGAGAGAGCTATAGTTTGCTCTCTTTAGGTTTAAAGAAGCATTTACTTTACATTTAGCTTAACCCTACTAAGTTCAGCGACTCAAGGGACTTTGCTGAGTGCCCAGGGCTAGTCTATGAGGTCTTTTCGCTCTGGCTGACACTCAACACTTGAACATCTCTCAGTCCTTTGTGAACTCTGGAATTTGATAATGTCATGCATTCCCAATATTCATGTTTTCTGTATTTATTGTTATTTTCTCAGCCTTGTAGTTTCACCCTAATGTAGAGTTTATTATGTGGACACAGAATCAAAGGGACCCCTAACCAAATTGCCAGAGTGCTACTTCTTTGTAACTTCCTCCTCTGTGGTACTTTTGCCTTACAAATTCTACCTATCCCAAGTCTCTGTCTCCTCAAGTCATTAAGCCCACTGTTTTGCTCAGACTCCTCTCTATTCTATTTGGATTCCCCTTCTTTACTTTGTGGTCCAGAAATTACCTCCCAGCAGAAAGCAAAGGTGATGGTAAGACACCTCACTTATTTCTCTTCTCTTGGAGACTAGAGCCCTGCTGTTCAGTATTGCCAGACACATTTTGTTCAGGTTTCTAGTTTATAGTAAGAGAACAAATCCAGTTTATTTAATTTGAAATAGCTAGAAATAGAAGTTGTTTTTATTTACATATCATAGGCTTAAAATATATTATAGATGTTTATGCCTATAATAAAACTTACACTTAAAATCAATTATATCTGTCTCCAGAAATAAATTCTCCAATTGCAAACTAAGCAGATAATTATTATTTTTCAACTTGCTCAGGATTTTAATATTGTCTATAATGGCTCTTCCGCAAGCACACCACTAAAAAGGAAACTGTTCTAGTAGATGCAGATTTGTTAGTTCAAGTTAGTTCACTGTCAGTGGCACTATAAGCAAGGTAGTTTATGTTGGTATATGTGATTTTTGTTTTTATAAAAGACCTGCTCACTTTTCCATTGTCTTTTCTTAATTGCTTCATATTAAGAGAAAATAGAAGATACTTTATTAGTTTAGCTGTGAGGAGAGTTTGGCAGTAGAACTACTAAAAAAAAAGAATATATTTACTTTAGGTTCTGCATAGCAGACTACAGCTAGCAATTACAAGCCATCCAAAATGCACAGGATTCATTCAAAACTTCTAACTGTAGTAACCTGTACATATCACTGCCAGACCTCTATAAAATAGCTGGTTTTATTTTCCTGTTGCATGCAAAAATTAATTTATCTTAAGCTAATATCTGACAGCCTGACATTTTAGTTCTAAATTATTTTTTTGTAATTACATGGTCTCTTGAGAGAGGAGGAATACTGAGATGTGCAAAGCTATTATTTTTCTTTTCTTTATAAATTCAGTTAGTTTTGAATGTTTATGAGAATTCTTAGAACACTGTCATTTGTGTTAGCCCTAGAAGATCATTTGAACTAAGCAGTCAATTCATATGTTGGCTTTTTTCTAAATGAGGTATTTGGGTTGGAGATGTGACTGAGTGGTGAGCACTTGCCTAGCATACACAAAGCCCTCGGTTCAGTCCAGCACAACAAGAAAAGGGATGGATATAGATATAGAGATATATAGTTAAACAAGCTATTTCTCTTTCTCCACAAGTGAAAGTGTTAAGAGTAACCCTCTAATAGCATCAAACAAGACTATTAATGCTGTAGTTTACCGGTGACAAGTCCTTGCTTCCCTGAATGCTGAAGTATAATACCAGAGAAGCAGACAGAGGCAAGTTTAGAGTGGAAAGTAGAAGCTTTATTAAAGGACAGCAGAAAGAACTTCTTCCCAGAGGAAGAAGGGGACCCAAAAGGCGAATCTATGGAAGGATGAGGTCTTCCCTTTTTTATAGCTAAGGTCATCTTTCAGCTTTCCCACACTCAAGTCTTTTGTTTCCCTTTATCTTACAGTGATAGAATGCAGGTGGGAAGGCCCAAAAGGTGGGAGATAGGAGGGCTGAAGGAGTAATCGGGGCAGGAAGGGCCAGGGGCAGCTTTTGATTAGCATTTCCCTGTTTGCTGGGAGCTGCTTCTTTAACAGTTCCTTAGGATGGGTTCCCAGGCCTTGGGGACACTAACATTTCAATTTCCCCAAGTGCTGCTCTGGTTTTCTAGACTCCATTCTCTATAATAGCCTCCATTTTGTTTATCTTACTCGATATTAGACCCGATTTACCTAACTACACTAACTACCTATCTTTAAATCTGGCTTCAGTGCTAGGGTTACAAAAAGAAAGGGTTTCTTCATAGTGGGTAGTTATCAGAAGTCTTCTTTTCTTTAGGTACTATAGACTTTAGATCTCTCCTCTGTGATTATCTAGATAAATTACATTTTTTATATGGAGCCTAATCTTATACCGTAAGATAATACAGATCAAGCATCACTAATCCAAAAATCTAAACTCTGAAGCTTTTTGAACACCAATAAGTGCTCTATAAAATTACCTTCAGACTGTGTGTGTCTATAAGGTTTATATCTAATGTAAATGAATTTCATGTTTAGACTGGTCCCATTTACAAGATATCTTATGTGTAGGCAGATATTCCAAAATCCAAGTCACTTCTGGTCTCAACTCTTTCAGATAAGGGATATTCAACCTTTACCAAGTTTTTCTTCCACCAGAAATCACTTTTGAATTATGTTATTTATAATCCCTGTATTGGGCAGAAATGGGTACCCTGCTACCATCAAATGAGTCCTCAACTTTATCAGGTTTTGCTACCCTCCTCCTTTGTATTAAAAAGTGACTAGAACATAAATGGCAGAAAAAGATGAAGCTTTTGGTTGTCACGATGTTTTGTGTTCACATAACAGAGGGAACAATGCATGATAGCATATAGTGGTGGCAGCTCCTGGCAGTAGCTTTCTTGGAAACTGGAATCTTCTTAAATAGCAACAAGACTGATTAGTGCTATTTTTGACCTAATTTCTGGATGATTTTTAAGGGAGAATCATTTCTGAGTCTGTAGTGGCAGTTTCAAAGCACAGCTTTAAGTTTTTGTTAGAAAGAAATTCCATACAGTTCCTCTTTTTGCGGGCTTCTGAGTCAAGCATAGAAATTCTACTTTCTCACTAGCTCAGAGTGAGTTAAATTTCCTAAGGAGACCCCAGACTTTCTCCAACCACTTTCTAAATTGAGATCACCAAAAGATCATTGGTCCCCTCACCTGAAACCTCCAATATGGAAGTACTGATTCTATTAAGTCCCTGAGACAGTCTGTAATTCCCCAAAGAGGACATGTAAACTAACTCCAATTGTGATTTCTAAAAGTATTCTAATTTCACCCAAAATTCTGGGATAATAGAAAAACTTGTCTTTCCTTATATGCCTATAGTAACAAGATGAGCAATTTTCAAAAGTAGCTTTACTAAAAATAAAAAAAAAATGTACAGTGGTTTAAAATTCCTATACCATATTAAGGAAATAAAATTGTTAACTAGGCTGAAGTAACTTTTCCAGCATTTGGACCAAAAGCTTTCTTCTCTGCATCACTTGGTCCTGAAGCCTGAAGGATATTCAGGTTGATCCCATGCTTCATTGAAGTTGAACCACTATTTCTCATAGTTACCATCAGATTTGGTCTTTCTGTCAACCACATGACCCCTCTGGCAGTCTTGAGTCTGTTCACCCCTCAGCTCTCTATCCTGGAGAGCAAAAGACCCTTCCAAATTCCAGAGCCCTATTAGATGCCCCATTTCTAACAGAAGGATGACACAACTCTTCCTGCTTTCTGAGATTCTTCCTTGATGAATCATTCTAGACCATTCCTTTTCCTGCCTTTCCTACTTTCCAGAGAAATGTTTTCCCCCTAAGGTATAGAATATGAAAAAATACTTCAGGACATAAATTCTCATTCAGTTAATCATCAAGGCTATTAATGATGTGTATTGCTGATAGAATATTTTTTAAAAGATAGTCTTTTTTTCTCAAGACAAGCATTCCCATTTTCTTGTTTTCTTAATTATAAATGTTTTTCCATAGAGACTTGTGCCAAAGTTATTGGCAGCATTTACATCAGTTACTGGTATTGAATGGTGAAAACGAATGAAGGAGGAGTGTTTTGGGAAAGCAGTTGCTCATTTTGTTTTTCTAAAGTCATTTGTATTTTATCTCATTTTTTGTTTTTCTTGGCTTCTTTTCATTGGCTGTCCTTTTTCCCTTTTATTTTTCTTTATATTCAAAACTTTTCTTCTCCTGGCTTTTTAAAATTAAAACTTAATTCTCAAAATATGTGGTTTTATGTTTAAAACTCCATAGTTAAAAGCATATTAAAAATTGGCTCTTCACTCTAGATTCTATTGGTAGCTTAGGGTGAAGTGAAGAAAGAAGGATGAAGAAGAAATCATTCTCTTGATTATACTTTAAAAGTTTTTGTTCTTTTCCAGGAGTCCAATGTGCTGATTGCTGCTAACAGTCAGGGTACAATTAAGGTAAGGTATTTTATATATCTCCATTTTTAAACTCAGATCCATTTTTAGACTATAAAAAGATCATGGAAATATACAGTTGTAGTGAACCTTATAGGTCATTTCAGATTATGGGTCTCTGTCTCCTTGTAAATGGCTTGATTGTAGGGGAAAGAAAGAGCTTGCATCTGTGGAGATGGTAGTACTTGTTGAGGTTTATGAATGCTGGATGGATTGATAGATGGTCAGATAAAAAAGATTGAAGCATTCACAGTGGGCCAAGCGCTGTTGAGCTTCTCTTCTCTTACACTGTAGCTAACCAAAGGACATTCCCTGCCCAGGTCCAAATACAGCAGGAGGTGCATATACATCCACTAGATTTAAATTTATCTTACTCTCATTTTACTTTTCCTCATGTTTCTCTTCCTTTTCTTTCCTGACAAACAGGTTTTTCTTCACTTGTCAAGGTGGGAGTTGAGAGTGTGGGGAAAAAATTTAGCGTTCAGTTGAAAATTGGTTGATCATGTGATGCCGTTACTATAATCTGAAAATTTGAGTGCCCCTTGGTAGTCTCAGTCATAAACTCATGATACAGTTTTCCACAGATTTTCCTTTGTAGTTAGGAGCTCAAAAAAATAAAAATGTTATCTACTTATACTATTGGATAGTTTAGCCCTTGGGCATAATACCTTAGATAAGCAAATTATGAGCTAAGCAAAACAAACTTTCTGAACAAAACACCATTTTGGTGGCTTTTAGTACATGGATTTGATTAGCGCATATTCCGAGAATACCTGTTCTTTCCACATATTTTTTCATGAAATATCAGGAAGCATTTTTTTTATATATATAACGTATCTACTTTACCTGCCAATAGGTATTAAATTTGCCATGAATTCCTTCAGCTCATCCCAAGTAGAGAATAACCCAGCCCTCAAGGGAGAAAATTCAATCCTAACAAGTACGATAGTGAGGAAATGGGCAAACTCAAAGCAGAACTGCATTGAACTGGTCAAACTAATTCACATGGTAGACTACTTTTTAGACAGCTAGTTTCTCTAAAGCCTCTTCTAAAGAAAAACCATGGACAGCGTAAATGAAAACTAGGTTTTTGAAATGATTAACATTTGTTATATTTTGAAGCCTCAAGCAAGATAGAAGGTCTTAGAATCTCTGATTTAATTGTCTCTTTTTACTCGTTGGGTCTCTCTTTATCTTAGCCTCATGGAATGGCATGAGTTAACAAAAAGAAACCTTACTCTTCAACAAGTTTGGCCTTTGGATCAATTGAAATTACTAAGATCTCTGCAGGAATTCAAAGCTACATTGATACTCATAGAGCCTCATTGATAAATCTAAGCTTTTTAAAAACAGTTTAGACCTCTTATGTTAAGTAGCTTACTTGTCCAATATAAAGATATCATTCCAACAGTCAAGTTAAACCTTAGCAGAGTAGCAAAGGTTGCATCTTTACATCTTTGCCCCCCAAAATTTTAGTCTCCTTGTAACTTAATTCTTTTTGACAGTGTCTCATAATTATCCTCGTGTTCATGGTCTTTTCTTAGCTATTTGCTCCCACTTTTTCTTATCTTTAGTTGTAGCAATATCACAACTTATTTTTATGAGGGGGTATTGCTTTAACACTAAAAGCTAACAAAATACCTTGACACCAAATGATTAACCAGAAAATGAAAAAACTAGTAGAAAAAGGCAAAGTTTTATGTGCTATATACCTTGATCACTGGTGTTTGGTCAGTGGTTTGATCAAACTAGTGCTTATCAATAGAAGTAATAGATTATATCCTAAATAGTAATGTTTCAGGTTTTCTTAAAAATGTGGAAGAATACCAACAGACATTCCATAAATGTATATCCATGCCACGTATCAGCCAGTTCATTTATACATGTTTTATCTTGAAGGCTCCCTAATTAAAATGGAGATAATTAACCTGAAAGAGTTCCTATAGTGGTTGATTTGAATGTAAGAAAGGGCTTATGTTCAATCCCTTCAAATTTGTTAGCATTATAACCAGGTGGTAAACATTTTTTATTTAGTTTCCACTGGTAAATACAGTAAAGAGTCACTAAACTCTTTTATGTTGTAAAGCTATTATATAACACTAATCCCTTTTTTCCCCATTAGGTGCTAGAGTTGGTATGAAGGGTTTACTGAAGTCGAGGGTGTGTTTGATCCTGCCTAATACATCTGCAGCTGACAATGAGAGAAGAAACGAATGTCACATGAAGTCTCGCCCCAAAATCATCATGGGATTTGTATTCTTTTGAGTACTTTATTTCCTTTTTTTCCTTCTTTATGACCTTGGGACATTGGGAATGCCCAGCGAACTCTCCGCCATCAATGTAACTCCATGGACTTTGCTGCTGTTGGTGGTGTGGTTATCTAATTTTTGTGATAGGGAAACAAATTCTTTTGAATAAAAATAAATAACAAAAAATAATAAAAGTTTATTGAGCCACAGCTGAGCTGGGAAAAGTTTTGTCAAATGTAATGAGAGATACTTTCTTCAAGAAGTTGCACACATGAATTACAGAGGAATGTTTTAGTGGATAATTTTAAGATCCATTATTTCCCAACCATTTTGAAATTATGTATATCAACTTAAACAAAACAAAGTATATGGGTATCTTCCAGAGAACTTAATGTTTACAATAGAAAAGATTACAATAACTAGTTCTTTTTGCCTTTTAAATGTCACATATACATACCCTAAATGTCAAGTCAATTTATTTTATAAAAATTATAGGTAACCCATCCAGGGTTAGACAGTGATTTGGATAAGGGTAAGCAGACTTTCTGGGAAGGGCATGATGGTAAATATTTTAGGCTTTGCAAGGCCATGTGGCTGTGTCATAGCTATTCAGCTTTCACGGGAGAGCAGCCACACATGTATGTGAATAAACAGGCTGGCTGGGAAATAGGAGGGGCAGACTTTGCCTGGAAATCATATCTTGCCAAATCCTGACTTAGAGGAAAAGCATTTCAAGCCACATCATCTCTTAGATTGTCTAATTTTATAAATTGACTTCAGACTACAAAAGGAAAGAGGTTAGTAAAAAGCAGGTCAAGCAGAAGTAACATAACAGCTCCTTTAAAAGTCTGAACACTTTTTAAGCAAAAGATAAAAAGCAAAATTATGCTCCATGTTTTATAAAAGTAAACACTTGGAAAAGGTTGGTTGAATAAAGATATTCTTGACAAAGGTAATCAGAATATCCTCAACTTAAAATTATGAAACCTATGACAAGTGTTTTGGAACTTAGAAACTTGAATATTAGAAAATGAATAGAAAACATATACTATATAAATAATCCCCAACAAAGTCTGGAGCAATATTCCACAAACTCATCAATACTTCTGCAGCAAAGCAAATAAATGTTCACACTATATGGGATTAATTAACAAAAGCTAAAAACAGTCTTGCATTAGTTCAAGTCAGGTTTTACCAGCAAGCAAGTTTGCCTCAATGTAGGTGAATAATTTTAATTTCCAGATCTTCAAGAGAATTGCATCCTACTTCTGGGAGTTAAGACTTTTTGGACTCAATTCTTAGAGAAAAGCTATACCTGTCACCAACCAGAACCTGATACTCCAGATATGTTTTCAGAGAGTAATGTGCTTTTGTGAAGATGCAGAAAGAATAGTCAAATGCAGATCCTTCACTTAACGAACCTCACTTAGGGGATGTGTGTACTGAAAAATCATTAAGTAAGAAGCAGAGAGTTAATGCCTCTTTGTATACACTTAAATAGCAGATTATTATGTTGTTTTATTTGGCCTTACTTTTTAAAATATTTTTTAGTTATACATGGACACAATCTTTATTTTTTTATGGGATGCTGAGGATCAAACCCAGCGCCTCACATGTGTGAGGCAAGTGCTCTGCCACTGAGCCACAACCCCAGCCCTTGGCCTCACTTTTTTATGTCTTATTTCAAGCTTATTTCTATATTATAGAGTCATGTTAATTTCCATATGTTTGAAAGGATATAATGTACATTTAGTTATCAAAGGAACTCTTTTTTTAGTCATTCTATGTTCTGATATATATTCATTTATATGAGAAGGGAACTAACATAATCTGTAAGTAATAATTAGAAATGATGCACATTTTAAGACCAAAAATACTTATTCAAGAATAGCATAGGTTGTTGATAGGTTTCAGTTTAATCTTCATTTCAGTACATATTTGTAGGTCTTTCTCAGAGCTTGCTGTTGTTCCCAAGCACACACTTGTGTATGGGAAATGTTAAAGGTTGAAGTACACTATGAAGTTCTTGTAAGACGACTGAGCTACTGAACATCAAAAGATGGATTTGTTGAGCTACTACTTTGTGTTTTTTTGATGCATTCAGAAAGATGAGCCTGACTGGATCATGAGCAGGCAACGAGGAGAGAAGTATACAGTGAGTTTGAAAAGGTAGAGGAGCTGATAGGTAAGAGCTTCTAGGGCATGGGTGAGAGTTTAAATTTTGTTAAAGCAGGTGAAGGGAAGGGTTAATGAGAATGGCATGTTCTGATGGCTGGTGAATGGATGGATGAGACAGGAGCGCAGTTACATGATTAGTCAAGATTTGGTCCATGGGGCTTGGACCAAAGATAGTAGCATTGTTCCACTCAAAAGCCTGTTTCAGCTAGTAGAGTTTGCCACAATCTTCATTCCTGTATCTTGGAAGATTCTTGGTTAACTTTTAAAGTTATTGTTTTATGCTAACCTGTCACAACAAAGAATGTAACTCAGCAAATTTATTCAATCCCCAATCAGCAGTGAGTAAGTCACGTAGAAACTTCATGGCCAAAATGTTCATGAGCCACTTAGAGAACCATTTCACTAATTTAAGCAAATCTAGAAGCTGTCTAGCTCTGGTTCTGAATATAAGGGTAATTGGTCATTGCCCCTAATGTAATTATACAAACGTAACTGCAATTTATAGGAAACTTCTGCTTATCCTGAGCCACTTAGGTTACATGGCTAACACTAACACCAGTAACAGTGGCACCTTGCAGTTCCTTCCCTAGCAGTTAGCTGTCAACTAATGTGGCTTCTAGACTCAAACTGAATATTTTAGGAATATTTGTTGAGCTGCTACTTTGTGTGAGGAACTGTGTGCTACATACTAGGGATAGATATAAAATAAAAATATGACCCCTATCCTCAAGAAGCTTATTGTGTGGTGGGAGAGACAGGTAAGTATGCAGGGTATGAATACCTTGGTGGAAATAAGCCTCAGGTTATATTGGAAAAGCATATAATCTAGAGGAGTAAAAAATGAAGGGCTGAGAATAGAGGTAGTTGTCAAGATTTTTTTTTCCCCCTGCAGGAAATAACATCTAAGCTGAGTTTTGAAAAGTAAGAATTAAGCGCTAAGAATGTTTGGTGTAAGCAAAGAAATGTTCAAGATCAAGGGGTTGAAACAAAAAACCATGAGTAGCTCCCATGGCCTAAACTAGGACAACTGAGCAACAGAGTAATATCAGATTGTAATCCAAAGTATAAATTAATATCCACGAAGCCATCATGCAAATGATTTGATAAATAAATGGTAAAGAAGAAACAATTTTTCCACACAAAATTCCAAATTCTTTATATAGATGCTTTATCCTCAAGGAAATGGAAATGTCATGTTGATAGTAGGCAATGAAAATTTTAACATTGTGGTCTTTTTTCAAAAAATAATCCCATAACCCCAATATAAAGAGAAAAACATCAAACAAATCCTTCTTGAAGAACATAGTAAACTAAGTACCTGACCAGTATTCCGTGCTTTCAAAGTCATCAGAAACAAGGCCTAAGGAACTGTCACAGCCATGAGCAGCCTAAGGAGTTGTGACTAAGTGCTCCTGCTCTGTGCTACCCTGTGTGGGATTCTGAAACAGAAAAGAATATTACATTAAAACAGGAAATCTAAATTATATGCTTTAGTTGATATTAATATATCAGTGTCAGTTCATTAACTATGATAAATACTCCACACTAATTTGTTAGTAGGAGAAATTGGATGTAAGCTATAAAGGGACTGTACTATTTTTGCCATTTTTCCATAAGTCATTTTTATAAACCTCAAAAATATATAAAAATGTATAATGTTTGAAGCATGAAGATACATCATTATATACAAAACAAAGTGCAGGACCAACAATGGGAGAAAGACATAAGTAACAATGGCTCTCTACCAGATATCATTCTTTAGAAAGGCAAAGTATAAGCAGTTTGGAGGAGATTGACATTCCTGTCTCAACTTTATCACCAACAAATCATATAATTTTGCAAAAAATGATAAAAACTCTTTAATATTTGTCTCTGAACTCTGCCTCCTGAAAATGACACTCTCAATAAATAAAATTCACAAATCGTGAGATTTCACTATACAAAGTCCTTAGTCATTCTTGTAATTTAGTCATACAGATATGAGTACCTATAGTTTTTATTATTTTTACCTAAGATTATTACAGCTTCTCTATATGAGAATTGAGAAATCTTTTCATCTCTGTACAGTTTTAATTTCTCAATTCTCTATAAGTTGTTTGCCCCTTATCAGTTTTAGAAGCAAACTCCATAGTGCCCAAATTCTAAAAAAGATCTAGGGTTGGAAGTGGGTTGGGAGTCTCATGAATTCCAAGTTCAGGTTTCCACTGATAATAGCAGTCAAGGTGTTATGAATTTCCTTATATGAATGAACTTGCTTTACTGTCAATGATAATCTGTGACCAACTGTTTCAGAACCTTTTTGGAAGAACCATGTAAAGTCTTTTTAAGATTTTCAAGAGAAAGAATCAAGTCAAACACAAGTAACTAATTGTATACTCAAAATATAAATGTTTACCTTTAGTTTTATACATCTAAGAGAATGTTTTATCCCAGAACTTAGGAGTGAGCTTCAGTGGAACAGCAACCTAGTCAGTCCCCTCCTGGGTTGGCACCTCTACTCATGGTCTACAATGGATGTGGAAGATTGCTCAGGAGGGAAGGTAAAGTCCTGACTTCATCTCTTCTAGGTCAAATGAATATCCTCTTTTTTTTTCAGTTTTCTTCCCTTTCTGGTTCTTTCAGCCTGTGCTATTGATATTTCCTTTCTGAATATGAAGTTTTCCAGGCCCTTAACATTTACATGAAGACTAGAAAACCTCTGTTTTCTTGAATGATGATGTCTCATAAAATATTCAGACATACTTTATGATAACGTTCGTACTCTAATTTTGCAAAGTTAAATTTTGTAAAAAAAAAAAAAAAAAAAACATGTTTCTTCTAATTAATCATAGTTAAACATTAGCCCATTTTTCAGTTTGTTTTGTTTAATATTTAAAGACCAAACTCTGTTAAGTCTTTATACTGTAAGAAAGTCCTCACTTGCACTTCCCAGATTCTGCCTGGTCAGTCCTGGGAGCTGCTTCTGAGCTCCATGGTACCCTGGGCAGATACGAGCTTCTATTCTTAGAACTGGGTCGTGATGCTCATGTGCTACTGAATTGCAAGGCTTTTCTATAGCTTCGGTTACATATATATAACTTCTCTGGAAAGGCCTCTGGCACTCTTGGAAATTAAAAGTACTCCATGAATACAGGGCAATATGGTATTAAAAATTTAATCACTTCAATTTTTTCCATGAAGAATAAAGAACCATGAGGAATAAAAGTTACCAAAAAAAAAAAAAATTAGAAGGTCAAAATTTAGAAGATGAACTATTCTGGAAGTTTCAACAGGCCTATAAATGGTTTTGTTGCTTGTGCTCCCTGAATGTAGAATCTGCCTGTCTTTATGTGAGCTGAGCTACCAAAGACCATCTTCACAGGGGCAATGAAAAACTAACTTAGAAGAATGGCTAGAATGAAGCTTTCCACATGTCTCCTCCAGCCACATGCCCGGTGCACTTTGTCCCTGCAAGGCAGGATCAGGTGGCCACTGGTTTGAAGAGCAGATTGCCTCTGCTGTCCTTCCTGTGCACAGGGAACACCTCTGCTGACCTTCCTATGCTGGAGTGGGGAAGGGAATTGTGTCAAGGAAAGTGAGATCAGTTCCTAGGGAAACCCTTGATACCAGTACTCTCTGTGGAGTCCCCTGTTTCCCACTGTGGAGGCCAAAGATGATTTCCCAGTGTTTCAATCAACCCCTGAGGTGTTCTTATTTTCCAGCAAGTGTACCCTTCTAGTCATCTGATTGCATTGTGACACATCTTTATGACAGAAAAATACCTTTTCACCACTTCTTCTTGGTGTGGTAGTGCAGATAGTCCAGTAACTGAATATTTATCTGCATACTTGTTTCCATTATCTGAGAATCCCAAGGGAATCTTGACATTAGTTTTTGCCACCTCTAGGCTGAGAGATGGAAAAGTTGGGTCAGAAATTTGGGCACTAACCTAGCCCTCATGAACTTCATTTCAGAACATACTCCTTTTTTACTCCAAAAGACCTGTCCTCAAACTCCTAATGAATTAAATATCCTAAATCAGTGCAAGAATTCCTTATGCAGGGGCACTGTGGCCAAGAGAAGTCAACTAACTCTCTGCCACTGATATGAACTGTAGAAGAACCAAGCACAGCAGAGATCCTTCAAGTAAAGTCACAGCACAACTTGAAGCTTTTCCAGTTGGTTGAGGCCTACTCAGAATTGACCAGCATACACCAGGACAGATGAAAATCACACTATGAACCTGGAAACCTTTGTCTCATCTCTCCTGCTGACTACCCAGTCCCAAATTAAGGGAACAGTGGTAGAATGTCAAGAACGGACTGATGCTCAGGTACTGGCAGCAGCTCCTTAAGTTTGGAGATAATCTAGAGAAAGGCAAAGACAAAAAGCGGAGCCTAAAAACTCTTGTGTTGACCTCTCAGGACTCTTTACTAAAGGAGATAATCCCTACTCTGGCCAGACTCAGAAGATAGAAAAGGAAGAAGAGAAAGCTATTGTAAAGTGCAGGAGAAAGGCCTGTGAAAGACCAAGGATGAGGTAGTTGCAAAGACTGGGAAGTCAGAAAAGCCTAGCAAGGGGGATCCAACATGGCGGCCGGCAAGGAAGCAGCACTTTCAGTATCTCCACATTAACCGGATCAGAAACACCCATTAAAACAGCTACATTCTACCTACTGAGGAACTTCTAGCAAAATTCCGCTGAAAGGAGACCTGCCAGGAAGTAGTAAGTTATATTAGAGGTGACAGTTGGCCCCAGACAAGTGAATCTTGGCCGGCCACGCGGGCGCAGAGGTCCAATCCCGCAGCCACCGCCCAACCGGCTCTGCAAGCGGCCCCC
>NW_026000019.1:16821661-17188035 GCF_001458135.2 Marmota marmota marmota
TAATATGGTATTATGTAAAAATGTGGATGTGTAACCGATGTGATTCTGCAACTTGTATTTGGGGTAAAAAATGGGAGTTCATAACTCACTTGAATCAAATGTATGGAAGATGATATGTCATGAGCTGTGTAATGTTTTGAACAACCAATAAAAAAAATAAATAAATAAAAAAAAGAAAAGAAAAGCCTAGCAAGAAGAAACTCAGCTGAAAATACTTGGATGTTGGCTCAAAAGTGACAGTTCTGTGAGTCTCAAGTCTTAGGTGGGAGCTGATGGCCATCTGTGTCAGTGATCTGGGCTTTGCCTGATGTGTCCTTGCCTTTTCTGGCAGGTAGCGCTCTACTTATTCTGTTTCCTGTGAGAACTCCCACTTCCCATCTGGTGACAATTTAGTGTAAGGCGTTGCTGCTAGGATCAGCCCTCTTTTATTCCTTGTCCTCTGTGATACGCAGATAGGTAGATATGCTGCTAAGGAAAGTGCCTTTCTCCTAATTATCCTGTAGCCTACTGGGGAAGAGACATGTTCAGATCAAAGATGACTACATTCTGTACTCCAGAGGGACTGTTCATGGACCTCCCTGAAAGCAGGGTGCCAGAATTAGTTAATGTGTACCTTCTGGAATAAAAGAGACACAGAGCAAAAACAAAAAATAAATAAATAATTTAAGTAGGGGAGTTGAACTTAGGTGAGAACTAAAAACAATCTTCTGTCAAATTGACAGCAAGTTTGCTGGGGTTTTACAACTGCTTGCTCAAAAATTATTAGTCCATTTTGTCGACAGAACTGCAAAGACTGCTGTTAAAACAGCAATCTCCAAACTTACAAGCCTCTTTTTTAATATAACAGGAACATTTGTTCATTTGCAAAAACATGCTTCACAGAAGGAAATGAACAACAGAATTATAAAAGGGACTGAAAGAAATTTGACTAGACTATGGGAATTACCTAACAAACTAATTCCTACATCACAGTCCCCATTTGCTTGGTTAGGATTACAGAAAAAGGGGAGGCAGGATTTTTGAAAACACTAAACTCTTAATATACCTACCAAAAAGATATGTAGCAGAATTCTTTGCAGGCTTCTCAGGGTAAGGCCAGGAAGTGCTCCCTGACCAACCTTATCAGGAACCTGGTGGCATTTGATTTCCTAGGATGAGTGGATGCAGAAGGTAAGAGAGTCTGCCCCCAAGTGTGGGTGACCTCTGGTGCCCAAAGGCTTTGCTTCCTCAGAAGCCAGTCTGCAGGCAGTGGGGGATGCAAAGCACAGCCAATCGAAGGGCATCATTTTATGTCTTCTGTTTTTCTGGAATCATGCAGATGTTTGCAGATTCCTAAAAGCCCCAGTCTTCTGAGAAGTGGAACAAACGAATCAAACTCAAGGTAAAAACAAAAACCCCTCCTTGGATAAGATCCAGTCATATACCGGTTAAACTGACCAAGAGCTTAACCACTACCGTTGTTAAAAATTAGATTGAGAGTTGGGGTGCAGCTCAGTAGAACAGCAGCACTTACCCAGCATGTGCAAGGCCCAGGATTTCATCCCCAGCAGCTCAATAAAGAAAGAAATAAGAGTGAAAATAAAATTAGAATGAGTGCTGCAAGCAAGCATGGACTTTCTCCCTTGGAATTCGTATCGGCAGACCTGTGAATTTGGCTCAGAGGCTAAATCCTGTGCCTGATTAGACTGAATCCTCTCATTATCTTGTTCAGTACTTAAAAAGCTTTCCTCTTCCCCCCAGAAATCCTGAGTCTCAAATTCCTACATCATAAAGATCTAGAAGTATCTGCCAGAGGAAGTCTGCCACACCTCTCAACCAGAAGACTTGGTCTACATGAAAGCTGACTGCCACCGTGCTGAAAAGGGCCCTTTCAAGTGCTTAGATGACCCACTCAGCTATCAGTAAAGGCAAATGGCTGGGATCCTGCTTCTGTGTGAAGCCAGCACCGCAGGAGGGCTACACTGTGGTCCCCATAAAGGACCTAAAACATCAGTTTCTAAAGTAACTGGCATTGAACTCAACTGCAAAGAAGCAGACTGGGAAATGCATTGGTATTCTCATAGGCTGCTTGGTCTCCTGTCATTCCAGTTACTGTGAGGATCACATTTACTGGAAAACAGCATTCTTTGTTCCACTTCTGTTTCTCTGCATTCCCAATAATACTGCCCACAGCCACACATGTCTGGCCAGCTCAAAATTGTGCTCCCAGTATGGACTTGATCTGGAATAGGGTGTCCAACAGGCTGATTCTGGCAGAAAACAGTGAGACCATCTGCTCTAGTACTTTTTGATAATAACCAAGTAAAAATTAATGTGCATCTAGGTATTCAAACTCTAAATTTGGCACAAAAGTGTTTGATTGAAAGGATGATGTAATAGAGGAAAGCATTTAATTGAGAGACAAACTGCAAAAGACAGGTCTTGACCGTCTTTTCATTTCATCTGCCCTTTACCATTAGCTTTTTGTGAAGTTGGGTTTGTGCAGAAATGCAAAACCTCCTCCTGAATGAAGCTGTGTGCGAAGCTATGAATGAAGCCCTGCTCTCATTTAGGAACCTGTCCTCAAGGATCAGGCTCAGTCCTTTGGAGGAAAGGAACCCCTGACCACTCACTCTATTGACCACCCCCAGGAGCCTCTTTGCCCTGTTCCCAGTTTGATTCCTGCTTTCTAATTTGGATTTTTTTAATCATCAGGAAAAGGGCAAGCCTCCCCTTCTCTCCTGATTCTACTACCTCCCCATCCCTAAAATTTGAGCAGCTAGCACAGTGAGCACCCAGAGATGTGTTTCTTTCCCTCTTTCTCCCTCCCCCTCCCCCTCCCTCCACCTCACTCCCTTCAGCCCTAGAGCATCCTTGAGTCTTCTCTTTCTAAGCCTGCCCACTGGTAAGCACTGCCCAGAGTGCCCTTCCGGGGTGGACCCGCTGTGATTTCATAGCACTCCACTGAAGCCACCCTGTGCACACACCACCATGGCTGGTTCATCCTCAGCTCTGCATGCTGTGTGCCAACAGGAGCACAGGTCTGCCCAGGTTAAGTGAGCACACATGGCTGTCACACTGGGAGCTCCACCAGGCTCAGCTGACTCATCTCTACACCTGAGTGCCTGTACTAGCAGGCCATAGGGAAATGTTTGAATCAAAGTCCTGTGTCTCTCTGGCTAGAGAAAGCAACACAGCTGGTCCTCCCTCTCTCTCTTTTCTGACTCTGTAGCAGCCTGCACAGGAGCTGCCCTTCAGAGGGAGTTCCAGCACTGAGGTACAAATATTCATAGGCCACATCATTTACAGACCAGAGGGGCATGGCAGTTCCCCTCCAGTCCTTAGCTTTAGCCACTCATGGGAGGCTACAGCAGTCTTACCTACCTTTAGCCTCCCACGAGAACCAGAGGTCTTCTGGACCAACCCCTACATGCAGTGCTGATTTTCCTGGTCACTGAGCATGGGCACCTAGATGCTGGGGAGGCTGCCTGAGACTGTGCAGTGTGACTCATCTGAGGGAGGAGGCTGGCCTGGCCATGCACCAGGTCCTAGTGGCAATCATATCCCAAATTCACCCAAGAACAGACCTGTCTTCCCACAGTCCCTGGATGTGGCTCCTTATTATAGGCAGGACATAGCTTAGAGACTAACAGCTGCTTCCAGAATTCTTAAGAAGCACTGGATCTGATTTGGGCAAGTAAATACCACCCAGCCCCTTCTTACTCTCCTTTGCAGGCATTCTAAAACCCAGAGGGGTTGACAGGAGGTGGGCAGTAAGGACAGATGGGTCCCAGGGAAACCTCTGGGTTCCATACCTGCACTTCAGACAGAGAGGAAGGCTTGGCATTTGTGTGATATTTATTGAGCTTACCTGTGCACTCGGCACTGCTGAATCCTTTGCATTCATTATTTTATTTAATTCCCCCAAACAGCAATAACAACCTACTGATAAAGTGGATGTGTTCAGTAAGTGAGGCCTAATTAAGCTGCATAACGTGTAATTGGATTATGTTCAACTCTCCACACATGTTATACCATCATTTAAAAGCCCTGTAAAGCTCATGCTGTTGTCCTTTTTTTTTTTTTAAAGAAACTAAGACAGTTTGATCCTTGAGTTCAGATTCATAACCACTCTGCACTACAAAGTGTCTCCAAGGATCTGTTCTCAAAACGACTGCCCAGAAGGGATGCCAGCACCCTCCAAGCCACCCTTCTCACATGGGATCCCATTAAATTCTCTCCCACCCTTTGGACCTGCAGCCCCTACCCCTGCCCACCTGCCTCTCACTTTGAGGACAAAGACCTTCATGAATTTCTCACCCACCAAACACAGCTGGAGCCTCCAGGTTCTATTTCTAGAAGCCATTCAAAAGCTCTCAGCTCTGAAGAAGAATGAATCAGGGATTATGTTCACTTTATGGATGCATTATTATTTTTTTAATGAAGGAGTTCATTCTGTGGGTTCCCTCACCTAACAGCTGCTAGGCTTCCCTAGGAACACTCTGAAATTTGACCCATAACTAGCCATCCAGCAGAGATACTGAGGAGACAGGAGGTTGCCAGAGAGGATTTTGATCTTCATATAGAAATCACTGATACTTGAAAACAAAAGCATCTCTGGAATTTCAGTGAGTTCCATGGGGAAATACATCATTTTGTTTTTGTGTTTCATAATAACTTTATGTCATAATAACCCTCAAGGGTAGTGCCTATAGTTCAAAATGGAGGAGTAGACAGAATATAGAGGTGTTTCCTCAACCTTCTGATGGACAGCCTCCTTGGTCTCAGGGCCTTTACACTGGCTGCTCCCTCCTCTTAGAAACTCCCACCAGTTATCTGTGTGGGTGTTCCCCCTTCCTTCAGGTCTCTGTCCAAACTACAACTTCTCAGAGAGGCCTTCCTGAACCATCTTATATAAGGTCCCCACACAAACCTGCTCCCCGCTTTCCCTTGCTTCTCCTACACAGTGTCTCTTGTCTGACAATGTCCACACACACACATTTTCTTGCTGGTATGTTGCCTGTCTCCTCTCACTGGAATATAAGCTTCGTGGTGGCAGGTCACAAGTTCCATCCTCAGCATGGTGCACAGGACTAGGCACATAGTAAGTGTTCCATGTAATGCGCTTCCAAAGTTGGTTTTCCTTTTGGAAACTTCATGTGTTTTGTCACAGATACCAGCCTGCTTCATTTAAGTTTCAGTCTGCTCCCACCCGGCTGACCAGCAGTGTCCTCTTTCCCTCATATCCTCTATGGGAAGTCAGCACTGCAGCCAGTTTCCATAAAGACATAGACAGGGAGGCCCCAATTTCCATTTCCAACACAGCCGGGAGGGACCTGGGCTCGTAAGCCGTGTCCTTCCAGCCTTATTCCCAGCCTCCAGTGAGCACCTCCCAAGGGCAGGCCTGTCCACATTCTTCGGTTTTATCTTCTTCCCGGCACCAACTATTGTACTTGGCACCCAGCAGGTACTCAAATCAATTTTGGAAATGAGAGTGCACAACCTCTCATCACACACTGAGAAATGTCCCCAAGATGCAGACTGAGCACTGAGCTCACACCCTCTGCAGAAGCTGAAATATAAGATGACGTCCTTGAGGGGACGCCCCTTACCACACTCCCAGGAGGAGCTTCTTGCCACATAGGTGTGCGTGTGTGTGTATGTGTGTGTATGCGTGTGTGTGTGTGAGAGAGAGAGAGAGATACCAGAGGTATCATATGGGCCAGCTGTCCACTGCTGCTGGCTCAGAGATCTGTCACTGGGGTAAGGGAGGGGACAGAAATGGCAGGCAGGGGCAATGGCTGCCCAGGTGCCCATCACAGGCTAGTTTTGTTTTCCTTTTCTTCTCTTTTCCAGAAATGGTGGGGGAAGGATTCTAACTCCTGTCTGCCCACTCTTGCAGGGCCTAGGGTCAAAGGCACAGACAGTGTCTGCAACACCCACTCTCCCCTCTGTGCCCCTGATCCTGGAGAAAGGGGCAAAGCCTGTGCTCCAGCGCAGGATCTCCTGGGCCTCTTCTATGGAACTCAAAACAGAGAAAGAGGCCATTGAAAAGTGAAACAAAACTCAAAAAATTCCTGGCTCAGATGATTAGTATTCATTGAGATCTACCTAAATCTGCAGCTCCTAGAGTGTCTTGGAGCAGACCAGTTTACAAAGTTTGTATTCAAACCCATCATTAGCCCTTTGCATCCAGAAAGCCACAATCCCCTTAGGGTCCCATCTGTGCTCTCCCGGTGTGGGTTAGAAGCAGAGAAGCAAGGCAGAGAGAGCCCCACCTGAGATGGACTAACCCAATCCTGAGACGATGGTGTGTGGAGATGGAGTCCTTGGAAGTATGAAGTCTGGGAGTGGGGTCTTCACCAATAGGATCAATGCCCTTACTAAAAAAATGCCAGAGAGTTAGCCTGTTCACTTTCTGTCACCTGAGGACAGATGTTGACAGTCTGCAACCTGGAAGAGGGTCCTCACCAGAACCTGAGCATCTGCCTCTCCGGTCTCCAATTTCTAGCTTCCAGAACTGCAACAAAAGTGCATGTTAATTAAACCATGCACTCTACAGCAGTTTGTTACTGCAGCCCAACCAGCCAAGACACCAACTCCTTCTGGATTTTCTGAGGCGGCTCAAGCTGCTCACCTCCTGGCCCTCTCCCCAGAGCCCTGTGCTGTCTTCTGAGGGCCACTTGAAGCTCTCCCTAGCATTTCCCAGGCAACACCTTTGGGATCTCCACACCCACCCTATAGTGCCCAAGGCTAGAAGCCTGTGGCACAGCTGTCCCCACCCCCAGCTGCTCTCCTATCTTGCCAACAGGAAGTGTGGCTGAGCAGCATTGTCCGGACTAGCCTTAGTGGCCTCTGACTTCTTTAAAGCAAGCATGTGCATCAGCAATACTTCACAATTTTTAAAGAAATCTTTGGTAGCCTGGTCAGTTGTGCTGTTTTTAGTAGCTGCGTATTTATGTCATAACTCACAAACTCCATACCTCACAACTCGTGAGAAAGATGCTGTATGGAATGTCTGTGCCCCATGGACAGAGAGCCCTGACAAACACCAGGTGCTGGCCACAGAAAGAGAACATATGCAAGGCTTGCCCTTGCTCTGAATCTCAGTGGGAGGTGCCACCCTTCCCCATCACATGAATCCAAGTGAAGCATCGATAAAACCATAAAATGGCAAGTGATAAAACAACAACAACAACAAAAAAAACACTCTTGAACTTTCAAAGTCACATCATCCTAGATTGAGACTCTGGGCTTTCTTTGGCTCTTTTTATTGGTTCATCTAGACTGTGCTCCTGGCAAGCAGGATGTAAGGGAGGGGAAACATCCCCTCTGAGGCTTGATGATTGAGCCTAGAAAATAAACTGGCAATAGGCAGACTAACGAGAGAAGGCTCACAAGCATGTCGTGCACTTGGACGTCATGTGAAGGAAAAGTGGATCCTGCAAAACCAGGAAGTTCCCCCAGAAGCTTGCACATGCACTCCTCAGGGCAGAGCTGAAAGAAGTGGGCAACTCAGGAGAGTAGATGATCTCTGGGAAAAAGGAATGGGCCCTCAGCAGAGTAGGCGGCAAAGCCTGCCTGTAAGAGATCCCAGGAGGCTACTGATAAGTAAAGTATAAGTTGTGACAGTTGTGACCTGTCTTTAAGGGCGTCCAGAGAATACCTCTGCTTGTGCTCACTGACCCCAGGACCTCAGTGTGCTGTCATCCGCAGACCTGAGCAGCAGACTTAGGGTGGCATTTCCAGAGCTCCTAGGGTGCCGACACCCCACATGTCTTTCAGCTCACCTCACACAGGACATGGCACCCCTATGTGCATGTGACTTACTACCTACCTCTTTGGGGAATAAAGAGGAGCTGACTGTTCCTGGGTGGTTAGAACTGATGCTTGAGGCAAAGTGGGCTGAGAAGCCCCTCATCATCAGAATGGGGACCCTGAGGAAGTGAGCTGCCACAGATGCTTGCTGTGGGTGGCTAGGCATCCAGGGATAAGGATGTGCTGGCTGCCCACTGAGCACTGGGTGCTGACACAGTTCAATCTGGGGCAGGGCCAAGGGTCAGCATCTTAATCAGTCTTCTGATTTCCTGCAGTTTGTGGCTTCATTTCTTTGTGTCTAGAAGACACAAAGATATTGAGAACTATGCACCTGTCTTCACCACTGGTTCCTGTCACAGAGCACCTAGAGGCCTTAGAGCTGCCTTAGGTTCAGGGTAAGAGGACTGTATTCTGTTACCAATAAGGAGCTTCACACCTGAGTTTAGGTTAATGAGCTGGCTCTGTAAGGATGGGAGCTGGTCACTAAAGGAACCAGTCATGGAATTGGAGAGTTGGAACTTCCAGTTCCATCCCCAGACCTCCAGGGAGGCAGGAGGGGCTGCAGAAGGACTTAATCACCAGGGACAGGGACCTGACCAATTTTGTCCATGTAAACCTAGAAGGAGCCATGTGTGGTGGTACACTCCTGTAGTCCCAGCAACTCGGGAGGCTGAGGCAGCGGGATCACAGGTTCAAGGCCAGTCTCAGAAACTTAGCAAGGCCCTGTCTCAAAAAATTAAAAAGGGCTGAGGGTGTAGCTCAGTGGTTTTGCACCACTGGGTTCAATCCCCAGGACCACACCAACAACAAACCTGAAGGAAGGTTTCAGAGAGCTTCAGGGCTGGGAAAGCCTGGGAGGGCGTGTGCCCCAACCATACTAGGATAGGCGTTCCTGCACTCGGGGCCTTTCTGAGCTTCACCCTGAGGTCATCATTCACTGTGGGGACCCTGCGTTTGTAGCCAAGCTGGCCAGCATGTGGAAACCCAGGACTGGCAATTGGCCTCTGACATGGGGAGTATGTGTGGAAGAGCCGCTCACCTGTGTGCACTGTTCTAACTCTGGAAGCCAGCTTAGCATGGCTTCCAGAAAAATTCTCTGTGGATACCAACTGTAGAACACCCAGTTGGTATCCACAGAGAATTGGAAATCTGGTGAGGAAAACCCTCATAGTTGGTATCAGAAGTGTTAAGTGCAGAAAGCAATTGTTTCTGCTAGGCCTCTGGACTGTGTATGCTTCCTCCTATGGGGACAGCCCCTCAGCTCTTTTCAACCTACACTTTACTTACCAGTAGCCTCATCTGGGGTCAGCAGAAATAGAAGTGGGCACAGCATAATACATGAATAATGTGGATTGACTGTTCCAATCCCATTTCCCAGCCCATTCCCTACCAGCTCTCTTTCCCATGGGGCAGACATGAAACAGAGGTCTAGCTAATGAGACAGATGGATCTTTTGTAGTAAGGTTCCTAGGAAATCTTTGTTCCTTTTCCACATGAGCATTGCCCTGATTCTTTCCCCATTCTTTCTGCTGTGAATAGTACTTTCACATCCCCATCTTCAGCAGCCATCTTGAAATCCCAAGGAAATAATAAGCAGGAACTGAGAGACTTCAGTCCTGTTTTCCTAGAGCCACTGATCAGTCTCCAGCCCTTGCCTTTGTTCTCCTTTTCTGTAAACCTCAAAGTTCCTCGCTAACCCTTGAAGACAGATCTTTGGTCTCTCTACCCCTGTATCTCTTCTTCTTGGATGATTCACAGCTCCTTCCCTGCCCTTGCCCACTGCTTATCTCTTTGATTGGCATATTGGGATGGGCAGGCAAACCCAGTCTTTTGGGACACTGAGGCTGAGGCGTTTTCCCAAGGACTCTGGTGAGTTCACACCTGCTGGATAAAAGTAGAGCTCCTGAGGGACTCAGATCCTGGTTTCTAGACCAGAGACCAGGACAGTCAGGCCACAGAGAAGGATGGCAGGCCCTTGTGGATTCTGAGTTGCCCTCCCTGTGAGGCTCAGAGGTGGATCAACAGAGCGAGGGTTGGAGAGGAGGTTAGCGGGCGTCCTGTATGGCTCTGATGCTTGAACCCTCAGAGTGTCAGACAAGTCACATGGGACCCTGCCTGCTGTGCAAGGCTGAAAGACCCCATGCTGTAGGCTCTATCCTGGGGGACTCCCCCCACCATCTTTACCACCAGGCTCATGGCAACCCAGCCAGGTGACCTCACAAGAACTGATAGGAAGAAAACACCCAGGGTCCCCTGGTAGTTGGGCACTGAGAGGGCAGCTCTACCTGGCTGAGCACTCAGGGGGCTGAGCTGTACCTCTCCCTGCTGGGCAGTGCACCCACCTTATCTGCTCTCCTGAGGACTGAGGGCCACTTCTTGTGATAAGCATTTCCTCCCCCATTTCCTAGGTAGGAGATGGAACATTGCTATATGGGGTTCCTGCTGTCCCCTCTCCTGCTACAACCTCTGACCTGCCACCCCTTGGGCAATTGGTATCTTTGTGAGGCACAGAATTTAAGGCAGAAGTTGAATTATCGGGCTTGGTTATAGAGGGTTGAGAGGACAGGGACCATGCCTGGAGCATAGTTGGTGGGAAAAGATGAGCTGTTCATAAAGCAATGTAGGCGCCTGTGGTTGACTCCCTAGGCAGCGCCCCATTTGACAACCAGCACGTCATTTCAGAGAAACTCAAGCTCTTCCTTTCTTTTCTTGAACAGGAAGGGAGACAGGCAGGCCACAGCAAACATTCCTCTCACCATGGCTTCCCTCTCAGACTGGTCTTCATTTGGAGACGCTCAAATCTCTCAAGGGACAGGGAGGAAGGAGGACTCTACATTGACCCCCAGAGTTCACTGTTTCAAGTTCCAGCAGGTCCTGTTATAAGGCCCTGTTCTCTGGGCCCCTGTTATACGGAAGGGCCGCCTTTCGCATGGGCAGGCAGGAGGCAATGTCACAGGGCAAAGCCAGAGCTCCCTCTCTTTCATGAGAGATGTGACAGTATGGACCCCAGGGATGTATGAGGTGGGAGAGGAGGAGAAGAGAGGGGAGGCTGGAGTGCCTGTCCTCCCCCAAACACATGTGCCCAGCAGGTCACCTCCCCACTGTGTGCCCCAGTTTCTGTACCCCTAACACCAGGCGCCCTGCTTCATGTAGGTCTCTGCAGTGCCTCTGGGACGGCATCCCTCCCGCAGGTGTCTTTTGTCTTAACTTTTCCAGAGAATTCCAAAGTCATAGGAGGGTTTGCCTTTGAGGAGAGCAGGGTGTGGTCCAAGACACTGTGTGGGAACAAGGCAGAGCTGAGCACTGGGCCAGGGTTGTCTGTTGGGTTTCCACTGGCTGATTCCCTGGGGCGAGGTCCACCACCTCCTTCTGCACACTTCCCTCTTTATTGGCGTGTTAGTAGAGGAGGGGTCAGAGGGGAGCAGGCACCTAGAGCCATCTTTTCATCCCATGGATCTGTAGTCTGAGACCAGATGGGAAAAGTGAGTGAAAGAGGCGCTGGTGTGCAGGCTTCTGTGTTGAGTCACATAGAGCCGAGTCCTGGCCCCTCCGCTTGCTGTGTGACCTAGGACAAGTTCCTTAACTCTCCTGTGTCTCAGCCGTCATCCACAGGAAGAGTCTGTGCCTGACTGTTGGATTTCTTGAAGAACAGAACGTAGAAAAAACACACAGGGCTGCTTCAGCACGGTCAGCCTGAGGGGCCGAGGGATTAACAGTGTCCAGTTCTCCAGTTTCCCCTGAGACTGAGCTGTGCTGTCCCAGCAGCTCCTGGAGAGGAGGGAAGGGCTACAGATGTGGGAAGGCCCCGGGTCTGAAGACCCAGAGAGGAAATCTCTCAGAAACAGAACAGCCACATTCTTAAGGCTCCACTCCACCACCTCCAATCCTTGAGAAAGAAAATACCTGTACAAAAGCATTTAGAGAAGCCATAGGGTGGTATGAGTGGGGCTTGTTTTAATAATCAGCTTATCTCGATTATACTATCTAATCCAACTTGTCACAATCCCCACAAGACAGTTGAGGAAAACAGTAGGTGAGAGGAGGAGGCGGACCCCGGTAACGCCCAGCTGCTCTCTGTGACAGCTAGGAGCAGGACTGGAGTGACCCCCCTGCATGGCCACCCTGAGGTTAGCAGCACCCGGAGCAGGTGGGCCCTTCCCCCACCCCCTCCCCCCTTCCTTAGCTGCCTATGGCGAGACAGCTAGACCCAGTCCTTGTGGCACTCATGCCTGGAGAGGACAGCAAGCAGATGAACAGATGCCAACACCCTCATCAACAGATGCTGTTGGGAATAACAGGGGCCCGCCCTGTCTGAGGAGATGACATTGGGACTGAGACCTGAAAGAGAAGGAACAGGCATGGGGAGATTTGGGTAAGAGCTTTGCAGCACAGGAATGGTGAGGGGAGCAGGGCAAGGTGGGGCGCCACCGGGCAAAGAGGAGAGAGGCCTTGGGGCTGCGGCATGGTCCTGGAATGGATGGGGGATAGGGTGAAGGGGAACCCGCTGGATGGCCATGGAGAGGGAGCCTCAAGCCTTCAGGAGCACCCTGTGCACAGCCATGGCCCCGTTCTAAGCTGGGGGCGGTAAATGTGCACCTGCCCAGTCTCTCCTGTTTCACACAGTGGCCACACAGTAGCTTTTGTCCTCAGACATCGGTTTCCACCCACCATCACCTGCTCCAGGAGTACCATCTCTTTGCGAAGATCACAGAAGCCAATAGCCTCTCTAGCTGCATCTGCTGGCTGCTTACCCACACCTGGGATGCCACAGCCCCCAGGGACCAGGCCCCTTCAGTGTCCTTGCCTCCTCCCAAACCTGCTCCTTCAGCTCCCCCGCTTTACAGGCTTCTTCCCTCTATATGCCCTTCAGTGTCCCTCACCCAGAAATCAAAATCATTAAGCAGAGCACCTCCACAGCCCCACTGTTCTTGAACATGCCCCGCCCTGTGTGTCTGCTTCCTCCCTCCCACCCACTCGCCAGAGTCTCCAGTCCATCTGCAGGTCCTCCGCCTCTCATCTTGTGCAACACTGTTGTTCCATGGCGCCCTCTGTCCATGCTACCCATCCCTTTGGTATGGAGAGCTCTGATTAGAACAGGCAGAGCTGAGAACTGGGCCAGGGTTGTCTGCTGCCAACAGCCAGGCTAGCTCCTTGGGGCCTTGTGGATGCACAGGGCTGGGTTTCCACTGGCTGATTCCCTGGGGCGAGGTCTGCCACCTCCTTCTGGGCACTTCCCTCTTTATTGGCATGTTAGTAGAAGAGGGGGATAGAGGGGAGAAGGCACCATCCAGCTCATTGAAGAATATTCTACATATATTGCCAATGGTCTCTCCATCCACCCAGGTCCACCAGGATGGGACATGTACCTTAGCTCCTAGCTCCTTGATATATAGTAAGTGTTCAAAAAAATTCCGTCCAGTGAATTAGCAGAAGGTGGGCTTCCCTGGAGGAGAGAGGCTATGAACACTCGGTCTCAGAGGTTTGGGTAAAATTTTGGAGGTGCCGATCATACAGAGGGGCCCAGGGGGTACAAAGCATCCCAGAGCATGACTTGACTCATCCAGGAGTCTCTCCCATTTCTGTAAATCTGCCTGACGATGACAGCACACCAGACATTCCACAGGACCGACAGGCCGGCAGCTGGTTAATGCTCAGTCAGTACTTTCAATGCACATGTCTCTGTGTTTATGTGAATAAATATACAATCCACAGTTACATGTGACACTGGAGAGGCCTGATGACGGGCCCATCTGCAGCTCCAGCACTGAGTCACTTGTGCTTCTTCTTTCCACACAGGTCCAGGACCCCCTTTTCTCAACAGTGCATTCCATGCTACAGGCAGGAAGGGGCTTCCTCACTCCTGGCTTTGCCCTGTCTAGACTAATTCTCTATATCTCAGTTCCCTCATCTTTGAAGTGGGGAAACTACTAGCATTTACCTTAGGGGATTATTATGAGCATTGAATGCACTATTGTGAGTAAACAGGTCAGTACTTAAGATAGCATCTGGCCCACAGAAAGCTCCAGAAAGCTCCTAGTGCCAGCTGCCATCCTGCTCTTAGTCTCTCAGAGCTCTGGGGTGTTGGCTACCCTCTGCTAGAGTCTGTAAGCAAGTCAAGACGGCGCCTGGCATTTTTCAGAGGGAGTGGTTTGTGAAGTAACGCCAGCGAGCCATTAAGTGTGGAGATTCCTTATGGGTTGACTGCTGTATCGAGTTTATGTTAATCAGATAAGCTGTGTGGAATGTATATATACCCCTCCTGTCCTACAATAAAGGGCTCCCACTCCTGCTGTATCAATGTACACAAGTTGCTCGTCACCCCCCGGTTATTTTGCTGCAGCGGGACTGCGGCAACCCTCTCTGAGCAGCACCCACTTTTGTGCATGTGTAACACTCTATAGGCTTTGGGGTAAAAGCCAGGAGGCTTTGTTGCGGCTCAGATTAGGAATGGATGCCCTGGGGAGGGGAGGTGAACAGATATAGCAAAGAAAAATACAGGCCACCAATTAAACATTAATTTCAGACAAACAGAAAATAACTTTTTAGTATACATATATTTCATGCAATATTTGGGATGTAAAATGTTATACTTAAAAGATCATATATTAAAATTCCAATTTAACCTGGTGCCCCATGTTTATACTGACAACCCTCCTGCGACCTGGTAGCTCACAGTCTGCCCATGTGGAGAAACAGGACAGGAGCCAGGATATAAACCAGTGGCCAACCTGGTTCTTCCCTGTGTTCCCACAGTGCGCAGCATGGCCAGAGCGGGCACCCAGAAGCAACTGTGCTGACTTGGCCTAAGGGGTTGTGGGGGTGTTAGTGGTTAGTTATAGTGGATGGGAGGCCTCAGACTTGACTGTCAGAGACCCATTCCTCTGAGTTCAGCATCTGTCCACCTTTAAAGTGTGGTAGGAAAGGGCCACACTAAGCTGCTGTCAGCCATCTGTCCCCCCTGGGTGGGCTCTGTGAGTCATGCAGTGTGATTCTCAGGGACCCCATGGGTCAGGATGCCTGCATTTGAACCTCAGCCCTACCCACTGAATTGGTCTTTCACTATCCCTATGTTTTTCCCGTCTTCTACTTCAATTTGACAGCCTCAGAAGTTGCTCAGAGGCAACTGCTATCCATGCCTTGGTGCAAGACTAAACGTATTGAAGAGCTTATTCCAAAGGCCATTGAAGAAAAAAAGAAAGAGGGACGTTTCCCCAGAATGGAATGGAGCAGAGTGAGGATTGGGAACCATTTGGTAAAAGCAAGTTGGGAGATTACAGGAATTTAGAGGAGTTTTCTGGTTTCTTCCCAAAGGTTCCTACACCTTAAGAGTGGTGTGGGCCTGGAGGAAAACAATGAGGACAGGAAAATGAGTGTCTCAGTAATAAACAGCATAGAGAGATCAACAACAATGTTAGCAGAGTGCTCTGTGCCTGGCACTTTCTACAGGTTAATTCACTGAGTCCACACAGTGGCACTTCTGTTTTCCCCATGAGGCAGCCAAGGGGCAGACAGTTAAACTTGGGAACTACCAGAAGGTCTTCTCTAAAGTCTGTACTTGTACAAGATCCTGAGGGAGAGGATCTTGCATAACTGAGGATAAGCTTCCCTTAAGCTGGAGCAGATGGAGACCAGAACTTGAATTTGAGTCAACTTAAAGAGGAAATGTGGCATTTGGTTTGCTGATTGGAATCTCTGTACAGATTTATTAAGGATATTCGTTGTTTTGATTGTCCTTTGCCCCAGCCTGACTTGGCTCCTGCCAAGGGTGAAGTAGAAGGAAACTTAGGCCTCAGAGTACTTCTTCCACCTTCCCTGTACAGTGCCTGGAAAGGGGCTTCTACTTGAATTAGCTCTTGTCATTCATCAGAGCATTCCCGGGGGAGGCTGGGGTTGGGAGAGGGTGGCAAGAGCTTTAGTAGCAAGCACCAAGTAGGCGCCCTGCGCCCAAGCTGTCCTTTGCTTCCTGCCAGCTCTGAGCACCAGAAAGGCTCTGAGCCAGCCTGAGCGCAGTGTCTCCAACCACCACTAGGGGCGATGTCAGCCTGCGGTTCCGGGGCCAGCTGCGCCGGCTGCTGGAGTGCGCCGGGAGGAGCTTCCTGCAGCCCGCGGATTCAGACACAACCGCTGGAAGTTCTGATTCAAGGGGTCTTGGGAGGAAGCGACTCCGAATGACTAGGCAGTTTTGAGAAGCACAGATCCAGGTCCTCTGACCACCCAGTTCAGGCTTCCTGCCGTTCCTCCCGGTCCAAGTCCCACCTGCAGGTCATCCAGCCTTGGCTTGAACAGTTTTCCTTCTTACATAGGCACTGCCGGGTGTTCTGGATACTAGAAAGTTTTTTATCCGCCTCCCACTGACCTCCTCTGGTCCCCGCCCCCCGGGGGGTGCCATGCTGCTGGCACCTTCCCAGCACCCTTCACCTATCAGGCCTGCCTGGGTCTCCTCTCCCTGCCAGCTGTCCTGTGCAGCCTTCCTCCAATGGCACAGGACTCCCAGACTGTCACCAGGTACTTGTTCGCATCCTTGTAAAATAATGCAGTCCAGAATCCGCCTTGGCCTCCAAGAGACCTGAGGAAGAAGAGAGTCAGAGTGCCTGCCCTCTCCTGGGAGGACACTGCCCTTCGGTGGAGGGATATTTAGGGCTAAAAGTTAATGCTGCCAAAGGGAAAGTGAAGTGCGGTAGAGTCCTCTCACCCTAGCCTAATCCACAATAGCTCTTGCCTTTAAAAACTTTACCTTACAGTAGTTACTCGGTTGCAACCAGAGTTTGTGTGCTGATTTATGTTCCACCATTTATAAAGCCCCTTTCCCCAGGTCTCTGCAGTCTTTCTGATTGTGCTTGTGAGGGCGGCACAGCACTGCACCCTGTGCCCTGGGTTCCTGTCCTCCAGCGGCTGCAGCACCCTGGCATGCCTCTGCTCCTCTCCATTAGCAGTCTCACTCCCATGTGCCTGGCATCTAGGTCCATTCTCTTATTTTGTCCGCAGACTTCCATTCCTTTAGCCATGTGTGGGATACAGGTGACACTGTGCACTGGAGGCCCAAAAACCAGTCATTTCAGATGTTCCCTGTTAGGCCACCTTTTCTAATAACTGCCATCTTTGATGGAACTAGGATAACATGAACCAGCCCTGGGATGGGCATTTGATGTATATCATATCCCAGGTGATTCTGAAGGGCACTCTGTGAGATATTCACACACACACACAGTGCTTTACAGATAGAAAACCAAGGCTCAGCAAACAAGTTATCCATGATCACACAGTTCCAGGGCAGCAAGTAAGAAGGTGAGCTCAGGTCTGTGCTTATGCTGCTACCCTGCTGCATTTCAGGAAATACGATCTGGTTCACTAGGTATTTGAGCCCTTGTGAAATCATAACAATATAACAGCATTGCAGCAGGTTTCTTATTTTTCCATCCCAAGGTTACAGACATGCTTTTCTTCTTGTATTTTCCTCCTTCTGATGGGCGAGAAACCTGCTTTCCCAGCCCACTGTGCAGACTGAGCAACTGATGTCCACAGGAGGCTGCTAGGCTAGAGGAAGGTGGGGGACCAGTGTCAGAGAGTGGTGGAAAGCCAAGTGAGGTGCCCTTCGTGGGAAAGTCCATCAGCAGTTCCACTCTGTTGAGCTCCTGGCACCCGGGTGAAATTTCCCACCTGTGTGCCCTTCCTGTCCACCTCTCAGGAGGGGCCCTCGCCCTGGCTGTGCCTAACCCAATGCTACTTGCACTGGAGGGCCAGCTCCCATGGCCCTCCTCCCCAGCCTCTCCTGGCCGTTCTGACCCAGAGCAATCACGCGCTCCTCTGAACTCTGCAATTACAATTTCAATAATTCATTTGGCAATTAATCATATCCTGCCTTGTGACATCCCTTCTATTCCGTGTTGAGCTGTTATTTAGAAGTGCAATTGTTTAACTTCCCATGAGCAGCATATGCTGCCTTGCTAATCTAGTCAGAGTTTTTGTTTTTTCTTTGCTGGCAGTCAATCAAGCAGGAGGAGCAGTTCGAGGTCACCCTGGGGGAGGGGAGGAGGGAGCAGTAGGGATGCTCATCAGGAGGCCCTGGGAGCAGAGAGCCAGGCCCCCTCCAACACAGATTCTTGGGGAGCCAGGCAACCCACCACATGCCTCAGCCTCCTTCCTCCTGATTCCCTAGTTATGAAACAACTCTGGATCCAAATTGTCTCAGGCATTTTCCATGCATTGTACAGTCTCCTTGCCTGGATTCCATTTCCTATGGGCAAGGACCATTCATTCTATTTTCACTAAGCTGTCTAACAGGATGTGCTGAGCTCTGAAATTAGACAAGTCCCAGATTCGAGTCTCAGCTTGGTCACTTGCTACCTGTAAGCCCAGGTAAGTCATTTCACTTTTCTTAGCCTCAGTTTCCTCCTCTAAAATAAAGAGGAAGTAGTTATCTCATGATGTTGCTTTGAGAATCTTGAAATAAGTGCTCACAAGAGCATCCTCTAGGAGTATTCCAAGAGCCTTGCACACAGCAGCCCGTTTAACTTTAAACAGAAAACCATTTATTTTAACCATTTGCTAACTGTTTAAACAGAAGTAGATTATTTTTCCATTTTTCAGGTGGAATTCAGGAGTGAGGAGGAAGGGAGTGCAGGGCAGTACTCTGGGGACACAGGGAAGCCCACCTAGAGCAAGGGGGAGGGGAATGATTGGAAGGAAAGGAAGGGGGAAGCAGGGCTAGCAGGGGTGGTCTCTTCATGCTCCCGGGAGACTCCAGCCTTAGGTCTGAGAGGTGGCCTGAAGGATAGTAGTGGTGAGTGTCCCTGGCTTCAGTAAACCGAGGGTCCGTGGGTTTGCTTGAGATACACTGGACAGGGGAGGAGAAGAACAACCTCAAGGAAGGTGGCAAAGCTGTGTGGAAAGTGAGCAAGAAAGAAATAGGCTAAAGAGTTTCTCTCCATTCCTGCCCACTTTGGGTCCTAGACCCTCCTAAAGCCAAGGACTAGGGGGGCCCATTTTAACACAAGTGGAGCTGGGGAGGGATCATCAGTCTTTCTGCAAAGTGACCAGTGGAAGCTGCACCAGCAAGAACATGGGCTTTTCCCTGCCAACTTCCCATTGTTCTGGGTGTTCTCAGGGACCCTGGCTCAGCCTGAGAGCCCCTGCTCCCTGCCCTGCAAGGCCTTCAGGATTAAAAGCGTCCTGTTCTCTCTTTCCCCAGGGTGGTAACCTAGCCAGACAAGCAGACAGGGACTGATGTCACACAGCAGGTGCTGGCCAGGAGCAGGAGGGCTCTTAGGAAAGGGAAGGCAAGGGTTCAAAGGGCAAGTGACTGAGGGGCTGGGACTGAGGAGGCTAAATACTGACCAAGGACTTGGCCTCAAACATGCCCAAGAACTCAGGACCAAGAAGGACCTGGAAACCATTTGGCAGACTAGCAGAGCGACTTCTGACCTCTATTCTGCACTCCAGGAGGGAAGCCACCAGCCACACATGGCTGTCAGCCCTTGGAATGTGTGCCTTTTCCTGATTGTAACATGCTGCAAGTGTAAAGGCACACCCCATTCAAAACGTGACATGAAGGAAAAGAACATAAAGTATCTTGTTGGTAATTTTTATACTGATTAGACATTAAAGCCAGACTTAGAATATATTGAATTAAATAAAATACATCATTGAAATCACTTTGACCTGTTTTTAAAGTTGGTTTTCCTCCCTGCTTACAGGAGCTCTAAAATGACATGTGACTCATGTTGTATTTTTCTCGGGCAGAGCTGTTCAGACCCTGCGGAGCCCTGGTTGGTTGGCTTGCTGAGGGAGAGTGCTCCCTCAGCTACTCTCCTGAGCAGGGTTCACAGGAAGGAAGGACCGTGTAGAGCAAGGCCTAGACCAAGGCCTAAAGGGAAGAAGAGAGCCAGCCCTAGGGCCAAGAAGGACAATTCTGTTTCTCTGGTTCATCTTGTTGGCTAAACTCAGAGCAAAGCACCACTGGAGAAACCGTGAGCTAGGGGGACAGGAAGTCACAGCACCTGTCCTCTAGGGGCTCCTAGTCAAGTGGAGTGGGGGATGCTGAGGTATCTTAATGAGCCTCTGTCATCAGAAACACCTGTGCCCACCTGGGAGCCTCGAGGTGAGCAGCATTTCACACGGAAGCAGGTCTGGAGAGAGCCAGGATGCCAGGAGCAGGGGAGGCCGGAAGGGGGGAGCCCTCGTCCAGAGCCTCTGTCTCATTTGGCCCCCAGGAGATGCTGCTGCTGGTACTATTGCCTCTGATTACCGGTGAGGAAATGGAGGCTTAGATAGCAAAAGTAGCTTCCAAAGTCAAGAGCCACTAATCCCTCTAAAATGAGTTCTTTTCTTGGCTCTGCCACCTACAAGTTGGGTCGCCCATCTCTTGAGCCTGTCTCCACCACACTCGAGGATCCTGTGAAGACGAGGGAGAAGATACCTCCTGGCCTTTGCCACTCACGGTCAAACAGGCATCCTAAACTCACTGCATCCAAATTTGAGCTCCTGCGGCTCCCCTCCAAACCTGCCCCATCTTCTTTTGCTAAGGACAAAGACATCAAAACATCACAGCTGGTAGCAGCTGGAGTCAGGACAGCGCCCTGATATGTGGGACCTGTCCTCGCCTCCTGTGTGTGCTGCTCACCTCCTCACCCCCTGCCTCCTTGCTATTTCTCCACTGGCCTCCACACTTTGCTCTCAGGATTGCTCTGCTCCCACAGAGCTGCACAGCTTAAATCTTCCATCCTTTGCCACCATCTCCTGCCCAGGACCCCCTGTCCTCTCCATCTGCTTGATTTGTCTTCAGAAAGCTTAGCACTGCTAATATCTTACGTAACTTATTATCCCCCCATACGTCTTCCACTCCTCCACAATGTTAAAGAATTTTATCTGTATCTTGATTTTTAGAATAAAATCATGGTAGCACTGGAGGCTTTTGGGAAATGTTTGATGGATGGATGAAGGAATCAATGTGGAGGACTCCCTGGGCCGCCACCATCCCCACTCAGATCTGCTGGGTGAAGACTGCGTCCCAGGGAGCAGAGGGGTTACTGTGAAAACCGTCCATGCTGTTACATGCATGCTGGGGCCTTTAACAAATGACAGAGCCGTGTCTTGCCCTCTGAAAGAGTCTGTGGCTTTGTGGATCTGCCTTATGGCCCCTGGGCTGAGGCTGGATGTTAGAGCAGGCAGGGATGTGTTCCTTTTCCAGTGGGAGCATGGAACAGAGGTTTCTGCCCTCTGGCAGGGCCACTGGGGTGCAGTGTCTGCATGGGAGGGCTCCTGAGAGGGCCATCGGGAGAAGTGGGCAGAGGCCAGATCACAAGTGTCCTCACAGCCACCTTGAGAGAGCCATGTGGAAGGGTGGGCAAGGGGGACGTGAAGATGTGTCTCCAGGAAGGTGGGGTAGCAATGAATCGGGACCATCTGTGCTGTTATTAGACATTCTAAGTTGAGCCAGGCTCCTGGAACAAAGAAAACAGCCCTTCGAAGGGAATTGGGGGGGGCATGAAAACACGGCAGCCGGCACCTGCCCATGTGCACCCCCATCCAATCACAAAAACACTTTCTACACAGGCTCCAGAGCCGTCCTTGGGAGGGGTGCATTTATATCTGATATATCCCTGAAATGTTAACTGTCAGATTGCTCAGAAAATGGCTCTGCTTGGACAGGTTTTCCTGGACCTTCATTTCATGAATGTTGAAAACAGAATTTTTATAAGACAAATGGAACTGGTGGCAATTGTTCTTGAAGCCCCCTTCGGATTCCCTTCCCCAGTCTCTCCTCCCATGTCCCCATCCCGGTCTTCCCAGAGGCCACTGCGGCTCTCCCGGAGCTGTTCTTTCGGCAGCACGGGTCAGGTCTGAGGAGAGTGGGTGGGTGCAGGGACAGGCCCACCTTAGGTGAGAGAACGGATTGTAGAGCCCCAATGGCTGGACTGACAGTGCTCACTTCTGCAGAGCAGGTGAGCTTCCACCTGACTCTCAGGCCTCCATCTTCCCATCTGTGTGCTGGGAGGATGGACCAGGACGCTGGTGAGGACTGCAGGAGACAGTGGATGTCAACGGGTGCCGCATCAGCAGGTCCTGCAGGGAGCCTTGGTGACCCTTTTCTCCCTGCTTGAGGGAAACGCCAGTAGAAATTCTATTTCCCCTAACATTTGAAAAACAAGGAGATGGGCTTGAAGGCAGGAAGCAGAGAGGAGGGGCATGAGATGTGGGAGTTTGGAGCAGTTGGCCGTAAGCAAAGGGACAAAGAACAGGTGTGTATGAAGAGGTTCCTCTGTGGCAGATGGCTGAGACACTCATGGAGTCGTGCTCCTCTCCCAGCCTCCCTGCAGGAGGCCCACTCTTACCCGTGGTACAGAAGGGAGAGCCAAGACTCAGAGTAGAAATAATTTGCCTGGAATTCTGGAACTGGGACTCAATCCAGATCTGTCTCCTCTTGGTCCTGCTCCCACATATGAGCTAGAAGGTCTTCAACACACTCGGACTTGCGTCCCTCTTCTTCCACTGATTTGCTCTGTGACCTTAGGTAAATCATCACCCATACCTGGGTTTTCATACTCTCATCTGTAAAATGAAGGGGGCGGGGGCTAGAGGACTGCGGTAATAAGGCCGTATGATAGGATAGAGGTGGTACTGTCAAGTTGTTCCTGGAGGGTAAGTTCCCTCTCCTGCCTACTGGCAGCAGCTTGACTGCCTGATATACTTTAGCCAATGAGATGTGAGCTGAGAGAAGGTTCAGCTTTTGCTTCTTTCCGCACCAGGAGGGGCTGCTTGGTTCTTGAATGAAGAGGTCTTGCAACTGAGCTCTGCCCATGGCCACAAACATAAATGTGAACAGGAAATACCTCCCTGCCATTGTAACCCATGAGGATCTAGTCATCTAAGTATTGCTGAACTTAGCTTAAGTTGACAGAGATAATGATTATGCAAAAAAAAAAAAAAAAAAAAAAAGACAGAGAGGATAGATAGTGCCTCAAGGAAAGGCTGATTCTCACCTTCCTGAGTGACAAGAGCCCTGAGATGAACTCCTGCAGGAACTTCTGCCAACTGAGTCCTGGGATGGGCGAGGGGTGCTGATACCACAACAGAGCATGCAGCCAGAGGGTTGGAAGCAGTAAACCACTTGAGAAGAGCACGGAGAAGACAGGGGTGAGCACAGAAGAGGATGTCATAGACATTTCTTTTGTTTCTAAAAGAAAAAGCCTTTAGGGTAAGAGAAACTCTTAGGGTTCAACCGCATGCTTATCTAACGGGCAAGGAACTGGGCCACGGAGGTTAAGTGTTACAGCTCACAGCACAGTTGACGTTGGAGCAGAGACCCCGGCCAGGCCCAGTGAGCTGGTTTGGGTGGCACCTTTGGAGCCATTTCATGATGAACAGAAAAACCTTTCGAAGAAGAGCGCAAGCTGTTTGATTTGAAGGAAGGCGCCCAGGTGGGAGCTGGGGATCGGGCTCCCGGACCTCTGAGAACTGTGATGGTCAAGTGGTGGGAAGACAAATCAGGGAGACGGCAGCCGGCTCGGCTGGGCAGGTGAGTCTATGGACCCAACAGGAGAGAACAGAGAGGACCCGTGAGCAGCTGCTCAGCTACTTGCACTGAGGGCTGAGCCCGGGCAGGCTTTTCCAGCCCACTTACCATTTGATCTCCCTGTGGTCCTAGGACACAGGCATTTAGCACACGAGTCAGTCGAGGTACAGGAACGTTTGCCAAGGTCTTGTGGCTTGTAAGTGTCGGAGCTGGGATTTGAACCCGTATCAGTGTGCGACTCAGAAGTTCCTGCTGAGGGAAGAAGGTAAAGAGAGGATAGGGACAGAGAAAGCAGAGGAAATGGTTTGCTCATGTCCAGGCCACAAAGCCACAATACCTCTGGCTCAGAATAGTCATCAGAGCTCCAGGCCAGCAGCTTGTGGCTGAGGCCCCTGGAGCTCACCAGGAAGGGCTTATACCCACGACCAAGGCTGCCTGGGTTCCCTTTGCCACTGAGGTGTGGCTGAAGTCTCCCCAGCAGTGCCCCCATCCCTTGCCTGAGCCAAGGTCACCGGTGTGTCCTTGGCTGCCAAGCAGTCACATGGATCCCTGTAGTTTCTGGGCCACCTGCTTGGGACAAACCCCAGCCATGGCCCCACCAGTATAGGAGTCCTGGTGGGGAGAGACTGGATCAAGGGCGGGCCTCCTGACACCAGCGTAGGCCCAATGCATGCTCATGGTTGGGCATTTCCTCCCAGCTAATAAACAAACAATCGTTATTTTTCTCTGGCCAAATGGAAGCTGGCCTCAGAGCTCTCAGGAAGAGAGCAATAACTGTGGCTTATCGACAGACAGGGAGCACTTAATAAGCCACAGACCGATGAGGAGCCGAGATGGATAGGGCTGGGCTATTGATTACCAGAACCCCTCCAGTCCTCCCAGAGGGTCTCTCCACCTCTGGGCCTCACACAGGCTGGCTCCAACAGCTTTCGGGCCATTAGCTGGACTGTGGGGAGGGCTGGGCCCCACGCAAAGACCAAGGGGAAGGAACATATTTGTAATTGTGGGAAACATCATAGACTATCACGGGTACATGACTTCAGCTACAAAACTTGGGAGCATAAGTCATGGTTCTATTTTTCTTCTACAGCAGAGCAAAAACAGCAGATTTTTCATCAAGATAGAAGGCAAGTACCACAAAAGTAGCCTCCCTCACCCACTCTTATCCCTTTATGGCCAGAGGCAAATAGGCTGAGGAGACTCCCTCTGCTCTGGTTGAGCTCAGGAGTCCTCTGTACCATGGATGGGGTAAGAGAAAGGAGGTGTGACTGCCCCCTGGTCTATACTTCATGGCCAGGATACAGAATGGCCTAGCAAGAGGAAGGAGAGGAGGCTAGCCTTCTGGGCCTGGGTCCATGGGGCCCCAGAGGTTCAGCACAGCCCAAATCTTCTATGTGTAGCATTTATGAGATTTTCAGTGCAAATTAAGTCCCAGGATCTTGTCCACTGCTACCTCTTCCCTGAGGGGGGAGTGAAGGCTCCCTTGGGGGCTCCTTAGCATGAGAAGTCCCTGTGATTCATCTGCCCTTGACCTCCAATGAGTCCACAGGCCCTATCGCCTGCGCCCCATTGGCCCATCAGGCCACGGCTCTCCCCTCGTGGGGAGATGCTGCCCCGTCGTTTCCCTGCCTGTGACCTCATCTGGAGCAGGTCAGCCCCCCCCCCCACTCCACTGAGTGGCTCAGGCTCCATTCCCACTAAAGAAAGGCAGGGACTCTGGGGTGGGCTGGTCACCTGTGGGCAGTGCTCCAGGGCCAGAAAATGCCCAGCAGCCTCCTGCTGCTAAGTTTCAGGAGCCTCTCCTCAGGCCACCTTGAAAGACTCATAGCCAGGCTTCGCGATGGTCTTCTGGAGCCTTCAGAGGAGAGCCACCTGGGTGGGTGGAGGGCCGGGAGGTGCTCCCAGGGTGGAGACAGAGACGCTGTAATATTAGCCTGAAGTGGGCAGGTCTGGGGCTGAGGGATGAGGGTTTCCGGGTGGGTGGATGGCTGCTACTGTTATTCTCTGCCACAAAAACCTTGGTGAAGTTTTGTTATGGTTAGGATATGAGGTGTCCCCCCAAATCTCCTGTTAATGCAGGGATATTCAGAGGTGAAATGATTGGATTGTGAGAGTTGGAACCTGATGGGTCCATCCTAGTTTGAATGGACCACTGGTGGTTAACTGTAGGCACCTGGGGCACTGTGGGGTGTGCCCTGGGGGGTGTGTGCCCTGGGACTCATCTTCCCTACGCCCTCCCCCTACCTCCTGACTCCACCCTGAGCTGAGCAGGTTTCTTCCACACTCTTCCCCCAGGAGGTGCTGCCTCACCTTGGGCCAGAGCAATGGAGACGGCCACCTAAGTGTGACTGAGACCTCTGACCCTGTGAGCCCCAATCCTTTTCCTCCCCTCAGTTGTTCTTGTCAGGTGTTTCAGTCACAGTGCTGCAAAAGCTGACTATCACAAGTTTGGAAGCCAGGGATGCCGGAGGGAGATGTTTGCTTCCAGGAGGGGCCGACAGGGTACACCACAGTCTCCCTTCGAAGGCCACCTTTGCCCATTGCTGCACCGTGATGTGTGTGCAGGCTGCTGGGGCCTGGCATGGCCAGGAGGGCCTCTCAAGGTATCTGTCACCCTGTGACTGTGAGCTCTCCCGCTGGACTGAGGTCAGGAAGTGGCTGCAGGAGTGGTCCCTGGTGACAGATAATGAAGGCTGCCAAAGAGCAAGGGGGTCAGCATGTGGCAGCTGCAGGAGCTGGGAGAAGAAGGACAAGCCCAGGCCCCTTCAGGTGGAGAATATGAAGGAGTCAGATCAAAGCCTGAGGCTGGGGACATCCTGCACAAAATCATTCCTGACTGCGAGCTGAGCCTGGGAAGAGCTGGCCCAAGGAAGAGGCGGAGACAGGAGAAGGCAGTGGAAAAGGCTAGTTTTACCAAAGGCCTCCCCAGAGGAGCAGAATAGAGCAGGGCAGCCTGGGCTCCAGCCAGCCAGTTTCTAGTTCTGTGACTGGGCCTGCTGCTCCGTTTCTCACTCCTACACACACACACACACACACACACACACACACACACACACATATATATATATATATATATATATATATNATATATATAGAACCCGGGGGCACTCTACTGCACCACTGAGCTACATCCTAGCACTTTTTATTTTTCTTTTGAGACAGAGCCTCACCAAGTTGCCCATGCTGGCCTGGAACTTGAGATCCTTCTGCCTCAGCCTCCTGAGTTGCTGGGATCACAGGTATGCACCACCATGCCTGGCAAAAAAAAAAAGTGGAGTTTGGGATTCTGGGTTGTTGAGAGGAATGTAAAGCTGTGTTCCACAAAGGACACAGTGACACTGAGGTGGAGACTTGAACTCTTCCATCTGTCTTCTCAGGTCTTAAACACACCGGCTCCTGGTGCCTGGGTTCCGGGTCTGAGTCCAGAAGAAGGTGGAAGCACAAAGAGATACAGACGCAGATCGGCTGGGCCAGCTGGGCCACTGGGTGTGCAGGGAGGAGCAGTGAGGCAGAAAGGCAGTTGGAAAGGGCCCTAAGGGTTGGCTCTGCTTAGGTTCAGGAGGCCATTTGCCTCTCGTCTGAGTAGTGGACTAATGAGGGGTTGTTGCAAGGATCCCCATTTGAGCTTACGTTGGGACTTGTTTTTTCTGATGATGGAAATGTTTATTAGATTTAAAACTAACCCACTGTCCCTGTTAGATAGTCCTGCCTGTGTCTAACCCCTGGCCTGTCTCCAGCTGGCCTGGTAGGGGACCTCAGCCTTGGCTTGCCCCATGGCACCTGCCCCATGTGGAGCACCTGCCCCATGTGGAGCACCTGCCCAGCACTGGCCTCGGTCTTCATCGCGGCCCACTCTGTGTGGAGGAGTTGATTTGTGTCTCAGTGGTCTTGAAGATAGCCTTCTGAGGGTACTCAGGGTGTCTTGGGTTCCTGGAAGATGGGGGACACGTGGGTCCCTTTTTCCCCCTGTGACTGTGGTCCCTTTTGGCACAGCCTTCAAAGCCTTTGCCTCAGCTTCAGTTTTGAGAGAGACGGGGGCTTCCTTCTTGCTTTTAGCATCATATCCAAAACAGCAGACTCTGGGCTGAGCTGGTGTCACAGCCCCCGGGAGTTGGTCCTGGTGGCGACAGGGTGTTGGCAAGGGTGGAGGGAGGGGAGGGAGAAGTCCACACGGGCTACCTCAGCCCCTGTCCCTGGGCTCTGCCCCACACATGGTGGGGAGGAGTCTGCAGCTGAAGCAGAAGTTGCCATTGTCCCAAGGACTCCACGAGGTGGCAAAGGCATCCTTAAAGACAAGGACAACCCCCACAGTGGTGGCCATGTAAGGCGTCCCCTCTAGTGGCTTCAGCTCAATAATGGAGGGAAAAGTGTGAGAAAGAGAGTATAAGAAGGGACTGCACAAGCTCATGTGAGGCTTCCCCGGGGACTCCAAGATGCACCTGAGGAGAACTTGGGGACAGAAAGGGTCTGGAGGTGCTCCAATCCCAGGTGGATCCCAGCCCACAAACTCCAGCTAAATGCTGGGAGCAGGGGCTCCATGGAACCACAGGTTTGTGTGAGCCTTGGAGACCTCCAGGAAGCGTGGCACTTTAGGGTCCTCTCTTTGTTTCTCACCTAAAGATCAAGTGGGGCCTAATGGTCATTTCAGTTGGGGAAGAAGTAAATTCATGAATTTCTTGCTGGCGAACAGTAGACAGATCCATTGACTGGTCAACAATTCTCTTTTGGGGCTGTGCTTTGATCCCAGTCATCAACAGTCCTTAATAAGCTGCAAGGGTGGTTGAACTTCACGATTCTGACCGTTGACACGGGGCACTCAGGCACAGACAGCACTTCGGCTGGTAGGTCTTCTGGCGTCTGTCCAATGTCCTTCTGATGGCTCTCTGTCATTCCTGCAATTCTTGCCCCATCTGCTTCCCTGGCCCAAGTTGCTTTACTCCAGGGTGGTTTCTGGTTTGACTTTCCCCTTACCAGCCACTCACCCAAACCTGAGCTCTGTTGTATGATTTAAGAAACTGACAAAAGGCCCAGAGTCCAGCCAAGGCTCTATAGTCCTTCCTGATGTCCATGTGCTGTCCAGACACTGGTCCTGGCTTCTAGAGTCCACCTGAGATCCTTAGCAGGTGATCTGATCTGATCTTCCTCAGTTTTTCCTGACAGGGGACCTTCAGGAAGTCAGGAGATGGCACATCAGGCCCAAGATACATGCACATTGAACATTTAAACTTTGGTGGCCCATACTTGAATAAAAGGACAATTAGCACATTTCCAATTGCTTTTTCCTGCTGTGAAAACAGGCACATACATACAGTGCTGTGTCACATGCATAAGCCACACTGGAGGGGGGGAGGGGGGCTGCTTTTCCCACGAGCCAGTGAACAGAGCACCCAGATGTTTATAAGTCAAGTCAGGAAAAAAAGGAAAGAGCTCTGACCAAATCTACCAGCTTAACATTTCCAGCATGTCTCTCTCTGCGGTTATTGTCTTATCAAAGATTTATATCTGTCTCATAAGTATCTTTAAATCCTTGGTCTCTTGTGAGGCTTAAAGCCAAGAATTGACATTTCCTCAATGTAAATAGGAAATATTACAGAATGAGTTGAGGTTGGTTTTGTTAAAAAAAAAATTGCTTTCTTGACTTTTAACCCTACAGTCTTGCTGACTATTTAATTCTACTTGCAGTTGCTCAGAAATGAGACTGTGATTTCTTCAGTCTGATGCCAGGCTTTCAAAACAAACCATCCACGGTTCCAAACAGCAGCTCAGGTCTGCTGGTGCAAGTCACAAAACAACCCCTGAGTAACAAGGGGGAGAAAGAGGGTCCCAGTGAGTATCATATAGCTGTGGCCACGGTCCCCAGCTTATGGCTGAATCCCAGTCACAGCTCTAGACAGGCAGGTGCTGGCCCTTTCTCAGGAAGTGGAGATAGCAGTGGGGTCCCGGGCCAGTTCCTACGCACCTGTTAAACCCACCACACTCCAGGCCAGTTCTGTTGTGACTTCTTGCTGCTCTTTATGGGACAGTTGTACTGGGTCACTTGACACATTACCTTTCTCCTGCTCACCAGCCCCAGCATGAAACTGCAGGATGGGTCTTGTTGAGATCATGGAGCAGGACAGTGGCCTACAACTGCACTCTAGGAGAACAAGGGCCACACACCTGTTTGGAGACAGGGGGTTGAGGTGTGCGTGTGCATGTGCATGTGTGTGTGTGCGCGTGCGCTTGTGCATGCATGGCATGTGTAGTAGAGGTGGGGGTTGGGGGTGAGGTCGTGATGAGGCAGCAGAGGCTGAGGACGGGGGCAAGAGGAGCTTCCTCGGTCCCTCTCCATCTCCCTGCAGGTGGACTCTCCTCTCCTGACCTTGGTTCTTCCTGGTCATCCTCACCCGCCTTCCCCTCACCTGGTGCCCAGCTACTGAGCTGCCTTGTGTAGTCTCCAGGTCGCTGGGGACGTGGAGGATTGTGGGAGGGACTAGCGGGGGTGATGACAGGGGGACTGGAGTGGTCATGAGAGCACCCAGGATGTGCTGAGGGTCCCCCGACTCCCTCCAGCCTGGGAAGTCTGGCTTCTGGAAGCTCACGGGGAACCTTTCAGGCTGATGGTGGTGATGATGGTGCGCTCACACAGGCGCCATCACAGGGAAACTCGCTGGAGGTAACCTTGAACACAGCTCCTCTGGTGCGTTCAGAATGTCCATCTGAGCTCGGTTGGCACTCTGATTTATCGAGAGAGCAGAGAGTGAAGGCACCCGGATGTGAGAGAACTGAGGAGTGCACGGATTCTTTCTTTCTAGCGTTTTCCTCCCCTCTTGTCTTCAGGCTCCATTTTTCCCGGTGGTCCAGGTATGGCATGTGTAGCAGAGGTGGGACCCTTCTTTTGAAATGTTCGGGTTTCCAGGCCTCAGTGAAGCTGCCGTTGCCTGTTGGTCTGTGCCCTTCCTAGCCCCAGGGCAGGGGCTGCGTCTGTCTTGACTATTGTTCCTCCAGCGCCTGGCCACTGCCTGGCTCAGGGTCGGAGCTCAGAAAATGGAAGAATGACTGGCGTGATTGCCTTCCCACCAGGTCTTGACCTCCTCCTCCCAGGCCAGCCAGAGGTACTGATTTTATTTTCTCTCTTTTGCCTTCCTGGTGCCTGCTCCTAGCCTCCACAGTAAACTGGTGAAGTACAGTTTGGCCCTTGGGGACGCAGAGGGGAAGGAGGAAGGAGAGGTGGAGATTGTGCCCAGCGCCTGCGCTGGGGTTCTTCAGGGGCCGGTGCCTGGGAGCGGGGAGAGCTGCTGAGAGGAGGGGCTATTTCTGGATCAGAGGAGAAGCTGCTGAGCTGAGCGGGCTGGGAGGGTATTTATAGAGCCAACCTTGGAGAGCAGGGTGCGCATATCCCTGGAACCTTCCCCCATTTAAATGTCTAAAGATAGATCAGCAGTGGCATGTGGTATGAAACAAGGTACACTAATTCCTTTTAAATTCACCGACAGCTTTCTCCTAATAAACACTGACCAACCCTCACCACCCCACTCTGTCCTGCCACTGGTCTTAGCTATTGATGGGCACTGTGGGTGCAGGCCAGGAAGCTGCCCACTTAGGGTGTCTAGCATCTCCCTGGTGGCCCAGTCAAGGATGGAAGAAAGCAGGCAGCTAGTGTTTTCTGAAAGCCCACTGCAGGCAAGCTCTGTGCTAGATGTTATGATGCCCGTCTTACAGGCTGAGAAACCAAGGCACAGAGACTGGCCTAAGATGGCCCTCAATTGGCAGGTTTGAGATGTTACCCAATTCAGCCTAAAAGACTGGGGAGGAGGGGAGGAGAATAGTGCCACTTGTTCCCCTATTTGAGATGTGCATTTAGAATCACTATTCCTAGTGCTAAGTAGGTGTCTGTTGAGTGACAGCTCTTCTCTCACATCTTTTGTCCTGGAATGAGAACAATTCCATCAGGTCTTCAGATCAGGCCTGGCTGAGCTCAGCATCTGGGGTGCCAGATCCTCTTCTGACCCCAAAGGTGGGACCCTTCTTTTGAAATGTGTCTGTCCTGCTACCTATCTAGCAACCTTGTCTAAATGAGAAAGGGAAATGAATGGGTGGATATTCGTCAAGCACCTACTGCATAAGACAGACACCATCTTATCGTGTTTCTCGAGATAGACACATCATTTGAGATGTGTCTTATCTTATGAGATAAGTATTTTCTCTCTGGTCCACAGATAAGGAAACTCAGGTTGGAGAAGTTAAGTAACTGGCCCCGAGTCCCACAGTGGGAAGGGGCCCAGCTGAGTCTGAGCCTGTCCACCCTGGTTAGCGCCTATTGACTTCCTGGCTCTGCTGCATCTATCTGCACCAGGATCGACCCAGCGGCAGCCTGTTTGGTCTGTTGCTTCTGCCGCTTCTCCATCGACCGCTCCATATCCGACAGCCCGCCTGTGCAGTGGGTAATGGGATTTGATGGGTAAGGTGACCCCAGCTCAGCTGAGCCACAGCCCATCATCCCTCCCTACCGGAGCTCAAGCTGCTTCCAGCAACGTCAAACTGCTCCTTGTTTGAACGTGAAACTCAGTGGCCAGGACTGTTGGAGCCTGCCCCTCTCCAGGTTGGAGCCTGGCCACTCTGCTCATCCTTAAGGACCTGTCTGAGGCCTCCTCCTTCTAGAAGCCTCCCCATCCTGTCTCTCTGAACCTCCCAGAGCGTGAGTTGTGTGCTTCACATTCTGGAACTGCAAAGTCAGTGACCTTTAGAGCACCTGGTCTAACCTTCCATTCATTTCTGCAATTCTTTTCGGGTCATCTCTTCTATGTCCTCCCCTGCTTGGTTCCCTTCACTCTAAGTAGCCCATTCCTAGGAGGGACAGTGTAAGCCCTCAACGAGCAGAAATGTGCCCTGGTAACTGCCCTCCAGTGCATCCTGCCCTCTGGACCTGCTCCTTGGGTAGTCTGTAGAGCTTTGAAGAGAGCTATCACAGCCCTTGAGGTCTTCCCTCTCCACTGGTCCTTGAGAACCTCAAGTGACATGGTCTCCAGAACTTTCACCATCTTCTGAAGATGGCTTCTGGGAATGAGCGTCCCTTTCTAGCAAGAGGAGCAGGTTGAGCACCCTGTATGTTCCCCGATGCCTTCAGAGGGTGGCACGTGTGGGCTATTTGCAGTTGTATACATTCCAGAGGTGCCATGACATCATTTCAGCAGCAGCTCATAGAAAACTCCATTATCCTTGGGAGCACAGGGGGAGAGCAATTCTCATTAAAGGCAAATTCAACCTAGAAAATACACAAAATTAAGCAATTGTAGTTTTAACGCCCTTCAATTGCTAACCTGTCTGACAGACTGGAGGCTTGGTTGAAAGGCAAGGATGAGAAACATGTACAGAACTGCAGCAATCTGTCCCCCCTGAGGCCATGATTTAAATGAAGATCCCTGAAAAGCTGCCCAAGAGCCAAGCAGGATTGGCAGCAGAGAGGAACAGGTATGAGAAGAATGTGGCAGGGGAACATGAGAGCTGGGGGAGAGGACAGTGGCGGGCCCACTCTGGGCTAAATGCTTTTGTGTGCAGCTCAGGAATCCCCCTATTTTCAGTTTCACTTTTGGTGTTTTAGTTGCATGCAGTCATCTGTGGTCTGAAAATATTAAATGGAAAACTCTAGAAATAAACAATTGATAAGTTTTAAATTGCATGCCATTCTGAGGAGCAAGAATGAATCTCACTTTGTCCTACTCCACCCATCCCTGGATGCCAATGATCCCTGTGTCCAGTGTATCCACCTTGTATATGCTACCCACCCATCAGTCACTTAACCATCTATCAGATCCAGTCCATGTCATGGTATTGGTATCACAGTGCTTGTGTTCACATATCGCTCATTTTAACTTTATAATGTCCCCAGAGTGCAAGTGTACTGATATTGGCAATTCAGATATGCCAAAGAGAAGCCATAAATTGCTTTCTTTAAATGAAAGGTTGAAAGTTCTCCACTTAATAAGGAAAGAAAAAAATATATATATGTTGAGGTGTTTAAGATCTACAGTAAGAATGAATCTTCTGTCTGTGAAGTAGTGAAGAAAGAAAAAGAAATTCACACTCATTTTGCTGTCACACCTCAAATTGCAAGTTCTAACCACAGTGCATGACAAGTGCCTAGTTAAGATGGAAAAGGCATTAAATTTGTATATATGTGTTTAAGAAAAGATAATGCTGTACATACAGGGTTTGGTACTATCTTGTGGTCCCAGGCTCCTGTGGAGGGTCTTGGGTGTATGTACCACTGATAAGAGGACTGCTGTCACATCTAGTCCTCAAAGCAATAGTGCAGAAGTGTTTATCATCCCCATGTTATAAATGAGAAAATGAGGCTTAGTAGGATCCTGGCACCAGAGAACAGCCAGTTTGCCTAGTCCAAGGTCACGCTCCCTCCTCCTATTATATCACTCTCATACATTCTCTTTGTTGTTGTTGTTTTATGTGTGACAATCTCAGGTCCCCAGGGGACTGGTGGCCCCTGAGCCCCTGATCAGGACTCTGAACTCTTCCACTCGGATCATCCATCCCATGGGCAAGAGAGACACTCAGGAACGTCTTCTGGAGTGAATGCCGTTGGTTCCGGGTGATCTGCCATCCACTGGGACATGGGGGAAAGAAAGCAGGGACCCTGGGCAGGGTCCTGATCAGCTGCTCTGTAGAGATACCTGCCCTGTCCCTGGCTGCCCAGCACCCCCAGAGCCAGGCAGAATGCTGCCCTCCCTGTCCCCCTCCCCAGCACTCCAGTTATTAGGCCTGTTTCACTTTAGCCAAGGAAGAAGAGCACCAGGCCCCACCCGCTCCGCCCCAGGAGGTTCAGAGGAAGCTCCTTGAGAAAGAAGTGGATATGGGGATATCATTGTTACGATCCTATTAAGAGCCATAATGATTATCTTCACAATTGCTGCTTTTATTGGGACCCCATGGACATTCAGGAGTCTCAACTCACCCTGGTTAGTGACCTTCAACTCCCTAGGTGCCCCTGTGTACTATGCTTGTGGAAATGAGTTGAATTGTTGAGATACTCTTATGGGAACATCACAGGATCTTGATCCAACTTCACATTAGGAAGCAGGTTTAGCAGTCAGCTCTGGTTTCCATTGTGTGTAGTTTTCTTTTCTTGTCTCTGTCCTCAAATGTCACCATGGGGTCCATCTCAGTGGTGAGCTTGCTGTAATTTGGAGAAAAGAACTGGCAGTGGGAGACAGACTAGTGATTTTGCATCGGCCTCAGCAGAGACAGGATAGATCCCACCACTCAATTGTCCCCATAATTCCAAAGGAACAAAAGAGGTGGCCACCAGAGGCGGGCCCAACAGCAGGAACTTAAGCTCTGCATCTGGAAGACGAAGGGCAGAAGAGCAGGGGTCTAAGAACCTCGTAGTTGAGAGCAGTGGTTCCCAAACTTGGTACAAATCACAGCTAACCAGGTGCTTGATACAAACACAGGTTTCTGGGTCTCACCTGGGGATGCTGCCAGGACACAAGCTATTGCCCCTCACTACGCAGAGGATGGTGCTCAGAGCCCCACAGGTCCCCACTCCTTAGTCCTCATGACTGCTGCAGCAAGCCGTGCTCCTCTGCGCATCCTCCAGGTGAGAGGCAGCCGGTGGAGGGAAGTGTAGCAAAATCTGGATTTGAAGATTCCCTATTCTTTCCTGGAGGTTTTGACGGGCCCGGGGAGCTGCACATTTTGGCAAGTGCCAGGAGTCTGGGGACCATATTCACAGGGCCTGGGCTCCGAAGATGGAATGCCCATCACCAGCAATTTAATCTGCTCTGCAAAATGCTCCCAAGGCCCCCAACTCCAGTGACCCAGGAAAGGCTGCAGAGCAGATTGTGCCAGGAGGGGCCAGCTCTAGTCTGCTGAGAATCCCACACGAAGCCCGTGAGCTCCGACCTCCACAGGAAGGAACGTGGACTGCTGCTGCAGTCTCAGGGATGCCCGGTGAATGAGGCCAACTCCAGCCCTTTGCCTCGGACACCAGGACTCTCAGGCTGGCCTGGGAGGGTCTTTATCTGTCTACCTTCCCATTCTCATAGCCTCAGATTCCTCTGTTCAGACTGTTTATAGGTGAGCCCTGATTCCTCTGAATATCAGCCACTCACATGTCCTCTCCTAGGGACCTTACAGTCTCTAAGCACGGCCCGCAAAATTATTTACTTAATATATTTTAAATGACTCATGCTTTTTAACTTACCATTAATTTTTAAAGGAAATGTTTATGCTAATTACGATGATTCTCAAGCATAGGATCCAGCGGGGTGAACTCCTGTCACTCAACTGTCCGCACAGTCTGGGATCACTGTGGGGGTGTGGGGGATCCCAGCTCCAGGGAGTGAGAGCTGAAGGAGGAGAGAAGCCAGCACCCTGGGACCACGTTCTTCCCAAGGCCGCGCACCAGCTGAGGATTCAGGAATGGGCTCGGCTGCTCTGCGCCTGAGTTTTCACACACTGGCTGCTCTTCCAGGAGGCCTTGTCCCTGGTCTGCCCGAAGGACTTCCCCTCCTCCTTGAGATGTGCTCCACTGTGGCCTCTTGGTGATGCTAGTCACCCCCAGAGTTTTTCAGCCAATGCTGCCTCTAGAGCAAGCTGCTCGTGTCCCGGGCTCTGAGGGGCAGGCCGGGACCAGGCGGGCACTGCGGGTCTCTGTTCACCCAGTGCCCGGCAGAGGTTTCCTTTCTCCTTTTTTTCCAAAATGATCATTTTGGAATGATTATCACGTACCGGGTTCTGTGCTAGGAACTGTCCATGTATTCCATAATCCTGGACCAACTTCCAGCCCACGTTGCAGTTGAAGAAAATGAGGCCTGAGGAGTTTCAGGTTGTGCTCGACAGAGGCAGAAGGCAGAGCGGAGGCTGCAGCCTGGTCTGGTGGTTTCAGCGCCCACACATTGAAACCTGCCCCATTTGGCAATGACCGTTGGGGGCAACTGTGCTTAGTGAATGAATGAATGTGCCAACAAGTGAATGAGCAAGGGAAAGACAGAGCGGAGTGGTCTTCTCTAGGGCTCCATGGGCAGCCTGAACAACTGGCCACATGCTGGCCCTGGGTCTGAAGGTGGGAGGCCATTGTAAGTGATGCTGATCTTGAAAATCAGGATCCAATCCTCCTTCCCTGGTGGTGAAGACTAAACACCTGAGAAACACTGAGGCAAGAAATAAGTTTTACTTAAGGGATAGAAGAGAGAGAGAGAGAGAGAGAGAGAGAGAGAGAGAGACTTGCTCCTCCAGAAAGGAGGGGGTCCAGAGCTGGTGCCAAGCGAGTGGGGGTGTCCTGCCCTTTATTAGTTTCAGGTTTCCTTTCTTCTCATGCCCATGTGACCTGAAGTCAGGAAGAGAGCCTTCCAGGGGTGATTGTGTTGGAAAGTGAGATTCTTCCCCTCCCCCAGAGGCTGTAGCAACCCTCCCAGGAGAAATGCCATCTGCCCGTTTCCTTTTCTTTGATAACTGGCTACCTGTCCTTGGTCCTGGTCTCATGAGGATGTGTTAAGAATGGAGAAAATAGCATGTTCGGGTTTCAGGGGGTGGAAGACAGAGGGGAGCCCTGAAGGCACCCTTGTTCCTATGCCCAGCCTCAGCTCCGGAGCACTGACTTGTTGAGTGGGGTCTGCTCTGTGTCCTCACTTTCTAGCCCTGTTCCTAGCAAAAAGAGGGTGCTCAGAGGGTGCCTGAGATCCTTCACTTTACTGGTGCATTCACTCCTGCTCCGCAGGCCTGTGCTGGGCCTCACAGTGGCCTTTGTGGGGAGCTCCCCCTGCCACTCAACAGAGGAAGTCCACCCCTGTGCACAGTGGGGCTCCCTCTCTGTAACTCCCACTGTTAGACTGGATTCCAGGAAGTTCTTGAGCCTAGAACCCAAACAAGGGTGGGGCTTGTAGACTCTGCTCCCTGAGACAAAATTGCTGGCCTTTCAGAATGGGGGGGGTGGGGGATAAAACCCTTCTTAGTGCCCCTCGTGCTGGCAGGTGACTCCTGGCACAGCTGGCACAGTGAGCTGCTTCTTCTGCCCAGACAGGAGGCCTTGGAAATTATTCAGGAATAACAAACAGGCCAGAAACATTTGCATAAGGAATCACGCAGAACAATACATGTTATTTAAACCTTCTCTGGTTGGCAACTGAAGCAAAGGCAGCTGAGATCAATCTGCAATGCAAATCGGCCTTATTTGGAGCAGAACCTTGCGTGCCAGGGTGGGGCTACAAGCCCCCCCCTCCCCAGGACCGAGCCTGGCCACACTTCCCTGGTCTGCCTGGCTCTGGCTCACGCACTCACGCGTGTTCCCTCATTGCTCTCCTCCCCTCCCTTCTTCAGAGATTAATGGAAACAATTTGTCTTCTAATGTGACTACAGCTTATGAATTCTTTGTCTCACTCTAATCCTTTAAATTATCCACATAATAAAATATGTATCCAGTGATTTCAGGTCATAATTTGATCTTCTAGGGAAATGGGGAGGGGGAGCAGCCAAGCAGGCTCTTCTCACAGTTGTTCCTCTCCATTTATCTTTATTTGTCATTTTTTCTTCCTAATGATCTTCCCCTCGCCTCCTCTCCACTCCCGTGCCACCCCAAGGCTGTGAGGTGAGGCCACGCTCCCTCCTGCACCTGCTCCAGCGTGATGGTGGCCTCTTCATGGCATGGGAGGATCCCACAGCCACAGGCCAAAGGGTTCTGGAGAACCAGGCTGTGGGGGGGGCTCCAGCCAGTGCAGTTCCACAGAGGCCTTGAAACCCCTGATCTCCCAGTCCTTTAAGCGAAAGATGGCAGGTCTCTTATTTGAGTGTTGCTCCTCATCTGCAAAACATCAAGGGTCAACTCTCTCAAAGTACACCCCAGTGCTTCTGGGAGGCTCTCATCAATCCTCTGAGATTTCCACCCAACAAGTCAGACCCCACTCAACAAGTCTCATGTTGGTTGCCCCCCAAACCATTTAAGGCTGAGCTTCCCTACTGCTGAACCATGGGCCTCTAAGGGGACCTCCTTAAAATTTGCATAAAACTTGGTGTTATGGTTTGCATGTGAGGTGTCCCCAAAAGCTCACATGTGAGACAATGCAAGAAGGTTGAGAGGAGAAATGATTGGGTTGTGAGTCTTAACCCAATCAGTGAATTAATCACCTGCTGGGGATGAACTGAGTGGTAACTGAAGTGGTGGGTGTGGCTGGAGCAGGTGGGCACTGGGCTGGCTTTAGGGTATATATTTATATCTGGTGCATGGAGTCTCTCTCTCTCTCTGCCCCCTGATCATCACGTGAGCTACTTTTCTGTGCCACCCTCTCCTGCCATGATGTTCAGTCGCACCTTGAGCCCCAGGGAATGGAGCTGGCCTTCTATGGACTAAGACCTCTGAAATGGTGAGTCTTCAGATAAACTTTTCTTACCTAAAATTGCTCTGATCAGATCTTTTAGACACGGCAGCAAAAAAGTGGACTAAAACACTTGGTCTGCCTTTGTCACCATTCAGGTTGCATGTTGTGTCCTGGGCCCCAAAGTAGCCTTGCCTATGTGCTGGGCACTCAGTGTCCTGGGCAAGTCCACTCCCTTACATCCACCCAGGGAACCAGCAGAGGACAGGGAGGAAGGCCGGAGCCTGATCACTACTGCTCCACTGCCCACAAGCAAGAGGTCTCCTTCAGCCTCCTTAGAGGCTCCTCATCTCAATCTGCATGCTGTCTGCATCCTGCCCCTCAAGTGGCAGGAGGAGTGTCGCCCAGCTTCAGCTGGGAGGAGCCTATAGAATGAGAGGCCTGGCTGGTGGACGGGCCTCATGCCTGGGAGGAGCTCATGGTGGATGTGGGCAAGGGACTTGGCACAGTCAAGACCTGTCAGGAAGGTCGTGGAGGAGATGAGGATGTAGTAGAGGAGCCGGCTGCAGGAGGTGCTGAGTGACAGCAGGTGAGGCTGTGGGCCGGTCGGGAGGTGGCAAGTGGAAGGTGCATAGCCCAGGTGTGGGAGGAGGCAGGCCCACCTGGGTCAGGCTGCACCTTCCTCATTGGCAGGTCTGGAACACAAGCCCAGAAAACAGAGTGGTTGCACAGCTCATTTGGAGGCAAACCCTGCGGGAGCCTCGCTATTTATAGTGTTTTCTTTATCCCACTTGGTGTGAATATTCATGCCTCACTCTGAAGCACATTAATGTGCCTGACAGCAGGAGCTGCCCCAGGCCAAGCTGGCCCGTGCACTGGAGAGGGGCAAGGCATCACGTCACTGTCCTAACATCTGAGCCTGTCTGAACCCCAGAGCTCATCCGCAGGTTTGGGTGGGGGTCTATGGACCTGGGATGTATGTGGTAACACTTTGTGTGAGCCTGTCTGGTGGCATGGGGACAGAGGTGCAGGCAGAGGGGCAGGTACTGTCCAGATCTGGGAATGAGGAGGACGAGGGGTCAGGATGGAGCGATGTGTGTGTGTGTGTGTGTGTGTGTGTGTGTGTGTGTGTAAGGGAGGTGGTGATCAGGCTCAGGGCCAGGAAGGGGAGGGGCCTCCTTTTTACTTCTCCATCAATGTGGTGGGTCCAGAGTTATTCATTTTCTATCAGAAACTCTGCCTAGAAGACCTCTGAAGGCTCTGTCTTCCTGGGCCAGGCCCCAGGAAGGGCTGCTGGGCCTGACTGTTGAGGACTAATGGTACCTGGTAGCTGGGTTTGCATCCAGGCCATACCTTCCTACCTGCCCCTCCCATAGCTACAGGCCTCTCCTGGCCTGTCTGGTGTTCTGGGTCTGCCATCACACTCTGGGACTTCAAGGAAAGCATATCAGAGGATCAGGTGGCAAAGAAGTGCAGACTCATTGGTTCTGCACCCTGAGAGAAAGAGAGAGCCTACAGAGATGACCACAGGTGGGACCCAGCTTTCTGAACTCACAGACCCTGAAGGGAGCACAGGGCTCAACAGTGGAGGACCAGGTGTAGGGAGGGAATGGGGGAGAGGAGCCTGAGATTGGAGGATGTGGAGATCCTGGCCATGGCTGTAGGCCTGGATCCCCCACTGACTGGCTCTGTAATTTTAGACAAGACACTTGACCCCTCTGTGCCCTATCCTATAAAATGGAGACACTGAGACTACTAACCTTATATAGGGAGAAAGAATGATAGGAATTAATTTTTTAAAATGCATATAGTAGTATCAAAAATGTATTTTTATGAAAAAAATTGCAGAGTCCAGCTATAAAAAGATTAAGTGTTGATACAGATTCCAATATCGACGAACAATGAGAACATTACGCTAAGTGAAATAAGCCAGATGCAAAAAGATAACATTGCAGGATCCCACTTTTCCATGAATGATCTACAACAGGCAAATTCACAGAGAAAGTAAATCAGAGCGCCTGGGGCAGGGAGGGACGGGGAACTTTGGCTTCTTGGGAGCAGAACTCCTGTCTGTCCTGGTGGTGAGAAGCTCCTGAGCAGATGGTAAGGATGGTTGTAAGACCATTGAGTCTGATCAGCTTCACGGAATGGTTAAGATGGCAAATTCCATGTTATTGATATTTTGCCTTAATTAAAAAAACAATAATGTAGAATATGAAACCTGTTGGATTGTGCACTTTAAACAGTGGATGATGTGCTGGGTGGATCGTAGCTAATAAGCCGTTAAAGGAAGATGGGAAGACAGGTGAGGAGGTGGGGGGCTGGGGCCAGGGCCCACCTGGCTGGATGTCTCCCAACCCTCCCTTGCCTTGCTTTTCTGGTTTTCTGGGCTTTGTTGTCTTGAAAGTGCCTTTCATCATGTCCTCACTGTCACCCTGCAGGTGGGGTGGCTTCCTCACTGTGGGGTCTTCCCGGAACCCCACAGTTCTCAAATGTCACCAGATGTTGCTTGGACTGTCAGCTTTGGTCCTCTGCTCTGGTGCTCCCTACCAGGTGATGGCAGGGCCAGGACCCAGGAGGGCTTCAGGCAACGCCCTGGCAGAGCTGTCTCTGTTCCTGTCCTGCACCCTGTTCCCAGGACACTTTCTCTGCTTCCCGAGGGACCCACAGTACATTGCAATTGGACATGGAAACTATTTCTATTGTTTCCTCCAAAGAACACTCTTGACTTGGGTGGCACCTTAGGGCCCTGGAGAACCGGTCCCACCCCTGTGCTGCAGGGGAGGAGAAACCGAGGCACAGCAGGGGAAAGTGGGCCTGGCCTGCGCTGGAGTCTCCTCCTGTGTCCTACTGCATGCTCCTCGCCAGCCACCCCAGCCCTCCTCATTGGGGGTAAAAACCCTCCCTCCCCAGGACTCGCACATTTTATATATTTGGAGACTGTTGTCATGTCCCCCTGGGTCTGCTACTCAGCCCCGCCACCCTTGTGTATTTAAAGACTCCTTTTATATTTATTTATTTAGTACTGGGAATTGAACTCAGGGGCACTCAACCACTGAGCCCCAGCCCCAGCCCTGTTTTCTATTTCATTTAGAGACAGGGTCTCTCTGAGTTACTCTGATGCAACCTTTCTGGCCACCCCTTCCTGCTGCAGTGCCCCTTCCCAGCTGGACCAGCTCCCCGCCTCCGGTACGAGGGCCCCCATGGTACCCTGACGCTGTGTGCTCATGGCGCATCCTGACTCCCAAAGCAGGACAGCTGTGGCAAGGCAACTTAGGGGGGAAGGTAATTTGATATTGAATTTCCCATGAAAAATCCAGAATGTGTAGTTTAGTTGTTGATTCCATTGGCAAAAAATGGGTATTTATTTATAATGATTAACTAGTTAGTGCATCTGACACTTATTCAGCATATTTTAATTGAGTTCATATTCTATATTTTCCTTTAATTCCCTCAAGTATTAAGGCAAGTGTTATTATTATTATTGAGATCCCTGTTTTACAGATGAGAAAGCTGAGCTCAGAAAGGTTAAGTGACGTGACCAAGGTAACCTAGAACTAAGAGTAAACCATGAGGTATTGTCTTGTAGACTAATTAAGTCTCTCCCCATTCTAAATCCAGGAAGATGAAATATTTCCTTGCCCACCAAATCCATTCCTTTGTAAAGATTTCATGCCTTCCAAAGTCAGGAGTTAGAAAGGAGACACATGAGGCAGAACATCCACACAGTGGAGCACTACACAACAGGACAAAGAGATAAACCAGAGCTACATATACCAACAAGGGTGAGAGGAAGGAGTACATGGAGAGAGGAGAGAGTGTTAGAACATGCGCACAGTGAGATAATACCCTTCAAACAGGTGAATCAGCACCACCACGGTTCAAAGTGACACATGCTCACGGTACACCCCAGGAATTATGATATTGACACTGGAGAAGTGAAAACACAGTCACAAAACCTCTACCCTACTGTCTGTGGGAGCTTTAATTATAACATCCCCAGACTGGGTGCACTCCAAATCCTCCACGTGGGTGGTTAGAGAGCTGGGGCATGGCCTAGAGCAGAATCTGACTCAACAGTAAAATGAGAAACTATGACCCAACAGGGTAGGTGCACCTCAAGCATATTATGCCTCATAAAAACGCCTGTCTCATTTGTGCACTGTCTAATTCCATTTGTGAAACTTGAAATGTCAAAATTATGGAAGCGGAGGGTGGATGAGCACCTGCTGGCAGTGAGGGAGGAGGGAGAAGAGGCAGAAGTGGCAGAGGAGGAGTCCCTGGTGGGGCGGCTGCTCTGTGGCTTGATGGTGGTGCCAATCACGCTGCCTGCAAATGAGACAAAATTGCACAGAGCTAAATTCACACGCTTCAGTGCATGCAAAAACTGAGAAATCTGAATAAAGTATGGTGGTATTGACGTCAGTTTCTAGTTGTGATTTTGCGCTGCAGTATGCAGGATGGTACACTGGATGGAAGTGGGCTTTCTATACTACTTGTTATGAATGCCTGTGAACTGACAATCATTTTAACATAAAGTGTTTTAAAAATAGCATGAAGTTGTTCATGCATCATGGGGCATGCCTATAATCCCAGCGACTCAGGAGGCTGAGGTAGGAGGATTGCAAGTTGAAGGCCAGCCTCAGCAACTTAGCAAGGGTCTAAGCAATTTACTAAGACCTTGTCTCAAAAACTATGAAAAGGGCTGGGGATGTGGATTAGTGGTTAAGTGCCCCTGGTTTCAATCCAGGGTACCAAAAAAAAAAAAAAGTGTGTGAAATATAAAGATCATCTTGAAGATGGTGGTAATGCATTGGGTGGGAGAAAAGAGAATGGATTGGCTTTCACTGGTCATTTTCAACACCTTTACTGATATTGCTTTTTTTTTTAACTTGCATACCGGGTCCACAGTTGTTCGTGGCATTATCTGTTATTTATCTTGGTAAGTCCGAATCATCTCAGTGTCAAAACAATAACACAATATTTTTAAAAAGCCAAACAAAAACTCTTTTCAGAAAGAGGGCTGAAGCCGAGTAAAAAGTGTCCAAATTTGGCTGTGAGTCTGTTTTATCCTGCGTCTTATGCAAAGCTCTGTCAGTGAAACGCTGCCCTCTCCGCTCTCCCGCAGATAACAAAGGGAAGTTCAGCCGGGAACCGCGCTCTCAGCCCGGGCGCCGCAGGCTCGGGGCGCGCAGCTGGACCAAGCTTTTACACCGCAGGCAGCACCGACCGGCCACCGCGCTGTCCAGCGGCTCCGTAGGGGCTCGGGGGCTCTGCCGCCTCCTTCTGCTCAAACTGGAGGAGCGGGTGCGCAGGGTGGGGCGGGGTGCTGGAGGGCAGGGCCACCCGCGGGAGCCGCGCTTCCCGGGAGCCCTGGGATGGCCCATCGCGGCTTTGTCTGCAAACCCCAGGATCTGGTGTCTGCAAGAGAACCAGAGGGGCCCCGAGGGCCTGGCTGTCCCCCCCTCGCCGGCTCACCTGGGAAATGCCTGGGGATCGAGACTCAACCACACTTGGATCTAAGGAGCAGCGGCAGGAACAGCCGTCTCTGGGGTTTCTCGCTCAGGCGGCGGGAGGAGAAGCCCAGGGGTCTCCCACCTCCTTTTCCTACCTGAAGCCAGTTCAGCCCACCCAGGATCCCAAGCATCAGGCTGCGGAGCCGAGGGCCAGGTCACAGCACACAGCGTGCCTTGTCTCAAAAATCAGCCACCAAACCTGAAAGACCAGGAGAGCAAAGGCTATGCCAACTTTGAGAGAGGGATGAAAGGAAGCCGACTGGGTGGGGTTTTGGTCCACACTGCCTTCCAGGGTGCCGACACCACGTAGGTTCTCCACCAGTGGTATGACTTAAAGTTGGGGAAAGAGCAAGTGAAAGGACAGCAAGGACACCTGCTAGTCAAGGTCAGAAGGGATGCCCTGGAAGTGGCTTGTGTCTGTTCCTCAGCAAGTATACCATGGATGGTGGTGCAGGATGTGCACTGCCGAAACCCAGCACCTTCTACGGGCAAGATGACTTCTGGAGCTGGCAGTGTACAACCTGCACGATTGTGTGTGGGTGGCCCTGGGAGGGGTCCAAAGGCAACAATATGTAGCTAACATCTGTCAAACAGCTCTTCTGCGTCAGGCACCATGCAAAAGGTTTTGAGCACAATTTGGTCCTCACAGTGATTCAGCAAGTCGAGATTTTGCCCCCCGTAAAAGGCAAGATGTCAAGTCTTCACTTCCCACGTAAATGGGCTCTGCTTTCCACTGACTTCAGGGCAGGTTTGGGTTTTAAAAGTGGGTGTGCTGCCTCCTGGGAACCGGGAAGCCGAGGGCTCCTTCCTCACGCTCCCCTGAGATGGCCATTTGGAGAGCAGGAACTGGCCGTGGATTGAGGGAGCCTCCGGACGCAGGCTGTGGACCCTGCTGGAGTGGGAGCTCCGGCACCCCTCAACGTCCACGCGGCCAGGGCTCAGTGGCCAGGTCCGTGCGGTTGGGAGGGAGCGCAGCCTATCGCGGAGCACTCTGGAAGGGGACATTGGGCCCCGCCCCTCCCTCTCCTGCTTCCTGGCCACCAGGTGGGGGGGCTTTCCCTGCCAAGTGCCAGGACGCGCCACCTTGGGTCCAAAGCAACAGGGCCACTCCATCATGGACTGGACCCTCCAGAAAAAAACTGGGAGCAAAATAAGGCTTTCTCTGTGTGAGTTTCTTATTTGGGGTCTCTGAGTGACAGTGACAGCCCACCCAATCCCAGCGGCGGCCCCTCTGCCCCTCTGTCCCGTCCCCCCACTCTCCACTCCCTTGATGAACCCCTCCAGGCCCCAGGCTGGCCGGCCCCTCTTGCCCCACCTGCTCTGTCTGGGATTCCAGACCCGGGGACTGAGAGTTGTTTCCAGGGGCGCGGCCTCTGCACTCCCCAAGCCCTCAGGAGAGTGGAGAGCTGCTAGGCAGAGAGGGCCCTGCCCTTCTGGGGTGGGGGCTGGGGAAGGAGGGGAGGAAGAGGAAGATTTGTTTCAGGGCTCTGCTTGCCAAAGTATGCGTCAGTTATTTGACTCCAGATAACGCGGTAATTAATAATGTAATAAGATGCAATTTATAGGCACTCATGCCTGAAGGCCTCGGGTCCCAAGGCCCTGGGTAAAAGGGAAAATTAAAAGCATCCATAATCTCCAAGCGGACAGTGTGACCACACTGAAAGGCGGGGGCCACAGGGGACCGCAGGTTAGCCCTCACCTTCCCAGAGGACCCCACGGCAGCGTCCAGCCTCTGCAGGTGGGGAGTGGGCGGTGGGCCCTTGACAGCCACCCTCCCCTAGGTGCCACAGGAGACCTGCTCAGAAGAGCCTCCATCTCCTGATCTCCCCTGTTGGAAGGCAGGTAAGTGCTGAGCCGGATCCCTGCTCTGCCATTTAAGGCTGTTGACCTTGAGCCTCAGTTTCCCCTCACAGGATTGTCACAAGGGAAGAGAGACAGCTGCAGGCCCTTACAAGTTTACAAAGAGCTTCTTCCACATCAATTATTTCCTATCATTCTTCAACATCTCGCCAAGATGCTTGGACAAGAGACCACTCCCCCAACACCTGTTCTTACCTGCTTTCTTCCTCACAGACCCCCATTTTGTTCCAGGAGGCAAGGTGCAGAGCTAGAAGACATTTCCCAGCCTCTCTTACAGCTAGGGACCGTCCAGGAGATAAATTGAGGGGTGGTGGGAGCCCCAGGAAAAAAATTCAAGGCGGCTGACTCAGCTGATATGCCCTTCTGCCCATCCCTTCCTTATAATTCACCCCTAGAATTCAGGAGAGATCGTTGGTGCTCTGACTGTCGTCCTGGAAGAGGAGGTATGCTTGAAGCTGGAATCCACGTGACAAAATCGTGAAACAAGAACAGAAAGAGCCCCGAGTCTCCGATGACTAAGGTGCCATCGTATAGGCTCAGTACTGTCTTTACATTAGAAGATTGTCAGCTTGGATGGTGTTTAACCAAGGCAGCCCATCTTACATGGGTACGTGTGATTAGTCTTTCAAAGGAGGGAATTGTGACTTGGCGAAGGTAAGCAGTTTGCCCAAAGCTACTCCTTTAGTCAAAAAAGAGGCTGTAGTCACACCGTGAGAGAACAGCACCTTTCCCCACGCCCCAACCCTTCTTCAGTTTGCAGAGACTCTGACCTCACCTCTGACCTCATCCAGGTGTGCTCCTCTGTGGCCCGGAGGCGTCTAAGCTCCTGCTCTCTTGGAGCTGCCACTTCCTGGGGCTCTCCTCATTTTCCCTTTCCTCTTTTCCTCCCTCCTCTTCACCCTGGGCCCTTCTGTCTTCAGTGCTTCCCAAGGCCATTTGAGAGGGCTCTGTTTGCAACCCCGAGCCCCAGGCTAAGTGTGAATGATAGAGGACAGAGGCAGCCCCGGCTTTCCCTGGGACACAGCTGCTCCACCTGAGCTCCTGCCCCCTTGGATTTCCCAGCCCGGGATTTGCAGCCCTGCAAGGCTGGAGGACCTGCCCTAGCTCTGCCCCTGCAACCCCATCCCCCTCCTTCTGCCCACTTGAATGACGGAGAGGCCCATGCATTTGCCGTCAGCTTCTTGGAAGTCTGAGAGAGGTTGGCAGGGGTGACTGCCAGCCTGCCACAGGAGGGGAGCTGGGGGAAATCAGCCACTGCTCCTTTGGCCCCTCTGCAGCAGGCCGAGGAGCAGGCTGTCCACACCACAGGAAGCTGCACACAAAACACATCTCCATTGTGCCTTCCCAGAGAACTTGTGGCGTTTGCCATCTTCTGACCCATCCTCTAGCTAAAAACCCAAATATTGGTCTTTGGTTTGGCAGATGGATTCACGAATGCTAGGCTCGATGCGGTCTTCGCAGAGAGCCTCTGGGAACAGAGCCGGCCGGCCACGGCCTGTACGGGGCTGGGGTTTTGATTGCCAGGTGGGCAGAGAAGTGCTTGAGAATCAAAGACTCAGATTATGGTGATGTTTTTTCTTGTACAAAGAGAGAACAAAGGGTCACATCCGAGGAGCCTGGGGAAAATGCTTCCCATTTCCACTGATCGGCCATAATAGGTAACACTGAGGTCCCCCGCTGTGCCAGGCTGGAGCACGGGCTTCACAGAGGAGTTCTTTTATCTTCATGATGACCACCTGCAGTGGGAATTGTTATTGTGCTCATTGTACAGATGAGAACACGGAGGAACAGCGGCTTGGCAACCTGCCCCACATGCCAGGGCTGGAGCGGGGTGGGGACCCTGCCTGGGCAGTCCACCCAGAGACGGTGCTCTTGGCCCTCACAGCTCCTGCTTCTCCAGAGGTGCTGGGCATTGGGCTTCCTGCACAAGGACAGGGAGGGTTGTGCTGGTTCAGGGACTAACTCTGCCACTTGTGGACTGATCAAGACTGGAAGGACATCAGCACCAGCAGCACCCGAGGAGTGTGAGAGGTGAGGCCCCACCTCTGCCACGATAGTCCATTACTTTGTTGTGGTCTCTTTTTCCCAAACAGTTCTCATTTCCCAATCCTGTGTTCGTGTGAACCTCACAACCCCCAGGAAAGGAGCGAGGCCGGGTGCAACTGTCCCCAACCCCCGCGCTGTCCAAGAAGACGGTGCCTAACCGTGCTTCCTACGACCTGACAGAACATTGTCTCTCTCTCTGCTGCTTTTTAATTATCTTTAAAAATTCTATTCATTTTTTAATTGACAGAAACTGTACACATTTATGCTGTACAACATGATGGTTTGAAATATGCATGCATTGTGGAATGGTTAAACCAAACACACTTTTATTTATTTTTTCCTGCAGACAGCCCGGGTGCTGTACCACTGAGCTATATGGTCAGCCCTTTTAACTTTTTATTTCAAGACAGGAACTTGTTAAGTTGCCTAGGCTGGCCTCAAACTTGTGATCCTCCTGCCTCAGCCTCCTGAGTTGCTGGGATTGTAGTGGTGTGCTGTCGCACCTGGCTCTAATTTTTTTCCTTCTTATTCTTCTTTCCCTCCCTCCCTTCCTTCCTTCCTTCCTTCCTTCCTTCCTTCCTTCCTTCCTTCCTTCGTGAGAACACTTAGATCTATTCTCAGTGATTTCTAAGAATGCATAGTGCTGTTATTAACTGTAGCCACGATGTGGTGCAGTGCAGCTCCTATCCTCTCATCTGAAGGTAGTTGGGATTCGTTGGCTAACACCATCCTCCTCGTCTTCCCTGTGGACCCCTGTGACCACCGTTCCCTCCTCTAGGTGTGTGGGTTCATCAGTTATGGTCCATGAGTCAGCGAGGTCTTGGTCATGATGAGCTTCTGAAGCCGTCCGAGGAGCGCTGAGTGGCCTTCTTGGGCCGTCCTGAGCATCAAGGCCCTGTTGGTGTTGGTCTCCTTCCTGTCTCTCCTCTGCGGGGAGCTTGCCTGTGCTCCGCGTCCTCACTGTTTGCCTGTGAGCTTCTCTAGAGGCTGCTCTGCTTTCTGAGGTGCCATGATATTCTCCAGTGCAGCTGTTCCTTTATTTACTTATCCCCTCTCTGTTGTGGGGCATCTAGGTGAGCCCAGTTTTTTAGGATTACTGTGAATTCTCCTCATCACATATTTCAGGACCCATGTGCAATGACGTTCATTTCTAGAAGCATAACTATGGACCTAGCAGTGTGGATATTTAAATATTTAAAGTACTACCAAATTGTACTTCGAACAAGTTTTGCCAAGTGACTTGTTCACCGACAGATTCAAGAGTGGCTATTCCTACTGGGCTGTCCATGCTTCATAGTTCAGATTTTCTAATTTTTTTTTTTATTTCTCTAGTTGGCAAAAAGATATCACCCTATTTTTGTTTTAAATTGAGTTTCCCTGATTATATGGTTGAGCATATTTTTTAAATGTTTATTAGCCTTTTGTATTTTTTTTTAAAATATTGCTCTATCCTGTTCTCCTTCTCCCCTGGGCTTTGGATTTTGAGTGGTAGTTCTCTATATTCTAGCTATTGGTATTTTTCTGTTGCATATATTGCCAGAGTTTTCCCTGTAGTCTTTCTCACTCATCTTTTAACTTTGTTTGTGGTGTCTTTTGATGTATGCAAGTTTTAAATTTCTATGTAAGTATTCCCTCTCTTTAATTTTCAAATTATGGAATATTCAGATTTATAGACAAGTATAAAGAAGAATATAAAATCTATATACTCACCACCAGCTTCATAAAACCTCTGTATCTTGCCACGTATAAATTTTCCCACCAGCTTGTAACTTTTATTTGGTGTTTTAGTTTTACCCTTAAAAAAAAAAAACGAAATATTTATTCTTTTACATTGAACTGCAGCTGCATTTACTGCTGAGTTTTGTGGACCTCTGTGCTCATCATTGCTTCTCATGGGCTACATCTTCCCTCTGGTTTTATTTTATTTCTAAATAGGTACATCCTTGATGATGCTTTTAGTGAGGTCTGTGGATGTTAAATTCACTTAGTATTTTTTTTTTTATAACTAAAAAGGTTTTATTTTGCCTCCTTAAACCCAGTAACTGTGGCAGACTGCTAGTTAACCCTCATCCTTCTCCTTCTGCTCCAGTTTAGATCTAGAAATGTCCTCAGAAAAGCTCGGGTTTTGAAGACATGAACCCAAAGCCCCAAGGTTCAGAGATGGGGCTTCTAGGCAGTGATTAGAGCTGTAACCTCAGTGTGGATTAATCCATTTGACAGATTAATAATTGGAATGGACTGTGCAGTGGTGATGGTAGCATTTTGGTGTGGCAGGAGGAGGCAGGTCACTGGGGTGTGGCCTTGAACTATACTGTTCCAGGACCCTCTTCTTGGTCCTCTGCTTCCCAGCTGAGCGCTGAGTGCTCCTCCATGGTGCCCTGGCACCGCGAGGCCATGATGCGCTGCCTCCCCCTGGGCCCAGTGGAACAGACTCAGCTGACCATGGACTGAACCTCTTAAACCCTGAGCCAAAGTAAACTCTTCCTCCTCTGAGTTGCTCTTGACAGGGGTTTTGGTCACAGGGAAGCAAAGCTGGCGGAACACCTTTCCCCTTGGAAGCAGAACCGCAGTGCTGACGTCCTTGAGAAAGCCGTGTGCTCAGCAGGAGGACCACATTTTGCAGACTCTTGGAGCCATGAGTGGCCAGCGAGATGCAATTGGAACACTGGGGCATGGTCCTCGCAGGGGCTGGGAGGGTCACTCTGCTGCCCTTGCCCCTCTTTCCTTGGTCACAGGAGCCTTTGTGAGAGAACCAGAGAGAAGCTGCGAGGTGAGGGAGGGAGGTGGCGTGGAGACAGGTGACCTCAGGGCTGGGAAGGCTCCACCCCAGCCTGGAGCTGCCCTGTGCCCCAGTGACGGGAGGCAGTGCATCTTCTCTCTGATTTGTTGTAGCCTCTGCCACTGGTCTTTGATTCTAACAGCCACACTCAGTCTGGGTTGGCATTTATTTTCTTTTCACACGCTGAGGTGGTATTCTGTTGTCCTTGGGATCTGTGAGCTGGCCAAGAGGTTGCCAAGTCTAATGGTTCTATCTTCTTGTCTGGGCAAATTTAAAGATTTCTCCGTGTTCCTGGTCATTCCGTAATGTGCTTGTGAGTGCATTTATTTTTATTTATTTTGCTAGATATTTAGAATTCATTTTCCACTTAAAAATGCTTGTCTTTATCCAATTTTGGAAAGTTTTCAGCAATTATCTCTTCAAATATTGATTCTCTGCCACTCCTTTCATTTTCACTTTTTCTGGAATTAGATCAATGTTAAGCATTAGATGGATGTTTCTCCTTGTCTCTTAACTGTATTATAAGTGCACACACAAGTATGGACCTACGAGAGTACTGGGTTCTGGGTAAATTCCCTGGTTTCATTTTCCAGATGATGAAAAATGTTATTTCCTTAATTGTCCATTTTAAGAGCTGGGGATATAGCTCAGTGGTAGAGCACTTGCCCAGCGTGCATGAGGCCCTGGGTTCAATCCCCAGTGCACAAAACCCAAACAAAACAGCATCTAATTCTTATGTTTTTATCAAATATTGACTTTTAAAAACTCAATGATATTTTCCTTTAATTTATAGGATTTCTAATGGGCTCTTGTTCTTACCTTGCTATCCATATTTTTCTTGCTGAACAATTTAATAGTTTCTTATTCTTTTCAATCTGGAAAAGAATAAGAAATTCTTCTTATTATTCACTTTTCCCAAGAGCATCCTAAAGACACTGTGCTTAAAAGTCTGTCCAACTGTTGTATAAATTAATTTCAGGGTGAATTTGTGTTGCAACTGCTTTACTGGCTGTCTGTATTAACTCCTAGTTTCTTCGTATAAATTGGAACTTTGGTTTGAAGGCTCATTTTGAGGGAAGGTTTTGTTATTTCTCTTCCTTTCTCTCTCTAGCTGTTTCTGTAGTTTCCCTTGAATTGCCAGATAAAGTACATGATGCCACTGTATTTGAATTTCAACTAAACCCCAAATCATTTTTAGTGTAAGTATGCCTTAAATATTGAATGAGATATACTTAGGCAATAAAATGATGCGTTGTTACTCTGAAATTCAAATTTAAATGAATATTTTGCATTTTTATTTGCTAAATCTGGCATCCCGGTAGCTGACCCTCTAGATTCCCCACTGGAACCAGATCTTCAAGGGGATTTGAGTTCTACTTCACACTGGTAATTAGGTTATCAACAAAACAAGATAAAGCAAACCCAAATAAAATAGAGCAAAGCTAAACAGCTGCCTCTTCAGGGGAACAGGGAGAACTCTTATCACCTGGGCACTGAGAATTCTGGGACAGGACCTGCCCCATGCTTGCCAAGTGGGAGGAACCCGTGCTTGAGGCTCAGCCCTTGCTCCCTGCCCCTGTCTGAATGAATGCCCCCAAGTGCATCCTCTGAGTTCACAGCCCAGGAATTGAGGAATCGGCTTTGGTCTCGGGTCAAGACAGCTGTTGTGAAATCGTGGCTTAGAGAAGAAAGAGGCCTTGCCTATCCCCAAGGAGTTAATTGTCAAGTCTGAAGTCAGACCAAACATGAGAAAAAAGATGGAAGAATTACAAAATAGACACAAGTGTCAGAGGCGGCCCCTCAGTGCTGGCTGGTTACCCGTGGGAGGTGCTGGGAATGGAGGTCAAGGAACAGTGCTTGATTTTAAGACCGTAAAATGCAAAGTCAGCAGAGCTGCACCTTGTTCTAAGGGGACTCTGCACTCTCCTGTCTGGCTTCCCCACGCTGTCCCAGAGGCAGACCTTGGACACCTCACATCCAAAGGCATCAGCCAAGATCTTTGCAGAAAAGGAAAGGACTCAGACCTTTGGCCACCGATGTCTGTCTTGACGTCTACTCCCTGACTTCTTTGGGCCCTAGACTAATTCCGGAGGGTTTTATAGTAATTTGAATCACACGCTAACTGCTGTTATGAGATAAACCGCGGCTGGGATTTGATGGATTCCCTTGGAGAGTGAGTTATTGTGCTCTGAGAGAGCTGGGGCTATAAAGTTTTATATCCCTGAGTTGGAAATGACTGTGTTTCCTCAGAATGGCGGAGACACCAGTAACTTATTTCTGTCTTCTCAAATATGTGTCAATGGAGCTCACAGCACCGCATGCTGTCCGCCTGGGCTCGGCCTCAGCTACTCTCTGGTGCCTTGTCCACATCTTGTGCATAATCCAGGGTGTGTGTGAGGGATGGCCTGCAGGGAGGATGGAAATTTCCCTGGGCAGTGTTTATGTGAGGTTGCTCTGCGCACAGAACGGGGATGCGGCTCACTGTGCCAGAAACCTCATGACTGAGTTTGTGGGTTTGAACTAAGAGCAGAGGAGAAATTGAACAGCATGGATGATGTGCCCCTCATTCCAAAACCCCTGAGAAAGGCAACAGAGAGGATGGAGCCAGCCGGGTGCAGACTGCCAGTTACCCACACCCTGTCCCCGGCGTCAGCAAGTGTGAGCAGGCGGGTCGTCGCCTTCACACTGTCACCTCATGCTGGGTTTTCGTGTAATTTTCTATTTCCGTCTGCTCACTCTCATGTGTGCATTTATGCAGTGTTTGCTGAGAGCCAGTTTGTCTCAAGCAAGTCCTGAGCCCTGGGACACAGTGATGAGCAAGCACCAATCAAGTCTGCACCCCAACGGAGCTTCGGGTTCAGGGGGACAGGCGGACACAGCTCAGTCAGCAACCACAGCCATAGACAACCCTGAAGAATCCATGTTTGATGTTGGGGGTGGGGGGCAGGAGCTCAGCAGCAAACGCTGCAAAATCCCACCCCATGAAACGCTCATCCTAGCACAGGCCGTGAAGCCCAAGTAGACAGTGACTCTCAGGTGTGCGCTGTAATTTCAAGTGGTGACCAGTGTCCTGAGAGAAAGAAAGCAGGACAAGCGGTTAGAGCAAAGTGCCTGGCCATGTGGGCAGGCGGGCCCTCTGAAGGCTGACCCTAGGGCAGACAACCGGAAGAACTGGGAGACTCCTGCCAAGAGCTGGGGGAGGGTAGTTCCAGGAAGAGGAAACAGCAGGCACAGAGGCCAAGAGACTGGAACCTCTGTGGCTGCCATGGGGACACACAGCAAGATGAAGCCCCTGAGCCAGCAGCGCCTACCCTGAGGACCAGGCCCATGCTGGCTGAGAGGCAGGGAGGGCCTTGGAGAAGAGGCTTCATCCTTCTTCCTAGCAGGGAGGCCAGGGCAGACTTCCCCGAGGAAGAATTCTGAAGGCCGAGTTGAAGAAGCCAGGCGTAGGTGGCCGGGAGGACATTGCAGTCCAAATGTGAGCGAGTGGGCACTTGGAGGGAGCAGGTCCAGTCAGAGGGCTGAAGAGAGGACTGTGACCCTGGGCAGGCACGAGCTGAGGGGCCCCTGGGAACAGCCAGGGCACTGACCTGTGGGGCTTAGCAAGCCCTGTGCATGGTGTGGGCTCTGTTCTGAGTGCTCTGAGGAGTCACAGGGGGCTCTCAGCAGAAGTGGCACAGTTGGAGTTGTGTCTTGGAAAGACGCCTAGATCAGAGTGCGGATCAGATCCACTTGTCTATTTCACATTCCCCGCTGGGGGGGCTCTCTCTTTCTCTCCCTCTCTCTTTGTTTCTCGCGGTATATATCCAGTTCTTTTTCATTTTGAGGGAGGGTGTGGGAGACCAACCTTACACGTGACTGAGTCCACTCCCCGGCTGGGTGCTGAGGCGCTCAGTCACAGAAATGTGGCAGAGCTTTCCCCACCCTTCTTGGGTTCGAGGGTCGGTGTCTGGTGCATGGTGTGTCTTGCTACAGCCCCATGGGTGAAGCTACGCTCACCTGTTCCTTTGTAATATAACCCCTTGCCCTGTTTAGGATAGAACCTTCCATGGAAGTGCCTTGTGTGTGTCCCCTCCTCTTACTGTGCCCTTGGGTGTGGCCTACCCTGGTGTCAGTCAACCTGCTGACAGTGGACATCATGAAGATAGACTCAGCCCCCTGAAACCTGACCCTTTGCCTCATTTGAATAGCTTCTCCTCAATAAAAGGGGTCAGCGTGTGCTCTCCCTCTCTCTCTTCCTGCAGACCCTTAAGGTCAGAGGAGCCGTCACAGTGACCCCAAAGAAAAAGGTATTTGTGTCTCTTGTGTGGTTATTTCGTGCAGCTCAGTTTAACTGGAGTGACCCCTGAGCCTTTTAGTCTCGAGAACAGAAACCCGGCAGGAGGGTCTGGCTGTGTTGCCCAGGCTGGCCTTGAACTTGTGATCCTCCTGCCCACGCTTCCTGGATTACTGGGATTATAGGCATGCATCACGGGCTGAGGGCGGTTCCCATTCTACCAGGAAACCAAGTCTCGGCAGGGTGTGGCGCTGGGCCAGGATCCACAGCATGGCTGACCCACAGCCCTGGGCCCACTCTCGTCCTCACCTCCCTCTCTCCCCACTTGACTGGAGAGGTGACTGGCTTCTTCTCATTCTGCAGGTCGTGGCCTCCCCCTTTCCATCTTTCCCTAGTCTTGACTTCTTTTTCTGGGTTGGAAAGTTTCCAAGATGCAGGTGAGGTCTTCATTTCTCTACCCCAATTGCATTTTTGAATTAAGTGCCTCCCTTCGTGGGGTTCTGGAGGGCGAACAGTGTTAATTACCATCATTCATTCCTGCCACCAGGACCCACTGGTCTGTCCACCCACCCATTGTCTGTCCTTCCTCCTTCCCTCCTTTAACTTTGACTGGATTCACCCTGTGCTCCAGACCCCAGGGCAACAGACAAGATCCTTGGTCAGGTGAAGAAAAAGATCTGGAAACCCGTGCTCAGAGTTTAAATGGATGACCGTGTTTGAGGACCTTGGCCAGACGTGTCCCCTTGCTGGACACCCAGGGGAGGTAGAGGTGGGAAGGGACACAGGAATGGGGGCTGAACAAAGGAAAAGGATGCAGAAAGAGTGTGTCAAAGAAACTTGCAAATCAATGGTGGCAGTCCAAGCCAACAGGAGCCGCTGGGTAGGAAAAAAGTCTTTAAAATCTTGGTGCCAAATCACAGATGTTGGTAACCAGGAGGATGCAGCCCTCAGTGTGGAATTTTCTGCAGCTGTGGAGTAAAAGCCCAGAAATGGGGCTGTTGCTCCTCAAAGTCACCTGGGGGGAGACACCTCCCCCCCCCAGAGCAGCCACTTTGGAGGCCAAAGCCTGGGGTGACTGTCCCTGTCCCCCTGCACCTCCCTGCACAAAGTTCAATTGATCATTTGGGGCGAGGAAAGCGGTTGGGGTGTTATTTATTGTTTCAGGTGTGTGTATTTATTTACTTATTTGCTTTGCCAGTCAAACTCGGGTTTATTGTCAGGACTGAGCCTGCCCCAGGCTCCTCCACCCAGCCGACCGCAGTGCATGGAGAAATAATTAGTTGCTGAGGTGTCAGGAACAGATGTCGACCTGACATCTTCCCTTTACTAGTGTCAAATCCAGCAGTTTTCCTGCCTCCCAATAAATTACCAGCCGCTCGCTGCCTTCCTCCTGCCACCAGCCTACCTGGTGGGGCTTTCCTGCCTCATTAAGAGCAGAACAAGTACTTCCACTGACCTAGGCCTCCGCTGCAGTCCCCCTTGTCGCCTCTTAAATCTTATTTGGAACTCTGATGGACCTGGCCGGAGGAGAGTGTGGCTCAGCTAGGCGCTGGGTTCCCCTCTCCTAACCCAAGCTCCAGCTCTCCCTGTTTCTGGGACTGGGAACCCCCTTCCTAGGCTATGAATCACTTCTTACTGGGGTGGTGACCTTTGTCTCCACAGGGCACCAGGAGCCTCTGTGCAGATACCATGAAGTCCAGAGCGCTTGGGAAGCCATGCTCAGTTTCTGAACAGTATAGGATTCACATGTTCTGAAACCTCCAGAAAAGCAGAGGGACCTTGAAGTGTTGGGGAAAAGACACAAGGTGGGCCTCGCCAGGAGCACACTTCAGAAAGCAGGTGCGCCAGGCTTGGTTGGAGACACTCTCAGTCTGTATCGGGACTGGCAGGAAATTCACTTATTTGTCCCCTCTTAGGTGGCAGGCATTGTGCTAGTTCCCAGGCATGTCGCTTGTGGTCCCTGATCCCAGGGAGCCTGCAGCTGGCTGGCCACAGTTCCCTGAACTGGTGAGCCATGTTAAAGAGCCTGCTAAGTAGCCTGGCTTTTATCACCAAGGACTGGGGAGAGTTTTAGGCAGGGGAGTGATGTGGTCTGATTTGCATTTTGGAAAGATTGCTCTGGAGCCCCAGGGGCTGATTGACTGGGGTTGGGACAGCGGGGGACATCAAGATCTCACATCTTACTTGGATGCTTTTGTCATGGTCTGCCTGAGAAATGACGGGCCCAGCAGAGGCAGGGGCAGTAGGTGTGTCTCCATAAAAGCAGGGCAGTCTGCGGAGCTGAGAGGTTGGAAACTCACCATCTTCCGGTGTAGAGAAAGTTGCAGAATCTGTTTCAGGTCGCATAAGACTTGGCAGGACCAAGATGTAACTTCAGCCCTCACCCCCAGCCCACCTTCCTCCTGAGGGTTCGGGTCACCATTCAGAAGCAGGGGCCTCCCCCTCCAGATAAAGACCCCACAGTTGCCCACATCATCTAATCACGTGGGATTGGAAGTGGTCTTAAAGGTGGGCTCAGCCATCAGTTCACAGTTGCCAGCCCTCTATGGCCTTCACACCAAGGATGGCCGGCACCTGGACTCGGGGGCCTTAGCTCTCCTCGGGTTGCCCCCGTCTTGGAGGGCAAATGACTCCCACATCTGCCCATGATGGATGGTTCATCTGCCCATGGCTGTTGGTTCTACTCTAGGAGGTCACACAGACAAGACAGAACATGCAGCAGGTTGAAAGCTCCCGATGGACACTGAATTCTCATCCCAGAAGCAAAATCTGCTTGGGAGAAGGTCTCACGCTTCAGGGGAGGGTGGCCAGCCACGCTTGTCACACCTGCAGAGAGGACCGAGCTGCTCCTGTGTCTGGGCCCGGGAGCTTTCATCGGGCAGTCCCAGAAACTGGATCTTCGCCTTTCCCCGGGGAACCCCGGGGGTCTTCCCTCTCCTGCTCCCTGGATGCCGCAGTGAACCACCAGGACCTGTTTGTTCCTGGGAATGCCTTGCTCCCTCCCGCCTACGAGCTGATGAGGATTTAGTCCCAGTGAGACCTGATCCCTTGTCCTATTCAGGAAACCTACCACCCGCCTAATTATCGGCTGGGCTGGCTCCATGCAAACTGCACTTCCGCTCCATTTCTAGCACTTAATTGGCTGTAAGGCACTGTGTGGCCGTGACCTCTTGCTAAACTCTTCCCATTAAGCTTTTATGTTTACATAGCACCATAAATTCAGCTCATGAGTCCTCCAGAAACTTCCCCACTTTCTGCCCCATTCTGGGAGGCCAGTTACCTTCTGCCTGTGTGGCAGGTTGGCCAGAAGGGGTCTTTCCTGCGCCGAAGGGACAGCAGGTGAGGGGCCCTTCACTTCCCTTGCCCTCCAGCTGGAGGGATCCTGGAGCTTCCTCTTGTTCAAGCGCCTCTGGGTCCATCAGCCCTTCTCCCTGGGTCACCTGTGACTGACTGGCTGCTTCTTCTCTGCCAGGCGGTGACACATTGCAACTTTGTCTGAAGGTCCCCGGGCCCCCTCTTTCCTACAGTCACCCAAATTCATGCAGGTTATGCAGCCAACAGAAAAAAAAATATGTTATAAAAACTGGAGAAACTATGAAAAGTGACAGAAATGAGACAAACGTATACATGAACCAGGCGTCAGGAAACAGAGAAAGCACGCCAGGGGAAAAAATGCAAGATTTAAGGATTAATACTAGTAATACAGCCAGGTACACAGCAATACAAACAGCAGGCTGAGACGGGGGCTACGGCACAGATGTTGTGCAAAAAGTCAAATATTGTCGGAACTAAAAAACGGCAGAATCCACACACTGAGACAAATTGCTCACTGAGACTGAAGACGAGATAGAAAACTAAGCAACAAACGAATTAAAAAAAAAAACAAAGAAGGATGAAAGAAAAGGTAATTGTAAGGCATGAAAAAATAATAAGATAGGAAAAATTTTTTTCTATGGAAAAGAGCGAGCAGGAAATTTAACAAGTGTGGAAGCAGTAAAGATGACGCAGGAGTAGAAGGTTTCTGAGAGGTTTTTTAAAATAAAGAATTTAATCTGCAGAGAGTCCCTTTCAAGATTAATTACCAGAGAAGGATGATCAGAAAATACTCCTGTAAAGCTTTAAAGACAAAGAAAGGGTGCATCATGTTAGTAAAAGAAGAGAAATACACTTCTAAGTGGCTGAGGTCTTGCAACCTGAACTACAGAAGCAAGGAGGATTAGAGAAAGCTTATAAGATTTTAAATCCAGTGTGACACATTTACACTCCCAGACTCCGACAGAGAAAGAGGAAAACGTACTCCTGAATGACAAGACGAGCTTCCGAGGAGGATGGCGTTGGGCTCTGCTTTATCTCACAGATGCGATTCCATTAAATTAACAGTGAAAAGACTGCATAGGATGAAATACAAGTTATTGTAAATTATAACACAGGAAGCAAATTATGGAGAGCACCATTTATTTCTTCCTTCTGTAAACATTTAAGGAGCTACTGCTCTGTGCCAGGGTCAGGGCTGTTTGCTGCAAACTTGTGCTAGCAGGCATTTTTTTTGTTTGTTTGTTTCATAGCAACAATTATTAAGATGCTATCAGGAGATGACAGAAATTCTAGAAAGAGACTCTAAAGGAGGAAATATTTTAAAAATATGTGAGAAGTGAAACATAAGGAAGCATAGGGAAATGAATGATTGTGTGCTTTGTTGCGACAGCTGGAGCAAGGTGGAGAAAAGTCCAGATGTGTAATTTACAGTTTGCAGCATCGACTGTGTGGGGACTGTGATATTCAAAAAACTAAAAGGAAATAGGATCTTCCCCTCCTGCAGCTGTGGAGGGATTTAATTTCATCCTTACCTGAATCAACACTCTCAGTGCTAAGGATGATGGGTTAAGGTCCTCAGAGATTTAAAGCTTCATGAAAGACAACAAAACTCAGATACCCAAGGAAATAAATGGGAAATGCATATCATAGAGAAGCTAGAGAAAATTCTGAGTTCAAAGTGCCTTAAGGGTCCATACACATCTACTGGGGAGGAAACCTTGTGTCCATTGAATCTGCAGCTAGACAATGTAAACAAGTAGCAAACGCAGTAGTGGAGTGAGGAGGGAGGCAGTCATCTCACATGAGAGTCAGAAAAAGGGAAATAAAAGAAAGTAAAGCTGGCCCTTCCTATTAGCAAAACCAAGCCCCAATAATAGAACCCAATGCTGGCACCTTTCCCTGCAGACAGGGTTCTCTGGGATCACTGAAGTTTGGTGTTAGTCTGCAGGAGGACAGGCTGGGAAGAAGAAAGTCCTGTGAGCACAAGCTTCCCACCAACTTCCCTTTGGTTGGAGTGGAGAAAATTACTGCCTATAAATCAAAATATATTTTATACAGAAGTTTACAGTGGAATTGCTTACAATAGTGCAGACCCAAATAACCACATGCTGGGAGAGGGGAAGCAATCCAAACTTGAGTTCAAAACCCTATTACAATACCATCGACCACAAGCTGAAAGCCATTCAGGTCCACAGAAAGAGGACCCACCAAATGTTTAAGTGAAAAGCACTGTGAGATCCGTTCACGTAACTAATTAGAAATTATGCATCTGATGGAAAATGAAAAGAAGAGTCTCTGAGAAGTGTTGATATTTATGTCGATGACAAAAGCTGGCTTGGCTAGCTTTTATTCTTACCATGTCATCTGCTGCGCAGTCTTCTGTATGAATATTATCTCATTTAATTTATCTTATTTAATCCCAACACTACACACAGTAGGTCTGCTCTCTAGAGGACACTGATGTATGCCAAGTTAACTGACTTGCCCAGGGTCACGCAGCCAGGATCTGAAGATCGGGGTCCAAGCCACAGCACCCTCAGTTCCCTTTGCTGTGCGCATTCGACGTGTTCTCTGGGCCTCCTCTTAGAGCAGGCCCTGCCTGGCGGGTCTTGGGGATCAGGGAGGAGGCGTCTCCAGCAAGCACTGGCTGTACCCCTTCAGGGTGCCACGTCCTTGCTATAGCATCAGCGAGGCCCAGTGGCAGTGTCAACAAGGCTCAGTCTCACTCTGAACCCCTTCTGGTCTAGGTCTAAGTGGAATAAGCCCCCTGCCCTCCTGCGGTGATGTCAACACCTGGGACCCCACCGGCAACTGCAGAACAACATGTGCTCATCTCCCACGGAGGCTGCATTCCCTCTACCCTTCTCCCACGCCTCCTGCCTTTCCGGATGAATATTTAGCACCGACCTATCTTAAAATGACTCTAAAAGCATTCTTCTCTGAGCCACGTCTCCTTGAAGGGCCTTTGCCTCCCCGACTCACCTCCCACACACTTGAATCCCGTCCGAGCAGCTGAAGAGAAGCACCTTTGGACATTCCTATGGCGTTTCCTTGCTGGGATACTGCATTAGGGGTCAGGTGGCAGAAGAAGCCTGGGCTGAAAGGGAGTCCCCAGGAGCCATTAGTGGCCACTCCAGAGCTTGGGACACTGGTCTCATGCATATCAGGCTCAGTACGAAGTGATCAGGTGGCCAGACTTGGTCACAGAGATTGAGGGATCAAGGCAGAAGAGGGGAAGCCTCATCGCCTGCTGCCTCTTTCCTATGACCCATGAGCTAAGAGTAGTGCTCACACTTTTAAATGATTAAAAAAGACTTTTGTTTTGGCGTGTGACATGGGACAACTATACCACATTCAAATCTCAGGGTCCATAAATAAAGTTAAAACACGGGGAACCTGTTTTTTGCTACAAGGGACAGCTGAGTTGTGTGGCTGTGGTAAGGGACCATGTGGCCCTCCCTCAACACTTAGAACGTCCACTCTCTGACCTGGTACAGAAGCCTCACTGACCCCTTGTCTGAAGGAACAGCCTGTGTCCTTAAGAGCTGCTTCCTCTGAATGGAAACTTCCTGCTCTTCCTTTTTTCTATCATTTTTTTTTTTCTTTTATCTGGTGCTGGGGGTTGAACCCAGGACCTCACAACATCCTAGGCAAGCACTCTACCGTGGAGCCACACGCCTAGCCCTTTATTTATTTATTTTATTTTTATTTGAGACAGGTCTCAGTAAGTAGCCCAAGCTGGCCTTGAACTCACCATCCTCCTGCCTCAGCCTCCTGAGCAGCAGGGATCACAGGTTTGCACCACCAGGCTTGGCTGCTCTCCCCGTTTTGAACTTTACACAAAAGAACCCCTGCCCCTCTCCACAGCCATACAGTAATATATATGTATATATCTTCCTGTCACCGTATGTTTCATTCCAGGACCAAGGAATGAGCTCCGCAGAGGAAGGACCTTGAGATCAGGCCGCCACTTCATAACCTGTGGCCCAGTGAGGGAGCTAAGGGCTGGATGGAGAGGTGGGGGCATGGGGGCTTCGATGCCATTCCCTACGGTAGAAACAGAAGGGTTCTAGCATGTTCCCAGCCCTCTTGAGAGATGCATGCGGCCTAACAGGAGTTAAATGGAACCCCCAGAGTCCAGCAAACCATTTCTTCCTCATGTCTGATCTCACCGCACTGTGAAGCCTTTTTTTCTGTTTTAATCTTTTATCTCCCAGTCCTTTCTTTGGAACTCCCAATAAGAGGTTTTCACTTTAAAAAAGAAAAAAGTTAGACCCTGTTCTCAGCCCAGAGAGTTCATCTTACAAAGATGTCTCAGCAAGAGAAAAAAGAGATACTGTGACTCATTGTAATGGGGGAGATATTGTGACAAGAAAGATGTTAACATCTTAATGAAAGCCCTGAGGGGAAATTTGCATGAAACAGTCTCTTTGTTGCTTAAAAAGAGCCACCGATGCCTTATTTAAAAAAATCAAACCCGGATTTTGTTAAATATTCAGGCTGGAAGTGATTTGGAGTATTTTCCTTATCTCCTGGGTGATTTTTTTTCTTTCCTTGACAGATACCAAGATACTCAGAGTTGAAGAGGCCGCCTCCTCTTCCTGGCCCCCCTCCTGGAGGCCGTGGAGGAGGACACTGCCTGGTTCCCCGAAGACCCTGAAGCTTTCTCAAGTTGGGGAAGAACTAGAGGAGGGGACTGCTCCTGGGACTTGGGGCTCAATAGTCAGGAACCCCCCTGCTCAAGTCTCTCGGTATTCCCACACCCCTCCACTTTGTCAACTCCATTAAGAAAAATTCTCAGTTGGTTTTTGAGTCTCTTGAAATTTATCTTTCATGTAAAGTTTGCCCAATATTCTTGACATATTGTTGCTTGAAATCCCACAGGGACAGAAAGCTTACTTCCTAGGGCAGGAAGTGCCACATGGGGCTGGAATCTGGCTCCCATTAACCCCTCCAGCAGGTCTTGGTCTTTCTTCTGGAATTAATAAAATAGCAAGGGTTTTCTGTTATTGTTTTCAATTATATATCAACATTGAGAAGTCCCACTTAGCCCACCTCTTCAGCTGGGTTCCTGTGATGTCACCTCCAACAGGAGACCATCTCCCTTTCCTTATGCAGAGGCTCCTTCAGGAGGAGGAGCAGAGGCCAGGCCTGTACTGAGGTGTGAGCCAACCGCCCAGGTCAGAAGGCTTCCCTGCAGTGGCCCTGGGTGGTCTTCAAGGTATTCTACAGCCTGCACCCATAGGGCAGGACTCTGCAGCTCAGTGTGGGAACAGGCACTCTGAGGCAGGGGGATGTTTATTTCCTCCTGGGTACGTGATACCCAGGCAGGGAAGGTTTTGCCTGGGAGTAAGAAGAGCAGGGTATCCCTGCTCAGGGACAAGGACATCTGATCATTGGGGCCTCACTGAATAGGAGGAGGAGGGGGAGGTTCTAAATGGAGCCTATTCAGACTGTGGTCAAGAGGCAGCTCAGAGGGGTGGAGGTGCCGAGGCTTCTTCCCTCCCTCATTCACACCCCCTCATGGGAAGTCCATTTTCAAGGCCACACACATTCCTAACCCCCCAGCAGCCCGACTGCTGTGGGTACCAGATCATTGCTGTGCCACCTGCCACCCTGCACTGCAGCAGCCCTGCATCCTGCCCACGGCTGCAGTCACTAGTCTTTGCAGGTTCTAATGGGGACAACACACAAACCACCAGGTAGCCCTGCTGTGGCCCAGTTTCCCAGGTGGAGCATCTATACATAGCCCTTCCCGAGCAGCCAGTGCAGGGCAGCAGCCCTGCTGCTGGGGCGGCAGGCAGCCCAGGCCAAGCAGGACCACAGAGGAAAGAGGGGCTGGCCGAGGAATAGCTGGGGCTGTTTTACTGCAATCCAGCAGCCAGTCTCAAGGTGACTTTGTGGATAAGGAAAACAAACAAACAAACAAAATCCTGCAAAAATGGACTTAAACCTTTTCTGCCACTTCATGTTCCTGCTTGACTCAAGATGCCATGGCACGAGTGTGGGGGGCAGAACCTGACCTTCTCCCTTTCCTGTCCTTCCTTCTCCCTGAAGAAGCACTGTGTGGCTCGCAGGGCAGTGACAAATCAGCAAGGACACCTGGCTCCTGTGCCCTGGGGAATGTTAGACCTGGCAGGACCTTAGAGGTCCAGGTCCTTTTCTTTTGCAGCCCAAGGTCCACGGCTGAGGCACCTGTGATAAAAGACCAATTAACTATTTAGTGTAAGTTTCATGTGTCACAGAGGCTTCAGAAACAAAGACCTAAAGAAACCCACAGGGGAAACCGTGTGTTAGTTTTTGTGTTCTGTATGGGAGCTGGAACCCAAGGGTGCTCTACCACCAGCTACATCCCCAGCCCTTTTTCTTTTCTTTTGACACAGGGTCTTGCTAAGTTTCTCAGGCTGGCCTCAAGTTGCAATCTTCCTGCCTCAGCCTCCTGAGTTGCTAGGTGTGAACTAGAGAAAACTGCCTTTTTTATGCTAAGTGTGATGCAGAAGTGCACGGATGGATGGCGTGGAGAAAGGTGACCACGGGACATGAGGGAATGGCAATCAACTGGCCTGTTTGTTCAGGTCTTCTTGGCCTCTCTATGTCTTGGAGGGTGTCATGGTTTGGATGTGAGGTGTCCCCAAAAGCTCACGTGTGAGACAATGCAAGAAAGTTTGGAGGAGAAATGATTGCATCATAGCCTTAACCTGCTCAGTGAATCTGTACCTGGTGGGATTAACTGAGTGGTAACTGGAGGCAGGTGGGGTGTGGCTGCAGGAAGTGGGCTTTGGGGCGTGGCTATGGGGTATATATTTGTATCCCGCCATTGGAGACTTCTCTCTCTCTCTCTCTGCTTCCTGATCGTGATGTGAGCTGCTTCCCTCTGCCACACTCTTCCTCCATGATGTTCTGTGTCACCTTGAGCCCCAAGGAATGAAGCTGTGGACTAAGACCTCGGGAACCATGAGCCTCAAATAAACTTTTCCTCCTTACAATTGCTCTAGTTGCATCTTTTTAGTCACAGCAGTGACAAAAGCTGACTTAAAACAGAGGGTAAACGCATACTTTTTCTGCAGGGAAAGGAAGGGTACATCTAGAGTGAGGGTCTTCTGACCTACTTCAGGGAGGAAGGTTGGGATTATGTTCTGCTTTGGGAGAAGGGCAAAGAAAACTTCTGCTTCTGCTGTGTCCTCAAACGCCAAGGAGCCAGTGTTGACCAGTGTATCCTGAAACATCACTTGCAGTCTCTTGGGTCACTCACTCTGAGCAAAACCAGCACCATCCTAGGGACACCCAAGTGTCCTTAATGGGGAGAGGTCCAAATGGAGAGGACCTGAGGCCTTCCACCAACAGCAATCACCATGTGAGGGCACCGTGTGAAAGTGGATCTTGCGTCCTCAGTCAGGCCTTCAGGAGGCAGAGCCCAGCCAGCAGCTCCACTAGAGCTGCACTGGAGACTCTGGGCTAGGACACTTGGCTAGGCTGCCTCTGAGTTCTGATGCTCCCACACTGGGTGCAATAGTAATGTCTACCTTTGGTGCAAGCTGCTATATTGGGAATATTTGATCCACAGCAAAGAAGGACAAATACTGTCATTTTATATAATGTGCCCAATGACTGAGTGTCGGGGCCACCCAGCTTACGGCACAGAGTTGTTATCCACCACTCTCTCTCACCCGGATCAGTTTCTGAAATTCTTGTCCCTGAAGGTCATGCTCCTCTGGACATCACTTTTCAGGAGTGTCATTTTGACACTAGAACTGCTGTGTGTGCTTTATTTTAGCCTCAAACTGCAACGAGGGGAGCCTGGAACGGACATTGTTCATAGCCCACTTGGAGGAGGATGCCCCTGGGAGAGGGGATTTGTGGATGAGAAACGCAGCACACCATGGCTGTCCGTGAGAAAGGAACGGAGGACAGACTCAGAACCAGGCCCTGAGCCACACGTTCATGGGCAAAGCTCCTGTAATCTCACGAGCTTTAGCTTCCCTGTGAGTTCGGTGAGAACAAGAACCCATTTCCCTCAGACCTCTCGGCCCTCTTTGGCCCCCACGAGGATAAGCAATAATAACAAATGAGGAAACCCTTTCTAAGCTGGAAAGATTTCCACAAAAGCTTGCTGGTTTCACAAAACCCCAGTTTCCCAAAGTGGGAATAGATGCCGACTTTCCAAGCGCCTTTTCTATGCATTATTAAGAGCCAGGACATACGGAAGAATAAAATGAGTTTCTTATCCTCAAGGGGCTCACAGGGATGGGAGTGATAAATAAGAAAACAGGCAATTAGTATCAATGTTAAAAGTGCTAAGCACAGGGTAATTGATTCATTTCTTCATCAAACATTTATTGAGGTCCTTCCCCCACAAGTCAATGTGCTGGGTGGTATTGATACAAGGACAATGACTAGGAAGCCCCCTGGGCATGCTGCCTGCAGGAGGTACCACTGAGCTGATGCATCAAGTCTGGGGTGCAGAGAGTCCTGTGAAGTTTAAGGCTAAAGGTACTGCAGGCAAGAGGCACAGGGACATAGAGGCATGGGAGGCCACAGGCCTGTGACTTAGGGCCACTTCCTGACCTCATCATTGACAGAAATTCTATGGAGGATGACTGCAGAAGCTGGGGGCCCAACCGATTCAGAACCCTGTTTCTCCAGATGGCTCTAGGTCAGCAGCGTGCCTGAGATCCAGGTGGGGATGCCCATCAACTCCCAGTTGCCCATCAGGGTGACCTCAGTCCCTGTGCTCCCATTCTACATTCTCTTGGGTCCTTTTGTTCTGTGAGTGACTTAGAGAAAACCAACCAACTTAAATATTAGCCCAACTGATAATTAGGTTAATTAAGCTAATAACTAGGAGGATGGATTTATTGCACAAGAAGTCACCCAGGGTATGCCAAGGCCAATTAAAATTAAAATTAAAATTAACTGCCGTTTGGGGTTCCCAGCGTCTCTGACCCGGCTGTTGGCTCAGATCACCCATCCTTGACAGTCCCTTCATGCTGACGTCCGCCACCCAGACCTCACAGCTGCAGAGAGAGCAGGTGTCCTTGAGGTCACAAGACTCTTTTCTGATGCAGAGAAATCTCTTTGCCTTCCAATGAACAAAGTAAAAGATCAGCTGATTTCATTTCCTCATAAAGATGGATGATTTCCAAGTGTTGAAATTGAACTAGATGCTTAAAACCCATTTCCTCGCGGAGGCCAGGCCTGGCGGCGTCTCCTCCCCTGGCTGCTGAACCCGGCCGTGGAGACATGCGAGATGAGCTCTATGTGAATGGGAATTTAATTTGATTTCCAGGATAATGTATCCCCCAAAGGTGCAGAATCCCCTAAGGAGATAAGATGGGCTTATTATTCTCTGAGCAGTGTGACGCACACGCCCTTGAGTCAGATGAAGCAGAAACACACCACATCAATGGGTACCGCGGGTTGCCACCTTTCCCCAACAAGACTCGCTTTTTGAAGGATTTCCCTTCTGGGAAAGGAGTCCCAGGGTTTGTGTCACTCCTGCTTGTCTCTTACACGGGGGCTCTTCCAGCTTGTGACCCGCTGCGCTCTGAGGCATTTCTGCTTAGGAGAATAAAAGGAACGTGTAAAATCTCGTGTCTTCATGCTGGCGGGGAGGAGAGGGTGACATTTCTCTTGGGGTGGGTGCACTTCACAGCGCATGGGCTGTGCCTGGCTGGTGTGAGTCCCTGTTTCAGGACCAGATCAACTGGTCCTACTCTTTCTTTGTCAGAAATCCCAGGAACTCCTCTCTCCCCTGCAAGCAGCCTCTCTGGCCCCAGGATTCTTGGGACCCTGGGGCTCTTTGGGGGACGTGGTACTGCTATCCCTGTTCCTTGCTCCTTTTTGATCTCACAATGACAAGCACTAAGGTTCGCTTGGGTTTGCCTTTTGCTTTGGTGTAATCCTGAGCGTTGGCCTGCAGTTTTTATTCCTGGGGGTCTGATTCAACAAAACCCCAAACAGTCACGCAGAACAAGCAGCCTCCTAGCTCACGGAGCTGAGACTGTGCCCCTGCAGCGCCACACATCTCCGCGTGACAAACGTCTTTGAAGCTGTTGGTGGATGGAGAAGGGGATGATGTTAGCATCCTAGATGTCAAAGTGCCATTGAATGAGTGACATTTCACTGCAAAGTATAAAGAGGAAATGAGGATCTACTCGGTAATGGTGATGACCGGATATCCAGCCTGGGGATATCCAGCCTCCACTCCAGCTCTAATGCTCAGGCCTGCGGGCAGCTGGCGAGCCTCAGGCCCCTGCTCCTGCAGCCAAGCCTTTCACACTGCACACCTGGGTGCGTGCTTGTCCTGGGGCTTGTTTACAGGGGGTTCTCGTGTGGACCTAGTGTAACTTGACCAGCATAACTTCCTGGGATGTAGGAAGAGGAAGGATGTTCATTACCAGTTAGGAGATTTTTGTCTGGAAACTGATAATAGGAGAGCAACAGGAGGCAGAAGGTTGTTTGAACACCAGGGGAGACACCCGCGGTGGAGACAGTGGTCGTGGGGTCTGAGCAGATTAGTAAGTCAAGCAATCGGAACCCACTTACAGGCCAAAGAGGCAACTGAAGGGCATTTCAAGGTTTCAGGTGGAGGCCACAGAGGGGCTCATTTTCAGCTACTGGGGATCCAAGGAGGAAGATGTGGTGGGAATGTTTTCAGAAGCTCGCAGAGGTGGTGGAATTAGAAGTTAAAGGAGTCCTGTTTTAGTCACCCTCTTCACTGCTGTGACTAAAAGACCGGACAAGAACAATTTTGGAGGAGGAAAAGCTATTTGAGAGCTCAGGGTTTCAGAGGCCTCCATCCATAGACGGCCTGCTCTATTCCTCCAGCTGGAGGTAAGGTAGAACACCACGGTGGAAGGGTCTGCTGAAGGGAAGTGGCTCACGTGATGATCGGGAAGTGGAGAGAGACTCCCCGTCTAGAAACGAAAATACACCCCAGGGCACGCTCCCTGTCCTATCCTACTCACCTTCAGCCACCACCCAGTTAATCCCATCAGGGGACCATTCACTGTTGTTCAAAGCTCTCAAAACCCAGTCATTTCTCCTCTAAACCTTCTTGCATTGTCTCACAGGTGAGCTTTGCGGGGACACCTCACATCCAAACCATAACAAGTCCCGCCCGACTCATGGTCTTTTAGTTTTTGTGTATAAATTTTAACTGGAAAATTTCTTAGACTTTCTTGATGGAATTAGTAAATTTGGTCTTGGGTATGTTTGAGTATCCTTGTCTGTGCTTTACAATTAGAAACCTGGGCTGGAAGAACACTGGGGAGTCATCCATGAGCAGAGGTAGAGGTGTGGATCTGAACCAGATGGCGTGGCATGTGGGAGAGTCTGGAAAGAGGAGCAAAAGGAAGACCTAGGAAGGCCCCGGGGGAGGAAAGGAGCAGTAATTAAGAAAAGCCAAAAGGGCATTGCTAGGGTTTAGATGTGGTGTCCCCCAAAAGCTCACCCGTGAGACAATACGGGAGGGTTCACAGAGGAAATGATCAGGTGATGAGGGCCTTAAACTAATCAGTGAATTAATCCCTGGTGGGATTAACTGGTAGGTGGAGATGGCTGGGCTGTGGCTGGAGGAGGTGGGGCACTGGGGGCGTGGCTGTGGGGTACATAGTTGTACCTGGAGAGGGGAGTCTCTCTCTCTGCTTCCTGGTCTTGATGTGAGCCACTGCCCTCCACCACACTCTTCCCACCATGAAGTCTTGCCTCACCTTGAGCCCCAGGGAATGGAGCCTGCTGTCTATGGACTGAGACCTCTGAATCTGTGAGCCTCAAATACACTTTTCCTACACTACAATTGTTCTGGTCTGGTCTTCCAGTCACAGAGGTGAAAAAGCAGAGTAAAACAGGAATGCTGCTCTGGAAGACAGCAGAAGAGAAGTTTTAAGGCCAAGAAGTAGGTAAGATCAAGGTGGGAAAATACCCACTGCATTTGATACTTAGGAAATTTAGGGTTTCTCAAATGAGTTCTGGGAGACAGCAAGAATAGAAGTAAAATTACATCAGGTTGGCTGAGAAGAGTGAAGACAATTTTAAATAAGAAAAAACGGATCTTTTCAGTCAACAATGCTGGATTAATTGTACATTAATATAAAAAATTCAATTTGGATTCCCCACATATAATTTCAAATAATAATCAAAGACATGTGATAGATAAAACACCAAATATTTTTAAAGAAGATGTAGGATAATATTTTCATGATCTTAATGTTGGCAGATATTTCTTAAACAGGGCACAAAATCACTAAACATAAGTGAAAAAGATAAATGGAACTTTGTTAAAATCAAGAACCTCACTTATCAAAAGACCTATTAATGTAGTAAAAGGGCAGGCTGCAGAGTGAGAGAAAATATTTGTAATACTTATATTCCATAAAGAACTCATATTCTGTATATGTAAAGAACTACACATCAGTAAGAAATATTAGGCCTATTAAAAAATGAGTAAATATTTTGAAAAAACAAGTTGCAAAAGAGGATAGACAAATGGCTCAATAACTCAAAAGGGGCTTAACACTAATTAGTCACAGGGGGACTTTAAAATAAAGCCACGGTGAGCTGTCCATCATATACAAAAGCTACAATGGCTAAAGTTAAACACACTGAAAACATTAAGGACTGGGAAGGATATGAAGGAAATGAAGTTTCCTTACCCTGCTAGTGCATGTTTAAGGAATATGATCATTTGGGAAAACTGTTAATGATAGTATATTATTAACTTGAACAGAGAAAGAACTGAAGTGGATGGTGGATACAAGTAAGTTTGTAGGTGTGGTGGGGACTGGAAGTTATAAGGGTTCAGATTCATGCTCTTTTAGTTTTTGTATTTATGTAGTTAATTTAGTGGATTTCTTTTTTACTAGCTTTATAATAATTTCAGTTAACTTCTTTAAGATCTTCAGGATAGAGAATCATATGTAACTACTGAGAATTAAAATTCAGAATTTTATTAGTCAATATTTATGTTTACTTCTTTTTCTTGTCTTACTGCAGTGTCAAGGATGTGAGAACAATATTGAATAGAAGCATAATTATTGAGCATCCTGTTTTATTGTTGGTTGATTGGCACAGCTTTGAATGTTTCACTATTAAGCATGTTTGTTGTAAGATCTTTGGTAGATATGCTTCAAATAGTAAAAACATTTATTTACATTTTCATTTTTCAAAGTGTATTTTTAAATAAAAAATGGATGCGGAATTTTAGTAATGTCTTCTATCATCTATTGAGATTACTTGGTTTCTGTTTGTCCTATTCAGGCAATTATTTGCATTACTTAAATTTTCATTATAGCCACCTTCTGTTTTCAAAATGAACCTGACATGGTCATAATGAGCATGGAGACTGTGTATGGTGAATTAAATGTGCTGTTATTTTATTTCATTGAAATGCTATTGAAATCCATATTGATATGCAATTTAAGCTTCCTCTTTTGTTCTACCTATGCCCAGCTTTAATATAATTATGCCTTCTTTTTTAAATAAATGGGAAAATTTTATATCTTCTTAAATCCACTGAAGAGTTAAAATAACAGATACTGGTTTATGAAGATTTTGTAGAATTCATCTTTAAAACTGTCTGATCCTAGCGACTTTTTGGGAAGGTAGGGTTTTTTTATTTTCTACAGTTATTGAGCTATCATGGGCTTACATTTTTTTTAAAACAACAATTTTATTAGTTTATGTATTTCTTGAAAATAATCCCTTTGACCTAGATTTTCAAATTTAGTGGTAATCATTATATATGATCATAAACATTTTTATGATCTTTAAAATTTCTTACATAGTTGTAGTTATATACTCATTTTCATTCTTGATTATATATGTCAAAACATTGTCCTTTTAAAGTTTATTCATTCTGTTTTAAATAAGTCATTATTTTCAATTATCTTTGTTAATTCCTTTTATTTAAAAATTATTTTGCCTTCTTTGATCTTATAACTCCTTTACTTATACTAATTTTAATTAGATTTTTTGTTTGACTTTTTCCCTTAGTTCACCATATCATTTTCAATGTTCTATTCATTTCTATATTTTATTAACTCAGGTAAAATGTTCATAGAGTAAAATGAAAAGATCTTTGGGTACAATTTAATAGGTTTGATAGAACCTAAAGTCATGTGAGATATAGAACATTTCCCGCCTGTTACTATGTGGTCAATCTGACCCTTCCATACACAACGACTGTTACGATTTTTATTTCCTCTCAATACCTTTGCTTGTTCTCGAATTTTATATACATGGAATTTTATGTTACAAACCTTTTTGTGTCGGGCTTCTTTTACTCATCATGTTTGTGAGATTACCTTAATGTAGCTATATTACATATAGCAGTGATTTCTTCATTGTCATTGCTGTGTCATACTTCACTGTAATTGTACACATCTGATTGTTTCCCTTCTGATGGACATTTGGACTGTGTCCAGATTTTGTTAATTTTAAATGATGTTGTTAAATTGTTTTACAAATCATTTTATGGACATGCACTTAAATTCTCTTGGGTGAGATTGCTTAAGTGTAGGATAGGTGCAAGTTTCTTTCTTTTTTTTTAAATTTTTATTGTTGGTTTTTCAAAACATTACATAGTTCTTGACGTATCATATTTTACACTTTGATTCAAGTGGGTTATGAACGCCCATTTTTACCCCGTATACAGATTGCAGAATCACATCAGTTACACATCCACTGATTTACATATTGCCATACTAGTGTCTGTTGTATTCTGCTGCCTTTCCTATCCTCTACTATCCCCCCTCCCCTCCCCTCCCCTCCCCTCTTCTCTCTCTACCCCATCTACTGTAATTCATTTCTCCCCCTTGTTTTTTTTCCCCTTTCCCCTCACTTCCTCTTGTATGTAATTTTGTATAACCATGAGGGTCTCCTTCCATTTCCATGCAATTTCCCTTCTCTCTCACTTTCCCTCCCACCTCTCATCCCTGTTTAATGTTAATCTTCTTCTCATGCTCTTCCTCCTTACTCTGTTCTTAGTTACTCTCCTTATATCAAAGAAGACATTTGGCATTTGTTTTTTAGGGATTGGCTAGCTTCACTTAGCATAATCTGCTCTAATGCCATCCATTTCCCTGTAAATTCTATGATTTTGTCATTTTTTAATGCAGAGTAATACTCCATTGTGTATAAATGCCACATTTTTTTTATCCATTCGTCTATTGAAGGGCATCTAGGTTGGTTCCACAGTCTTGCTATTGTGAATTGTGCTGCTATGAACATCGATGTAGCAGTGTCCCTGTAGCATGCTCTTTTTAGGTCTTTAGGGAATAGACCAAGAAGGGGAATAGCTGGGTCAAATGGTGGCTCCATTCCCAGCTTTCCAAGAAATCCTCCATACTGCTTTCCAAATTGGCTGCACCAATTTGCAGTCCCACCGCAATGTACAAGTGTACCCTTTTCCCCGCATCCTCGCCAGCACTTGTTGTTGTTTGACTTCCTAATGGCTGCCAATCTTACTGGAGTGAGATGGTATCTTAGGGTGGTTTTGATTTGCATTTCTCTGACTGCTAGAGATGGTGAGCATTTTTTCATTTATTTGTTGATTGATTGTATGTCCTCCTCTGAGAAGTGTCTGTTCAGGTCCTTGGCCCATTTGTTGATTGGGTTATTTGTTTTCTTATTGTTTAATTTTTTGAGTTCTTTGTATACTCTAGATATTAGGGCTCTATCTGAAGTGTGAGGAGTAAAAATTTGTTCCCAGGATGTAGGCTCCCTATTTACCTCTCTTATTGTTTCTTTTGCTGAGAAAAAACTTTTTAGTTTGAGTAAGTCCCATTTGTTGATTCTAGTTATTAACTCTTGTGCTATGGGTGTCTTATTGAGGAATTTGGAGCCCGAATCCACAGTATATAGATCGTACCTGACTTTTTCTTCTATCAGACGCCGTGTCTCTGATTTGACATCAAGCTCCTTGATCCATTTTGAGTTAAATTTTGTGCATGGCGAGAGAAAGGGATTCAGTTTCATTTTGTTGCATATGGATTTCCAGTTTTCCCAGCACCATTTGTTGAAGATGCTATCCTTCCTCCATTGCATGCTTTTAGCCCCTTTATCAAATATAAGATAGTTGTAATTTTGTGGATTGGTTTCTGTGTCCTCTATTCTGTACCATTGGTCCACCCGCCTGTTTTGGTACCAGTATCATGCTGTTTTTGTTACTATTGCTCTGTAGTATAGTTTGAAATCTGGTATTGCTATACCGCCTGATTCACACTTCCTGCTTAGCATTGTTTTTGCTATTCCGGGTCTTTATTTTCCATATGAATTTCATGATTGCTTATCTATTTCTACAAGAATGCCTGTTGGTATTTTGATGGCATTGCATTAAACCTTATAGAGAATCTTTTGGTAATATCGCCATTTTGATGATGTTAGTTCTGCCTATCCATGAACAGGGTATATTTTTCCATCTTCTAAGATCTTCTTCTATTTCTCTCTTTAGGGTTCTGTAGTTTTCATTGTATAAGTCTTTCACCTCTTTTGTTAGGTTGATTCCCAAGTATTTTATTTTTTTTGAAGATATTGTGAATGGAGTGGTTGTCCTCATTTCCATTTCAGAGGATTTGTCGCTGATATACAGGAATGCCTTTGATTTATGCGTGTTGATTTTATATCCTGCCACTTTGCTGAATTCATTTATTAGCTCTAATAGTTTCTTTGTAGAGCCTTTTGGGTCTGCTAGGTATAGAATCATATCATCTGCAAATAGTGATAATTTAAGTTCTTCTTTTCCTATTTTGATGCCTTTAATTTCTTTCGTCTGTCTAATTGCTCTGGCCAGTGTTTCGAGAACTATGTTGAACAGAAGTGGAGAGAGAGGGCATCCCTGTCTTGTTCCAGATTTTAGAGGGAATGCCTTCAGTTTTTCTCCATTCAGAATGATGCTAGCCTGAGGCTTAGCATAGATTGCTTTTACAATATTGAGGTATGTTCCTGTTATCCCTAGTTTTTCTAGAGTTTTGAACATAAAGGGATGCTGTACTTTGTCGAATGCTTTTTCCGCATCTATCGAGATGATCATATGGTTCTTATTTTTAAGTCTATTGATGTGGTGAATAACATTTATTGATTTCCGTATATTGAACCAGCCTTGCATCCCAGGGATGAATCCTACTTGATCATGGTGCACAATTTTTTTGATATGTTTTTGTATCCGATTCGCCAGAATTTTATTGAGGATTTTTGCATCTAGGTTCATTAGAGATATTGGTCTGTAGTTTTCTTTCTTTGAAGTGTCTTTGTCTGGTTTAGGTATCAGGGTGATGTTGGCCTCGTAGAATGAATTTGGAAGTTCTCCCTCTTTTTCTATTTCCTGAAGTAGCTTGAAAAGTATTGGTATTAGTTCCTCTTTAAAGGTTTTGTAAAACTCTGCTGTATACCCATCCGGTCCTGGGCTTTTCTTAGTTGGTAGTCTTTTGATGGTTTCTTCTATTTCCTCAATTGATATTGGTCTGTTTAGGTTGTCTATATCCTCCTGACTCAATCTGGGCAGATCATATGACTTAAGAAATTTATCTATGCCTTCACTATCTTCTAATTTATTGGAGTATAAGGATTCAAAATAGTTTTTGATTATCTTCTGTATTTCTGAAGTGTCTGTTGTGATATTGCCTTTTTCATCCCGTATGCTAGTAATTTGAGTTCTCTCTCTTCTTCTCTTCGCTAGCATGGCTAAGGGTCTGTCGATTTTGTTTATTTTTTCAAAGAACCAACTTTTAGTTTTGTCAATTTTTTCAATTGTTTCTTTTGTTTCGATTTCATTAATTTCAGCTCTGATTTTAATTATTTCTTGCCTTCTACTTCTTTTGCTGTTGTTTTGCTCTTCTTTTTCAAGGATTTTGAGATGAAGTATGAGATCATTTATTTGTTGGTTTTTTCTTTTTTTAAGGAATGAACTCCAAGCAATGAATTTTCCTCTTAGAACTGCTTTCAATGTGTCCCATAGATTCCGATATGTTGTGTCTGTGTTTTCATTTATCTCTAAGAATTTTTTAATTTCCTCCTTGATGTCTTCTATAACCCATTGATCATTCAGTAACCTATTGTTCATTCTCCAAGTGATGTATGCTTTTTCCTTCCTTCTTTTATCGTTGATTTTCAGTTTCATTCCATTATGATCAGATAAGATGCATGGTATTATCTCTACTCCTTTATATTGTCTAAGAGTTGCCCTGTGACATAATATATGATCTATTTTTGAGAAGGATCCATGTGCTGCTGAGAAAAAAGTGTAACTGCTTGATGTTGGGTGGTATATTCTATATATGTCAATTAAGTCTAGGTTATTAATTGTGTTATTGAGTTCTATAGTTTCCTTATTCAACTTTTGTTTGGAAGATCTGTCCAGTGGCGAGAGAGGTGTGTTGAAGTCTCCCATGATTATTGTATGGTGGTCTATTAGACTCTTGAACTTGAGAAGAGTTTGTTTGATGAACATAGCTGCACCATTGTTTGGGGCATATATATTTATGATTGTTATGTCTTGTTGGTGTATGGTTCCCTTAAGCAGTATGTAGTGTCCCTCTTTATCCCTTTTGATTAACTTTGGCTTGAAATCTATTTTATTTGATATGAGTATGGACACTCCTGCTTGTTTCTGAAGTCCATATGAGTGATATGATTTTTCCCAACCTTTCACCTTCAGTCTATGCATGTCTTTCTATCAATGCATCTCCTGTAGCAGAATATGTTGGAATTTTTTTTGATCCATTCTACTAGCCTGTGTCTCTTAATTGGTGAGTTTAAGCCACTAATATTTAGGGTTATTATTGAGATATGGATTGTACTCCCAGCCATATTTGTTTATTTATGTTACTTAACATGGTTTGTTTTTCCTCTTTGATTATTTTTTCCCTTTACTGTACTACCTCCCACTGTTGGTTTTCATTGTTATTTTCCATTTCCTCTTCCTGTAATGTTTTGCCGAGGATGTTTTGAAGAGATGGTTTTCTACCTGCAAATTCTTTTAACTTTTGTTTATAGTGGAAGGTTTTAATTTCATCTTCCATCCTGAAGCTTAATTTCGCTGGATACACAATTCTTGGTTGGAACCCATTTTCTTTCAGCATTTGAAATATGTTGTTCCAGGATCTTCTAGCTTTCAGAGTCTGTGTTGAAAGATCAGCTGTTATCCCGATTGGTTTACCCCTAAATGTAATCTGCTTCCTTTCTCTTGTAGCTTTTAAAATTCTTTCCTTCTTCTGTATGTTGGGCATCTTCATTATAATGTGTCTAGGTGTGGATCTCTTATGATTTTGCACATTCGGTGTCCTGTAGGCTTCTAGGATTTGGGATTCTGTCTCATTCTTCAAGTCTGGGAAGTTTTCTCATATTATTTCATTGAACAGATTGCTCATTCCTTTGGTTTGGACCTCTATACCTTCCTGTATCCCAATGACTCTTAAGTTTGGTCTCTTTATGTTATCCCATATTTCTTGGATGTTCTGCTCATGGTTTCTTAACAGTCTCGCTGAGCTGTCTATATTCTTTTCAAGTTGAAATACTTTGTCTTCATTGTCTGATGTTCTATCTTCTAAGTGTTCTACTCTGCTGATAGTACTCTCATTTGATTTTTTAATTTGGTTTATTGCTTCTGGATTTCTAGGATTTCTGTTTGTGTTTTATAACCTCTATCTCCCTGTATAATTGGTCTTTTGCTTCTTGGATTTGTTTATGTAATTCATTGTCGAAGTGATCTTTCCTTATCTGATTTTGCTGTCTAATGTCTTCCTTGAGACTCTAGATCATCTGAAGCATGTAAATCCTGAATTCTTTATCTGACATTCCATTTGCTGCAGATATTACCTCTTCTAAAGTTGAGTTGACCTGCATTGCTTGTGGTCCTTTCTTTCCTTGTCTTTTCATACTGCTCGCGTTTCTTTCTGCTTGGTGAAACTGTTGTGTTATTGAATTTTCCCCCTATATATTTATATTGCTCTTGTATAGTTGCAAAGTCTCCGTTGCAGGGGCGGGCGGCGGCTGTGCTCCTCCTCCTATTGGGGTGATCTGTGTATCATGCCCGGGGCCGCTGGGCCCCTTCTCCGTGTAGAGTGGTCTGCCTACCTTGCGGGAAACGGCTGGGCCCCTCCTCCAATAGGGGTGATCTGTCTACCATGCTGGTGGGCCGCTGGGCCTGTTCTCCAGGTTGCAGGTCTGCCTACTTTGCAGGCGCAGGCGGCGGCTGTGCCCCTCCTCCAATTGGGGTGATCTTTCAACTAGGCCGGCGGGCCGCTTGGCCCCTTCTCCGGGACGCGCGGTCTGCCTACCTTGCGGGCGGCAGCTGGGCCCTTCCAATTGGGGTGATGTGTCTACCACACCGGCGGGCCGCTGGGCCTGTTCTGCTGGTCGGTCACAGGTCTGCCTACCTTGCAGGCGTGATCGGCGGCTCTGCTCTCGAAAGTTTCATGTTGTAAGAAATTAATAGGCCATTTTCCAAAATTGTAAAAGCATTTTTGATTTGAACAAGTAGTGTATGAACATTCTAGTTCTTCCAACATTTGATGATGCCAGCATTGTTAATTTTAGCCATTTTAATTGTTAGTGTCTCCTTATGGCTTTAACCTGGATTTCTATATTGACAATGATGTTAAATGTATTTTCATCATTGACCATTTATAAATTTTGTTTTGTAGAATGCCTCTTCAAATTATTTACTCAATTTTTATATTAGGAAGCTCATTTTTATTATTGATTCATAGTAATTTTTTTCCCTATATTTTGGATGCAAGTATTTTGTCAGAAAGAAAACACTTAACAGCTGATTAGAGCTTGCCTTTTCATTTCTTTAAAGGTGTCTTTTGATGGCAAGATTTGATATCTGACTTATTAACTTTTTTTTATGTTTAATGTTTTTCTTTTTTATTGTTAATAAGTTGTTTTCCTAGCACAAGTTTTCAAAGATCTATTCTCATGGATTCATTTAGAAAATTTATGGTCTTCACATTTATAGTTAGACTTCCAATATTACTTCTTAAATTTAGCTTGAAGTAGGAATTGAGTTTATTTTTTCATTTGTTTATGCAGTTCTGGTACCATTTGTTGACCAGACTTTCCTTGTAATTCCTGATACTTCTATCAATAAATGTCTGAGTCTATTGTTGTTTTCTCTATTTTATTCCATTGATTAAATTTTTTTCTTTGATTAGACACCACCGTCTTGATTACTGTACATCACTGGTAATTCATTTTCTGTATGAACAAAATAATTTATTATTAGTAAAAAATCATCTGTTAAATATGTACATATATGATTTCTTATTGATTTATGCTTAGGAACAAAAAGAAAATCATGATATATCATTGTTAATTCTTAAGGGCAGAGAGGACAAGTCATCAGACTTGGTTCTTTTTCTCTGTATGATGGTTTTTGCTATGGTAGGATATTTATACTTCCATATAAATTTTAGAATCAAGTTTTTAAATTTTACAAAAAACCTGAAGGAATTTTGATGAGGATTTCTGAATTTATAAGCCAAATTAGAGATATTTAATATCCTATTAATATAGACTCTTCCAATTTATGAACATTGTATCTCTATTTACATCTTCAATTTCTCTCAGATTGTCTTTTTTGTAGGCTCAGTGCCAAGGCCTTTCTTTCATGTATTGGGTTAAGCTTATTTTTGAATTTTTCCATACTACTGAGTGGTGCATTATAGTTGTACATAGTGGTGGAATTCTTTGTACATATTCATATATATGCAAAATAGAACAATATAATTTGGCCAATATTATTCACCAGTATTTCCTCTTTCCCTCTCCTCCTCCCTCCCTCTTGTCTCTCTCTGTCCTCTAGTAGTCTCCCTTTGGTTTTCATAAGATTCCCCCCACTGGATCTGACTTTTTCTTTTTCCACATGTGAGAGAAAACATATGAACCTTAACTTTCTGATTTTGGCTTTTTTGCTTAATATGATATTCCAAAGTTTCATCTATGTCCCTGCAAATGACATAATTTCATTTTTCTTCATGACTGAATGAGACTCCATTGTGTATATATACCACATTTTTTTTAATCCATTTATCCATTGATGGACACCGAAGCTGGTTCCATAGTTTGGTTATTGTGAATTGTGCTGCTAAAAGGGGTATTCGTCCATGACTGTAGTGTGATGACAACTTTAATTCTTAAGAATAAACACCAAGGAGTGGTATAGCTGGGTCATATGGTGGTTCCATTCCTAGTCTTTGGTGAAACCTCTATGATGATTTCCATAATGGTTATACTAATTTAAAACCCCACCCAGAATATGAAAGTGATTTTTTTTTCCTCCAGAATCAATTATTGTTTGTGTTCTTGGTGACTGACGTTTTGATTGGTGTGAGATAAGTCTCAGTGTAGTTTTGATTTCCCAAATTTTGCTAACAATATTGAACATTTTTTCATATATTTGTTGATCATTTGTATTTCTTCTTTTGAGAAGTGTCTGTTTAGTTCATTTGCCCATTTATTAACTTGGGTATTTTATTTTTTTTTGGTATTAAATTTTTTGAGTTCTTTGTATATTCTAGATATTAACTCTCTGTTAGAAAAGTATCTAGCAAAGATTTTTTTCCCATTATTAGATTCTCTCTTCATATTCTTTTTTTTGGGGGGGGGGAGAGGAAGAGATACCAGAGATTGAACTCTGGGGCACTCAACCACTGAGTGCTGGGGCACTCATCCTCGATCCTATTTTTTTATTTTATTTAGAGACAGGGTCTCAATGAGTTTGCTTAGCACCTCACCATTGCTGAAGCTGGCTTTGAACTCATGATCCTCCTGCCTCAGCCTCTCCAGCCGCTGGGTGTATAGGCGTGAACCACTGCACCGGGCTGGCTTCACATTCTTAATTGTTTCCTTTGCTGTGCAGAAACTTTTAATTTAATGCTATCTCATTTAATAACTCTTATCATTATTTTCCAAACTTTAGTGGTCCTATTGAGAAAGTTGTTGTCTGTGCTTATATGCTGGAGTGTTGACCCTACATTTTCTTCTAGGAGGTGCATAGTTTCTTTCTTCAATGTTCTATAGTTTCTATTGTAGAGGCTTTTCATTTCTTTGGCTGTATTTTTTCGTAGGGTTTTTTTTTTTTTTTTTAAGGCTATTGTGATGGGATTGTTTTCCTGATTTCTTTCTCAGCAGATTCATTATTTTTTTGTTGCATAAGAAAGCCATTGATTTTGGTGTGTTTGGTTTTTGGAACCTGCTATTTTGCCAAATTTGTTTTTAGTTTCAACAGTCTTTTGGTGGAATTTCTTTGATCTACTAAGTATTAGATCATATCAACTTCAAACAGTGATATTTTGCCTTCTTCATTTCCTATTTTTATCCATTTTATTTCCTTCTTATGCCTAATTGCTCTGGCTAGAATTTGTAGAACTATATTGAATAGGAGTGGTAAGAGTGTGAATCCTTGTCTTGTTCCAGATATCAGAGGAAAAGCTTTCAGTTTTCCCCATTCACTGAAAGGTTGGCTTTGGGTTTATACGTGGACTTCATGATGTTGGCGTAGGTTCCTTCTAGCTCTGTTTCTTCAGTTTTTTGTCATGAATAAGCACTGAATTTTTGTGGAAGACTTTCTCTGCATTGAGATGACGAAGTGATTTTTTAACCTTAATTCTATTTATGTGATGCATAACATTTTTTGATTTGTGTATGTCAAACCATTCTTGCATTGCTGGGACTTGGTCATGATGTACCATCTTCTTAATATATTGTTGAACACAATTTGCTAATATTTTATTAATGATTTTTACATCTAAATTTATTAGGGATATTGGTCTTTAGTGTTCTTTCCTTGATGTGTCCTTGTCTGGTTTTGGTGTGAATGTGATACTAGCTTCATAGGATGAAATGGGAAGTGTTCCATTCCTTTCTGTTTCCTGAAATAATTAGTTCTCCTTCAAATGTCCAGTAGACTTCAGCTAGGAGTCTATCTGGTCCTGGGCTTTTCTTGTGGGAAGGCTTTTTATTACTGCTTTTGTCTAACTTCTGGTTATTGGTCTCTAGGTTTTCTGTGCCCTCTTGATTCAATTTTGGCAGATTGTATGTATCTAGAAATGCATCTACTTCATCTGGATTTCCCAATTTATTGAAGTATATGTTTTAAAAATAATCCCTAATGATCATCTGGATTTCTGTGGTATTTGTGGTGATTTTTCCTTTTTCATCTCTAATTTTATTAATTTGGTTCTTCTTTTGGTTATTTGGTTATTTGACTAAGGGCTTATCAATTTTGTTTATCTTTTCAAAGAACCAACTCTTCATTAATCCTTTGTATTGTTTATTTTTAATTCTGAATTTTATTGATTTTGGTCCTAAGATTATTTACTTCTTCTACAAGTTTTAGAATTGGTTGTTCTTGTTTTTCAAAGACCATGAAATGCATCATTATATTCTTTATTTGGGAATTTTTCTTATTTTTTTTATATAGGCACTCATAACTATGAACTTTCTTTTTAGAACCACCCTCATAGTGTCTTGGTTCTGGTATGTTGTATCACTATTTTTGCTAAGAGTTGCTTTGTGGCCTAAAATATGGCTTATTTTTGAGTAGTTCCATGAGCCACTAGAAAAAATTATATTTGGTTATTGTTGGATGAAATATTCTATAGATATCTGTTAAATTCATTCCATTTTTTAATATTTTCATGTCCAATAAGTCTTTACTGAGTTTATGTCTGGATAAACTATCTACTTGTGAGAAAGATATGTTAAAATCACCTGGTATTATCGTCTATCAGAATCTTTAATTAAGTAGTGTCTGTTTTATGTAAATAAGTTCACCAATGTTTGGGGCATAAATATTTCCTATTGTTATTTTTGTTGTTGTTGTATTATTCCCTTTACCAGTATGAAGTGACCTTCTTTTTCCTTCTGATCAACTTTGGCTGGATGTCTGTTTTGTCAGATATGAGCATAGCTGTACCTGCTTGTTTTCAGGCTCCATTTTCGTATCAATTTTCATCCTTTCCTTTTAGTCCATGGACTGTCTTTGCCTGAAAATGAGTCTTTTGCAAATAATATTTAGCTGGGTCTTTAAAAAAAATTATTCTCTAGCTTATGGCTTTTAATTGAAAAGTTGAGGTCATTTACATTCAATTTATTATAGAGAGATGTTATTAATTCCTGCCATTTTGGTTCATTTCTAAGGTTTAATTTGTTCCTGTTTCTATTGCTTAGCTACTCCTCAAATGAGATTTGTTCATTTGTGAGCTTTGGGGTTCGTTTTTATTTCTTCTGTGTAAAGTATATATTTAAGTATTTTCTGTAGTGCTGGCTTAGTAGTACTGGCAGAGATTGGCAAGGTTTAATTTCTTATGCAATTCTGAGGGATGGCTTTGATTGATATAGAAATCTCAATCAACAGTTTTTTTCCCCTTTCATGACTTGGAACACATCTTTCCAAGTCCTCCTGGATTTTAGAGTTTGTGATGAGAAATTGGAAGTAATTCTGATTGACTTGCCTCAAAATGTAACTTGACATCTTTCTCTTGAGGCATTTAAAATTCTATCCCTGTTCTGTATGTTAGGCATTTTAATTATAATGTGTGGCAGAGGGGTTCTTTTTGATTTTGCCTATTTGGGTTTCTGAATGCCTCCTGTATCTGGATTTCCATCTTATTCTCAAGGTTTGGAAATTTATCTGTTATTAATTTCTTGAAGAGGTTATTCATGGCATTAGCCTGCATCTCACAATCCTCTTGTGTTCAAAGATTCTTAAATTTGGTCCCTTAAAATTGTTCCAGAGTTCTTGTATCTTCTTTCCTTTAATACTCTGAATGTCCAAGGCTGGCCCCTTGGTCTTCTAGCTTTGAAATTCTGTCTTCAGCATGATCTACTCTATTAGAGAGATTTTTAACTGAACATTTTATTTGATTTAATGTGTCTTTCATTTCCAAGATTTCTGTTTGGTTATTTTAAAATATTTGTCTCTCCTTATTGAATTTCTCATTGGTATACTGTGCTGACTTCCTAATTCAGTTATTTTTCTGTATTCTCTTGGAATTCATTTGATAATTTTTATAATCATTTTTTGAATTCTCTATCTGGTATTTCATCTACTTCCATATCTTTGGAGTCAGTTACTGGTGAAATATGAACTTGAGGATAAATTGGTCAAGACGCACACACACACACACACACACACACTTCTTGTATTACACTGTTGGGTTTCATGCATCTGTTGGGATAGACTCTTCTCCCATTATTATGTGTGGGCCACTTTGGCACACAGTCATCTCTTGCCAAAGTATCCTAGAGAGATCTAGAGTGAGACCCCTCATAAATGTTGTATCGACAGGCTTTGTTCTAATCCTCTGTTTTTGCTCTAGGAGTGGATGTCATGAGTTGGCCCTGAGTTCCCACCTGGCACAGCCATTCCTCCTTGGGACCTGGTTGTTAGTTTGTGGGGTTTGCCCCTTCTATTCTTTGTATTAAAGTACAGCTGAGGTTTGGATGTGGTTGATTTATGTGTGGAGCAAGGTGCACTCTCTGTCCTGTGAACTTGTACTGTCCCTGTAGATCCCCAGCACCTCACAGAAAATGGGGAAACAAATAATAGCAACAACTGAAGCAAACAATATATGACATTAAAATAAATACCCTGTGCCTACTATGACATCTACAATACTAATCATCACTAAAATAGGAATTGTGGGGTAAGCAATCATAAACAGCAAAAATAATAGATAGGTATGAACTAAACAGGCACTAAAGTAAACAGCAGGTGTCAACTCTTCCACAGTACCCATAACTGCATCAACATAAATGATGGGAGCAGGAGTTACATAAACCAAAGAGTTTTAAAAGATGGTAAAAATACAGTTAATTAAGATAAAATAAAGGGTGATAGGAAGATAGAGGAAGATTTGAAATATTCAAAATCTGAAGAGAATGCAGAAGAGATGTAGAAAGTGATAGTTATAAGGATGGAGGACAGCCAATAGAAAAAAACATAGTAAGTAAAGGGAAAAAGAAGGAAAACAGGAGCATTTGACTTTAGTGGGAGAAGGAAAGGGAGAAAAAGAAAAAAAAAATGAAACAAAACAGAAAAAAAATCCATAATCCTCAAAAGACAAGGAAAAAAAATAACAATTGTAAATTAATGCTAAAAGGAGAAAAAGAAACAAAGAAATACGTGTATGCACATATCCACAAATCAATCAGCACACCAAGAATCCCCCTCCAAAACAAAACAAAACAATACAAATCAAAACAAAAGAAGATTCTCAATGAAAAATGAAAGAATTTTCTCCTTTGAGGTGGTCAAAACAGTCAGCAAAGATGGATGGTCACTGCCGTGCCTAACTGTCCTCCTTTCTCTTTCTCCTGGGCTATGTGCCGAGGGGGTGGGGAGTGGATTTCACTAGGATGAGGTGGGATGGACTGGGAAGTACTGTCACTTGGAGTCTCATTGGCACAGAGCAGATTGATGCATTCCCAGGGTGGGGTTGCTGCTGAGTTTTTTGAGGGGTGTTCTGGTGGTTGGGGCTTAAGTCTGATCAAGCTTTAGGGACTTTGTTGGGTGGCATCTGCTCTGGAGAGATTAGATCAGCACACTTCTCAGGCCAGGGCATTGCCAATCTCTGCCAGGAATCTGGCTCTCAGGGGCCCCCAGAGAATCTACTTACAAGGCTACCTGCTCACCCTGCTGCTGGCAGATAGGCTTCCTGAGATTAGTCCCTGAGGGTATTCACACCCACCTGTTGAGTTTCCTGTCCCTCTTCACCTGGTCACATGAGCTTCCAGACCCACAAGGAAGTCAGTTGCTGTCCCCTCCATTTATCTGACTTGAATCCCTCTGGGTACAGTTTCCTCTGTGCTTGTGTCACTCAGATTCTGCTACGTGCACCCGAGGCCTCCCGGTGGGTGCTGGCCAGGGCAGTATGGCGATGCATGCAGCACCTCCTGGGCCCTGCTGCAGCAGCAGCTGCTGGGTGCCTGCCTCATTTCCAAACACCAGTTGGAGGTGCGGCCCTGGATAGGCTAAGTTCAGTCTGCTTCTCTGATCTCCAGGTTTTGTTTTTCTTTTCCTGTGGCCAACTGTGTCCTTTGTGTTTCTCTGTTACTCCTGCCCTCCGCGGGAACAAGCACTGCAGAGTTGCTTCTGCTGCCGCCGCCGCCACCACCTCCGCTACAGCAAGCGCGGCTCTCACCTGTCCCTTCTTGATCCTTGTTCAATGCACTTGAATTTCTGAGTCTCTGAGAGTCTCAGATTGTCCAGTACTGAATTTCAGTGATTCCTTCACCCACATCACTAAGCAGCTGCTGGAACCCCGGTCCCAAGAGGCCTGGAAGGCACTCCTCTTGAATCTCAGATTTCTTATGTTTTTGAGGCAAAAATTAACTATTTAAAAATTATTATTATTATTTTTTTTGCTGCTAGTCTATCAGTAATTTTTTTTCATGCCACTGTGGTAAATTCAATTAGTAGTTTATTAGCTTTCTCTGTAGTTTTCCAGGATTTTCTACATCAATGATAAAGTCATCTTTAAGAAAAAACCATTTACTTTCTTCCTTGTCCATTTGTATGTTTTTTTCTTCTTTTCTTTCCTTTCCTTTCCCCCCTGGAGAGGACCTCAGGTGTAAGTTTGAACATATGAAATGCCAGCCGTGTTGCCATTGTTACCATTAAGTGTGGCACCAGCTGCAGGTTTTCAGATTCCTAGTGTCTGACTGAGGAGGTCCCCTTCTGCTTCTGTGTTGGCCACTGCTTTAAGAACGATGATTGCTGAATGTTGTCAAAGGGGCTTTCTGCCTCTGTTGAGCTGATCATTTTTTAAAATCTTTTATTCTGTTAATAAGTGAAATTTACATAAATTAATTTTTCAAAAGTATTAGTTTTTGACTGACACATATAACATTTGCATGTATTTATGAGGTGCAAAGTGGTGTTTTGATTCATGTGTATATTGGGTAGTGATGAACTCTGGATGATTAGCATATCCATCACCTTAAAGTCTTATCATTTCTTTATAATGAATACATACCAAATCCTCTCTTCTATTTTGAGATATAAAATACATTATTGTTAATTATATTCTCCCTTTTGTGTCATAGAAAGCCAGAATTTATTCTTCCTATCAAATTGTAATATTCCACCTATTGACTGGCCTTTCTCTGTCCTCATGAACTCATTTTAAAATATTAAATCTACCTTCCATTTCTAGAATAACTCATCTTTTGTGATGATGTATTTTTCTTTTTGTGTATTTCTGTGCTTGACTTGGTAATATTTTGTTAAGGATTTTTGCATCAATTTTTATGAGGATATTTGTAGTTTTCACAGAATTTCATTGTCATAGTTTGGAATCAGGGTGATGCTGGCCTAACACAACACATTTAGAAATATCCCCTTTCTTCAATATTTTGAAATTGATCATGTAAGATTAGTATTATTTTTTCCTTAAGTGTTTGGTGTTTGATAGAATTAATCAGTAAAACAATATGAACTTGAAGTTTCCTTTGTTTTAATTTTTTTTATTAGGAATTCAGTTTCTTGAATAGATACAAGGCTACTCAGATTTTTTGTTTCTTTCTTATATGAGTGTTTATATTTCATAATTTTTAAGGAATTTTTCATTTCATCTAAGTAATCATGCTCATTAGTATGATGTGTTTTGTATTTCCACATGGTACTCTCGGTGTCTGTGGCTTGGTAATACGGTTTCCTTGTGTTGGGTATCTATTGCTGCATAATAAACTACCCCAGAAGAGGGGGGGCTTCATACAATAGGAATTTACATTCTCACCATTCCTGTGGTCAGGACTCTGAGCCTTTCCCATGTGGTTGCAGTAGGATGGCAGTGGGGCTGCCGCTACCTACCAGGCTTCATGTGTTGGAAATTTAATCCCCAATGCAAAGGTGTTGGGGAGTAGAAACTGTTAAGAGGTAATGAGGTCGGAGAGCTGGACCCTCATGAATGAATTAATGTTGTCACTGTGGAAGTGGGCTACTTATCACAAGATGAGTTTGTTAGAAGTTTGGCCCCCTCTTCTCCCTCATGTGTTCTTGTCCTTCCACCATGAGATGATTCAACCCAAAGGCCTTCAGATGCGGTCCCTCTGTCTTAGGTATCTCAGGCTCCACAGCTGTAAGAAATAAGTTTCTTTTCTTTATCAATTACCCAGTTTGTGGTATTTTGTTATAGCAACATGAAACAGCCCAAAGTGTGCTGTCCCCAAATTTCCCAAGGCCCACTCCAATATAGCACCCACAGTCTCAGAGTCCAGAGTCTCATCCTCCAAGTCTGCTCTAGGTTCAGGTGGAAATACTTACGTAAGATCCTCGAGTACAGTTCCCCTCCATATGGAGACCCAAGAACTAAAAAGATAAGTTGTCTCCCATCCTCCCTATTCCTCAATCACACACGTGCAATAGTGGGACAGTAGACAGAGACAACTGCTCCAAACAGGGGAACAGGAGAGGAACAAGGAAGGCTGGGTCCACAGAAATCTCCAAATCCAGCCAGGCAAATGCACAAAGTTCCTCAATGAGGACCTGGTTCTCTGGATTATGAGACTTATTTTCTTTGGTTCTCAACTCTTCCTCTGAGCTCTTGGTCTTACCTTCTGAGTCATCTTTCTTTTTTCTCATGAAAGGCAGCGTGTGGCTGCAGCTGAAGAGTCTCTTTAGTCTTTTTCCTGCCAGTAAAAATTTGAGGGTCCAAAGTCTTTGTTCACTTGCTCCTGGATCCTTTCAGCCCAAGATGGCAGTTTCCATTTATATGATTCCTTTAAAAGCCTTCTGGATCTCCTGGGAATCTTATGGAGATCAATTCTATTTGGTAAAAGTTACACCCACAAATCTCTTTGAAATAAACTCTTCTCTGTCTTGTGAGTTTGCGGAGGAACACACCTGCAAGCTTCTTAGAAGCCTTATGATTCTTTTCAGAGAATCTGTTAGGAACACCCTTGAAATCTTTAGAGGGTTTTTTTTTTTCCCCTTCCCCTCTGACTAAATGGTACGCTGATGTTGCACATTTGATCTTTCTGAGATTTTTAACAAAGGCCATCCAGAAAAGCCAGACCCTCAGCTTCATCTTCATATGATGTTTCCTGGCAGTGCCCTGGATGTGATCTTTGCTCAAAAGCCACGTCTCTATTTTAGCACCCTTTGCAGTCTAGAGAGGCTGAGCACTTCCAAAGCTCCTTCATGTCCCACGGTTTTTCCTTAGCATCTCTCTCGCCTCTTACACTTTACTATAAATACTCTAAACACTTTGCCTGTGCAACTTGACTCCCCAGTTCCACTGACTACATCTTTTCTTTCCACATTACTTGAAGTGACAGTGTTGCTAAACTCTCTACCACTACATCACAAAGACCCTCTTTCCTCCAATTTCCAACAATGAACATAGCACAAGAAATCGTCATTGTGGTTAAAAAAATAAAAGGCTAGATATTGGTCAATTAAATGTAGATCACCCGTTCCTGTTAGTTTTGAGAGTCAGAGGGATTACGTCTCTACTGGGCACATTGTTCTTCAACTTGGTTGCACATTAGAATCCCCTGGGGGAGTGTTTAAATATTTTAGAATTCAAGCTGTACTCCAGAGCCATTTGGCCAGACCCTCTCAAGTTTGAACTCAGTCCTCACTAAAAGCTCCATAGGTGTCAATGTTTGGCCAACCTGGAGAAGCGCAGACCCAGGGCACATGGATCAAAATGGACTCCCTTGTGTCAAACAGAAACAAATGAAGCCGTGAGGTTAGGAGCAAAGAGCTCCTAAGTGTGGTGGCTGATAGTGACTATCCTGAAAGACTGAGAGCCACACCTTCAGGAAGGCACCATGACCTTACCCAGAGGGTACTTGTGTAAGGACATCTGCCCAGCAGCTGTCTGACGTCACCCTTGTCATTGATCATCGTGGCCAAGGATTATTGTTTTAAAACATTGTGTCTAATCTTCCTCATCTTTGCCTTTAGGAACCTCCCCTTGCATCAACCTCTTGAATAGGCTTGATCTTGATTCAATTTAAGTTTCTTTGCGTTTCTCTCGGCTGATACATTTTCTGGGATAAGACTACACAAACATTGCTCTGGACTTACGTTGTCTAGGACATTTACCTGCTTCTCCAGCCCTGTTATGGCTTGGATGTGAGGTATTCCCCAAAATATCATGGGTGAGACAATGCAAGAAGGTTCAGAGGAGAAATGATTGGGTTGTGAGTCTTTTTTTTTTTTTTTTTTTTTAAATGGTGCTGGGAATTGAACCCAGGGCTTTGTGCATGTGAGGCAAGCACTCCACCAACTGAGCTGTATCCCCAGCCCCAAGAGGTGGGAGTCTGAACCCAATCCGCGGATTAATCCCTGACGGGATTAACTGAGTGGTGACTGAAGGCAGGTAGGATGTGGCCAGAGGGCGTGGTAAATTTGGGGAGTGGTTAAGCTGTTTCCCTCCCCCACCCTCTCCTGAGTGATATTCAGCCTCACCTTGAGCCCTGAGGAATGGAGCCGGCCTTCTATGGACTAGGACCTCTGAAATTGTGAGCCCTCAAATAAACTCTTCCTCCTCTATAATGGTGCTGGTCAGATCCTTTAGTCGCAGCAGCAAAAAAGCTGACTAAAATAAACCCTAACACTGACTGGAAAGTTAAAACTTGAATGCTAGATTTTCCCTGTTAGAGGTCAACATCTGAAATTCATTTTGAAGTAAACAATGGAATAACTTGTTCTGAAAGTAGAAAATTAGAATAGCTAACCATCACCATGTGCTTAGTTAATTTCCTTTATTATGCCCCCTGGTGCCTGTGATTTTAAGTTTTCTCTGGGACCCTGGGAAATGTACACTTAAAAAATTCTACTTGTTGTGTCTGTAGGTTCCTTAAATTTGTGAGGTTTGTTGCTAACCACCACCACCACACCCCCCCCCACCCCGCCTTACCTTTCAGACCTGTCTTCTGGTTGAAGAGTGCTAGTTGGTTCCTCTCTTAGTTTTCCAGCACTAATAGGGTTTATTTTTAAATTCCTTTATTTTTTACTTTGGTGAGTACACAAGAGGAGCCATGCAATACTATGAATTCAGGTAGTTAATGTTCATTGAGCACTTAGTATGTGCCAACTCCTTTCCTGAGAGCGCTTCATCTACCAGACCATTAATCAACTTGTGAGAAAGGTATCACTATTATTTCAGAGATAAAGAAACCAAAGTCTGTGATGGGTTAATTAGCTCACCCAAGATCACATGCTGAGCCCTGGGGCTGGGAAAGGAGCCCTGCGAGTCTGGCTCCAGGGAAACCTTTGTAGGCACAGGTACGCTTCTTCTCTATGCTCGTGCCCCTTCTTGGTGCAGGTTGCTGAAGGCTGGGGTAGAGCTGGGAACCTGAGCATGTGGAACACTGGGGATAATTGATTTGTAAGGAGAAAGAGAAAGCTCTTTAAGGACCAGGGAAAAGATCCCCACCACACTGAGAGCAGGCGAGGGAGCAGGATTGGAGGGTAACACCTTTCACAATTCTCAAGGCGACCATATTTCTAGAGGCGGGGTGTAGGACCTGTCTGTTCTGCACTTTGCAATTCTTTACAATAGACCTACAGAACATTTTTTTCTTTTAGGATTATATTTTTTTAATTTTAATTTTTTCCTTTAAATGTTCTACTGCCAATGCTTAAGAAAAAGCAAGAAGGAAAGGGGTGATTTTTTCCCCCCCAAATAACAAACTTATGAGAATTAGAAAAGATCCTGGGACCTTCCAGAATTCCTATAGGAAACTCCTCTACTTCTGATTATTTCTGTCTTTTAGTAGCTGGAAGATCTAATGGCCTTTTTAGTTCCTGAGGGTAGAACTCATGGAAAACTAAAATTTCAAGACTATAATTTTTTCAGGCAAAATTTTACTTGTTTTCCCAATATATAAATACTTCAAGGTAGTATTCTGGAGATACAAGTTTATTTAGCAAATATGTACTTATGCATTTTCCTAATTATTACACAGTCAGTTGATGGGAATACTGAATCTACTCTGAAGAACACTAAAATTGGAAATGATTGTGGCTGACATTTGTAGTCTTACATATGTTTCAATATGCAATTTACTTCTGTAATCTGCTTTGAATATACAATATTAAGAAAATCCTGATCCAAACAGATAAGTAGCTTACCTTGCAATTTTAAGATTCTCTTTAATCCAACTGATGAAAGCATAGAGAGGATTGTAGGACATTTTTTTTGTTTCAAAGTTGAATTGCCGACAATATCTACCAACCAGCTCACTTCCTTATCATAAATATCTGTCAGTCAATAAGCATTCTATGCTTACAATAAATGCTAAGTCTATCCATTTTATGATAGTAATATGATGAAATGTATTCTGATATTGCATGTTAGTTACAGCTAGGACAGGCTGAATAAATGTGCCTGAACCTTCACGGCTCTGTACAAGGGCCTAGAGGAGAGCCTACTGTCTTGCAGACATACAATAGATGTTTGTTGAATGAATGAATGAATGAATGCACAAACCAACCGTGACTGACATCTTTTTAAGCATTGGTTTATGTCTACATTTTTATCTTTAATCTTTGTTTTTCACTTGTGCATGTTTGAATTTTTAAAAGATCAGTGAAGAGCCACATGCACCATAATCAATGACTCATTTACAAGAATTTCAAATATATCCGCAGATCTGGCAGAAGAAGCTTTTTTTTTTTTTTTCTCTAAGGTCTTCCTTGAAAAGATTTGCTAGGCAGTCTGAAGTTAACCCATTGGTGGTTGTTTGCCATATCAAATTAAGCATGAAACATGTTTGAGATTGCATTGATTCTTATTATGGTTTTTGGAAAATTAGATGAAAAACTTGAATCAAAACATTGGTAGAGCCCAGTGTGGTGGTGCACAACTATAATCCCAGCAGCTCAGGAGGCTGGGGCACGAGTCTCACAAGTTCAAGGTCAGCCTCAGCAACTTAGTAAGGCCCTAAGTAATTTAGTATGACCCTGTCTCAAAACGAAAAATGAAAAGGGCTGGGGATATAGCTCAGTGGTTAAACACCTCTGGGTTCAATGCCTAGTACAAACAAATAAACAAACACTTGTGGAACCCAAAACCCATCATGAGCTCAAGTAGCCTGGGTTCCAAGGCCAGCAGTTGGAATCCACTCCTGGTGTTTCTGTGGACTACTTCCTCTAGGAAGGCCCGTGGTCACCATGCATCAAGGCAGTGGATGTACTCGAAGGCCATTCCTGTGCCTTGAGGATTGAAAAAGTCACCCCCGCTCACTCAACCAAGTTACATGACTGATTTTTTACAACCTTTCTGTTCAAGGTACCACCTAAAAATTTTGCATTTATTGACTCATTCAGTACTTAAAACAACCCTATTCAGCAGCTATTAGCTGATCACCATTCCTATTTACAGTTGAAGGAACTGAAATGAAGAAGTCAAACAGCTGGGAGATGTCAGAGCAGAGACTTGATTTTCTCTTCCTAACCCACTCTGAAGCCTGTATCTAGGACCATTGCCCTACGCGGGTAGAAAATGGAGGCTTCCTGAAGCCAACTTGCTGAAAAATGCAGCCTGAGACTGACTTTTATATTTTTCCTTTATTTGGATCTCAATAATAATGATATCAAGACTGTACATAAGTATATATTGGTTCACGTGATATTGGTAAATTCAGGGCTTCGTTTTAATTCCAGACAATCATATATCAACTTTGAGCAGAACTGTCAGCACATCAGTCTCAAATGCCAGTTCTAATGAGATGTTATTTAAAGATTCTTTAAAGGTATCTCATTTCCTTAAAGAAAAGATTGGTACTGCAGATTTTACCGAATGCAGACGTGTCACATGGAGATCCAGTACTCTGTCCTGGTGGAGTAGATATGGTAACTGGGCTCTTCCAACAGTGTTTTGCATGTGCACGTCTTGGGAATCTTTGTTCACACAGAGGTGTGGCCTCTCACGGTTGGGCCTTTGGGTGGCTCCAGGGCCAACAGGAGCTTGGAGTTCCAACCCCACAGCGCTGCTTGGTTCTAACTCCATCATATGGTTCCATTATTTTAAAGGTTTTGATTAAAATAAAAATCACATAAAGAACTTGGGGATTACTAGGAATATACCCAGGGACAGCCCCAGCCCCAGAGGTGCTTGGATTCTGGTTTGAGAGACATACACTTCACAGTATTTCCTCCCGACTCAGCTTCCCTGGGGTGGACTGACCCAGCTCAGCCTCTTCTCCTGGGAGGGCAGCTACCATCAGCAGGCAAGAGTGGAGGGGAGGCCTGGAGAAGCCTCTGCCCCTCTGCCAGACCTACTTGTCAATGCCAGGCAGCTGCACAGGCCAGGTAGATGTCTCTACTCGCCACTGCAAATCGAAAAACAGATGCATTTTTGACTTGACTTGGTGCCTCTGCTGGACCATGCTGAGGGCCCTAGTCAGTGCCCCCGCAGCCTCCCGTAATCCTGGGCACCTTTGATCAACATTTGCCGTTGCTCATGCCCCCCGTCCCTGCTCCCCCGGAGCAGAATCCTTTGGCTCCCTCAGCTTTCCCTGGTGTGTGATTCTGGAGGACTTTAGGTAGGACTGAGCCAGGGTGCGGGGAAAGCACGGCAGTACCCCGGTCCCCTCCAGCTCTCAGGAGGCCCTGTTTGTTACCATCTCATCATTCTGCCTGTCCGTCCCTGTCCCTGACCCAGATCCCATTCTCCATCCTGGCCCTGGCTCTTCTCTGGCGCTGGCCTCTGCCACCTGGCTCAGTCTCAGCTCTGACAGGCAGCCTCCCCAGGGTCCGCCAGCCTCTGGTGCCTGTGGCCAGGTTCCTGAGCCCCTCCCAGCCTAGGGCCTCGCTGTCCTGCTGATGTGTTCTTCCTCCCTCTCTCCATCAAATCCCCTCCCTATCCACTGTGACCCCTTATCTTGTTTGGTTTTTCTCTGAAATCTCACCAAGTTCTCATGTGGGGGACATGCTCCTTACTTCTGTCACCTATTGTGAATTATTTATGTCATTTCTATGAGAGGGATTCCCAAGTCCTTCAAATGTAAATATCACCTTTTCCTGCTTAAAAAAAATTCATAAAAGTTATGCTGCATTTGTGGACAATGAATCAAAATGCATTCCATTGTCATATACACCTAATTAAAAAATTTTTTTTAAATATCCTGAAAAAAAATTTCATAATGGACATTTTGGCACAAAAGAAGGAGTCTAGGGAGAACACGACGTCTCCTTGCCTGCTCCTTGCTGGGCTTGTGGGCCTTTGCCAAGTGTTTCTGCACCACCTCTTGATCTCTTTATTAACATAGTTAAAACATCAAAAGCAATGTCCAAACCAGCAAGATAACAGTTCTGTAACGTATTCTGTGCTCAGACTGCGCTCAAATGGTCCCAAGTGACTCTGCAATGTCCTGTTTTGTTGGTTTGAGGATCCAGTCAAGGGCTGGTTGATCTGTCTCTTTAAACCTATTGACATCCCCCCATCCCCTTTTAAGTACCACCTATTTGTTGAGGACACAGTGTTGTTTCTGTAGTACACGTTCTAGATTTGGCTGATTACACCATTCTGGTTTCATTCCCTGTGTTCTTCAAGACCCCATTCTTCAGAATTTTTTCAAATCACAACTTCCTTAGTTTTGCTTCTACCCTAAGCCTGGTCCACAAGTTGCACCCATTCGTGGCTCCTTTGTGTGTGCATCCACTGAGAAAAATCCAGAATGACAAAAGTCCACTGTGACTGGACAATGTTATGCAGCAATGTGGAAGTGAGTTTTATCAGTTACCGCAGCATTACCTATCTCTGAAGAACAGCAGTGTTCTCCCATGCACGAGAGCTTGGTTATCAGCCTTTAATATCTTGTAGTAAAAGTCCAGGGTCCCTGAAATAACTAATGCTTCCTCCCCTCCATCGGTGGCTACTAGCCGTAGGACAGGTTACTAACCACTGCTGCAAAATGACAATTACTGAGAACAATTCAATATGCTGCTTCTCTGAGAGGTGTTTGCCTTAACAGGAAGAAATACTTCCAGCCCTAGGAGGGGGTTGTTTGGGGCATTCGGTGAAGCCGATGGGACTCTTATGATTTCTCAGCTGCTCTTTCTCCGTGATGGATTTCAGCAGTGGTGTGCCGGAGCCGCTGGCAGAGGCTCATGGAGAGCTCACCATTAAATTTTCACAATGTTTTATATCAGTAGCTTGAAATGGGGCATTGTGGGAGCATTTCCACTAAGGAAATCTGCAAATGCTCTAAGTAACTGCATCCCTGCACTCCAGAACACCACTTTAAAAATGTTCATCAGTACGTTGCTGAATTCTGGCATTAAATATGGAAATCATATGAAGAAATCTGAAGCTTATTCTTCCTTCACTACCCTTATAACAAACACTCTTTTTAGCCTCAATATAAAATAAATTTCTTTGTTGTTTGGATGAGAAAGATGAGGGAGCTGGAACCTTCTCTTTACAAACTTGTCTCCACTCCTCAGAAAAGCCATCACTTGGGAAAATTTTCCTTCCCATCATTTCACTGAATGGTTCCAGGATTTCCCCCTGGGATCTGTGAGCTGGATTTTCGAGTCTGCGATGGTCAGCCCCCTTCTTAAGAGGGGAAGGACTCTCGGCTCTGGTGGTAGGATTGTGATGAGAGGGGAAGCCCACGCTTGGCTCTGGGGAAGACGGGGCTCTGCTTGCCTCCCCTTTCACAACCACTTTCCCTTTGAGTTGTCCTTCTCATGCCTGGGGGTCCTGGTGGCTGTGTCCTGTCCTTGCATACCCCAATGATGTAATGCATATCATGTATGTCCCCTACCTTTGCTCATAATCAAGATCAATTTGTCTTAAGGACAAATCTTATCAATAGTTCACCCCGTGAATCAGGGCTCATCTTGAGGTTGCCACCTGCAGGTCCCTCATCTGGAAATACTCAACCTCCTGGGGGAGTCAGGAGGAGACCATGCAGGTAGCGCTTACTAACAGCGGGGTCTGGAATAATGATTTCCCCGGGTTGTGGGACAGCCAGCTTCCTGAGCCTGTCACCTCTGGCTTAGAACAAACTCTGACAAGACTCCAGTGTCTTTCTGGTGAGCACAGTGTTCTATGCCAATGTTGCCATTTTATCTTTGAGCCTTTTCTGGAAAAGAGTGGGGGACACTGAGGAAAGCTGGGTGTGAGAAAGTGTTGTTCGTGTCCAGAGAAGTCATTGCTCGGGATTTTCCTGGAGGACAGATGGAGTGTCTGACAGGCGGTCGTGATGGGATTCATGTCTACCGGTTCCAGCCAGGGTTGCTGTCCTTGGCTATGAAGAGAGAAGCTTGTGTGGATTTCCTGCTCATTTTTCTCAAAGTTGAGGAAGCAGGCTGAAAGGGTTCACTGGAAGGATTCCCCCAGGTAGGCAGGGGGTGGTTTGTGAGCACCCACACAGGCCTACAGCAGTAATAGGGGGAGCTATTACCCAGCTTCTCAACTGAGCAATGGGTGGGCTCACGGCTTAGTTGGTGAGAGTTGCCCTCATCTGTTGGACTTAGGCTCAGCCCAGCCGCTGTTGTCTTGCACTTATTTTCCACAGTACCAAGAAACCATCCTTAACACTCCTTGTGAGGAGTTTTGGGAGCAGCCACAGGAGCAGCCCTGAACCATGTTCCTCAGAGATGCAATCTGGGGTGGGAATGAGAGGCAAGTAGATGACAGGAGGTGCTGGGGGCTTTGTCAGAGACAGATGGTCCATGTGAGTGAGTCTAAAGATCACAGGGGTTAGAAGGAACTTGATGGACAGAAACTCCACATCCCTCTGGAAGAAGCCCTCTAGATGTTTTGCTGTGGCTCTAAGTGAGCTTTTACTTATTTGGTGTGTGCATGAGCACACTTTGCGCTGCCTTTTGAAATGCCTGTCAGAAGAAATGTATGTTCTAGAAATGGATGACAGAAAAGACTTGTTTTTTGCAAAACAGCATGTGACCAAGGTCACGCCATAAAAGAAATCTGGCTTTTCTCTTTTGATGGGATTTAGTAGTTTATCTTAAGAAAGTTATTGAAAAGCTAATTCACCTATTTGAATAATGATAGAATGTGCCAGAATTTCTCCTTTTTGCTATTATTGATGAATAGAGACACACAAAACCTCAGTAAAGAGACACAAAAGTCACCGAAGCATCCTCTGGCTCCCTTTATGAACCAGTCAGCCTCGACAGTGAAAGTGGCACTTCTCTAAAAACATCTGTAAAAGCTCTTGTCATGAACAACTGCCCTTCTTGTGTGGCATTTGCTATCATGTTATCTTCACATGTGGGACCACACCGTCCCTCCCCGCAGCGGTCTCCTTTACTCCAGAACAGAACAGCTTGCCATGGGCAATGGAAGTAGTTCCTGATACCTTACTCTACATGGGGGTTGGAGAAAGGGAGAAATCCTAGATAACCTCACTCATGGCTGGCCTTACTGTCTGGAAAGGTCATTGCATGAGACAGGAGAAACCCCCAAAGCACAGCATCCTGCTCCTGTCCAACCCCTGTGGCGCAGGGCAACACGACTGTGGACACTGAGTCTCCAGTAGGTGCCCAGCCTGACCACACTTCACACGGTTTCATCCACTGTTTCTGGGAGAATTAAACTCACCCCCTGGGTGGCTCCGCTGGACTTCATCCCAAGAACCTTTCCCTTTTACCGACTTTAATCTCTACCCTTTCAGTCTAACAGATGAAAAGCCTGGTTGGAACTTCTTTCCTGAGTCCTAGGAGTCCTTCTAGACTTGTGGAGCCCACCGTGGTCTTGGGGACCCCTGACCCAGATCCTCAGATGCAAAATTTGGATGAGAGGTGCAGAGTGGGGGAAAAACTTGGGAGTGTTCTGAAAGACCCTGCATTCCATAGGAAAGCCCAGGAAGCTACAGTGCAATCGATCTAGATAGGGAACAAGTTCTTCGGAGTGTAGCTGCAAAGTTTCTCATGAGAAAATAGATCAGACCTGGTCCTGTAAGGAAGGAAAGGATGAGTCCATCAGTGAGTGACTCCAGGGACAGGCTCTTCTGCAAGACCCCCAGGGTGCATCAGGAGAAGATCCTGATACAGGTGTGACTCGATTCCCACCTCACCTTTGTGGGCAACCTTGAGCTGGAATTAGGAAATGTGAGGTGTGAGGGAAGGCTGCCAAGGGAAATGGCCCCTTTGCCGGCTCCCCAAGCCCTTGCTGACCATCTTCAAAGAGCCTTCAGACCAGAGAACTGGGTTTAAAGATAAAACAACAATTCCCACTCTCGTCAATAAAATCAGGTGAAGGAGTCCCCTGTTTCAGACGCCTATAGACAACACCAGCAAAAAGACCACAGGGCTGAGGATTGTCCTCTGTTAGCTGAGAACAGAAGGAAAAAAATCACAGATATGGCCAGAGCCCCAAACTTGACGTTCTCTTCAAATGTCTGCAGAATGATTTCCCATTTTCCTCCACAATAGTTTTGAATATGACTGTGGTTTGCTGCTTCTCAGGTGGATGGATTATTTTCCTTGCCAGAGTGTATGGCTCTGAAGGCAGTGGGAAAAAAAAATTGCTTGATTTCTGTGTTCCCAACCTGGGGAATTCCAGTCTATTTCTCTGGTGGCAGGGACATGCGTTTTACTGGGACTTACATTAAAGAGCTCTGAAAAACCTTTCCACTTAACCCAGAAGCCTTACGATCCATAGGCATTAGTCTGTTTTTTGCTACTATAATAAAATACTGAGGCAGGCTAACTTTAGAAAGAAAAGAAGTTTATTTAGCTCTCAGTTTTGGAGGTTTGAGTACATGGCACTGACTCATGTCATTGAGGAGATGGGATGGCCCAGGGGCCGAGTCTGTGTAATTGCCAAGGTTCTGCCATCATGTGGCACCTGCACAACTGTCAAACTCCACACCGCGTGCTCCAGCACCATGCGCCCCAGCCCAGGGCCAACTTTCCATTGTCCCGGGAGAGCAGCGTGTGTGTAACTGTTACTCAGGCACAGGACGCTGCACAAGCCTGCCGTCTCCTGCGAAGCTGCTGAGCCAGAGGGGGACCAGGGAGAGGTCCTAGCCTGGACCCTTTACTCTGGGGCAGACTCACTCTGCTGTGAGAGGTTGAAAGTCAGAGATCCCTTGTGGTCTCCAAAGGTCAGGTGAGGCCGAGGGTCTTAGGGTAAGGCTTGAGGGTCTCCTGGAGGGCGGGGTAAAGGGCAGGGTGACTAAGAAAACCTGTCCTTAACTCTGAACACCCGGGACTCCAGCTTCCCTTAGCCAAATCTCTCCCTGTCTCTCTTTTCCTCTAATGTTCAGGTGTCATGGAAAAGAGGGAGGGGGAAAGGAAATCGTCAACTTGCAATGCAAAAGATGATGACCAGCATGTTTGGGTCCTGGGGGGCACTGCATGTGTGGGAAAGGGGAGCTGGGATGGAGAGAAGATTGTTCCTGTTCGTGGACAGAGCCCCTGGGAAAGGAAGGCAAGGCCTGTGTGAGCCTGGGAGAACTGAGGGGCACTGTCAGAGTGCTGTTTTGGGGGCCTTTCTTCCTACTGTTGTGGCTACGCCTTAGCAGAGAGGAACTTTCACTTCCCCAGCAGCCCATCACTGAAGAGCCCACCCCCCACTAGCTGTTGTCAGGGGGAGATTCTGGTGCCCTGGTCCCTGCTGGGCTGGGGTGAGCCACAGTGCCACATTGTGCCTTCTCTGGGGGGACAGGACTGCTGACACAGCCTCCGTGCTCGGTGGTGTGGGACAGCCCCCTGACAGCATGGCTCTGCACACATCCGAGTCACTACTGATTACAGGAGAAATCTCCCAGAAAGGAGGCAGGCAGAAGGCGAAGGGCCCTGGGGCTCAGTTCTGGGCTGTTATCAGCAAATTGTGTCCCTTTCCACATCCATATGTTGAAGTTCTAACCTCCAGGACCCCAGAATGTGACTGTGTTTAGCAATAGGGTCTTTAAGGAGATAATTAAGTTAAAATGAGGTCATTAGAGTGGGCGCTAATGCAGTACGACTGGCGTCCTTATGAGAAGAGGAAATTCGGATGCAGGCTCACACAGGAGGGAGACTGCGGGAGGCCACGGGAGAAGGGGCTGTTTCAAGCCCAGGAGAGAGGCCCCCGAAGAAACCAGCCCTTCCTACACCTGACCTCAGACTTCCAGCCCCCAGGCCCATGAGAAAGGAAATTTCTGTTGCTGAAGTCACCAGTTCTAGTTGCCTCTCGGTGGCTGCCCTTGGAAACAAGTTCAAGACACATGTGCTCTTGGCCTTGGGAAGCCTGAGGGGCATCATCAGGGGACCAGTCACAGCTCTACTGGGCGCCTTTTCTACTGCTGTGACCTTGCTTTCCCCCGCCCGCCTGTCATTTCCTTTTTCTCACTTCTGAAGCCCTTTTTCTTACCAGTGTTTCTACTTTCAGATTGGAGTATATAACTTCTGACTCAGAGATGCAGAGAACAGATTTATTCTTTATGAGTCAGAATAAATGGGGGGGGGGGGAGAGGAGAGGAGGAAAGGAAGAAAAAAGAAAGGGAAAGCATAAGTTAAGCTGATAGCTACAGAAAGCTTTCTTTGACTGTTACCTCGGGCTCTGGAAAGCTGAATGGAGTGAAAAGAGGGTGGGAAATGAATGTGTAGAGTGGGGGGAGGGCAGCAACCCCTAAGCCTCAACAGGACATCTTGCCAGAGGGCATCTGGACCCTTTAAAGGATTTCCATGAGACCGTCCACTGCACTTTCCTTCTCTTGCTGAGCTTGCTTAGAGGAGCACTGTCTGGGTTTGGAGGAGCCACGCTGGGCCGAGCCGGTGGGGAGACTGCGGCCAACCATGGTGGGCCTCACGCTGCACCCCTGCCCGACTCCTGACACCTTCCTCCACTGCTGAGTGCTCTTGGTGGATCTGAGGAGGGCACAGAGAGGGCCCTCTGATTTGGTTCACCCAAGTGCCAGCGTGATTTTGCTAATTTTCCATCAAGTGGGAGCAGGACAAGTAAGGTGGAGAGTTCAGCAGGGCCTATTGCTCCTGAAGTCAACTCTGTTAGAGACCAGCTACTCTGGGGACTCCTTTCCTGGAACAGTGGCCAAATCCGCACCATTTCCAACCATGGCAGGGCGGCCGCAGAATGCTGATTTGAGATGAAGTTCTACTTCCTCCAGGTCTCTGCTCAATGTCACCTGAGCCCACTTCTGCAATGTCTCTACTTCTAGCAACACTCGACACAGCCCACCTGGCTTAAGTTTTCTTCTTGGCACTTAACATCACCTGGCCTGTCATGTGTGATGGGCTTTTGTCTGTATTTGTGGGATATGGGCTGCTCCCTCCCTGGAAAGGAAGTTCCGTGAGGATGGGGCCTTTGTTTTACTTACTGCTACATCCCTACTTGTGTCCAGGACGTGCAATTCTAAGCATTTCTTTTTTTTTTAATATCTTATTTTTATATGGTGCTGAGGATTGAACCCAGTGCCTCATGCTTGCTAGGCGAGTGCTCTCCCACTGAGCCACAACCCCAGCCCTCTCTAAGCATTTCTTGAATGAATGAGCAAACTGTCAGAGCTGGGACATCGATTCAGGTTATTATTTTGTTCCACCAACTTTACAGACAGGTAACCTAAGGAATGGAATTCCAAAAAAGCACATATGGGGACTCTGTTTCTCCATTACACCATGCCTTACATTTTTATGTATGTGAAATCATGTTAATTGTAATAATAGTAACACCTGCTTACGTGTTTAAAAATTCAAGGGATTTTTACCATTTCATGCTATTAGCTCTAGTCTTGGACTGTGCATTAGATGGTGGGACTCACTCCTCTTACAGGGCTGTACCTTTGACCTACTTCTCCTCCTGTGGCTCATTCCCCTACCCCCAGGGCCTCTGTTCCACTCTCTGAATTTATTTATCTGTTTATTTAGAAAATCCCACAAAAGAGTGAGATTATGCAGCACTTTTCCTTCTCTGTTTGGCTTATTTCATTTCACATAATGTCCTTTATTTTCATTCATGTGGTTGCAAACAAGAGCTTCTCTTTTCTAAGTCTCCTCTTTTACATATATAAACAGATGAGTGGAGAAAGAAATGGTGATTATCTCTTTATCTATCATCTCTCCTCCTCTCTCTGTTAATGAATGCTTAGGTTGTTTCCATGTTTTAGCTCCTGTGATTAATACTGCAGTGAACATGGGAGCAGAGATGTTTTTATGAGGTAGTGATTTCATAAATACCCAGAAGAGTTTCTAAGGCATATGGAAGTTCCTTTTTTTTTTTTTTTAGAAATTTTTTTTCTTTTAGTTGTAGATGGACACAATAGCTTTATTTTACTTATTTATTTTTTTATGTGGTGCTGAGGATGGAACCCAGTTCCTCACATTTGCTAGGCGAGCATCCTACCACTAAGCCCCCAGCCCCGGCCCATATGGTAGTTTTTTAAAAAAAACTTTTAGGAAGGCTCATATTATTTTCCACAGTAGATGCTCCAATCTACATTTCTACCAACAGTGTATAAGTTTCCATCATTTTTTCCATATTCTTGCTTTCTTTTATCTTCTTCCTTTTTTTTTTTTTTTTTTCCTTTATTTTGGTACTGGGGATTGAACCCAGGGGTGTTACCACTGAGCCACGGTCCCAGCCTTTTTTATTTTTGAATCAGGATCTTACTAAATTACTTAGGGCCTTGCTAAGTTGTTGAGGTTGGCCTTAAACTTGAGGTCCTCCTGCCTCAGCCTCCGGAGTTGCTGGGATTACAAGTGTGTGCCACCACTCCTGGCTGTCTTTCGTCTTTTTCATTACAGCCATTTTCTTAGTTGTAATGAGGAGATATAGAAGGGCTCAGGCAGCCAGGGCAAGATGGTGAGTGAGGAAGTTGTGGGCAGGACCAGAACAAAAGAACTTGGAGAGGGTCTTCTGATGAAGTCTACTTCCTGCTTCACAAAAGTGCTCTTGGATGCAAGTGGGGGAATCCAGTCAGACCGTCTGTACTTCTGCTCCTAAGTGGGGGATTCAATAGAAAAGCTAAAACGTGAACAGAGGGGACACCAATCAATAATGGTGAGGAGCACCGGACAGGGGAGGAGACAAGGAAAGGAGGGAATTCCAGAGACCATAAAAAGAACAAGCCGGAACTCCCCCATCAGATTCCCAGCTCTGGGGCCCCTTCTCTCCAGAGAAGTCTCTCTGTCACTTTTGCAGAAAACCTGCCCTTGCTTGCTGTCTCTCAGTCTTGTTCTTCAATTCTTTGCTGAATGGAGACAATGAACGCAGCAGCCCTAGACGGTAACAGTAAGGGGATATCTCACAGTGGTTTTGATTTGCCTTTCCCTGATGATTAGTGATGCTGAGAGCCTTCTTATATACCCATCTGCCATTTTATGTCTTTGGAGAAACGTCTATTCAGGTCCTTTCCTCACTTTTTAATCAAGTTATTTATTTATTTATCATTATCGAGTGGTGTGAGCTCCTTTTACAGTTTGGATATTAACTCCTTATGTGATGCATGGTTCACAGATATTTTCTTCCCTTTCCATTTTGTTGATGTTTCCTTCACTGTGAAGGAACCTTTTAGTCCGATGAGTTTGGTTGTTTACATTTGGTTTGGTAGCCTGTGGTTTGGGCGTCATGTCCCCAAAAAATCATTGCCAAGGACAGAATCAAGGAACTTTTCCCCTGTGTTTTCTTCCAGAAGTTTCATCATTGAGAATTTGTTGAAGTCTTTAATCCATTTTGAGTCTACCTTTTGGGCCTGGTGTAAGTAAGATTTGGGTCTCTTTTCATTCTTTTGTGTGCGGATGTACAGTTTCTCCAACACGATTTACGGAGGGGACCGTATCTTCCCCACTGTGGAGTCTCAGTGTTCTTGCTGAGAATTAGCTGACGGTATACGCTGAGTCTATTTCTTGGCTCTCTATTCTGTTCCATTGGTCAATGTGTCTGTTTTAATGCCAGGACCATATTGTCCCGGTTCATATTGCTTTGTAATAGAATTTGAAATTGGGAGTTGTGATGCATTATTTTTCCCCTTTCTCAAGATTGTTTGGGCTATATTTGGTCCTTCATGGTTCTATATAAATTCCAGGACTGTTTTTTTTTCCATTTCTATGAAAAATGCCATTGAATTTTGATTGAGATGGCATTGAGTCTGTCATTTTGAGCATTATGGACATTTGAACAACATCAGTTTTTCTAATCTATGGACATGGGATGCCTTTCCATTTATTTGTGTCTTCTTCAAATTCTTTCATCAATGTTTTCTAGTTTTCAGTATGTAGATCTTTTGCTTCCTTGGGTTAAATTTATTTCAAGGTATTTTTTAATGCTATCATAGATGGGATTGTTTTCTTGCTTTCTTTTTCAGACAGTTTGTTATTGGTGTAACCAAGGGATGTTACTTATGCTAGTGGGTCTATATTCTTCTACACTGGCTGTGCCTTGAGTCTCAGGGGTTCCAAAGAAGAGAATATAAATAAAATCCAAACAGGAGAACAGGAAGTGTTAATGTCTTTCTTTCTTTCTTTTTTTAAAATATATTTTTTCTTTGTCAATGGACCTTTATTTTTTAATTTATTTATATGTGGTGCTGAGGATCAAACCCAGTGCCTCATACATGCCAGGCAAGCGCTCTGCCACTCAGCCCCAGCCCCAGCCCCAGCCCCAGGAAGTGCTGATTTCTGTGCCCTAATTTTAGGGAATGAATAGAGAAGAGTTGGAGACTTGAGCTGATTTGGAAGCTGGGTGGGACTTAGAGGCAGAGAGGAGGACAGGAGACTTCCTGGGCGTGGAAGAGCAGGAGCCTCACAGGGAGACTCCAGCAGGCGGGGTGTGTTTGGTCCCCGTGAGGACTGAGGGGGGCAGGTGGGTGCACTTTGAGAACCAGACATCTGTGAGAAGGGATAAGGGGGGCCCTGATGAGGGGAGGCCGTATCAGACTAAGAATCTGGTCCTTAAGTGATTAGCAGCAGAGAGCCCTTAAAGTCTTGAGGGTACAGAAGTGACATTAGGGAAGTGATAGTTAACAGCCTGGCAGAGGAACTTAAGATGAACTAAGGAGGAAGAGGCTGAGTCTTAGGACCCCAGCCTCCATGAGGACCTCTCCTACAGGAGCCACCTGCACTTCTGAGGTGGCAGAGGCTCTGGTGACCTTAGCTGATCGAGTTGGAATGAAAAGGGAAGTGGACAAAGAAGGATTAGGAGAACGCAGGAACTCACCCAATGTGGTAGCCAGGAAGAGCCGGGAGAATAAAGAGACCATGCCAAAATGATTCAGGATTTCAATCTGAGCCAGTGGGTCAATGGGGCCATCAGTAGGAACGGACACCTCTGGGAGGAACTGATTTGGGAGGGTAAGTAATAAAACCCCAAACAAGGCATTTTGAGTTTTAACTTGATTTTGAACATCCGAGGGTAAGGGTCCGAGAGGCAGTAGGAGGTGAGATGCTCAGGAAAAAGATCAACTCTGAGAAGGAGAGCTGGGCAGCAGCGTGCGTGTGGGCGAGGAGCCATCTCCCAGAGGAGGCGAGCTTTCCATGTGTGAAAGTCTGAACACCACCCTCTAAAAGTTTTCCAGGAGGAAGGCTTTAAAATGATCAGTAAAGCAGATCCCTGCCAGAGCACTTCGACCAGGTTCAAAATAGGGACCCAGGGAGACTCCAGGCCCCTGTGAAAGCTGCTGTCCTCATCGAATCTTCTAGGTTGGGATCTGTGTCCCCATGAGAGGTCCAGGAGAGAAGAGCCAGACTTCCAGGTGGGCATCCAGACTTCCAGGCCCAGGGGTGAGGAGACCCGGGGAGGGGGAGGGACGCCCAGAATCTTACCTCAGGGCAGGGGCAAGAGTAACGGCAAACCAGCGGGGGTGTGGCTTCAAGAACCACCTGCGCCCTCCAGAATTTAATGCACCCCACCTCTATGAAGACCATCCCACAGTGAGCCTTAGGAATTGGCTCGGCAGGAGTCGTCTCAAAGAGGGTTAAAGCATCTCACTGGAAAGTGTTAGTTTAATGACCACGAGTTCCTATGTTCTTAGTAAGCAGGAAAGAAATCAATAGGACCCAAATGAACTATTTTCTATTCACTGATTTTGCTGCCCTCTCACTCAGTTACTTTTTGGACTCCCCATGGGGAGTCCTGCCAATGCTGAGGGCACCTCCAATATACCGAGGGCCAGGGTTTTTCCCCAGAGAAGGCTCTGATTGGTCCCAATGGCAAATGAACGTGTTGCCCCCAGTCGGCCTCTGCATTTGAGAGGAGGAGGCAGCTCTCCCAGTGAACCTCTGGCATACTCGTGCTGGCTGCTTCTCACCCTGTCTTCCTGACTTCTGTCACCTCAGTTGGGCACAGTCTTCTCCTGGGCACTGGGTAGCCATCGGCCACTGCTGGTCCTACTGCCTGCTCTCCTCTGGGCCCTCAATGTACCAAGTGGCACCAATGTCCTTGCACGTGGCTCTCGGTGGCTGTTCCAGACTTTGTAAGCTCTGGGTCTCTTCTGTCTTTGGAGTCTTGGGCCCCCATTTTCTTGAGCAGATCAAGACCTTGTTCTGACTTTCTTTACCATCCTTTCTCTCTACCCACAAACGTCTCTTCCCCGTGTTTCAGAGGGCAAGGAGACTGATATATTGATTTCCAAATGCCCTCAAGTCTTTTCTTCCCTGTATCTCCTTGTAACATTGTAGATCTTCCAACCAAGAGTTGGACTCTCCCTGACTCCCCTTGAGTCTGGAGTGGCTTTGTGATCTGCTGGACCAGGCGCATCCAGTGGGAATGACAGTGTCCCAGTGTGACAGTGTCCCAGCCTGAGCTTCAGGAACTCTGTGGCTTCTGCTGTTCCTTGGGACACTGCCCTGTTTCCAGAACAAGCCCAGGCCAGCCAGCTGGAGGATGGAACGCCACAGAGAGGAGAGTGGGGAGGCCCTGGCAGGCCACTGTAGGCCCCCCAAGGCCCCAACAGCTCAGCCGCTGATGACAGATGCTTCAGTGAACCTAGGGGCCTCAGTGAAGCCAGGTGGGAACGCACAACTGCGCCACCCACACGCAGACTTGGGACAAAAATGAAAGGCAGTTGCCATGGTGAATGTTTTGAGCCAACTGTCTAGGCCATGGCACCTAGGTGTTTGCCAAACACATCTGGATGTTGCTGTGAAGGTGTTTTTAACTGTTAAAATTAACTGCTAAATTAATTTTAATTTATTAAAATTATGGAAGGTCATCTGCTTTAAAAGTAAAGCAGATGACCTTCCATAATGAGGATGAGCCTCAAGAAAGAGACCCATGACTCTTGAGAAGGAGGACATTCTGCCAGCAGACTACCTCTGCTGGGTCTCCAGCCTGCCAGCCTCCACACCTGCATGAACCAACTCCTGAAAATTCCCACCCCCCTTACACACACACACATACACACACACATACACACTTTGCTTCTCTGGAGAACTCCAATGAACACAAAGATGGCTGAAGCCACTGGAGTGGTTTGTTACGCAGCAGTAGCTAACTGAGAGACTTTTCCTTTGTGGTGCTAATATGTTCCCTGGCCACCTCCTTTTCCCACTTAGAGGGGCCTGGCTGTCTCACATCTTCTCTACAGTCCTTTCCCCCACATGCCTCCTCTGCATGTGTCCCTAGGAGAGAGGAGACCATACCTTCACAACTTCTGCATTCCTTCATTTCTTCTTTCACTGCTGAACTCCGTGAAGAAAGTGGGGCTTCTTCTGTCATGTTCTCACTCTGATCTCCCAAAGTGCTCCCCAAAAGATGTGTCTCAAAACAGAATCCAAGGGCCACTGACCAGGCCACTTTTTCCCCAGAAGATCCACCGGGGGGCAGGGTTGGAAGGCTCCTGGCGTGGCACTCCCCTGCACCGTCCTCTCCCTCTGTCCTTCCTCCCCAGCCACACCTCGCTCCTCTCTGACCACTCTGGTCCTCTGCTTGTGTGACAGCATCCTCAATTTCCCGTCACATGCTTCCTCTGGCCGTTTAATTTACTTTTTAGGTCAGTGACTCGCAGAGACTTGAAGCCCTGGTCCCGAATCCCATCCTGTAGCCTTGACGTCTAATTGGGCACTTTCGCTGGGCTTCCTGGCTGTCACCTCAGACTCGACACTTCTGGGGACTAGCTTGTCCACCAGGCTCACCACCCGCTCCCAGCCCCGTCCAGCTGGCAGAGATCTTCTCCTGGACCCCAGAAGTCAACCTCTGGCTCAGTCTCTCCTCCAGCCCCACAGCTGCCCCTCCGCCCGCCTCCTCAGCAGCCATCCCTGGGCCTCTGCCAGGTTCTCCCACACTGTCCCTCTCACCACGCAGCATTCCAGAGGCTCCTGGGCTCCTGTGTCCTTCTGCACCTGGTTTTCCAGTAACTACCAGACAGCTAAGCCCCTGGGGCCCTGTGGCTGGGCACAGGATAGTGGGCTGATCCACCTCCTCCTTCCAAAGGGCGGGCTCAGGACTGAAGGTTTCTTCCCACTCACCTTCCCTGGAAGCAGCCACCCCCCACGAGGGCCATGGTGGTGATCGCTGATCTCAGACCCCCTCCTGTCCTCACCTCCACCTCTGATGAGGCTGGCATCCCTGGGACTGCCATGCAGACCCCACCCAGGGCTCTTCCCTAAATTCTGACTGTACTGTGCCTGGACAATATCCCTGCCCTCGAGGTCTGGCTCAAATCCCTCTGGTGGGCACTGCCTGCCCTGAGAAGTTGGGGTGCCTCCATTCAGATGTCCCTTAGTTCCGGGCTGTGTGATTTGTCATCACAGCCGGGGCCCGAACACCGCCTCTGTGGAATGAGCCCATTTTATGGATGGTCCCACTGTCCCATAGCCTCAGCTGCCTCTCTCCTGCCTCATATTGACCCAGACGGGAAACCTGTCTATTTTCTTAGATTCATGATCTTTGAGTTTAAAGCTGGCTTTTATGTTGATTTGGAATGAGGACACGAAAGGGGGTTATTAGGTTGCAGCAATCACATACTCAAATTAAACAGATATTTATGTTCTGGAAAACTCGCTGGCTGCGTGCCTCGAGGCTTTGCTGAAGGCTTCTTTGCTCTGTAGCATGTGTATCCTTGCCCCTCACTCTGGATGGGCACCTGGACCTTGACCTCTTACTACTCTGTACAGAACCAGTAGAAGGTGCTGGAGAAGGAGGGTCCACCCCTATCCTTGGTTTACTATATTCATTAGAAGTTCAGAAGAACTCAGAACTGCCATTGGTCAGAGGCCTCCTCCTCAGAAAACGGTTCAGTGAACACCTCTGTGCTCCTCCCAGTTCAGCAGTTCTTTCCTAGGCTTGGGGGATGCTCTGCTTCTTCCTGTTCCTTCTCTGCTACCCCCATTCCTGGTCAGGCGAGTCTGGCTGCCATGATGGCCCTGAGAGATATCTGCAGCCTGAATTCCCTGTGGCCACCAACTGTGAGAGTGTTCTCAAATTCAGAACTTCTGTGCATGGTCCTCCTGCCCGTGGACTCAGTACCTTTCTAAAGTCCAGCTTGCTGGTAGAAGTTGCTCACCCAGATTCACGGGCTGCAGGCTGGGGGCAGTGTGGTCCCTGCCACTGGTACCTGACATGCTCATGTCCTTGGCAATGGGCTCAGAGCATGAGCTGTCACTTCTGTGTCTCAGGAAGTGATTTTCCCTGAGAGCCTGGGAGCCTGGCTCTTTGCGGGTCTGCAGAACTTAATGCACTAGCTTCTTTTGAAGTATTCCTTGGACATAAGCCTACATTTTGTCTTCCATAAAAAAAAGATCAAAAAAAAAAAAAGATCATTTACTTGGGTGGGTTTGTTTTAAAAGTACACACCGACTCTTTGAAGGTAAGGGGCAGTTTAACTAGTTGTTCAGTGATACGATAGTGACAGGGCATGAGCCAATGGGGTCTGCTATTTTTCCTGCCTCACATGACCCTGGATTCCTGATCTTTAAGCATTTCTGAGCAGCTTAAAAGTAGACATATGCTGGTGGCTTTGCAAAGCAGAGGCTCAGTGTACCCGGAACACAGGTGAGCGAGACCACTGCTCCCACGGAACATGGTGGGTGCTTGGTTGGTGTTTCCAGGCAGATTTCGTAGGAGCGGCGAGCTTTCGCTTTTAAGGATGAAGGGAGTTTTTAGAGCAGAGAGGGCGGTTCTACCAACAGAAATAACATGTGCAATTGTGGAAGAGTGTTGACTAGCAGTGGCTCCCGAGGAGAAATGAAGAGAAGGAGACTGGAAAATACCATGGGAGGATCTGCACTTAGTGTGGGTGGAGAGAAAGGCCTGCAAGTCAGATTCTTATTTTAGAAAGAAAATTGAGAAAAGGGTGGAGAAAGTGGACTGGGGGTGGGGGAGACTGAAGTTAGAGACCAGGATAGAGGCCATTATAATCTCCCAGGCAAGAGATGGAGAGGGAGAGGGCACAGGTGGGAAAGACGTCCATGAATCAGACCCACCGGCTTTGTTCCTCCCTGCATATGAGAGAGGGAGAGAGCATTGACCCAGGGTCCAGTTTGGATGACTGGGAGCCCGAGCAAGGCTCGGAGGGCAGGGAGAGCAGGGCGCACTGAGGGGGCATGCTGGCAATGCAGAGGGGCTTCCCCAGGGCTGGCCACAGCTCAGGAAGGTGCCGCTGGGAGGGAGGCTGCAGGAGGAGGGGGAGGCCGACTTGGAGGGTTTCTCATGCTCATTAAAGAAGGGTGACATTCATCCCGCAGGCTCCCCAGTGCCACTGAAGAGTGTTAGCTGAAGAAAACATGTGAATGGCTTTGTGCTTCTGAACTTCACCAGGGTTATTATAATGGCGAATGAGACTGCCTAGGAAGAGTGCAGCGTCAGGAGGAGGGCCAAGGACAGAGCCTCGTGACCTGGGAGGCCTGGAGAGAAACCATGAGAAAAGTATTGACGTTCTGAAGTAGGTGGTGCTGAAAAGGAGCAGGGTGGGCGGCCAGGCCTGGTCAGCACACAGGACTGCAGCATGGGGGCTGTCGGGAGTGGGGTGCTGGGTAAGGGCTTCAACTGAAGGACTCGGCTTCTTTCTCTGTGAAGGAGGATTCACAGAACTTTAGAATCAGCCATTCGGCCAGTTGCCTTGCCAGGGGGGTGACAGAAAGGACTTAGCCACAGTGAAGGCCTGTGGGGCGTGGGTGGGGGAGAACCCTGAGCCTCCTGCAGGGGACTGGTGTGGCTCTTGTGCAGAACTTCCTCCCACCCCAAAGGCCTGTGTGGACACACGTGCTGTGTTGACTTCTCATCCTGGGAAGGCTTTGGAGTATGGCAAAGAAGGACAGCAGTGAGACCTCAGAGATTCTGGCTTTCCTTAAACAGGGTGGGGACCGAGACATGGGGAGAGGTGGGGACCACAGGAGGGGCTGGGACCTGTCTTCAGGCTGGTGCTGGAGTGGCGTGTGCTCTGGCCACATTTGCCCCTGTTGCCTTTGGTCCCACTCCCTGTTGGCTGGTGGCCCACTGCAGCGCCCCAGCTTCATGGCGCAGCGAGGATGATGTCATCATGGGCTCTGTTTATTTTTAATGGCTCCTTGAAATTCTGGTCCCATCCCAACTTCCAGAGCTATTTCTGCTGAGTGCTTAATCAGGAGGTTCAAGATGTAAGCTGGGGCCACATCCAAGGGAGGAATCCTGCCTTCTAGAGGGGATGTGGGCTTTCCAGCCCATGCCAGCCCACCTGGCACCTTCCTCCCTTTAGTTCAGGAGCAGTTCAAAGCAATAAATCTTTACCCAAGAACCCACCATGTGCGTGGAGTGGCACTATACTGTGCACTCTTTCCTTTGCCTGTCTTTAAGAAATTAGAGCCAGAGCTGTGCAGAAGCACAGCTGTTAGCAACAGCTACTGCAGCCCTAGGCTCTGTCTTTTAGACCGTCACAACCCATGGTGCTCAGAGTATGGCTTCATGGGTTCCTGGGCACAACTCCTAGCTGAAATAAAGTGTGCACATGCGCACACACATTCACACACACAGCATGTATTTTGGACTTGTTTTTTATTTTCACCTAAAGTGACTAGAACTAGGGAAAAAATCCTATTGCTCAATGAGTGGTGGAGGGAGACACCACTGGTGTGATGCCAAGTGGGTTTGCCACATGAGCTGGGGTCACCTTGGAGAGCATTGCGTAAGTCTTTGGAGGCAGAGAGATCAAGGTCGGCATCCCACCTTGACCTATTACCTTCTGCGGGACATGGGAGAGCAGCGCAGCTTTGCTGGGCTAGCTTACCGAGTGACGAGCACTGGGACAGCCCTGCACACCTGTCTTTGCACTTGACCCCCGGAAGGACCAAAGCCATCACATCATTGGCTACATTTACCCCACTGGGCAGTGATGGGGCTGAGACAGCAATGCTCCACCTGCAAGCCCACAGTGTACCCTAACTGTGGGGAGACACAGGCCAGCTACACTGTGGTGGGGGTGTAGGATGGGGTGCTCAAGTCAGGAGCTGGGCAGCAGATCGGCTCCAACACCTGGGACGCTGTGCTCCAAGGCCCCAAGGGGAAGTGAGAGGTCATCTTGCCTGTTTAAACGTCTTGTCCAGCTTTGTGCCCTGTAGGAGGGTGGTCTGGCATTAGCAGGGACAGATCAGTTGAAAGTTGTGACTTTGGGGCCAGAGCGCATGAGTTCGTAGCCCATATCTACGGCTTTCTTTCTGAGTAGATACAGGCAAGTTTCTTAACCCCTTGGGCCTCGGTTTGCTCACCAGTGGAATGGGGATAGTAATTTCCTAGCCTCATTGACTGGTTGCATAGATGCCATGAAATAAGACACACAGGCTTTTAGCACAGAGATGGAAATGCAGTAAGCACTTTGTATGTGTTTGTTAAAACCCTGAGCTCCAGAGAGACTGGCATTATTTATTCAAACCTTCTTTGGCTGGGCCTGTGTAGTTACCCAGCTTCATTTCAGGTTTGTGTGGGATACAGATTTTAATTTGAAAACACATGTGCCTCCCTCAATAACTTTCAGTTTTCTTGGAGCCAATTATATACAGGAAACTATAAAAGAGAAGCAAGAACATCTCCCAGCCTCTAAGGCAATTTCCTCAATTGCTTTCCAATTCTCTGAGCCCATTCTTGTTTGCATTTTTTTGGGAGCCACTTGCAATAGCAAGTGAAGAGATCTTGGGGTTGACCTCCAACCAGGATCATCTGACTCAAATCCTCTCTCTTTGAGGAGCTTTTTGAATGAAGATTTTCATTGTCAACACTATTGTTTTGGTATTGACTCTGGCCAGTAGCTACATAAAGACATCCATTTAGGTTCTAAAACACCTCAAGGAAGGTCCTCTGCCTTCCTGTCCAGCTCATTTCTTTTTAGGACCACAGAGAAGGACATCCTGTGCTTGAGATCTGTTCAAACCCTTCTAGAGTACCTGGTCTTTACCTCACAGCCTCTTCTCAGGAAGCCAAATAAACAAGCACACCACAACACTGGGTAGTTGTGCATCTTGAATCTCGCCTCTCAGCCCGCCTCCCAGGGAGCTCATTCCCCATCAGGTCCATTTCTCATTAATTAGTTATTTGAGCACTTGTTGAGCACCTGTGATGTACAAGGTATTGTGCCAAGTGATGGGATGCAGAGATGTGGAAGACAATTTTCGCAATCTCTTGAGGACACAGCTCAGTGACAGACACAGAAGAGGATGGCAGGTACTGTGTGCTGTATACAATGCTACGGGAAACTGTGGGGACAGAACAGCAGAATGAGACCAAGGATTCACGGGAGGCTTTCTGGAAAAGCAGATGCATGAGCTCAATGTAAAGATGAATAGTAGTTTGGTAGCTGAGGAAAGAAGTATCATCAGAAGTCAAGTGCAAATATGAAATGCTAGATCTTAAGAGCCCAGGGTGGCTGAAACCGAGAGTGTGTAGTGGGAGGAACGGGAGACAAGGCTGGCGACATGGGCCAAGACCAGGTCACAAAGGTGGAGGTTGCTTGTGCCCAGAAAAAGAGCATAATTTTTTTTCCATGAAGGACATGGAGGATTTTTAAGTAGGACATGAAAATGCTTTATCATTCCTTGGGCATTTAAAGTATCACCGTAGTTATCTAAACTCCTGAGTGTCTTAGTGTTGTTGACCTATACCCATATGGCCCCTCCCAAGGGACCTTGAGATTCTCCACTAACAGCTGGCCCAGGCAGGCCTGCAGGTGAACTGCATCATGTCACCGCCTCCGGGTGCCTCAGTATGCAGTGAGGACAAGCAGACTCTCTGCACTGGGACACAACAAGATATCATCATCTCTGTTGTCATCTTTGTTATCAAAATCATCATGAAAAATAAATACCATTAATCGAGCACTAATATATGCTAGACATGGTTCTGAGTGCTTTACATAATTTTCTCATTTAGTCTTCACTAAATCCCAATAGGTAAACAACAATAGGTAATTATTGTTCTCAGTTGCCTGTAAGGAAATATGTAAATACATGCAGTTGCACACATATGATGCTTTCTTGTCTATAGACTGTAGACCTGGTCTTTCATGTTCATGCAGGTCTCATGAGATGGAGAAGGGGACAGTATAGGTCAAACCAAACAAAAATAAATAAAAGAGATCTCAGGGCTTTAAATGCACTTGTTAGTAAAAAAGAGTCCACTGCAGAAGTCGGCAGTAAGGACAACAGCTGCCACTTTAATGAGAGTCTACTCTCTGTTAGGCCCAGCTTCATGACCTGTGTTATTCCCAACAGTTCATAAGAACCTTGCATCTTCCCATTTTTGGATAAAGACACCAAGCCTGCGTGATTAAGGTGGCGGAGACAAGATTCAAAGAGCTCAGGCTAAAAAGCCAGACAAAGCGTTGATCAGTGCCTCCCAGGGCTCTGCGTGGGACCGGCAGCTCTGGGAGGTGCGGAGCTGTGCCTGGCAGCCTGTTCCTCCGGGTGTCATGGTGCACTCCTCCAGGGGTGCTTCGGAGGGTTCAGTCTCTTTGATTCATTTGGGCACCAAACGACTGAGGAACTTCAGTCCCTGGAGGGGCCTTTGCAGATGAGCAGGCCCTGCAGCCCGATGGGCCCTGGGGCCTGTGTGGTGGTGCACGTATGTCAGGCCAACCCTTGCCTGCCGCCCTCTGAGTGCCTTCTCTGGAGACAGAGGTGGTGGTTCTTCCCTTCCTACGCTGTTCTTAGGCAGGTCCTGTTTCTCTTCTCTCAGGAAAAGCTCTCAGACCCTCCCTCTGCTCTGCCTGCTCCTCCCTCGGGCTCCTCCGGCCATTGTTAGGTCTCCTTTCCTCTTGGAGATGAATCCATTGTTGTTTACAGATGGGGCAAAGACAGGTGGTGGCCGAGCTATGGGGGCCCACCACAGGGCGTAAAAACTAGGAGAAGGAGTAGGAGAAGGAAATTCTCACAGCTGCCACCTTTCCTTATTTTTCTGGCTGGATCTTCTTCCTTCCTTCCTTATTTGCCTCGGGAAAAATGACTGTTTGTTCCCTTTTGAGGATTTACTGCATTTTCTCTGAACCACCTCCCCCCGCGAAGAATATACGAACCAGCCCTCTGCCTTAACTTGGGTGCTGCAATTAGAAGGCACTAAATATTTTTAGCCAGCTTAGTCATGTCATTGTGCTCTGGCTCAGCACCATCCTCTGGCAAGGATGTAAAAACAAGGTCTAAGTGAAGTTCTGTGCCAAGATTTTCCACAGATGCTGTTCTCAAGGGCAAACGGGCACTTTGAATTGTTCCCACACATGACCAGGTGCCCACAGTGCTCCTGGAGCTGGGCTGACGGTGCCCAAGACAGATAAACAAGGTGGCACGGGCCTCCCTCACGGGCTGACAGACACCAGCCAACAGATCGCTTCCATGAAACGTGGCAGAGGCCTCGTCAGGCTGTGGAATCAGGTGGCTGTGGTAGGCGGGTTGTGGAAGGTGACTGGGGATGTTATATTTTCAGAGGTGCCCTGGTGATTTTTATGCTCACTGAAGTTTGAGGACCACTCAAATGTTTAGGAAAGAATTGTCACTCAACTCTATTTTTTTGTAAATATTACATGTATATTCTTCATGTGAGGTGAAGGGTGTTTTAAGCTTCTGAATAATCCCCAGATGTAAGAGCAGGGCTGGCTGTTACGTCACACTCTCTGTGTTCTGGGCACGCGCAGTGGCCTGTACTTCCCATCTCAGTTCATTCTACCCTGAGCTCAGGACATGTGCACTCGCACCACATTTAGCAGATGGCAGTTGTTGAGGTTAGGTACCTGGACTGTAAATGCCTCTGACTAATGTCCCTCCATGACCCTGGCTGGGGGACATGTCTTCTGAGAGTCCCTGAGGTATCTGTGAAGTGCAACCCCAGGACCACGGCTCCATCTTTCCTGATTCCCATGGGAGCATGAGCCCTGGGCCTGCGGCGGCCTGTGTTGGAGGGGCAGCGGTGACGGGCAAGGCTGCTGGGGCCTGGCGTGTAGCAGCAGCAGCCTGTAAAGGAGATCCGGTGACCCTCGGCTGCCCCTCCCAAGGCTGTTTGTTGTCTTCTCCTCTCTCTGTTTACATTCCACCTTGTAATTAAGCAATCAGCTTTTTCACAGTGATTATTCACAGTCTCAACCCGCAAAAGCCACTTGATCTTTGGCTCCATACCTTCCAGTCAGAATGTCACCCAACACATGTGCTCATTACCAGTATCCCTGCCGCCCGCTTGGCATGTTCCCTCTGGAGACAGGCCAAGCCACGTGACCTTGGGAGCAGCTGTCCTACTAGTCCTGGCTGGAGTGACTGGTCCCTGGGATTTCTCTCCAGGAGAAGAGACTGGGCGGATTTTGTCCAGGTGTGCCCAAGACCATTCCTTGGGGGTGGGGACAGCTGCCGGGTGCACATTCTCTGGGGAAGGCACCTTGCCACCCTGGCCCGTGGAACGAAGCCAGCTCTCGAGGTGTCCTGCCCCCTCGGGCTCTTGCTGGCAGGCCTTGGCAGAGCTCAGTCTGTTGCCTGAGACGTTTTAAATGGCACCAGACAAAGCACTCGAGGATACGCTGTGCCAAGTGAGGGCAGCTGGGGGTAGACTCCATCAGTGCCATCCACCCTGACATTTATGTGGCAGCTGAACAAAGAGCCTGCCAGCCCACAGCCTGGAGTCTCTCACCTGCTTACTAAATAACTGCAAAGTGGAGGGTTAAAAAAAATATATATATATAATAATATATATATTATATATAATTATATATATAATATATATAAATATATATATAGTAATATATATGTTATATATAATTATGTTTTTTTTAGGGGATATAGTTCAAAAACTAGGGCTCCAAAAGCCATTCTTTCTTCTCAGTTGCATCTTTCTTTGCTCATTCCTGCCACTCATCTCTACCTTTCATCCTCCTCCTTGGCAGAGCTTCCGTCTCTGGGTTTTCTCTCCTTCCTTCCTTCCTTTATAATCATACTTTGACAGTCCCTCAATCCTGTGTGATCTGGGCAGGAGCTCAATTTGATTTGGTTGTCACATGTAGGGTGCACTGTGAGCAAAGAAAAGTGTCCCAACAGCTGACTGTGACCTCCTTGCTCACCATGTGGCTTTCAGGAGCTCCTGAAAGCCATGCAGACTTTCTAGTTCTTTCCATCTTCTTCCTACCCTACCCTGTCATTGGATTTTGTATGTGTATATTTAATCAGCAAAGGGGCAATGCAGAAGCAAACCAGAGGACAGGAAGAGGAAGTGGGAAGGGCAGGGTGAGGGAAGGGGGCCATGAGTGAGTCAGAGTGTTTCAGAAGAGGACACAGTCCACAGGGTCAGAGAGAAGAGCCCAGAGACCCACACTGCCAGCTAATGTTCGTTAAGTACTCCTTGCCAAGCATGGTGACCAGTGCTGGGCATACTGTGGAGGCCAAAACAGTCCTGGGAATGGCTCTCACGAAGTCATCTTCTAATTCAGACCCGAGCTATCTTTCACGTGCACACAGACCTCCACGTGCAATGCAAAGTCTGATCCAGTAGTTCTGGTGGGACTGAGATTCTGCATCTCTAATAAGCTCCTGGTACTGGTACTGGTACTGTTGGTCCATGTATCATGTGTTGAGTGACCAGGGCCTGAGAAGCAGTGAGTCATGAAAGAATTCAAGAGAGGTATCAACCCAAACCAGCCTATCAGGCAGGCTGGACAGAAGAACAGCGTAGAGTAGAAGGAAGGGCAGGCCTTTGAAGAATCAAGGAAGTGTCAGAGGGAGATTCAAAGACAGAGACAGGTAGACATGGGAACACAGACTAGGAGTAGAGCAGGCCCCAATGTCCAGTGTGTGAGTTCTGAAATGCAGGCCCCTGGGCTAAAGTAGCTCCTACTCCAGAACAGGCTCCCCAGAGCAGCCAGGTCAGCATGGATAAGGCCGTCATTGGGTGGAACCCAAGGAACTGGGGGATAGAAATGGTGAGGGCCTCTGAATTTGGTCCTACCATGTTGGAAGAGGAAGGAGAGACAGAAGATAAACAATTCAATAATGTCTTAGCTAGAATGTGCTAAGAGTTCGTGATTAATAAATTGTACGGATCATATGGAGAAACAACGTGTTTTATTTTCAAGGAAATCCTGTATCTCAAGCCGGTAAACCAAGGTTAGCAGGTTCTTAAAGGACCCCCTGAAACAGAGATAAAAATGGTTTGCATTCAGCCTGATAATACATAGAAACTATGTAGATGGGTAAGGGTACCTGAGAACAGTTGTTCCTGTATAACCGAAAGATTCTCCCTGTAGTTTAAATCTGCCCAAAGGAATGAGGCTCTCCGGGTTCCCGTCACCATTGCTCTGGCAGGAGGGTGGTTAAGCCAGTAGGGGTTCCAGGGAATGGCGGACCTGAGGTTGGCTCTGTATGGACCTCTCCTCTGCTCCTGCCTCAGCCTTCAGTGGGGCACACCGTGGATAACACCGTGATGAGATGCAGTCCTGTGCCTGGCTCTCAATAATCAGAAAAGTCTATGCAACCAAGAGCAGGGTCAGTGGCTCAGTGGCTCTGTCACCCGAACTCTTGCTGTGAGAAGGCACGTGGTGGTGGCGGGGAAAGGAGAGGTGCCATCTGTTTATGTCCCTGCCTGACTGGTGCTGCCTTCCTAGAGCCCTTTACCCCACCTCTCCCTGGCCTCGCAGGTGGGTTCCTCGGGGTCCCTTGATCCCATCAGTGTATGACACAGTGTGATTAGAGGGGGAGCAGCAGGCAGGAGGGAAGAGGCCAGGTTTACTGTGCAAGCAGGGAGGCCCGCGACCACTTCAGAGGCTCCCGAATCAGGCCTCACCCTGGAGGAGGAAGTAAGCAGGCCTGCTTCTCTCCATTTTAAAAGAGAGCTGAAGTATGACCAGGGAGAAGTGGGGGACTCCACAGGAGTGAGCCTGCTGGGCCCTGCAACAGACTTCCAGGACCTGGGGGTCTTGAAAGACAGGAAGGACTTCCATGTCCCTGGGATATCGAGTGCGAGCCCACATGGAGGCTACCTGTGGGTGCTTCCTTCCTCCTCCTGCTGGATTCTTCCAGCCTGTGCCATTCTGGGATGACCAGGGATCCTTCCAGTTGCAGGACTCACAGCATCCCAGCTCCCCACATCCGAAGTTTGCTCAACTGCTTGGCCTCCCTGGTGTGGGCAAGGATTCCTGTAGGGCCCATGGTAGTCGGTCTGGTCCCAGGCACAGTCCTGAAGTGCCTTCTGCTCCAGCTGCTGAGCCGGCTCATAGATCCCAGTGGTGGGCTCTCTGGGTTCAGGTGCCAATAGTGAGGAAGATCCTGTAAGCCATGGCTGCTGACTCCAGGACAGGAGTCAATCAACAGGTGCAGGATTCCTTACGCCAATGCACCAGGCTTTAGGTGGGAATCATGGGGCCACAGAAGAACATGAGACCTTGTTCTTATGTGAGCAGCTCAAGGAATACTTAGCTTACCTGAAAAGTCCAAACATAGCCCCTGAGAGACAAAATGTAACCTGTCAAAGATCCTGAGCCACACACAAGGGCCAGTTACTGTCAGCAGACACGTGCCTGAGTTGGCCCTGGCGCTGGCTTGAAGACTGTAGATTTCTCTTGGGATGATCATGGTCCACTGTGTAAATCACCTTCCATGCTCCTGGGAGTCGGGATGGAATTGCTTTGAACAAGCCTCCAATTCCACAGCCTACAGAAGTTCAAAGCCTTTCCTAAGGTTCTTACTAATCTCCGAAACAGCTCGACTTGTGCGAAGATGACATTTACATTGTCTGGCTGCCTTTGCCTCTTGAATTCCAGCTTTCCTGGGTGATACCTGTCTCCACTCCATGTTGACCCCGACATGAGACGCAGATCTTTTTAAAGGTTTTTCCTCAACCAAAAACTTTTATTAAGTACTGTGCTTTCAGGGTATTGTACTGAAGATCCTGGGGGAGGCCAGACTTCTGCCGTCTTGTGGTCTCCCCGGCTCCTTCCTCCCCTTCACAAATCTGCATCTCACTCCTTGGCTCTGAAGCCTCCCTTCTGTTTTGCCAAATGGCCTTGCCCTCTTCAACAGCTTGGTGCCCTTGGGCTCCTGGCCTCCGGGGCATGGTAAGAAGGCTCTCCTTCCTATCATAGACCCTCTCCAAAGTGTGCTGTCAACGAACAGCTCTTCTGAAGGGAAATTTGGCCACTGCCTGTTATGGTGATACAAACTTCACTTTGCTGCCGTAAAATTGGATGGACTCTGGGAGACAGTCATCCTCTGTTTCTAACCAAGGAAGCTGGAACAGTGAAGTGAAATGGGTACCCTCGGATGTGGATTGGAGCTTCTGTCCACAAGTGGAAATCCTTCTTTTCCAGGAAGCCTCAGTTCTGCTCTTGAGGCCTCCCAACTGGTTGATTCTGGTCCCTCCAGCATGTCTAGGATAATCTCCTTACTTAACGTCAACTGATTATGGACTTCAATCACATCTACAAAATACTTTCACCCAGACACCTAGACTAGCTCTTGGTTGAAAAACTGGAAACTGTAGTCTGGCTAAACTGACACATAAAACTGACCATCATGCCACCAGGCCAGGAGTTCCTGTGGGCAGGGCTATGGTTTTATCCTCATGACTCCATCTCTGTATTCATGGGGTCTGGCACCAACCTACCCAAGACAGACACTCAGCCACTTTTTATTAAATGAATGTTACCAGTGGAGGCCAGATGCTAGAGTCCCTTGAGGGTAAGGCTCGGTTTTTTGGATCATGGGAGCCATTGTAGGCTCTTGAGCAGGGGGGGCAGGAGGGATGCCCGGCTGCTTCCTTTGTTGGAGCCCTGTGCCAGCCAACAGTTCTGTCTGAGAAGGGGAGGGATGGAGTCTGATCCCCACATTCCCTGTGGGTGGATTGCTCTTGTTCAGGGAGACATTTCTCTTGAGTTCTCTGTAAAGGGTAGAGACACCCTTGGGAACGTGTTCCAGACAGGTTGCTAAATTTAATCCTCTGCCATTTTTATAAAAGCAAAACCAAACCATGATATTTTATCCTACAAGTATGCCCAGGCTCTTGGAGAAAATGGGTTCCCACTGTGGTAGAGTCAGAGGGGACCCTGGAGGAATCCTGGAGGGCTCCTTTCTGGTGGCTACTACTCTGGAGGAGGGAGCTGATGTCTTGGATAATATACCCAGTGTAGGGCACTTGCAGAGCAGATGCCAGGCTACCTAGAGTCCCTGTCCCCGAGGCTTCTCTCCCAGTGACATTAACCACGCTATAGTGAGCACCAGGCAAGGGCTTTTCACATTGTGACCAGAAAACAAAGAGCAAGATATATTTACAGGGACAAATGAACCCACCCAGCCACCTATTTGCAGACCACACAGGCTCAAAGCTTTAGTAAAACTTCTGCTAGTCAATCTGATTGCCCTGAAGAGCCAGGGGTGCTCCTACAGACAGATCAAGCTCGCCTGACCCAGGAAGGCACTGACCAGAGGACAACAGTAATCGGAATGTGGAAAAATGGATGGCCATTCTTGAGAGAAGTCATCAGGCCCTGGAGTTTTGCAAGCCATTTCCTTAAGCTCTTTGAAATGGTATCCCTGATATTGTGAAGTTCTTCTTCATGCAGATTTCTTCTCTCCATGTCCCAGTGACTGAACTTTTTCAGGCTACCTCCCCACCAAGACATCAACTTTTCCTCTGAAAGGATTTAATATTGGCTTCAATCACATCATGATTAGAATTCTTAATGAGATTTAGGGGTCTCCTGCTGCTCTTGGGATTTCCTGAGGCTTGAAGTTTTCCTGTCGGGTCTAAAGACCCTCAGAATGGAGCCTCTACACATTCCAACATGGGATCCGACTGAACCCTAGGACCTGGGAGCCCCAGGCCAGGTCAGCCCATCCTGTGGTGCTGGGCGGCTCAAACTAGGAGAGTTTAGTCCCTTCCACCAACATTCACTGAGCCCTCCCAAGCCATGGCCTGTGTGTCGGAGGAGTTGAATGTGACTTCTTTCCTCCAGGACCACTGCAGATTTGTGGAGACAGAAACAGGCTGTGAAGGGGGGTGGTGCCAAGTGGGCCTGGAGGAAAGGCACCAAGCCCACTGTGGAGGGGACAGGCTGCCAGAGGTGGAATCCCCTGGACAGAGTCTTGAACAGCAAGAAGAGTGTTCAGGTAGAGAAGTGAAGCAGAGAGAAGGACATGCAGCGTGCAGGAACAGGACATGCAGATCACACAGCTGCAAGCCACAGGAGGCGGTGCTCTGGCAGGCAGAGGAGAGGCCACAGCCAGCGTCTTGGCCACACCTGGGAAGGGGGTGCAGGTCAGGCGTGGCTTCTCAGGTGCCTCGCTATGCTGTGTGAAGGACAGGGAGGAAGACGAGCCCGGCTCTCTGGTTAACGATGATGTGCCCTTGACCCAGGAGAGGAGAGGACAGGAGGAAGGGTACTTGAGATAAATCATCAGGCCCTGAAGTTTTTGTACCGTTTCCTTAAACTGTTTGAAATGGCATCCCTGATATTGTGAAGTTCTTCTTCGTATCTGGCCTCCATCTCTCTCTCTCTCAGGGCAAGTTCATTCCCCAGCACAGCCACTGCTTCCGTCCTGTGGATGCCGCCTCTCCCCAGCTCCGGAGAAGTCTGGAGCAAAGACCCGTAGACACAACCTCCGTTTTGCCCTGTTGCATCCAGAACTTGTCTCAGATTCGCAGTTACTCTAATAGGAGGCATGGCCGGTTGCTGGCTAAGGGCCTTCAAGAGCTGGGGACTCCTCTCGTAGGCCTCTTGCCCGGTTTGGCTTCTCAGCTAAGTCCTTCGCCGCGTCACGTTGGTTCACCTCCTGGCTCCCTCAGCATCAAGAAGGAGCTGTGGTCAGGAGATTGACAATGCCACACTGAGGTGCAGAGACCACGGTTCACAGGGTCTGCCACATCCCCAGGCATGATGCAGGCCGTACCCTTATCCTTGGTGGGCATCTTTTGGCTCCCTTGTCAGCAGAGCTGATCATACGACTCTCTCGCCTCATGATTCTGGGTGGAATCTTCCGGATCTGAGAGGGTGCCTCTGGAAGGCTCTGGGCCTAAATAGGATGAGACACAGGGCATGGCTTCGGGGGCAGCAGGCAGGACTTGACCACGTTTAGTCTTATTCCCTAAAGATGGCCACCCTGCTCTCTCATGTTTGGGGGGGTCTGGAGCTGAAGATGGGGGTGTATAAGTAAAACACCCAGACCCTCTGAGGTGGTCCTCATCTCCAGACAAGAGAAAGAATGAGAAATCTGCTTTGTTTCTGTCCCCTTCAAGCCCTGAGAATGAGGCCACAGAATTGTAGGTTCATCTTTTCTGTACCTCACGGGGCCCTGTACTGTGTTGCTATAACAGAACACCCAAGACTTGGTCATTCATAAAGAACAGAGATTTATTTTTCACCATTTGGGAGGCTGGGAAGTCTGAGGTTGAGAGGCCACATTTGATAAGAGCCTCTTGCTGTCGGGCAGCCAGAGCTCTAGAATTTCCATGCCTGCTGCAGCCAGCACTCTCTGCTTTCTTCTCTATTATGTCTGGGGACTCCATGTGGAATTTCATTTAAAGACATTTTCTCAGTTTTTAAAGTTTGAAAACTTTTGGGCAGAGTAGTCCCTAAGATAGCTTCCATGTTTTCCTCTGTGACTCTGAGCCAGGTCTCCGCCATGATCCAGTGTTCTCTCCATCACTAGGCCCAGGCAAGGAGGAGGTTTCTCTCAGGGTTGGGACAGTCTGCCTCAGACCAGTCGCCTTCACCTGTTCAGGAGCGTGTCCTCAATGCCGATGGCGGGGGACTGCCATTTCTTTATCTTGGCCTTGGAGGTTGCAGGCGATCAGTAACAGGGGTGGGGCAAGCCGAGAGACCACCAGAAGGCTCGTGGCCAAGACACTTGACTTGGACACTGCAGCCCATTGACCCCTGGACCCTGCAGGGGAGAAGGTATGGTGGGGTAGCCCCTGGACACTGAGGGAGGACTGTGCTAGGATGGTGTCTTTTTTTGTTTTCACTTTTTAATTTCATTCTTCTTAGTTATACATGACAGCAGAATGCATTTCTATTCATTGCTCACAAATAGAGCTCAACATTTCAGTTCTCTGGTTGTACCTGATGCAGAGTGGCACCATTTGTGCAGTCATATGTGTACCTAGGGTAATGATGTCTGTCTCATTCCACCATCTTCCCTGCGTCCATGCTCCCTCCCCTCTCCGCCCTCCCCTTTGCCCAATCCAAAGTTGCTCCATTCTTCCCATGCCCCCCGCCACTTATCCATTATGAATCAGCATCCACTAATCAGAGAAAACACTTGGCCTTTGTTTTTTGGGGGATTGGCTTACTTTGCTTAGCATGATATTCTCTAACTCCATACATTTACCTGCAAATGCCATGATTTTATTCTCTTTTAATGTTGAGTAATATTTCACTGGGTATATATGCCACAGTTTCTTTATCCATTCATCTCTGAAGGGCATCTAGGTTGGTTCCACAGTTTAGCTATTGTGAACTGAGCTGCTATGAACATTGATGGGGCTGTATCACTATAGTATGTTAATTTTAAGTTCTCTGGGTATATGCTGAGGAGTGGGATAGCTGGGTCAAATGGTGGCTCCATTCCAAGTTTTCTAAGGAATATTCATACTGCTTTCCAAAGTGGTTGCACCAATTTGCACTCTCACGAGCAATGTATGAGTGTACCTTTTCCCTCACATCTTTGCCAACACTTATTATTTGCTTGTGTTCTTGATAACTGCCATTCTGACTGGATTGAGATGAAATCTTAGAGTAGTTTTGATTTGCATTTCTCTAATTACTAGAGATGTGGAACATTTTTCATATATTTGCTGATCAACTGTATATCTTCATCTGAGAAGTGTCCAGTTCCTTAGCCCATTTATTGAAGGGTTGTCTGTTTTTTGGTGTTATATATAGGATGATGTCTTTGGGTCCCAAGATGAAGCTCCAGTTCCACACTGTCACCAGCATTTGGGCGGGTGCCCTTAGGACAGGTTCTGGCTAGCACAGGGAGGCTAGACAGGGAACGTGGTGGGTGGTCCAGGTGTCAGTTCAGCCCTTTGTTCACTGGGTTTGGAATCTTCAACGTTTTGCCACTTGCTTTCCTCTCATTTAGAAGCAGAGGGCCTTGTAATAAAGCCTAGACATCCTGAGCCTCCTTAGTCGTTGGCGGTGGCAAGTGCTGAGAGTATTCTGTGATTTCTGAGGGATATCTCTTCACATCCAGTGCAGCCATCCTCAGCCTTTCTTCCCTCCACAAAGCAAGTTGTCCCCATGTCAGAGGGAACCATATGGTACCTGAAAAGAAGAATCAGTGGAGTGGGTGTGGGCAGCAGAAGTGAAGGCATCAGCCTGGGTTGTCCACGGCTGCACTGGATGTCTGAGTGCCCTCTAGAGGCCCCCCATCACCGTGGCCACCAAGAATGAAAGTAATCTCCATGTGCTCTCTCTGGATGCGTCTTTCATGCCTTGTACTCAAGATTCAAAGTCCTGACAGAAGACATGTGGTTGGCAGAGCTTACACACGTACCCTCCCTGGCTGTACATGTTGAGGTGGTTTCTGGACCCTTTTACTTCCATACTGAGAGGTGGCCAATGAGAGGGAGAACTTCTGTCAAGACTCCATAAAATCAGGAAAAAGCCAAGTGCACATATGCAATTTGGACACGTAGCAGGAACTGCCAGCTAAGCAACAGCACCTGGACGCAGAGCTGGACGGTGTTTCCCAGCCCCCCTTGCCATCGGTGTGGCGTGTTCTAACCCATGAACAGGAGTGGAGCAATGCCATTCCCCACGGTCCCTTTCATGCACGTTCCTGCACATGCTCTTCCACGACCCAACCCCCTGCGGCCCCGGCTGGCTGCGGCCCAGCATTGTCTGAGAGCCAATAGGTAGAAGATGCCTGTTGCTCAAGATGCAAGGGACTTGGGGGCCTAAACCACAGCCTGGAGGAGAGGTTCTGTCTAGACTATTGAGTGAAGAAAGAAATGCACTTATTATGTTAAACCATTGTAATTTTGAAACTTACCTGGTTCTGTCCAGCGTCACCTTAAATGAATATAGGGTGCTATTAGGAACAGGGATGGAAGCCGGGCAGTAGAACAATGTGCACCTCTCTACATCTTACAGAGAAAAAGTCCATAGAGGAGGCTGAGATCAGACTGGAGAGGGTCCTAGATGCCTAAATGTCCGGTGGTGAACGCAAACTCGTTAGATCTTTGTTCTTTTTTGTCATCATGACACCAGTCAGAATGGGGAGAGTGAGAGATGGAAATTCTCTCCCTGGTCTTTTGGATTTGTTTGTTTGTTTTTTTGCTGAAGCAAATACATAAACACTGAAAGAGGAGGGTGAGTAGACAGAGCACCTAGGATTTTCAGGGCAGCGCCACTACCATATGTGATACTAGCACTGTGGTGGTGGACAGTGTCATTGTACCCTATCCAAACCTGCAGGATGTACAGCACCAAGGGTGAGCCCTGATGGAAGCTGTGGACTTGGGAGATAATGATGAGTGGGTGCAGGTTGGACAGTTGAAACAAACGCCCCACGGAGATGCTAAGAGAGGGATGGTCTGGGCTTGTGTCCGGGCAGGGAGTATTTGGGAATCTCTGCTTGATTTGTCTATGAACCTAAAAGTGACCCAACAGTAAAGTCTATTAAAAAAACAAACAACTGAAAGGTTAATGCTGGGCCTTTCTATGTGTCCATTTTTCATTCATTTTTTTCCAGTTTTGCATAGGTCACTTTTGGGCACCAAATTTACCCAAGACAAACTCTTCAGGAAGACAGAAGCCATGTCTCAAACATTCGGCCTCTCTTAAGCCCAGATCCCAGTACTGGGTGGGCAGAGCGAGCTCTCTGTGTTTGTTTAGGGGTTGATTCACCTCAGCCCCTTCCATTCCTACCCCTGTGGGACCTGTGAGGGTCATTTTCTCCCCACTGAGGACCTCTTCTGGGTGAAGGAGGGGAGACAAGGGTCTTCAGGTCAGATCCATGGCCTTCCTGCGCCGTGCCCCCGTGTTGAGTGGGATTGTGGGAGGGTTGGTCTGAGTTTGGTCCCATCATTAATATTCTTTTGCATCCCTAGAGCTCCTGATACTCCAAGATGACCTTCACTCACATGGAGACTCTCCTCACAGCAGCAGACTTCAGTCTGGGCAACTCAAGTCAAGGGCGGCTCAGAGATGTCTGCATTTCACCCAAACCAAAGGCTTCTTGTGGCCTTGAACATTTCGCTGTTGTAGAGAGGAGGGGGCTGGCACTGACTGATATTGGAGCTTCCTTATTAAAAAACAGTGAATACATAGAACTTGGCCCGGCCAGTCGTGTCCGGCTGGGATGGTTTTGGAAAAGCCAGGAGGCTGCCTTCATGGAACCTTCGACTGCTCCCAGAGAACCTGGGCCTTTTCTGATTGTTTCGAGGCTCTGACTCTGACTTTCCAACAAGGTTCATGGCTACAGTAAAGACGTTCAGAGTTCTTAAAAAGTCCAGGTGTGGAGAAGAAACGGGAGCCCCCGGGGTTCCTTTTGTCCCCGCTTGGTGTTCCTCAGACCTGCTGGCTGCCTGTCCTGGGTGCGCTCAGGGCCTGCTGTAGGCTTCACTTTCATACCTGGGAAATCCATTGTAGGTAAACACGAAGCTTTCATGAAGTGACAGTGGGGTTTCCAGCTTCAGCTTCCCCTGTCCCTGCTCCGGGAGGTCCAGTGACGGTGTCTGAGTGCCAACTCCAAGGGTGACAGAATGCAGAGAGCGGCGCTGAATTGAAGAAGGGTGAGCCTCCCTGAGGGCAGGGCGGAAGAGAAGAGTGGCCGCCTCCTGCTCAGGCTGCCTTGCTTCCTCCCCAGGGCCTGGCTGGAGCCTCAGGATGGGAGCTGGCCAGCAGCCCTTACGAATGCCAAGGATCCCTGTGTCCTCCAGCAAGCACTGAGGGCCCCTCCGGCAGCAGCCTAGTGGTGGCGGCTCTGGCTGCAGCTTTGCCAATAGGAGCTCCAGGTTTGGGCAGGGCTGCCGGCTCTATATGACGCAGTGCTGCTGATAGTGGCAGTGGCCCTTGGTGCTGGGGCCATGGTGGCCCCGCTTGTCCCTCGGAGTCATGATGCAGGAGAGGGAAGGGCCCAAAGTTGGTGGCAGTCCTTTTAGGTTTGCGGTACCAACCTTGGCCGGAGCCTTGGGGATACCAGCAGCCATGTGGTGACAGAAGCGGGCATCCGTGAAGATGCCAGGTTTTAAAAAGGGAGACATTTCTGACCATGTAGATAGGGTGTCGGGAAGACATCCTCACTGAGAGGACAAGGAGACTGAGAAGAATGTGCCGAAGGGGCAGGTTCCCTGGGTTGTACCAACAGGACAGACCCAGCTGGAGGCCCCGCCCATACCTTGAGGGAATGAGTCTCTCTCTTTCCCTGGCCCTGGCTCTTTTTTAAACAAATTCTCTACATTTTACTTTCCTAGGCCAAAGGAGTATTGGCATAATTTGTTCCCCATAGCTCAATTCAGGTTCATTCAGTTCAATAGTATTTATTGAGTGCAGCGGTCCTGAGCCTGGAATATGGAGAATGTGTGTAGAAGGCACACACTGTTTTTGCTCCAAAGAGGTTGATAATCTATTGGGGCTGGAGGCGGAACAAGCCTAGTAAACGCATGTCCACCACTCACACATCCCTCCGGATACACACACTCACCTGCACAGACACACACAAGCACACACCTACACACACTCATACCCCGTTCAAGGGTTACATGCCTTTAAAACACCTTAGGAAAGGAAGGGTAAGTGTGGAGAGTTCTGCTCTCCCTAGAACCCCCAGGGAAGCTCAAATAAGGCACCCTTTTGTCCCCACAGGAGAGAGGCGAGAGGCACTTCCCATTTGTCCTGCCTTTTTCCCCTTAAAGTACAGCTCAAGGCTGTGCGAGGCTTGCCCACAGGCTAAGGCCGTCAGATGATGCTGTGGGCTGAACTGTGTCCCTCTGCTACCCAGGACAGTGACCTTATAGGAAACAGGGTCTTTGCAGATTTTATGATCAAGCAAAGATGAGGCCAAACTGCCTTAGAGTGGGTCCTAACCCAAGGACTGATGAATCTGAAAGCAGAGGGAAGTCTGGATGCAGGCCGGCAGACCCCGGTGCAGACCCAAGGGCCGCAGCGGCAGGCCAGAGAATGCCAAGGAGCACCAGCAGCCAGCAGCCGGCCGACTGGGAGAGCGAGGAAGGAGCCTCCTCTGGCTTCAGCGGGTGAGCAGCCCAGCGGAGGCCTTGAGCTTGGGTTTCTGCGTCTTCTGCAGCTGTGAGGCAATGCATTTCTGTCATTTCCAGGCCCCCAGTGTGCGGAAGCTTGTTCTAGCAGACAGAGGAAATGAGCACAGACAGAATACTCTTCCTGCAGAAGGGGGGAAAAGATGTGAAAAGCATGTGCCATTTTCCACCTAGTTGATGGGGGAAGATGACCACGGAGTGTCCTTTCATCAGGGTTCCCCCTCAGGACACCCCAGCACTGCTCTCTCCTCATCCTGCCCTCGGGATTCTGTGTGTGAACAGCTCTTCTTGTTCACTATTCTTTTGGTGACACTTCAGACATGCGAACATGGCACATGGGGATGTGCCTTTCCCCAAGATTCGTCTGCCTGCAGCAGCTCATCTCTCCAAGACTGATGTATTCACTGTAAAGGAAGCTCAGGAGGGACCTTCAGCCAGCCAGTCCTGGGGCCCTGCCACCTGGCACTAGGGCGGTGGGCATGTGCGCACCACATGTGGCACCTTTGGGATGGCCCTACCAATGCCTATTGAGGGCACAAGAACACTTCGTATTTTCTAGTTGCCGTGGGTCAGTAACACACACACACACACACACACACACACACATGCACATACACACAATTGCTAATGTCAGAGGTCCCAGTTTCGCTCTACTGAGGGTCAGACACTTTTTGCATAGGATTCTTCCTGTATTACCTATGCAGTGCTATCTTTTAACTCCTGCACCTCTTACCATGTGGGCTATTCTACTAAACAGAAGCAGTTAGTGACAGATTTGGAATGCCAGCTCTTTGGAGTAGAAGATTCTTTAAAACCTGTTATGTTCTGTGGGTAGATATTCAGGTCACATATCTCTCCCACTCTGCAAGCATATGAGCTGAGCAGATGCCCGAGGTACAGCATGATTGAGAAGTGAGTGATCTTATTATTGGACTTAGTGACCTGGGAATGCATAGAAATGAAAAGAATTTTTTTTTCATTTTTTCAAGGCATAATTTCTATTTCCAGCCCCTCCTCACGGATGGCGCCACACTCATGTCCCTGACCACAGGACACATGGCCCTGAAGCATGCCTGTCTGAGGAAGCTCTTCCTGCATCTTTCCAAATAATCCCACAAGTGGAGAAGCAGACTATGGAGTCTGTCTCCTGAAGTCCGGGCAGATCCCCACCCTGCAGCTCAGCTCTGTTCAGATATCTCATTTTCTCTCCCAGGCCTTCCTAAATCCTGTTTATCCTGCGCTCTCTCTCGCCCACCTGTTGACTGGCATGTTCCTTGCACCCTGGATGTTTCACTCCACCGCCCACCTCTCCCTTGCCTGTACTTACTATCTACTCAGCTGCTCTTGATACCAGATAATTTGGTTTTTGATCGTCGGGCATTAGATGGATTTAAAGGTGTCAGTTTATTGCTTTCTAGATTACAGTCAAACCCTCTTAATATCACTGTTGTCTCAGCCCAGTCCCCCATCTTGCCCAAGGGGGGAGGGTGGAGGGGGTGGGAAGAGCCTTGGGCCTTGCCACTTCCTTCTCGGCCTCTGGAGGCGCTCTTGCCACAGCCTACCAGGGCCTTCTCCCCCCTGCATCCTCCTGGAGAGTGCCGGCTGCCCTGTGCTCACCTACGAGCACATCCTAACAAGCACTGCCTCACGCTGAGGGCTGGCTCCTACCCCAGCTTCTGCAGCTGGGTTTCTTTCCTCTTGTTGTTATTAAGCTGAAGATTAGAGACCCCGGGTAACCAGGGGTGATAGCAAAAGTTCATGGAACTTCTGGGCTTTGGCTCAGTTTCTGTTTGGAGTGAAGAAATTGTGTGTGTTTGGGTAGGTGGAAGGTGATGAAGGAGGGAGAGTTTTGTCTACATTTGGCGGTTCAAGAGCAGTGAGCTGTGGATTCCACGAGAGGAAAGCCCTGGTCAAAGTATTGCTATTTGAATGGGCCCTGTTTGAGCTTTATGTCTCTGTCTGTCAGTATTCTCATCCACGATATGGGTACCTGTCCTAAAAAAGGCTGCTATGAAAAATGAATGATACACATGCAGGCATCCATAGGTGTGTATATATGTAAGAATATATCCATATGTATCAGCTCAGAACAGAGGTGCTGGGTTTCTGGTGAAATACTAAATACATGTTATTTATTTAAATGACGGTTATTGCATAGGAACCACAGTCCTAGAGATATGGGACCTTGTGCTCCATAACTTTTTTGCTGTGTGAATATAGTCATTTTTTAAATACTATGTTATGACCATTTATTATTTGTATTTTAATCATTATTATTTATCATCAATTATTTGATATCTTTGAGCCTGTGCAACCTCACCAGGAATGAGGTTGAGAATGGCTGTTCCACATCCTTCATAAAGGTCAGATGAGATGTAAATGTACAGCATAAAGTGATCCTCCAGGCCAAGGAGATGCAGAGGCACTCCTGGCAGCCTCGCCAACCAGCTGCGTGGTGCACAGACATCTGACTGCATGGGTACTTCTCTTTCCTGCCATACCTCTGTTCTCGTACTGTGGTCCTAGCAGTGGCACTCTCCTGGTACCCACAGTACTAGCCATCTACCAGCACTAGAGAACTACTAGTAAGACTGTGGTCAAGACCAGTGGTTTTCCATAGGAAGTGAGGAGAGGGGCTGGTATGAAAGATTTTAACTAGTTGTGCTTTTTGGTCAAATCATTTTACCAACACCTTGTACTGATTGGGTTGAGACAGATGCCATGCAGGGAGCTCAAAGGTTCTATAAGTTCCAAGGAGCACCCACATGTCAAATGACCAATGCCACGTCTAGCTTTCTTGAGTCTTGTGGCTAGGTCTCAATAATGACACCGGGGCCATACTCCAGGATGAAACAGATGCTCATGGAAGACAGGGAGCGTGCTTTCCTTACGAGGGCTGGGTTAATGAGCTTGGCTGTCAGCAAGAGGCCCTTTCCGTACAACAAGAAGTGACAGCCATTGCTTATGCACAGGTCAACCAATGAATAGGAGGCCCATATAGTACTGGAGGCAAAAGGAGTCTTTAGTCCATGGAACACAGTAGCTTAAAATTCTGACCGATGGGCAAACAGGGGCACTTAGGTCTTCCTGAAGGACCCCTGGACGAGAAGTGGAAACTAGACTCATCCAGAGGGGTCAAGGTGGGGATGTTCCTTCCCTCTTGGGACCTCGGCAGCCTCACCTGTCAGGTGGAACAGACGGTGTGGCTGGACAACATGAGTTCTGAGGCTCTTTTCAGCTCCAACATTCTACAAGTTCATTATTTCCTTTCTTCTAGATACCTCTGGCGAGCAGCCCAGACTAAAACGGTCTCTGTGAAGGATCCAGTTACCTACTTTCTTACCAGGGCTTTTCATTCATCTTCATTCTCTGGTACAGGATAAATATATGCTCTCAGCTACTTAGAAAACTCTGCTCCTCAATTTCTCTTCTTAAACATTTAAATAAATGAAATCTGGAATGTGAAGTTCTTAGCTCGATGTCTGGCTCATAATAATGGATTCATATGGGTGTATAATATACAGATTCTCCTAATAATGTCTTCCTCCGACTTTTTCTTTAGTTTAAATATCTGTGTCATTTAAAAAATATTTTTCTTTTGTGAAATCAAGGGCCCCTTTGCATGTTCTTTGCGAGGAAAGGTTTTTTTTTTTTTTTTTTAATTTTCCCTAAGCACCTCCTACTTGAATGTAGGAGGGTCCCAGTCACTTCAAAGTACCTGGCACTGTATCAGACTCTGACTAACACAAGGCATCTGTCTTCAGATTACAGTCGACAAAGGCCCCAGGAACATGTGTTTTCTGGAGATCTAGGCTTAGCTCAATTCCAATAGGATGTGTGAAGTTGGGATGTGGATACAGGCAGGGAGAGCTTACCTAGGAGGTCAAAGAAACTCAAAATCTGACTTTGAGATGCTGAGTTGACACCTTCCAACAGTGCTATTCCATATGAGAAGTGCAACTCCATTTCAGATAGGCTTGCACTTTGAATCTGGACTACTCTAAATTTGCAAAGCAATTCCATGTGGGTCCCCACTCACGCGTGTTAATAACAAGGAAAGTGGAGTGTTCACCCACTCTTCCTGTGGCCCAAGATGCCTGCAGCCTTAGGCCTCACTTCTCATCCTCAGAGTGCACGCCAAGGGGTGCAGAGTCCAGAGTGGACATGATTATTTTTAAAGGTGGAAATGTCAACTCAAGGGGTTATAAATGGGAAGAGTGGCAGGTCCCTGCTGGACCAAGATTAGAACCTGTGCTCCTTGACCTGTACAGAGGCCTTACAGATGATCTTGGGACAGGGCTGGGACAAGTAGGAGTTCAACCTAACTTGGACCCAAATATTCTCTCATTTCAGAAGCTCCACCGAGAGTCTTTGTATTTGTTCTAACTGGGCAAAGTTTTCTACTTACTACTTACTACCATATTTTGATAGGCAACATGCTACGGCAGGGAGAACCCAGAGCTTTCTTTCACTTGGAGAGCTTGACTAGAGAGGGATGGGAGCCACAGGAGTGGTTGTCTCCCATGACAGGAGTCTCCCAGTGTTGGGCCTTCTTACCTGGTCCGTATCTAAATCTTGGAATCTTACCAATCTTACCACCATCTCTCTACCAAGAGACAGGCACACACAGGCGGACAAAAATGGTGTGTGTGTGTGTGTGTGTGTGTGTAGGGAAATGTTGGAATAAATAGCACAGAAAACAGCATGAGAGGACCTTTCTACTTGAGGAGAGAAGAGGACTAAAGCTGAGAGAGAGAGAGAGAGAGAGAGAGAGAGAGAGAAAGGAGATAAGTTTTTCCTATAGAGAGATAGATTAAAACAGATGAAAAGAGGTACAGGATGGGAATATTGAGGGCCATAAAGAAAAGCCAGACATGGAGCCACCGTGCCAGTGGGTGCTGGTGATGGCTTTCTGAAAATTGGAAAGATGCTCCTTTGGCCACTCTGGTGCCTGTGGCAAAATTTGTTCCATATTTGTGGCACTTGAGCTAAAATAGTAGCCGACCCTTTCTTTAAAGGGTAATAACTTCTAACGCTGATCCAGATTGCTGTTGCCAGCAGGGACTCGGCGAGACAGATGCCCTGTGGCTGAAGGATTAGCAGGATTCCCAGTGTGCCAGCCTCGGGGAGGGAGGGGAGGCAGGGCCGAGGCAGGAAGAAGAAAGAGGCTGGGGAGGCAGGCGATGAGATGCAGGGAGTTGGCGCAGTCTCTTCTTCCTTCATTTAGCAGGGATTTAATGAGCTGCCTCTGGATGTCAGTCACTGTTCTGGTCACCGTCATCTCTGTTAATCTTCACAGTAACCCCGTGGCATATTTTCTTTGTCTTATAGGAGGGTGGGGGGAAAAAGAGCTCAGAGTATATTTTGAAAGGTGGAAGAGAGAAGGCTTAACTTCTGTTCTGCCTGATTCAAAACCTTGCTGCTTGCCATAAAGCATGCTACGAGGGAACTAAAATTGACTAGGATATAAAATGTGCTCTCCGTGGCAATATTTATGGAATATGTTTGCTTGAGCCAGGGACTGTTCCAGGCTGTGGGGCCTCGGCTCAGACAGAGGCCCTGCGCTGCAGGAGAGCAAGTCCAGAGGAGGGCGGAGCAATGAGCTGGAGGGTGGGCTAGGAAATGCCAGCAGGGGACCAGGGGTGTGATGAAACACAAGGCTGGGGCCCACTGGGAGGTGGCCACTCTGAGGAGAGGCCTCGCTGAGGGGCAGCCTCCCAGCGGTGGAGGGGGCAGGACCACACCTATGCAGGTAGGTGTGCACATCTGTGGAGGTTCTACTGTGTTTCAGATGCAGCTTTTGAAACTCCAGCCATCATTTCCGCTAATCAGCACAGTGTCCTGAGAGGGCATCGTCATCATGACCCTGTTTGGGGGAGGAATTGGGGTGTGGAGAGAGTGACTAGGCAGAGCTGCTCAGCAGAGAAGTAGTTCAAGAGAAGCTTAACCCCAGGTCCACTGACCCCAGGTCTAGGGTCCCGATGATCCCCTTCACCACAGAGACATTTTCTTGGCAGACCTGACAAGGCCCTCAAGAGTCAAGAGCACAGAGTCCTATTAATGTTTAGCTAAGCAAGAGGCAGGGGGCAGATGCTGAGTCCAGGAAGGACATTATTTATAAAGTCGGAACTAACCCAAGATGGGAACAAGGTTTTTTGTTTTCTTTTTAAAATATGTATATTCAAAATTGTTTGCTGAATAATAGCATCAAGGGAACACTCTGCTGTGGATGCTTTCTAGTGCTTTCTATGAGTTAACTCATGAAATCAGCACAGCTGCCCTTTGAGGAAGGAACCATTTTCATCTCCAGTTTACACATAAAAAAACTGAAAAGCACCTCCCCCGAATTCAGAGCAGGAGCCGGAGCCAGGATTCCAACCCAGTGCCCCTGTGCTGGGAAGCCTCGGAAGCCACCGTCCTTCTCTTCCTCCTGTGGGGAATGTGGCCTGAAAGATGACACATTCCAGTCATCACAAGTGGGAAGGAGGCAGGCAGCTCCTGGAGCTCTGGCTGGGGAGCAGCAGAACGTGGGAGATCATGTGACAACAGTTTAGAATGGACTCTGGCCCCGCCACCCCTGTCGGAGCCCATTTGTGCTGCTATAATACAATACCTGACACTGGATAACTTATAATACAGTCATATGCTGCAATATGTCAATGACAGGCCTCTTATAGGACGGTGGTCCCATAAGATCACATCGTCTAGGGGCGTCGTCCCCATCTTGTCTGTGTTAAGTAGGCTCTCTGGTGTTCACACAGTGGCAAAATTGTCTAACACATTTCTCAGACCTTGCCCTTCCACCAAGTGACATGGGATTGTAGAAACGTATCTTTCACTGCTCTGGAGGCTGGGAAGTCCAAGATCCAGGTGCCATAGGTTCAGTGTCTGTTGAGTCTTGGTCTCTGCTTCCAAGATGGTGCCTTTGCTGCTCTGTCCTCACATGGAGAAGGCCCCAGAGCTCAAAAGGGGCCTGGCTAGTTCCTTCAAGCCCTTTTATAAGGTCACTAATTCTATTCGTATCAGTGGAGTCCTCAGGGCCTCCTCACCTCCCAAAGGGACAAACTTTTAATACTGTTGCCCTGGGGATTGAGTTTCAATGGATTCCGGAGGGAACACAGACGTTCCAACCAGAGCAACCCCCTTGCACCACGAGGAGGAACCTACAATACACAGCAGCAGAGGAGGAGGAGGGCCTGACTCGTGGGCCCAGGGTCCCCTCCAGGGGTTGCACTCAAGAGGGGAAGGGGACATAGGTGAGGACTTGATCTCTAAAATGGCCAAATAGAAGACAAACCTTAAAACTGGGCCTCCATTTCTTATTCAGAGACTGTGGGAAATGAAACCAGAGCTCTAAGAACAAAGTGAGTAAGAAATTGGTGGGGAGGAAGCTGTCTAGGCAGCCAGGGAGAGGAGGAACTGGCAGAGTCAGTTGCAGGTTTGACCCCAGGTTGCCCAGACATGGTGGAGGGAAGGTACCTGCTCTGGGCCCCCACAGTTGCCCTTGTCTGTGACAGTAGGGGACAAAAGCCAGCTCTGTCCCATCTCGTCTTTGGCTGCACTGAAGGGAGACATCTGCTTTGCTCTTGCTAATTCAGTGTGGGAAGCCTGGCTTGCTCTCTGGTGTAGATAACAATTCTCGCTGGCTGGCAAACAGGCCGGGGAGCCAGGGGCTCAGCCGCATCCCTCCCTGGCCAGCATTCCATCACCCAGCAGCTCTCCGCCCCAGAAGGGCTGCAGCAGGCCAGGTCCTGTGCCCCGGAGCTTGAGGCTCCAAGCAGGTTCCTGCCTCAGAGAGATGCTGCAAACTTGCACAGGCTTAGGGTGGTAGCTTCCTGGAATAGGAGGAGTCTGCTCAGAGCCCTGTAACCCAGTTATGCCCAGAAAGCCACCAAAGGATTGGGAGGTCAGAGGTTTGTTCTGGGCTGGAAACCAGGGGGTAAAGGGCAGGTTCATCACGGATGAATGTGGTTCCTGGATGGCCACCTGGTGCAGGTGAGTGATCCACAAAGCAGGACAGCTGAGCCCCTGACGACCTTCATAACTAACATGTGCTCTGGGGAAGGCGCACCCCATGCCTCCCATGGTCACCATATTCAGCATGGATGCAGTAAGGCCACCTTATCATTCCACTGGGCCTTTTTCCTACACTCCCCAGAAAGTACTTGGGTCTCAGTACTTGTCCCCTGCAGAATGACAAAGAAATGTTCACGTCTCCTCCTTGAAAACCCAGCCTATTCCTTGCTCCTGCGGCTGCTCTCCCGCTAAGTAACCATCAGGTCTTAGGTTCCCATTTGGGTCTTCCTCACCCCGGGTGAAAGCACATCCCTAAGGGAGATTTAAATTTTCCTTACAAGATTGAAAAGTCGAACTAGCTTGACAAAGACCCAGTGCAAATTAGCTGAAGTGAAAGGAGTGTTTATTGGCTCATATAACTGGGAGTTTAGGATTGGTTGGATCTAGAACCTCAGACAGCACTATCTGGGCTCCCTTTCTCCCTGAATTTGGCTCTACTTCCTGCATCTTTATTTGTAACTGAGGATGGATTTCTCCATTAATCCAGGAAAGGTGATTATGGTCAACTCTAGGTTTACATGTTTCCTGTTTCTGCTTGGGATATGCCCCCAGCCCCCAAATCTTCACCATATCTAGAGAACTGAGGAACACGGTCAGGCCTTAGTCAAGCCCCCAGGGCAGGGCCTGTGAATGGGGGATGGACACGTTTGGGTTCTAGCAAAGAGGGGTGAGGTGGGGGAGAGTGTTCAGCAGGCACAATGTTAGCTGTCAGTCTAGCACAGTGGCATTTTGTCTTGTGGCTCCAGAACAGGAGAGAGATTCGGCCCAGGGGTCCCTTTTACCTATTTCATGAGCACCACAGGTGGCCTCTGGCTTGTCAGTGGGCGGACAGATCTTGGAATTGTCCAGGTGCCTACCTTCTTTCCTGGCTCTGACACCCTCCTTACAGGCTTTGTTCTTCCTCTAGGGAACTTCTGTCCCTCAGTGTTATTAAACTTATTAGGGCTGCCACCTCGGTCCCCCAGCCAGTGCCTGCTGTAACTTCAGCCTTCCTGTTTTGGTGGCAGTCAGCTGGCTCTCCAGAACTGTCCCCAGACATCAGCTCTATTATGTAATGAGGCCACCAAGTCCTGCTGAGTCAGGCTGGCACGGAACTCCAGCCCAGACCAGGCATGAGTGAGACAGGGCCTTCTCTACCCCCTTGGGAGGATGAGCACTTGAGGTACATTGTCCTCAGGGTCATCTTTAAGAATTCCTCCCCCCACCCCCCTGAATATAAACCCCAGATCCTGACAGGGTCCTCCCTAGGCAAATTTCTTAGCCATTTGGTCAATGCAATTTCACATTATCTGAGTTGAAAGGGAAATGATGAGTCACTTGCTCCAACCAACCAGCTTAAATGTCCCTATGGCATCCTGACAGGTGACCGTCCTCCCTGAGTCGGACCATTTTGGGGAAGTTCCCACTAATAACCACGCCGAGTGCTAGTGCTTCTGCTCTCTGCTCTGCTCTTTCTCACAGGCCCTGAGAGCATCACGTAGGCCAACACCCTTATGTTAAAGGTCAGGGAGTCCCCGGGCAGTTTCCCTAGGATGGCTTAAACACTCAGCTCCTGATTATCTATAAGGTAGGTGGTGGGAGGATGTGATCTCCCAGTCATTGCAGAGGCTTGGCTAGTCCACACTCTGTCAGGGACTGTGGTGTGGGAGGGGGCTCTGAGACTTCTGTCCACTCTTGTCCTCTCTCCTCTGGGACAGGGCTAAGCTGTGTCATGGCTTTAGGGGAGCTGCTGGGTCACCATGCCTAACACTCCTGGACTTCCTGCCGGCAGAATGCCACTTCTGGCCTCTCTACAGAGTGTGGCAGAGAGTGGGCTATTGTCATTAGGAGTGTAGGCACAGAGTAGGAGGCTCAGGGCAGGCCCTTCGCCCCGCTGGTGGGCAGAGTCGCTTAAGATTGCAGGAGGCACCTAGCTTCCCTACCTGTGCTATGGGGAAAAGATGTGAAGTGGGGAAAATCTTCTCCGGAACAACGTCTCCAACCTGGAAGAACCTCATTCTACCCACTCTACTCTCTTCAAGCAACCCGACTCCTCCTCAGTGGGAAGCATCTGCCCTGGCCCTGCCCTCTTCCCTAACCCCTCCCCCTCCTGGGTTCCTAAGCCCCAGGGTGTCCTGCCAGATGCTCCCTGAAGACAAAGCCTGTCCTGGCTCCAGCAGTTTGTGTCTTCACAGGAGGGCAGTTGTAATAATCCTACTATCGTGCCCAGTAAACTCAGACATGGGGGAAGGATGGAGGGAAGGTCAGAAACTGCGTAGAAGGAAGGGCTGGGAAATGACACGGCTTGCTGCCGGAGGACTGCCTGGCCACGATGGCTTTGGGAGCTGACCGACACCTAGACCTTGCCTACCGCTCCTCTTCGTTCTCTGCTGGTCAGAGTCCTACCTTATGTGGTCTTCACACCAAACCTCTTCCTGGGAACAGTGCTATGACATTGGCCGTGGGTAGCCTGGGAAGTGAGGGCTCCCCTTGGTTCATCATCTCCCCAAATGGAGGCCTAGGTCCCTTCCCTTTTCCATTAAAAAGCCATAGATATGCCTTTTGAGTCCCCGTGTCCGCCCTCAAGTTCTGGAAGGGTGGATGCTAGGGCCTTCTGAAATGTTGGCCATGCTATAGATTTTCATTGGGAAATGACATCATGGTGACTGGCCACACTGTGGCTTCTCATTCTCTGGGGACAGTTGAATGCTGAGGAAATGCTTCATTTTGTCTACTTGCGTGGATGGAGAGTAATGCCAATATAGAGGAGGGCTAGGGGCTGAGTGCTCAAACGAAGCCCAGAGGCCAGGGATTACCAGCTTTCAAGAGGAGATTGTGAGAGACTGGAGCTATGGCTCAGTGGTAGAGTGCTTGCCTGGCAGGTGTGAGGCCCTGGGTTCAATCCTCAGCATCACATATAAAGAAAGAAAGATCCACTGACAATCAAAGAGGATTGTGATGGAGAAGCCTTGTCCGTAAGTGTGGGACAGAAGGTACCAATAACTGATCTTGGCCCAATGTTATTTTTACCTAATACATTTGGGTTAGGTAAAATACATATTGTTATGAACCAATCAAAAAGTACTTTGTAGATATCTCCTGAGCATCAAGCATTTTATCTCTAAGGACTAAGGAAGCATAAAGCCTGATCCAGGGATTAAGAAAGCAGAGCTGAGATCCTGTCTTTAGTACTCCTGGTTTTCTCCTGTGGAGGGCCTCTGTCCAAACAAAAAGCAGGTCCAAGAAAATGGGCTTCGGGTCTACATTGCCAACCCCAGAACTCAACCTGGGCTCCAGAGATTATACTCCAGTCATCGCCTAGACATTTATATCACAATACATATTTGGACCTTCCCCAAACTTGGCCTGTCCCAAACCAAATTTATCCACCAATCTCACTGTTACGGTTTAGATGTGGTGTCCCCCAAAAGCTCATATGTGAATCAATGTGAGAAGGAGGAGAAATGACTGGGGTCTAGCCTTAACCTAATCAGTGAATTGATCCCTGGTGGGATTAACTGGGTGGTAACTGGAGGCAGGTGGGGTGTGGCTGGAGGAAGTGGCCATTGGGGGCATGGCTATTGGGTATATATTTTGTATCTGGAGAGGGGAGTCTCTCTGCTTCCTAATCATGATGTGAGCTGATTCCCTCTGCTAGACTGTTCCTCCATGATGTTCAGCCTCACCTCAAGCCCTGAGGAATGGAGTCTGCTGTCTATGGATTGAGACCTCTGAAACTATAAGCCCCTAAATAAGTTTTTTCTTCTCTATAATTGTTCTGGTTGGGTATTTTAGTCACACCAGTGACATAGCTGACTAAGACCCTCACTTTCCCACCACTCTTCCCAAACCCATTCATCTTCCAAAGCTTGACATCTTTCAGCCTATGATAACTTTTTTACTTTTCTTTTAATCCATGTCCCACTGCTGTTCAATGCAGCTCAGAGCTCACATTTTCCATGTATTTATTTAATGTCTGGGTCCAACGGTGCACCATTTCCTGAACCCACATTCTTTAAGGTCCAGATGAATGGCCACTTCTTGTGTGAAGGCCTCATAATCCCTTCCAGGCAACAGGATCTCCTCCTCCTCTGGGCTCCCACCACTTGGTCTCAAACTCTTTTGGCCCCTTTTCACATTCTTCTCCTTTCAAATGCAAGTCTCTAATGTCTTTGTTGTTCTGAAACAATCCCATTTTCTAATATACCTCGTCAATTTACATCCAGCTGTAAAATCTACCATCCTGAATTTTTCCTTTTCTGAACTGCCTGGTGCCTTCTTTGTGGTCTTCTCATCTGATAACAGATCACACATCCTGCTTCCTTGAAGATGCCACATCCTCACTTAGTGACTGTGCTATTGAAACACCCCACATGCGGGTTCAAGTGATAGGAGAAGCCATCACTGTGCCTCCCCAAAGCAGATAGCATAAGAGCCAAAGACATTTGCTTTGATGCTTTTGATCTTTGGGTGCTTAGATCTGTATTAGATGGGTGACCTTGAACATTCCACTTGCCTGGGCCTCAGTTTCCCCAGCTATAAATGGGATGGTGATGTTAGCCTTGAAAACTTGACGCTGGGCTCTCTCCAACCCCCGTGAGTTTGCACACTCACGCCTTCGGCTCCACTCTCGCCCCCTCTCTGCTGAGAGAACTTCTCAGGCCTCAGCTCAGGTGCCAGCGTGCTGGGCAGCCCAGCAGGCCTCAGACTGGGTTAAGTGCTTTTCCGTGTGCTCACTCACTCCAGTGCCTCCACTGTCTCTGTACTTGGCTCTGAGCTGTAGGGGTCTGTTTCTTGCCTCTTCTCCCCACTTTGAGAAGCTGCAAACTCCATGAAGACAGGAGCCAGGATTTCTTAGCATCCCATTCCATCTTGGCTCTGCCCAGTTCACTTTTGATTCAAAGAAAGTAAAACTAAAGTGAGCCTCATTAGGCAAGGAATTCGTAATTCATAGTAGGTAAGAAGGGCCAGTGCCTCACTGAGGGCTTATTAGCTTGCATGGTGACAACGAGACTCATTAGGTTGCTGGCTCCACCTGTACACTGTGTTAGGCACCCAGCAGTGATCTGCTATTGATACAGAAATTGAGTGATGTGTCATCTGACCTGATGCTAAATCCCAATAGTTTCCAATTTCATGGGATTTGTGATAATTTTTGTGACGGTAAAACTACCCAAATCTCCAAGAGAATTATTTTTCTTATGGGATTCTCATCAAGAAGAGCAATTCTGACAGTTTGTGTGGTATCAGTAGTTGTAAATAATTAAAAACAAACCTCAGCTGCACATAAATTCATTATAACAACCTAGGCACTTTATCATAAATAAAAGCAACACTAACCATGGTTTATTGTTATTTTCTGTTTATTTTAGAGGTATAGTGGTTATCAGAGAAAGTTCCAGGTTCAGATGTCCCATGTTCTAATGCCATCCCTGATATGCACTAACTGTGTGATCTAGGGCAAGTTATATCACTCTGTGCCTCAGTTTCCTAGTTTATCAAATGCAATAATAGCATTTACATTAGGATGATCATATGGGTTAAATGAGCTAAGACAGGTGAGAGCTTATGGTACTGCCTAGCACCTGGTATAAATATAAATGTTAGCTGTTATTATTTACCAAGGGTGAATCAAACAGAAGAAGAGTGTTTAAACAAGATTGCCTTTAAATTTCCTGCCAGTCTGAGTTCTGTCTCTATTCCACTCTGATCCATCCACATCCCTATTCAGTAGGGAGGGGGCAGCACTATCCACATTTTACAAACAGTGGAACGGAGCCATAGAGAAGCAGAGTGTCCAGTAGATGAGTGGCAGTCTGAAACTAGGGCTCGAGTCAAGTCTGCAGATGCAAGTCCTAGGACACTTTCCAGAGGCTGTGAGACTGTGCACTTCAAAGTGAGTGAGCCTGTGAGAAGTGACCCCTTGAGGCTCCTTGTCAGACAAGGTTCTCCATGGATGCCCTACAGGGTCACTTCCATTCCTACCTCTGAGATGATCTAAGGATATTTCTTCTTACTAGCTCTCAAAAGAGCCATCTTATGGATTTGGACGGGGTGCTGGCAGGAGATGTTCTCCTTGGCCTCCTGCATTCCCTGCCTCTTTAAGCACTGCCATCTCTGGGTTGTGCTGGGGACACACATTCCTCACCTGACTCTTTGGAGGATTTCTTCTGCTGAGCCAGGAACTTAAACTACTTGAGAAACTCACAACTCGCCTTATTCCAAAACATTCTGTCCCCCACCAAGCCCCACCCCTTCCCAAATCCCCGCTTTACTTCTCCTTCCAAAGGATCTGCAAGATCTCCCCGTCCCCTCCCTCCCTCCTCCGGCCAGTGTTGGCCAGAGGGAAGACTCTGCCCTCTTCTGGACCCTGGCTTTGCAGAGGCAGCCCCCTGGAGTTAGTGGGTGCAGGAGTATTGCTGTGCCTGAATCCAGACTGTTCAAGAGGACTCAGGGTGTTTTTCTTTTCTGTCCACTAGGGGGCTGCTGGCAGAGGAATGGGAAAAACGGAGGCTTAAAAAAAATACGCTGCTGAAATTTCAGCAAGAGGGGAAAAGAGAGAGCGCGTGAGAGAGAGACAGCAGAGCAGTCCCAGGCTTCCTCATCTCGTTCACGTCAGAGGCAGGAACCGACTGTGCTAAGGCTGTTGGCTCAACACGCAGAGACAGACAGGAGCAGACCCAGGAGAGGAAGAGCCGGGGGTCCTCCCTGACCCGACCAGTTACCACTGGTGGAGCAAGCCGCCTGACTTTTTGATCTTACTGGGGCTGCCTCCGCTTCTCCTTCCACTCGCAGCCCTGCCGGCTTGGATTTCGTTCCTGTCTTGGAGCCTGCTCCCTTCCTCTCGGAGAAGGAGGAAGGGAAGAGAAGCGAGCGAGGTGGGCTCTAGGTGAGCGCATCAGCTGGCTCAGCCGAACACACAGGAATCCTTCCCAGGGAGCCGCTCTGCTCCAGCCGGCACCGGCCCGGGTAAGTCCGGGGCACTCTGCCTCCTTCCTTTCCTCGCTAATGTGATTTCAGCACCAAGGAGAGCAACGAGGTGCATTTTGGTGTCTGTGTGTCGTCTCTGTGTTCCTGCCAGGCGTTTGGCACTAAGGTTACATTTCTCTCTGCTGCCAGTGGAGCTGGGTTCTGCGTAGGGAAAAGAAAGGCGCAAAACTATGTCTCCCGAATTAAAGGGGGCTGTGGACCGGGCCTTGCGGATGTGCGGAGCGTCTGTGTGTGTACTGTTGCATAAGACAGGTGAGGGCTGAGCTAAATTGCTGGAGGTTTCTGCATCTCGCGCAAGGCTGTTCTTTTTGTATGTAGATTAGAGAGAGGGTTTGGGGAATTAGTCGATTAGTCGTGCACCTTTTTTTTTTTTTTAACTCTTTCTCGCCAAGCCCTCCCTTCAATGGAGGAAAGTATTGAAAAGGAAGCCTGGGCGGGGGGCGGGGGTTGGGAGTGGAGGTAGAGTTAAAAGTTGTGCTCCTCTGACGGAGCTTGAAAGAGGTGATTTTAAAAATGTCAGTTTCCCCAGGATTCTCTGGGATCTTGCTGGGGAGAGAGCCTGACGTGACCTTTTAGTTTCTCTCCTGGAGTGAATTCATGGCAGGTGGGCAGGTGCAACAGGTCAGCCGCAGGCTGGGGCCGTTTGGGGGCGGAGGTCTCTCTGACTTCATGATGGAAGGAAAGTGGTTGTGCCTTGAGCTTTTCCGAGGTTGGCTGATGTGGATCCTACTACAGTTGCAGGGATCTGGAAGCAACCTTCCACTTTTCTGTCATTCTTGGCTATATGCAGTTGGAAAGAGGACAAAAGTCTGTTCTGTCCTGTTTTCTGGGGCATTTGGCAGTGAAAAATAGCCCAGAAGAAAGGTTTGATTTCACGTGTTCAGAGAAAAAGACATGAACTTTGGCCCCTGACTCAGGAGGGCTTGAAGTGGTGCTCTGTGCTCCCCCAGCACCCAGGCTCCACAAACAGAAGATCCTCATTGCTGCTACTTTTGCAAAGTACTGCTGTAGCCTCCTGCTTCCTGCTTCTGGGAGTATTTAGTCAATTCCCCCATCTGCCTTGCTTTTCCCTTGGAGATACTGTCTGCATACCCCCACTGGCTTCAGTTCTGCCAAAGCCCCCTTGGGTGGGGCTGTTCAACAAGTGGTATTGGGGATTTTCAACTGCCCGAGTTTCCGTGAAATCAGTATTCCAAGAGGTAAGGAGATGTGGCTTTTTTAAGATCAACCTTTGCCTTGATCTGGTCTCTTAACTGTTTAAGGTTCTGGTCACTTTTTTCAAGTATGCCAAGACACAGGAGGTGTGATTCATTCTTTCCAACCTGAATGAACCTTAGTGTTATGGTTCTTTGTTCTCTTCTTAATTCAGCACCCTGGATCCCTCCTCCAAGGTGAAGAAAATACTCCCTGCCTTTGCTTAGGGACCCTTGTAAATGAGAGACATCGTTTTGAGACAGCACCCCTTCTCTTTTTTACTATGCTTAGCATTAGATACAGAAACTTCAGTGTCTCCTTAGAATGGCAGGTAGTAGAACATAGTGAAGAAAAGAGAGTGACATCGGAGGTTGGAATGGTGGGGAAAAGTATGGAAATAGAGAATCAGAAACCAACACTGACTCATTCATATTTCAACTCTCCCAAATTCTTCTGTCCTTGAAATTCCACAGTTTGAACAAGTAAGTGAATGGATTTCTATATGACATGTCCCTGAAGATTTAAAAAAACTTATGCCCTTGCAATGGACCCTGTCTAAAGCCACCATTTATTACGGAAGTCCCCATACTTAGTAGTCATTATCTCATTAATGCTTCTAAATTCTCAGTGAAAGAAGTGCTCGGTGACATTATCAGGCCCAATTTTTTAAAAAAGGAGAGATATAGACGTTTAAAGTGAGAGGCCAGAGGGTAGCAAAAGTGGAAATAGAACTTTTGGTCTACTAATAGTTCATCACCTGTAAAAATGTAGACAGGCTCATGTGTGGGAGAGCAGGGATGGAGTGCTCCCAGCAGACAGATTAGTAATCAGAATCTTCTAGAGAATTCCATATAAAGCATGGCCTCTGAAGAATGGGAATCAGCCAGGAGTCTCAAGGTGCCATTGGCCTGTAGGTCACGGCCAAGAAGATGACCAGAAGCCAGGTGAAGATCCCTCTGCACCTTCTGTGAACAGTGAGCCCAGGGTCCGTGTCAGGCACCTGACTGCCACCATTGAAGTCACTATTCCCAGGGCATATTGCCATAGAAGTGTTGCTTTTGGGCATTTGACTTTTCTTTCCTAAGAACCGTCTCCAGGGCCATCTTCATTGAGTCCTTGTGGCTCAGAATGTGGAGAGAATGACTAAGGAGAAGGAGAAGCTAGAAACCCACCCATCATACAAATCCCTCCTCCCCCAGGAACCCTACCACTCATATTTGGCCAGAGTCCTAGTGAGAAAGCCACTGTGTTCTCAAATCTGTGCCTCCTGCTCTGAACAGCAGAGAGCCTGCTGGACTGCCCCTGAGATCCAGAGAGATGAGAGATGGTGAGGAAAGGTGGAGTAGAGAAGGTCAGCATCCTGCCCTGTTCTCCATGACTATAGGTTGCCATCTTTACCTGGAACTGGCCATTATAACTTTAAAAGAATGGGTATAATTTGCATATAATAAAATGCACAGTTGTTTTTTTTTGTACTGAGGTTTGAACCTAGGGACATTTGTTCACTGACCATATCCCCTGCCCCTCCTTTTAAAAAAAAAATTATTTAGAGATAGGATCTCACTAAGTTTCTTAGGGCCTTGCTAAGTTGTTGAGGTTGGCTTTGAACTCCCGATGCTCCTACCTCAGCCTCCAGAGCTGCTGGGATTACAGGTGTGAATCACTGTGACTGGCAATGCACAGATCTTCAATATTCAGATTAGTAAGTTTTGACAACTGTGAGTACTCATTTAACCTCAATGAGATATACAGAAGTTCCCTCATGCTTCTTTCCAATCAATATTTCTCTCCTCTAACCCCATCACTTTCTGACTTCTATCTGCATAGCTTACCCTGCCCCACTGTGTAGTAGGAATGTCTTGCTGAATGTATTACACAACAAAGGCATCATGTGAGCCCAAAAGTTTTTTAAGAGAATATATGGCACAACTGTTACTAGGTGGATAGTGGCAAGAGTGAGAAGGGGTGCATTCTGCATGCCAGCTTGAGGTTGTGGTGTTGGAAAACCAAGTGGTCATTTCAACAGTGTGTACAGAAACCAATGATCAAGTCCATACAGGATCTGGGGACATCACTGCAGATCTCTGAGCTGACCTGAGTTGTTTGATGGTACAGTTCTTGGAAATGATGTTGAAATTTATACTTAAAACGTGGAATGCTACATTTAGGTGATCAGTCATGAATCACCCCATATGGGCTCCAGGAGAGAGAGCTGAGGAAGTTCACCCAGGTGAACTTGGTATAGAAAAAGAGAAGAGGCTCACTGTGGTAGTGCATACGCCATGAAATGCAGCTCCACCTACAAGGGTCATGGCTGAAGTCATGCTGTTCCTCCTTAATCAAGAGTGGCTTTAGGAGCAGAAACACTTGTGAGACTCATGGACCTGAATCATAGCTCTATCCAAGGGTGTCCCTGGGCTGTGTGCTCGGGGAGGGAGTACTGTTTTCTATTTTACCATTAAGAAGTAATAGTTATCCGAACATTTGGGAGACTTTGTTGAATATACAGATGTGTGTGCATGTGTGTGTTTGCACATGTGATATCTAAAGACTCTCACCACCATGCCACCATGCCACCATGCCATCTTGTCTAATTCTTCTCTATTCTACCTCTAGTTTAAGGACCACTCAATTGAGATGGAACATTTTTTGCACAATTTGAACATGGGCTCCTCAACTGAGAAATCAGAGTTTCTGGCAGATCAATCAGAGTTTCTGGCAGATCAATCAGCAAATCAGTCTTGTTCTCAAAATTTGTCCAGATAGAGCACAGAGCTATTTGCAGGTTCAGTGAGTAGCCATGTCCTCTGCCTCTCTGCACTCAGAGATTTTACTATAGTGCTTTTGTCCAGGGCATTTCCCCTTTCTGGGCTCACCTTTCCCAGAGAATGTACCGAGCCAGCTCTTGTAGGGGGAGGCTTCTGAGTCATCTCTCCTCCTGGGATCCCATAGAGTAGAGTACAGGTTGCTAAGCCATCAGCTCAGGGCAAGAGAGAAGACAAAGCAAAGATTCCCTAATGTCCAGGCAGAAGATTGTGCAGGGATACAAACCTGGATGATGCCCATTAAAGCCAACTACAGTAAGTGAGTGAAAGAAGGGCAGGGACACACCTTTGCCTCATCTTGATTTTGAGCTATGGTGATGTGAATGAGATTCTCCATCTAACTGGAATTTCATCTTAAGAGAATCTTGTGGAGGAGGGGGAATTGGAGTAGAGTTATTTAAAAGCTATTTCCGACCATATATAAGACTCACAACATCTTTACCTTGAAACATAATTTTGTACTTGAACTTGGCAAGTAACGAGTATGTCAATTGGCATGGGGAAGTCAACAGCCCTGCTCTCTTCTCATTCCCTCTTTTTTTTTCTATTTTTATATTTTGGCCATTTTTAAGTGTACCATTCAGGGGCAATAAGTGCATTCACATGGTGTGCAGCCATCACCACCACCCATATATGGAGCATTTTCATCTTTCCAAAGTGACACTCTGGCCCTTTAGATAATAACTCCCCATTTCCTCCTCCACCCAACCCCTGGCCACCACCATTTTGCTCTCTGTCTCCGAATCAAACTAACCCAGTTTTCTTATACAAGTTGAACCCTCCAATATTGGTCATGTATGGATCATTTCACGCAGCATAGTATCTTCTGTGTCCATCCATGGAGTAGCCTGAATTCTCTTCCTTTCCATTGCTGAATAATACTCCATTGAATGAATATGCCACATTTTGTTTATCCATCCGTCTGTTGATGGACACTTGAGTTGTTTCCTCTTCCTGTCCTTTAATTCTGGCAATTGCCTCTGCTTTACTCTCTAACCAAATGGGAAGGGAAACTCTGGTCATGGCACTGGCCTGAGTTGAGATTGCTCCCTTTCCCTATGAAGCCCAAGCTGGTGGCTTCCTGGAGGCAATGTGGAGAGGACCCACAGGGCCTGTGCACATGGATGACTGGGTCTGTGTTCGATGCTCGGGCTGTCATCATTAATGAGTACAACAGAGGTGGTTCAAGCAAACTGGGATCCTATATGATCTTCTGTGCCCCCACAGTGTGCCCAATTTTGTCCCAGAGAGGTACCACCTCTGAGGGGGAGGCACAGCTCTCACTCTGACGGGCCTGTCTCTGGGTTGTGCCCGACAAAGTGAAATTCCTTTGCCCTGGGGTCAGGGCAAAGGAGCAAGCGACCTTGTTACAATTGACTGAAAGCTTCCAGCCCTGATCTCCTTGGGACCTCTATGCCTACCGCAGGGCACTGCCAGCCTCACCCGACTTGGCTTCTTTATCTCGGGCTCTGGCGGTAGATGATTCGATAGAAGGTTATTATCCAGACCCAGGAGGAACTCGCGGGTGCTTTAATCTGGATGTGCGTGGCACAACACTCTGCGTGGTTCAAGGAAGACAGAGGGAGAAGAAGCCTGGAGTGTGGGTCCAGGAGAGCATCAACCAGGGCGGCTGATGCTTGACAACAGCTTAGCCACAGTCTGAGCTGGAATGTAGTCTTCGATTCCGTCCCCCTCAAATTTCCCATTCCTGGTCCCTGGCAGCTTGGGTATTTGTTGCTCAATGACCACCCCAGCCACCATCCCCTGAGTGTTAACCCGGAGTGTTAGCCCGGTACTCTGGGCAGAGAAGGCCCTTAAAAATACTTGCTGTTATTCCCATTAACAAATATGTTAAATAGGTGGTATCACCGAGTGCCTAAAACACTGATATATGCTATTATCTTCACTTTGCAGATGAGGAGACGGAGGCAGAGTGGTGCTTGAAAACTTGCTCAATGTTTTATAGCTAGAAAATGGTACAGCAGGGACTTAAGTCCAGATTCAAAGCCTGGATCTTAACTGCTTCCTTTTCTTTTCTTCTGTTTTTCCTTTGTTTACTCTTTGTGCAGAGCCGGGGATAGAACCCAGGGCCTTTCACGTTCTAGGCAAGTGTCTACCACTGAGCCACACTTCAGCCTTAGCTTCTTTCCTGGTCCCTGGCTTGGATATTTATTGCTCAATGATCACCCCAGCCAAAAAATTGTTTTGTTGTTTTTAAATCATTCATTTAGCAATTAATGGTGTTCATCTTAAACAGCTTTTTAAAAATTCTATTTTATTGGGGGGTGGTGTATGAACTCAGGGGCACTCAACTACTGACCTACGTTGCCATGTTTTTTTCGTACTTTCTTTAGAGACAGGGTCTCACTGAGTTGCTTAGCACCTCACTGTTGCTGAGCCTGGCTTTGAACTCGCGATCCTCCTGCCTCAGCCTCTTGAGCTGCTGGGATGACAGGCATATGAGCCACCATGCCTGGCCCATCTTAAACGTCTTCATTATGTTTTGTTATCTTTTGTGTCTTTCATTATTGCTCATCACTACATGTGAAAACATCCTGCCTGTCTGCTAGATTACCTGTCCTGTGCAGGTGGGAGAGTCCATCAAGGGCCTGGAACGTAACGGGGCCCTGTGAAAACTTTCTGACTAGCTGTTGGCTTTGCTTGACTAAGTACGAGTGTCTCCATCTTGCTTTTCTTTTCAGTAATAATAATAGCAGCTGTGGTTTATGGCCTGTTCACTGTGCTGGGCTCTAGACCAGGCCCTGCGATGCAGCATCTCACTTGATTGTCACAATCACGAGTACAAGCAGCTCTCATAGTTTTTTGGAGGTAGCTCTGTGATGGTGGCCATGCTGGGTGTTGGATGTAGTCATGGTTCTTTTATATAATCCTCATGTCAACCCTGAAGGCAGGATGGCAAAGAAAACCAGTCACATGGAGAAATGGACTGGTCAGGCCCAACTTCAGCTGGCACAACCCTTCTTCCCCATCAAGACCACAGGAGAACACAGAGTTGACAAATACAAAGCTCCTGGGAGGCTCAGAGAGGTTAGCTAGCTTGACCAATGCCATACAGCTGGCAGTGTGAGAGCTGGCTTGAACCAGTGCCCAAGCTCTTCCCTACTCTCTTGTGTCTCATGGCGTCTCCCACCCTGGGCTCCATGTGCGCTGAGCTGGTGGGATAGAGGCAGCGAGAAGCAGGATCTGGGGGTTGTTACCAGGAAACTTGGCTTCAAGTTCCGACTTGACCTGGTACTGATGCTGTGACTTTGGGCAATTGTTTTACCTGCCTTAATCTGAGATGCCTCGTCAGAAGCCTCCCCACCCAAGAGCCTAGAGATTATTGTGCCACGTCTAAGTTCTTATGAGAATTGAGTGGGGCACAAGGACAGTGCGCAGGACGGTGCCTGGCACAGAACACGTCCTTATGAATGACTGTGCCAGTTGCTATTTAATATGGCCTGGGGACTGGGTGCAGCCCCGGGTACTTGGCATTTTAACAAGCTAGCAATGATCAGGGCTGACCTGGATTTTATATTCTCCTCAAGTGCTAATGGGCTGGGCTGGCCCTTGTTTTACATCACCTTGATTTCATGAGCATGTGTTGGGCTATTTTTTTCTTCTACTCTTTTAGCACTGAGAGGCTGGCAGGCTGATATTTAAAAATATCTAAAAGATGCCTTTTGCCAATTAATTACCTAGAAATTGTACCAGACTGAAATTAATTTGAACCTGAAGGAGACACCAGGTTTTTGAGCCCCATTCCACACTCAGCTGGAGACTAGGAACATTTGGATTCCTCTCCTCCTATTTCCCCCGCTCCAGGTTCTTCTGCCATTCTGCGTTTTATTTGTGAAACATTTTCCCTTCGTTTATAATTATGTTTTCCATAAGAAGAACATCCAACAGCCACCTCCCGGCTGGGCTTGAGTCATTGTTTGAATTTTTGACGGTGTGCAATTCCAAAGCCTTGAGTTTATATAGATTACCTTGAATTTATCTCTGTGAGCCTGTCGGAAGAGATGCCACAGCCCGCCTGTGAAGCAGTGGAAGCCCCCGCCCCCGAGCACCAGTCGGGGTGGATAGACTGTTTATCTAAATGGATTTCTGTAAAGCACACACCTTAATAAGCCAGGTTTGCCAGCCCATCCTGTTTAAGCGCCTCCTGATGTCCCCTGCGAGTTTGTCGATACCAAGGTTGGTAGTGGCGACCAGGCCAGGGACAGGTGTGGGGAGCGATCAGCTAACAGCCCTGTGCTCCTCCACCTCCTCCCGCCAGCAGCCAGCTGTGGGCCAGGGGAGAGGGCAGCGTCCAGCCGGAGAGCAGTGTCTGCGGGGGCAGGCGGGCAGGGTGGCCATCTGGGTAGAGGGACAGGGCCCTGCACAGTAGAGGAGAGCCTTGCCAACGGCTGTGCTGAAAAGGGCAGAGGCCAGAGCCGTCTGCAAGGGGCTGTCTCCTCACAGTGACCCTGGCTGTGCCACAGAGAGATGGGACTTATAAACCAGCTATAAAGGCTCCTATTCACAGCCGTAGATATTTATAGAGATATAAATGGAGTTTAATGCTGGCGAAACTCATTGTAAAAGCAAAAGACTTCGTCTGTATCTGAACTTCAGTGCAGATCTGTGCAGGGCTCCTGCCTTCTGTGGTCAGGAGTGTGTGTGCCCATGCACCCTGGCGTCTGCACAGCTGCCTTCGTGGTGGTGACCTGCGAGGTCCCCTGGTGCCTTTCAGGGAGGGGCCCAGCTGTCCCCTGGTCTCCCAGGGCTGTTTAAGAGCAGCGAGGAGAGGAGAAGAGGCCACAGCACTGCCAACATCAAGCGGCTTCCAGCAGTCGGGAGTCTGGCTTGAAATAAAACCATCTGAGGAGGGTTAGCTTTGCATCTGCCTCGGAAGCTGCCGGTTCCTGCTTCTCATAGCTCCAGATACGATGGGATGGCAAAGCCCGCCTGACCGGCCCCCAAGCCTCCATGTCTCCTTGGGCTTTGCATGCTCACTGCCCATGCTGGGTAAAACTCTGCCCAACAGGAGTTTGATCCAGTCTCTGCTATGGGAGCTGAGGAGCCTTGGGGAAATCTCTTGACTTCTCTGTGCTTGAAGTGCGGTAGTAGCTCCTACCTCTCCAAATTGCTGTGCATTAAATAGGCTGTCATTTCTGTATCAAGGCTCATAACCACCCTTAGGACCACACAGAGTGTCTTCAGTTCAGAGAGTTGTCACTTGGGGGAAGTGACCACTGCAGAAGAGGCACAGTCGGAGGGCCGAGGGCCCCTGCTTTGACACATTGTCCCCAAAAGCTGGGGAAGCCCCAGGTGGCCTGAGACTGGCTGCAGGAGCAAGTGTGTCCTCCAGGCAGGCAGCAGGGCTTGGTAGCCTGTCCTCCTCAGTGTCCTCGGTGCGAAGTGCCTGGGCAGCAGCTCAGTGGAAGTTTGGCTGACCAAATAAGGGAGCTCTTCTCTGGGTGGCGTTGCCCTTGTAGTGGGGCTTGTGTCCTCATAACTGGCTGCTGGAAAGAGAGGAGGTAGCGAGGAGCCCACCTGCGCAGCGTTTCCCTGGTGAGCGAGTCTCTGAGCAACTAGGGATGCCTTTCAGAACCTGACCCTGGACAAGTCGGTCAATCACACAGATGGTGTGGGGTTCCCCCTGGGCACCCTCCCTCTAAGGGAGAGCCCAGGTGGAATACTCTGGGGGAGAGGAAAGGGTGCTGTTGATGGGGACCCTGATAGGTGCTGAGCAGGGGTGGGAGAAGGCCACTATCACTCAATCTCTTATTAAAAATGGTCCGAGACAGAGCGCCCGAGTTATTAAAATGCAAAGTAAGAATGCGCCATGCCTGCTGCCCACCCCCGCCCTTTTCTTCCGTTAGTATTTTATCAGCTTAATGTAGCAAGAATGAAAGGCTCAGGCAGCTATCCTCAGGGACCGGAGGTGACAGGAACAAAACCCTTGAGAGGCTGGGTGGCTTCCGTGGCAGTGGCTTCTCTCCTGCGGTGGGGCCTCCTCTGCCCCAGCAGCACCCACCTTAGTGGCTAGAGGTGAGCAGTGCCACCTCTCTGCACGCACACCCTTGCCCCTCACGTTGCTTCCCTGATTTTGAAGTGGGGACCCTGTGTGACAGAGCGGCCATGGGAACCCACCTGACACCTCTAACTCTGTGACCTGGGGACAGCCAGGACCGACACTGGGCTCCTGCCTCTGGAGACACACTGCCCTTTTCTAAGTTCTAAGGTCGAATGTCTCTTTAAAGGGCTTATTCTCGGGTGGCCCAGCCTGCCAGCCGGGAAAGCAGCCTTTTCACTTCTGATGTTTTTTATCTCTGCTGGAGTCAGGCTCAGCAACCAGCGGAGGGGGCCCTGTCCAGATGGGGCAGGGTCTGTGGGAAGTGGCTGCCTAAGATCTGCTCTGAGGGTGCTTAGGATCTCCTGGGTTCATAGGTCACCTGCTGGATCCATCTATTGCTCAGCAGCATGGTAACTGCTAACACCTGCGTGAGTACTTCACACTGAGACACTAACGGATCTATTCAAGCTCCTTTTGAGTGAGATGCTGTTATTGTCCCCATTATACAGGTGCAGAACTCAGGCACAGAGTTTGCCCCTTTTCCTGAAGGCACGAACGGCAGAGGCAGCTTTCAGCCCAGGCCCTGTGCGCTCCCGACAGCGCTGTCTCTGAGCGTCCCTCAGAAACCTTCCAGCTTCCCTGGCTAGAGAGCATAAAGGCCGCTGGAGAACCAGTCGGCCAAAGCTTGGCTTGAATCCCGAAGGGCGGGTTGGGAGCAGGACCAGAGAAGTCACTCTTCATTGCTGGCACTCGGGGTGCCACCACTCCTCCCCCTCCCTCAAGATGAGAGAACATCCAGGTCCCAAGCAGGTGAGTTTTCCTGACACATTTCCCTCCACTCTCGCGAGGTGGTGTCAGTTCTCATGTGTCCGCGGACGCCTCATTCACTCTGTGGCTTCCACTTTGGGGATCATCTGAGCTGCGGTTGTAACTACCCATTCATCTGTGGGCCACTTCTAACTCTGATCTGCCCTCGTGCCAATGGAAATTCGTGTAATGGATTCTCAAATGACTGGTCCGTGGGGCGGACATCGGGTGGGCGTCGGGCAGGCACGGGCCGCGAAGCTGGCTTTGTTCCTGCTGCGGTTCCTTGTCCAGCTCTGAGGCCATGAATGGAGCACCAGTGGCAGCCATGAGAGGTTAATGGGTGGGAGCAGGTATCACTGCTGGGGGCAGAGTTCAGGTCGGTGGCAGCCCTGGCGCGTCCCTGCTGTCTAGTCAGAGATGGGCAGCAGAACATTCACAAAGAAATGGGTGCTTCCAAGCCACGCACGACGAGCCAGAGTCAGTAGCAACCGAGCCAAGGGGCAGACTCACCCCGGAGCAGATTCGGGGCAGGGGTGCCCCGAGAACCCAGTGCAGGCATGGTAGAACCTGGTGTTTAGTTTTTGCCTGGGGGGCTGAGCGGGGACCCTGTGGGAGAGGCCCATCGCACCTCTGGGAGAGTTGATTCAGGAGTTAGAGTACATCCTGGGCTTGGGGCAACTGCCCACAGGCAGGAGGATGCTGGTGAGGGCAAGAAGGCAAGATCCGGAGACAGTGGACTTGAGCCTGGATCCTGGCCCTGCCTAGCTGTGCCCTCATCCTGATACCACTTAACCTCCCTGAGCCTTCATTTCCTGGACTCTAATATGAGGATGATGATGCCTCCTAAGGAATTTTGTGACTGCTGAATAAGGCAGCCTGGGTACCCCATAAATGTTGCTTCTCTTCCCCAGTAGAAATAAGAATTCACATTTTGGTTGTATTTCTTACTTTTAAAATCCTAATTAAACCAGCACATTTGATCCACACAACCATCTCTGAGGAGAAACAAAATGTCTATGATGAATCACACCCATTTTGCAGAATGGAAGGATTACTACAGAGTCTCAGTGACTTTTACAAGGTAGCACAGGTGAAAAGGACACAACTGAGTTCACAGCCAGACACCTTGTGCAGCCCCCTTTGTTGTGCTGTGACTGGGCTGGTCATGGAAGGCAGAGAGGTCAGGAAGACCTGCTGCCCGGTTGCCCCGAGGACAGAATTGGCTTCCACAGGCTCTGCAGTGTCTCTGCAGATGCCGGGCAGGGCGTGGGTGTCTCAGGGGTTTCACTGCAGACTTTCAAGTCTTCTTATTTCCACAGAGTGTTCTGAGCAGCTCCCTCAGTGGACGGGTGCTGACCGCTGCAGAGGTCAAGCTTCCTGTGGGCCAGAGAGCCTCAGAGGCTGAGTCACTCAGGACAGCCACCATGTAGGAATTGGGCACCCCCCCCCAATTCCATCACTGGAAAGAATACCCAGGCCGAGTCCCGCAGTCAGGAGCCCAGGGCGTCATCCCACCGAGGGGCCCACTCCAGCCAGCTCATCCAGAGCAGCCCCTGCTCTCCCCCAATTTATTTTGTTTATTACATTTTTTATCACCAGCCGGCGTAGCATGTATTTATTTGATTTCCTCCTTATTGTCTGTCCTCTCTCAATAGAACCTAAGCTCTGGGACTAGGATTCCACCTGTCTTGGTCACAGCTGCGTCCCCAGCCTGGAACACTGCTGGTAGTCAATAAATGTGTGTTGGGTGAAATGGATCAGTGGGTCTTTATCCAGCTTCTCTGTTTCAACAAGCTCTTACTAAAGACCTTCTCGGAGCCAGTCATTTGGTTAATGGCTGGATGTGGACTTCAGTGGGACGTGGCTCCTGTCTTTGAGGCTCTTCTAGTCTGGCTGGGGTAGAGAAAAATTTAGAAATACAGGTAGCTAACTTCACGGCATGAAGAGCTAGCATCTGGGCCCCAGCTGTGTGTGGTGAGGCAGGGAAGGGCAGCTCACGCTGCTCGGGAATCCCGTTATGCGCCACCAAGGGGCTGATGTGCGGGCCATGGGAAGGGTTCACAGGGCTTTGCCAACCAGAGAAGGGGAACTGGGTCCAAGGAGCAGCATGTGCCAAGGCTCGGAGCCATGCAGAAGGCATGCAGAGGCTGGAACCAGCACTGGGTGGTGAAGAGGCTGAGCAAGGAGACCGGAAGTTGGTCTTCCTCTCTGGATACCCACGGGGACAGTTGCCAACTGCTCAGAGTACTGTAGGTATGAGATCTTGGGCTCTAAGTTGTAGGATGCAAGTTGTCACCCTTTTCTTCAGAGAAAGGAGCATTTTTAACCAAATTGTATTCACTCTTGAGATATTTGCTAATACTAACCATATCTTTTACTGTAATATGTCCAAGGTGGAGAGTGATGATCGGGATGTGGGGTGCAGAGAAGGCCCCTCAGAGGCCTTGCCTGGGAACAGGAAGCTGCTATTTTGTTCTGACTTTAGCAACCTAGGGCCCGCTCTCAACTGCCATGATGAGTCCTCTAGCTCCTCTGTAAAAATGACTCCACTATGATTGATAACAGAGGTTGAAGGCAAGATTGTTTAGTGAGAACAGGGGAGAAGAGAGAGAGACCCCGAGACCAGAAACCCTGAATGTTCGTTCTGTTTCCTCTAACTGTGGCTTATTTAAGAAAATTGTCCATTGTGTTTATTCAACTCTTCTTCTGGAAGGAGGATGTAGCTGGGAGGCTCCCAGGCCAGTGGCTCCATCCAGGAAAAATGCTTCTCTATTGATTTGTGTGTCAGCAATTCAAATGGGGGTATTTATACTGTGGCTGAGCACCTAATAAAAATTTAAATTATTGTTAAAAAAAAAAACTCATCAAGGAACAAGCTCCTGAGTAGAGCAAAAGACAGCCACCCATATAACATGAGGGCCCCGGGGAGGGAGCGGAGGGCTGCGATTGTGAGGTTGGCCAAGATGGGCCTCGGGCTCTTACATTTCTTCCTTTAGATGCTTCTCTCTCCAATCTAGATGTGTCTCCTGGGCTCTGCAGTTCTGACTTTAGCCCCTGGCTTCACCAGTTATGAATTGTGAGCTTGGGTAGATTACAGGCATTTTTGTCTGACCCTCCTGATCCATAAAGAGGAGGAGGCAGGGGCATCTGAAATGAACCCACCAGTGCAAAGCTCTTGGACAGAGCCCAGCACATAGTAGGTACTCAACAAAAAAGCTTTCTAACCCCATCCTCTGCCACGGGGTCCCATGTTCAGGCCCTTCCTGTGGGTCCTTCCATGCCCCATAGCTCATGAAAATCTGACTGCAGCTGCCTTACTTGAAAGGCCTAAGCCCTAATTCACACCTGTGTATAAATGATTGATAAGGAATTAATAGGTTAGGTGTAGCACTCGGGGAAAGCAGAGGGATGGAATGAAGGACGCTTTGTGGCAGAATGTCAGGAGCCAGGCAAGGCCTCTAGGGATATTTTGGGTGACAGGACTCTGCAGTGCCTTCAGTCATGCCCACTGGGAGACTAGCTCCTGGTCTCCTGTAAGGACAAGGGATGCCCAAGGTCAGGAAAGCAAGGTTGTCAGAGGACAACCCTCTTCTGTGGCCACCTCCCTGAGACTAACTGACCCTTCCCACAGCTGTGAGTTCCAGCTTCTGGCTCAGGCCACTCATCCTCCAGCTCCAGTGACTGCACAGTTGATGGCCTCTTTCCAGCCACCTGTGCCTCACGCCTGCCTTGCTGGCCAGGCCCGGATTCGGTCCTCCTTCATTGCTGTCAATCCCTTGCAGAGCCTCTCTGGACTTCCTTTCCTGCGCCCACAGCTCCTGGCCTCTCCAGGCCCGTGTCTGCACAGCCATACCTGTGGGGAAAAACAGAACTGTGCTCACTGTGGCCACTCACAGTAATGACCACAAGCCCAGGTGAACACCAGAGGCAGCCTGGCAGTCACATCCTCAGTGCAAGTGACTTTACCACTCTCCACCACTCTGTCCCTCCTGTCTGCAAGGACTGCCTGCCCTCCCTTTGCAGCCTCCTCTCCGCTGATGACCTCACCTGCTGACCTTCTGCCCATCCTCTCTGTCCTCCCCTCTGTTCAGAGATGCCGAAGCCAGCCTCCTCCTGTGCTCCCCACCAGCTCGGCTTCCCGGGAGCTCCCCTCTCCCCTCTCCCCTCTCCAGTCTCTCCCTGGCTGTCGCCTCAGTCCTGTGAGCACAAACCATGCAAATGTGCTCCCACATCTCCTCCCTTAAAAAGCCAAAGCCTCTCCTGATTCGACTCCTCCCAGTTCCCACCCCATTTCTTATTTCCCATCTACAGCAAAACTTACTGAAAGTGTCACTGTCCCCCTTCCGACTCGCACTCTCTCTCCGCCCACTCTGGTGTCCCTCTTCACCATCCCAAAGAGCCTGCTCTTGTCAAGGTCTGCAGTGACCTCCCTGTTGCCAAGTCTCGTGGTCACTGCTCTGTGTCTTCACCCCTTGACCTCTCAGCATTATCGGGCAGTGGTTTCTTTCCATCAACCACTGTCTTCTGGTGGCTTTGGTGGCTCTTTTCTCTCTCAAAGGCTGCTGCTTTGTGATTTCTCTCCCTGTCCTCAGCCTGTAAAGATTAGAAGCTGTGGAATTCCGTCATGGGACTCTCTACTCTTGCTTTCAGCTCTGGTGACTTTGTATCACTGGTACACCAGCGACGGTCACACCTGTATCACTAGCCCTAGCATCTCTCCGGAACCCAGCTTGGAGAACTCATGTCTCTGATAGTTAATGAAGGCCTCCAATGTGAGGTCCCAAGAGAACTCTGGATTTGCTGATGTCCTAAGCAGGTTCCTCTCTCAGGCTCTTCCTTCTCCATAAAAGGTACCGCATCTACCAGGTGGCTCAAGTGACAAAAATGAGAGAGAACCAAATCTTTCCTCTACCGTCACCACTCTCAGGTCCCAGCTGGGTCATTGCAAAAGGCCCCCAAAGTTGCCTCTGTGTCCATTTTCCTCCTTGAGTCAACCTATAACCAAAATCAAAATGACCTGTTGAACAATTAACTCAGCTTGTACTGTTGGGCTTCCTTTTTGACAGTCCTCACACTAAAGATAAGATTCAGATATTTTACCCTGACCTACAAAATCCTGCCTGATTTAACTTCTAAATATGTCTTTGACTTTATCTTATATCTCTTTCTGCCCATAAACTGTTCCACTTCCGTTGGTTTATTAAAAATGACAATCTCAGGTGTCCGAGGACCTTTATAATATGTTTCCTAGAATTCAGAGAATCTTAGGAAGCATCCAGTTTAACTCCCACAGCTTATGAGCAAGGAGACTGAGACCAGAGAAGGGAAGTCTGAAGCCAGTCAAGTCTCTGGATGGCCACCTCTGGGCTCTGGCCACTGAAGTGTGCAGGGTGACCCTCCCCCCAGCAGGGTGACCCCCGCCCCCCCGCCCATCATCTGCATCCCAGCATCTTACCTGTGAGTTTCAGAGCCCTTCATCTGGGTAGAGATGTAGGTCTGGGACGGGGTTCAATCTCTGTTGTGATTTTAATTGGGGTCCACCTGGTTGACACTATACATTGCTGAAGTTGAGGGTCCTTGAAGGCCACTATGGAGAGATTTGGGGTGTTAAACACAGATCTAATGAATCCAAAGTTTCTGGGAAATATGCAACTCTAGAAAATGTCACCATTTTTCCATCTTCAGGTGAACTGTTAAGCAGACAGTAAGTTCCAGTTGCATGAGGGTCCCCTGTGGTACCTAGTCAGGAGGGAGGCGCTTGCGATAGCTTGGCACCACCTTTCACTGGCGCCACCCAAGAACAGTTAGTAGAGAGGATCTTCCTGTCAGCGTGGCGTTGATTCATGGCCTTTCTGCCCTTGTTTGAGCCTGGCTGTCACTCCTTACATGCCCCACTGGGGCTCATTCAAGCCCATTTCCCCAGCTCCGCCCACGGCCACCTCTCTGTTGATTTTCCTATAATCAAGGATTATTTGTGTTATCAGGTTGACTTCACTGAAAAACAGCTATTTCCTTGAAGGATTTTACATCATGCTATTATGTAAATTATTTAGAAAAAATAATCAAGTTTTAAAAAATACCCAGTCTTTGTGATAATTTGGGATGACATTTTTTCTCTGCTTTTCCTTTTATATTCTATATTATTGGCCTGGCTGTGGGCTTCAAAAATCCACACCTCAAATGCAGATCCTTCTAGGCATTTGTTGCCCTCCTACCAACAAGAAAACACTGGTTCAATCGCATCATATTCTGCTTTGTATGCATACTTTATCTGACCATAGACAGGAGTCTAGGATGTCCTTCTCTGTGAAAACCCTCTGAACTGCACCCTCTGACTCTCATGCACTGCATGAACTTTAGGAGATGGGGGAGGAACTTCTGGGTGTGATTTTACTGCATATTGGGCTCAGGCCCAACCTGCAGAAAATCTCTACAATCCATTTTTTTCACTTAAAAATATGAACAAGCAACAAGCTGGACTTTATCCCATGGATTGTACAGCCACCCTTTATTTCCTGGTCACTTAGAACCCTGCAGTATGCAAGAGTGGATGCCGGACCATCCGTTTGATGAAGATGAGCTGGCCAGGATGGGGTTGGTCTCTTACTCTCGTACGGATGGCCCTTGAGGCATTATTGAAGGTGTTGTTTCGGCACACTCAACGGCACTGGTAACTTTACACGTTCTTCTTTTATCATGTTTACTATCATTTAAATAATCCATCGTTGGCTTCATTTATTTGCCTATTCCAACAAGGAAGTGCTGGAATCCTCAGGGTGGCTCTTAAACACTCTAAACTCTGTCCTCGCTGCATTTTTTATGTCTTGGCACCTCAGAAGCTGCCTCCTGTCACTCCACTTCCATTTGCAGGACACGTTCTTAAATGCAGAAACAGGAGCAGCCTGATGACTCCTCCATAAGAGGTGCCTGTCCCTGGAACTGTCCTGGGTTCTGAACATCCTACAGCAAGCCAGGTCTCGGAGCTCAGGAGCGCACTTTCTATGGGAGACACGCAGCAAATCATCACAAGCTCTGTTGCCTTTTCCACCTCGGTGTCTCCAACACCTGTCGTTTCTCTCCTCCTCTAACCTGCTGGCTCTTTGTTCAAACCACCCTCCTCTCTCTCCCCTGCTATGGAAACGAGCCCCTAGTTATCTTCCCCGCAGCCGAGATCTCCTGCGGCCTTCCCTTATCCCTCTTCTTTCACATTTTGATCCTCCTTTGCCTTTAGAATAGTTCCTGTGGTCACTATTGATGAAGAAGCAGACGTCACCGAACCATCGTGGGCTGTGGTCATCGTGGGCTGTGGTCATCATGGGTGTTGAGAGGCTGTGTGCTCTGGTACACGTGTTGTTGGGTGTAGACTGTAGGACGGTGGAAGTTGTCATTGTGGAGACCCCTCATGTTGCCCCCTTAGATGTGGCTGTGGTTTCATGGTGGTGACTGTCACTCTACTGAGACTAAGGCAGCTGAACTTGCTGATGGCCACCCAGTGCTGTGGACGATCCCCTCGCGTGGCTGGCAGGCACTTGTAGGATGTCCCAGTTCCAGAGATTGGGGAGTCTGGGACCAAGGAGCCAGCAGATGCAGTGTCTGGGGAGGGCTGTGCTCTGTGTCATGGGTGGTGGCTTCTCACCGTGTCTTCACGTGATGGAAGGCGCCTGTGGCCTTCTTCCTGTCAGTCTCCATCTTTCTAGCAGAGATCTCATCAGCATGGACACCTGATCTTGTCACTCTCCTGCTTAAATCTTTAAGCACTTCCCACTGATCTTAGAACATAAACAAAAACCCTTAAGGGGGCTCTGCCTGACCTGGCCCTTGCCTCTGTTCAGCTTCACCCCACCTCACTCCCTGGGCCGCATCTGCGCTGGGCTTTTTAAAGAGGCCCACAAGCCCCCAGGTCCTGTTCCCTCTGTGTTCTCCCCTTTTTGCCCTTCCCCCCCCCCCGCACCCCCTCCACACCTTTTCCCCTCTGCCTAACTTATTTTCATCTGCACATCTTGGCTCAGGCGCGCCCATCTCCAGGAAGCCTTCCTAGATCCCCAGACCCAGTCAGGACCCTCTTACATCTATCATAGTACCTTCTAGGTTTTTCTTTACTGTTTGAATTACATTTTGCAGTTAAAACTTTTCAAACATAGAAGTGTACGTAAAGCACAGATGTCAAATTTAATCCATAATAACAACTCAAGGTCCCTGTAACCACCTCCCAGGTCAACAACGGAACGTCAGTAGGACTCTGCACACCCCAGGTGCCTCCTGATCACAGACCCCTTCCTCCTCCAGAGATAACTGCTCTCCTGGCTTCATGGCAATGATTTCCTCAGTTTTGAGGGTTTAGAATTTACCAGTTTATGTATCTATGGGGAACCTCATGGGGACCCCTTTTCAGGAGGAGGCTACCAACGGGTTCAGGATGTCTACACTATACGAGGACCATGTTCAAAACATCTGCCACTTTCCTCCCAAAGACTTCAAAGAAGAAAGGTGGTGGGGTACACGCGGGAGCAACTGTGTTCCTTTGTGCATCTATCTATTTATGTATCTAACTGTTCATTTATTTATCTGTCCATCCAACCGTGAAACATTATACACGTGTGTGCATCTGCCAGGATATACCAGAAAGTAGAACACCGTGGAAGGACAGGGTTGGGAAATGGTCACTGTCCCCTAAGAGGCATAAGCATTGGCCTCCACTTACAACCTACAGAAATAAACCTTGTCAGCTACTCGGACGAGAAGATGGTGAGAAAATAAACTGTGTCTCGGGGATTTGATTCATGAGGGAGGAGAAAGAGTGGTAGGATCATGGAAACACATGAATTATTCACAATCCAAACTGGGAGGGCGAGGAGGAGGAGGGGTGACCAGGAAGCAGACATCAACAAATGAAGCTCTCGGCAGCAGGAAGGGTGCAGGGCGAGGTGGGCGGGAGCCACCTCCCAAGAGGACCGAGCAGAGTGGCTCAGGAGGACAGGCAGCATGTCCCCTGTCCCCTGGCCAGGTGGTCTGAGCCCCCCTGTAGGAGCCAGTGGCTTGACGTCCTAGGGTGGGTAAACTGAGGAGTGTCCCTACATCTGAAAGCCAGCTCCAGCTGGAGTAGAAGCTGGGCAGCTCCTGATTGAGTTTAAAAATAAACCCTGGTGCCAGGCTCACTGCTGTCCTGTGATTGCAAGAAGGAAAACATGTCATCTCCTGGGGAGGCAGCCTGGTGGGCGGTGTGGGCCCGTGGGGCTGGCAGAGTTGAGTGGCTTTAGAGAGGGGTACCCAGGGCTGTGGCCCTCCGCCCGTGTTGACCTTTGCCCTGGTTGTGTTGGTTGCATTTGGGGGTGTGGGGAGCATGGGGAAGCTAGGGAGAAAAGACCAGGATTGTTCCTCCACAGGAAGGAGAGGTCGGGTTGTGCCAGACTGAGAGGGAGAGGAGCCAGGCGACAGGAGTGAGGGCCCAGGGCACCTTAGGGACAGGACTACAGCTGAGTTGCTTCCAGCGAGTCAGCTGGGAGACAGCAGGTGCAGGTGGGCTAGGGGCCAGCCAGAGTAACGGTGCCATCAACACCTGTTCCATTCTTACCTCACCCAGGGACTATTCCAAGTGCTTCTCATGCACAAGCGTAGTGCAGTCTCATATTGGTCACCTGGTTTTGATGGGAAACTAGAGAAGGTCAAAAAATTGCCTCTGTCCTCACAGCTGGTAATGGCAGCTGTGAATTCCAGATTTTATCTGCCGTCCAGACCCTAGCCATTGCACCACCTTGCCTCGGGGCCGTGGCCTCTGCTGTGGTGCACACCTTCCAAAGGGCCACTGCAGGGGCCGGGTGCTGAGGACCTGTCTGCTGGAAATATCCTGAGCTCCCTAGGTCACACTCACTTCCAGGGACACACCCCAGTGCAGCCCAAGAAGTGAGCCGAGCCTGGGCAGAGCTGCCGCCTCTCCTGGGGCCCGGGGATGAGGCAGGTGGGCTGGTGTCCCCTCATGTCCTTCCCCTCTGGCCTTCTCTTCAGCCAGGCTTCTGTGTAGGAGCCAGAGCAGGGGAGAGGAGCTAGGAATGAAGCTCAGGAAGGCCCGGGAGGCCACCTGTGACACCCACTGCAGCTCCTGGGACCTCATCTGCAGCTGTGCATGGAGAGGAGGGAGAAGCCAAGTCCTGTTGCTATATTCAGAGAAGCAGCTGGTCAGCAGGGTTCCCTGGTCCGACCCCCTAAGATGAGACAGGAAGTGCAGGCTGCAGACTGTAGAGAGCGTGACCTCACGTCCTAATGAAGCCCTGACGTCAGGAGGCCTGGATTCTAGACCCACCTTGGCCACCAAGGGCCTGAGTAGCTTTGGGCTAATCATATCATCTGCCTGAGCTTGTTGAAAGGAAGTGGCCGTGTGACAGTTCCCCGGGGCCCTTCCAGCTCCTGCAGTGTGCTGGGTTTGTCTGACCCTCCGGTACTGGTGTCTCAGCTTATCAGTTTATTTAGAATTTGGAAAGTGTTGTGAGGCTTGTGGAGGAGAGCATAGGAGTCTCTGACTCTGCCCTGCTCCAGACCCAGGCGGCCCCTCGCCTGTCCAGCCCGGAAGCTCCGGCCGGGGATGCGCACTGCACAATGGGTTTGGCCTACTTGCTTTTCCTCCCTGTGGCCTTGGCCTCTTCCATCCCGTCTGGGTCTCCAGTTCCTCCAAAGCCTTCAAAGGTGCCGTAGCAGTTCCTTGCCGCCTGCCGTCCTCCCTTGGGTTTAGGGGGATAAGCAGGATAATGTTTTCTAATCACGTGATGTTCCTCAGAGCACAAGTGCTGGGAGTCAGGATAAAGGACTCCTAAATCTAGTTGCTTTCAGAGATTATTCATCCAGAAACATAAATGAGCATTCAAATGAGAGAAAAGGTTGGAGAATGTGGTCCGAGAAGGACAGCCAGGGGGCCTGGGGGGCTGGTGCCGCACTGGGAGCCTCCTGCAGACACCCTGTGTTCTACATCCTCTTCTGTTTGACCCACGATCTCGTGGCCTCAGGCTTCGGCTTTCCCTGTTCCAGCCTCATGCCCCTCTTTTGCAAGAGGGACGTTTTTATTAATTCATTCAGTGACTGTCCAGAAGGGATAGACTGCTACCAACTGGCAGGAGGACTGACTGCCCAACAGTACCCGGGCTGTGGGTTGCAGAAGGGGGTGGAGCAGGCTGTGTGCCCTGGAGACTCTGTCCTCCGGGAAACCGACTTTCTTGATTCTGTGGGAAAGTGCAACATTCCACTGGTGTGTGTGTGTGTGTGTGTGTGTGTGTATGTGTGTGTGTGTGTAAGTAAGGGTGCAGCATGCTCACCCATGGGGCCAGCCTGCATGAAGACAAACTGTGGCAGCTCTGCTTTTGGTTTTGACACCTGACAAAAAGGCCATTGATTTAGGTCTCACAACCAGGGCCAGTGACAGAGGCAGTTAGGAAAGCAGATGTCCCCTGACCCCATGGAGGGCCTGTGACCCCAGGTGACACAGTTTCATGCATTGCTTTTTCTAATTTGGAATTATATTCAGGAGGAGAATAAAGTCTATGCTTAAAAATTTAAATATATTCTTTCCTTTGTTCAATTTCCATTCTGTAATCCCTTAATTTTTCCAGGCCCCTCTGAAGCAACAGGATGGGCCCAAATTATGGCTGGACTACTACTAATCACTGTTAGCACACTTACAAAACAGATAGGAATCATGATTGCCAGTTTTGATGTTTGCGCACATCATTCTGGTTTACTTTCATGCTTTTATTAATGCATTATGATCACACATACTAGTGGGGTCCATTGTGACATGCTCACATAAGCATATGATGTGACTTGTCCCAATTCAGTCCCCAGAGCTTCCCTTTCCCTCCCTCCTCCCTCCCTCTGGTCCCCTTCTCTTTATTTACACATATATATTTTCATTGTTACATTATAATTTTACATGGAAGTGGGATTTGTCATGTATAGTCATACAAGCAGAGAGCATGATTTGGTGATTTTACTCTTCAGTCTTATTCTTTCCTTCTCTTCCTCCCTGTCCTTAGAACTCCTGCCTGTACTCTGCTGATCTTCCATTTTTGCAAGATCTCCCTTTTAAAATTCCTTTCTTTCTAATTTCCACATATGAGGGGAAAACTTTTGACCTTTGACTTTTTGAGTCTGGCTTACTTCACTTAGCACGATGTTCTCCAGGTCCATTCATTTACTAGCAAATGACATAATTTCATTCTTCTTTATGACTGAGTAGAACTCCATTGTGTATATATACCACATGTTTCTATCTATTCATCTGTTGACAGGCACCTGGAATGGTTTCATAACTTTTCTATTGTTAATTGTGCTGCTATCAACATAAATATGCATGTATTGCTGTAGAATGATGATTTCAGTTATTTTGGGTAAATACTGAGGAGTGATCTAGCTGGGTCAGGTGGTAGTTTCATGCCTAGTCTTTTGAGGAGCCTCCGTACTGATTTCCACAATGGTTGTCACTGATTGACAATCCCACCAACAATTTTTAAGTGTTCCTTTCTCCTCACATTTTTGCCAGCATTTATTATTATTAATATTCTTGATGACTGTCACTCTGACTGGTGTGAGATGAAACCTAGTATAGCTTTGATTTGCATTTCCCTGATTGCTAATGATGTTGAACATTTTTCATGTACTTGTTGGCCATTTGCATTTCTTCTTTTGAGAAATGTCTGTTTAGTCCATTTGCTCATTTATTGATTGTTTTTTTTTTCTCTTGGTGGTAAATTTTTTGAGTTTTTTATAGTATTCTGGATATTCATCCATTTTGCAGAACAGGAAGTAGAGATTTTAAATAATCAACCCAAAGTCTTATAGCCAGTTTTACTGATGAGATGTCAGGATACAAACTTAGCTCCTCCAGCTCCAAGTTAAATGCCCTAAGAAATGTCTCAATCTCTCAAAGAGGTGACAGGTAAAGGGGAAGTATCAAGGCCATAGGCCATTGCACAAGGAAGAGCAGAACAATGTGCTGTGAATGGGGTGTGAGTAAGGATGATGGGAGTCATGGAGAGGGATCCAGAAATTTCCTTCGAGGGATTGACATTTGAGCCAGACTTGGAAGGATGGGGAACATTTTATTTGGTGAAGGAGAAGTGCAGGCTGTCCTAGGCGGAAGTAGGGGAGGGGCCAGATTACAGAGGAGAATGAGGTGGAGTGTGGTTGTAAATAGCAAAGGGCCCAGATGGCCAGAGCAGTGATCCTCACCTGGCTATGCATTAGCCACCTGGACAGCTGTTAAAATTACCCCCTCTGGGCCCCACATCCAGCTACTGGTCATAGTTATTGGTCTTGTCATTTGCATTTGCCAAAACCTCTGCAAGAGATTCCACTGCACAGCTTGGGTTGAGACCCACTTGCTGATGGGAAAGGCTGGAGGATTCCTAATTGGGGCTATCACAAGGACCCAGGTTCAACTAAGCAGAATCTGGATACAGGTGGTGGCAGTGAGAAAAGGAAGGGAGAGATGGGGAGGGTCCTTTTAAAGGCAGTGCCTCTGGGACTGAGAGTCACAGGAGTGTTCAGTTGTTATGGCTAGGGGTTAGAGCGTGGGTGCCATCCACAGAATGGGACCACAGGATGGAAAACAAGGTCCAGGGGAGAGATGTGGGGGGCGGGCAGTTTGGGTTTTGAACATGGTGGTGTTTTAGGGATACAGTGACTGGGCCATCATGCAGGAATGCCAGCAAGTCATGTGAGCTAGCAGCTTGAGTAAAGGAGGGGAGCAGGGCTGGGAGGAGACGGAGAGGGGCGGTTGGTTTGGCAAGTGGCGGTTGAGCTGAGGGGGCACGTGAGATCCAGAGACAGAGGAGAAGGAGTGAGGGCTCAGGTGGGAACACCTACTTTAGGAGGCAGAAGGACAAAGAGAAGCTTTAGATGCAATTCCTAAATGGGGAATTGTCCCATTTGCATGAGCCAAGGCCGACATCTGGGGGCGGGCGATGGGTAGCAGTCGTTTTTCATGGGCCTGGCTGCCTGCAACTCGGACATTGATCAGCTGAGTCAATAGCGCCGTGCTCAGACACGCAGCCCCGGCAGATGTGTGTGCAGGAAGCAGGACAGTCACGGCCCAGCTCTTCCCTTGCCAGGAACGCCGTCTTCTTAGCTCATTTTGCCACCGTCCTTGGCTCCAGCACCACAAAGAGCAATGAATCCCGACTCACATGGGTTATGAATTCACTCAGCACAAAGCAGACCTTTATTCTAAGCCATCCCAAAGATGAATCCTGTCCTTCTGGGGAAAGCCATTCAATCAGCCCCCACTGTTTGAAGGAGACCCTGTCAATATTCCTATGACATCTCCATCCAGCCAGCATCACCCCGTGGGTGGGACCAGTTGAGCCCTGGGAGGAAACCTGCAGATTTCCCTCAGACCCCTCCCTTAAGTGTCCCAGTCATGGAGGAGGGCAGCCATCAGGAGCAACTCAGCTTTAGGGGCCCTGGGCTTGGGAACAGGTCCCTGCATCTGAGCAGATGGTCAGGCTTCGTCATGGAGGACAGAGAGAATCAAACCTTGGGCTCCCAGTTTACCTGCCCTTGGGAAAAGCTGCATAAGTGGAAGGAAAAGAATAGACCTCTGAGCAGCCAGGTTGTAGAGGCCCCTGACCATTTCAGAGCTAGGGCGAAACTAAGGTTGCCTTCATGGCCATCCCACGCACCCGCAGTTCTGTCCTGAGGTCCCTTTGGGGACTGCCTCTTCCCACTGCTGACCAGGAGGGGGAGAGCAGGGAGGTGGGCAGGTGGTCTCAGAAGGCTGCCCCAGCCCGAGCAGGGCTCTCGCCATCCTGCACATCGCCGAGTGCCTGGCTGTCTCCGTTTATTGGCTCCCAAGGCTCCCAGCTCAGGCAGAGTAATTACAGTTGAGGCCCTGATGAATTGGGGGCCAGTAATTAAAGCGCCTATTGATTTTCTACTTAGGAGTTCCCTGTAGCTGGAAACGAAAGTGGGGAGGGGGAGACAGGAACAATCCAAGGAAGGTATTTCAAATCGGGGATGGCTCTGTGTGCATTAGCTGGGCCTTGCAGCCTCCGAAGGGGGCTGCAGGGTAATCGTTCATCACTGGCCCATCTATCTAGAATCTGAGAATCGACTGGCTGGTCAATACCCTCCTGGGACTCGGTGCCAGCTGGGATCGGGGAAGGAGGAGTGTCTTCTGCAAAGGGTTCATACTTAGATCTCCAAACCATGAATCTGCCTTGTTTTGCTGCTTCATTTGGCTTGTTTTAATCGTGTATTGGAGCGATGGGCTTGTGTATTTCATCTGCCCTCATCAGGCCACAATGGGCTTTTCCTTGGCTTCGGAGGCCAGACGGCAGGAGGCCAGACGGCAGGAAGCCTGGGCTTGGTGGGGAGAAGGTGGCAGGAGGAAAAGGGCTGAGACCCTGTCAGGGGAGAGGATGTAACAGAGGGCGCTGGAGGTTGGCCCGAGCTGGGGGTCACCAGGAGGGGTTTGAAAGAGGCAGTTAGAGAGGAAACTGCATGAAGCAAGGAGGGGGTAAAGAGCCAGAGAGAAGGGACAAAGAGAGGAGCTGGGACCCGTGTGAGGGAGGGAGGTGAATGTTGGGGAGGAAACAGCGCATTTGAGTCTTATTTAAAGATTGCTTAAGTTATTCTGGTGCATTTAACTCTTAATTCATCTCCCTTGCACTGAGTTAATGCGAAGTGTGAGAGAACAGCTAATGGGACGCGGGCCTCACTGGCAATTTTGTTTTAGTCAGCTCTGAGCGCTCTCTTCCTTGGCTCCTGCTGGGTCACTTGATCAGAGATGGCTCCTTTGTTTCTCCGAGCAATGCTGCCGCTGTTCTGGGCCCTTCTCAAGCCTCTCCCGCTGCCTGCCTGCTGCAGCTGGTTTGGTTGCTTAATGACGATGAAGTTAGATTAGGATCTGGTTTGGTGATGATTGAAGCAAGGCAAAGAGAAGCATTTTAGCATAATGCATGTTGAAACACAATTACCCATTATCCCAGTCAGGGCAGACAATGGGGTGGTGGGGAGCAGCGAGATGGGAAGTAAGTGGGCCGTTACTTGTTGTAAGTTGGAAATAAAAAAGTTTCCATAGAAATACAGAGTGGATTTATTCAGTTTATTCAACCTAATTGCACAATGCACTTGCATTTGGAAAAAAAAAAAATCTTCCACAAGGGTGCCCAATAAATGGCAGAAAGAGGGCTGGGGATGAGACTACGGTTTTTGTGTTAAGTAACGGCTGAGCACAGACGACTGCACGTGGCCCTGCACGTGGCCCTGCCCTCACGGCGCTTGCAGGACCACAGTGCGTGATTCTTATGTATTACCACAGCTGCTGGTTCAGATCCCAATGGCACCCTTGTCTGCAAAATGAAGTTAACCTCTCAAGACTTGAGGAAAGGCCTTCCTTGCTTGGCCATGCCTCCGCTCCACCACTGTCGGTCCCCACGTTTCCCTTTGCCCCACCTGCCAGACTCCCCTGTTCCCTGCCCCCGTAAGTGGTACCACTGGTTCCCCGGCCGGAGCCCATACACACCTTGGGCTTTCCCTTACGCTCCAGTTCAGCGGGTTCCCAAGCCTTGTCATGCTGCCTGTGACTCCTGGATCCTGCTTCTCCCATCTCTGCAACCACCGCCTGAGTCTCTCCATGCTGTCTCTTGCCTGGGCTCTGGAGGTACGGCAATGGCTTCCTGGCTGGTCTCCTACTGTCCTGTCCTGCTCTCTCTTTAGGGCCATTCGACAGACATTTGACAATGTTATTCTTGATTCTTTAATGGCTCCTGCCTGCAGAATGGGGTGGGGTGCGCACATTCTCTAGGCCTGAGAGTCCTCAAATCTACAGATGGCGACTGTGATGCTGCTTTCTGGCTGGTGTGAGAAGTACATGAGGAAGTGTGGGTAAAATGCTGAGCACAGTGCTCGGCCATAGGAATGCCCACGGAGACAGAGAGGCATCCCTGAGGATGGCAAAGGGGGAGGGGGAGGCCTCATGGTCTTCACAGATGATCTGAGCCCAGATTTGCACCCATAGCACCTACCTTTCTGCCCAACTCCAGACTCACGTTCACAAGTGACCCCAGCATTCCCCCCGAATCCCTAGTGGACGTCCCAAATAAACACGTTCAAAATCAAACTCCTTGTATTCTATCTCCCAAGCATGCCCCACACACAGTTTTTGTAACTAAATAAATAAAATTTCTTTTCTTATAGAAGTTCAAACCAGAAACCTTGGCTGCTCTCGTTCCCTCCTGGGTTCTATACCCAGCTCATCTATCAATCCTGTTTTCTACATCTGTGGATTCCATCCAGAGTCCAGCCCCTCTCACGTCCCTGGCCCCCGCCGCTCTCTTCCTGCCTCATTACGGCAACAGGTTTCTTCCCCGCTTGCTCCAGCCTCCCCCTTATGATTGCATTTTTACAACAGACGTGGAATCGCCCCTACCCACACCTTCCACGGGCCAGGTCCTGCCCTTCTCCGTCCGACTCCCCCTTCCTGTCGTCCTGTCTTCAGCCCTCTGGGCTCTGCTCTAGATGGCTGGCTTCCCTCCTGTCCCTGGGGCAGGCTCAGCTAGCCCCCACTGGGCCTGTGTGCCGGTGTTCCTGGACCTGAAGTGCTCTTCCCAGGGGCACCTGCCTCACTCCTCAGCCCCCTCACGTCTTAGCTCAAGCCGTGCCTCCTTAGCCCAGCAGTCCCCACTTACCCACGGTTTCACTTTCCACAGTTTCAGCTACCCAAGGTCAACCGTGGTCCAAAAAAGACTTCATAGAAAATTTCACGAGTAAAAGACTCGGGAAAAGCATAGTAGACGCTTAAGTTTTAACTTGTGTGCCATTCTGAGCGGGGTGATGAGATCTTGCACCATCCCCCTCCATCTTGACCAGGATGTGAATCAGACCTTTGTCTGGTGTATCCCAACTATCACTTGACCCACCCGTTAGTCACTTTGTAGCCACCTTGATTATCAGATCAGCGGTTGCAGTTTGCAGTGCTTGTGTTCAAGTAACCTTTATTTTACTTAGTAATGGTCCCCAAATGTAAGAATAGTGATGCTGACATTTTTATTGTTGTATATTGTTATAATGTTTCTATTATTGTTGTTTGTTAATCTCTTGTTGTGCATCATTTGTGAATTAAACTTTATCATAGGTGTGTATGTAAAGGAAAAACATAAAGAACTTGATACTGTGCAGTTTCAGGCATCCACTGGGGTCTTGAAAGATAAGGGGGACCAGTAAAGTGTTTGCCCTGTGATGGCCTCATATCAAACTGCAATCCCCAGCCCTCCCAATCTCCTTACCTGGCTCTTTTCTTCCACTACACTTACCACCTTCTGACATAGTATTTGATCTATTTGTTATGTTTATTGTTTCATGTGAGCCTTGATTTTGTCTTCTTTGTTCACGTTTTGGTCAGCTTCTGGAATAGTACCTAGAACATAGTTGATGCTTAACAATCTTGTTAAATGAGTCTCTTGCCATTCATGCCATCTGCCTGCCCCATGTTCCACCCCAGGGAGCTCTCCTTTGTGTATATTGGGAAATTTGTTTCGATATCCTAGTTCTCTTTGGGACTGTAGGCTCCATTTCCCCTCTATGGATGATTCACAGTGACAGACCAATATTTGTTCACATATTACTGATTGATTGGCTGTAAATAACTTGAGCAACCAAAGATGCAAGCAGAATTTCCTTCCTTAAAGTTCTTCCAAAATGGACTGAGGCTCCAATTGTCTGAAATGACTGATTGGCAGCTGAAATGCTTTCTTCTTAAGGCCCTAAGTGCATCCCCTGTGTTATCTGCCCACTGGGCTTTATTTGTCTGCTGGCATCGCAGCCTCTGATCTTAAAGACTGGGGGAAACGAAAGTCTAGAGGCAGATGTCCATCTCTGAGGTCAGAGGCACATTCTTTTATTCTGTGTTGTGAGTCCTCTTGGTGTCTTGGCACAGGATGTAAGTGATGGAGAAGTGGAGGAGGAGAAGGTTAAATAACTTGCTCAAGGTCACATATAGTGCCTTTGATGGAAATCAGAACAGTGGGCGGCAGCAGCAAAAATGCTGTGGAGTTGAGCCCAGCTCAGGCCTCCTGCCCTGGTGAAGTGACCATGCTTCATTAGGAAGGAAATTGGGAGAGGTTGAGGGTTTTGGAGGAGAAAATAACATGTCAGGAGGCAAGCATCAAGAAAACTCTTTTGGCAATGAGGAGAAAGGTACATGGAAGTAGGAGAGGGAAACCCCTGAGTCCCAACTATTGCAGTCATAAGTGGTTAGGGCCTAAACTTGAAGAGCAGTACTGGGAAGGAAATGGGAACAGACGGGACTCGCTGAAGCCAATAATCAACTCTATGGCTGGGTAGCTTGTAGGACGTAGGAGGGTGCCATACTGAGGCTTCTTCATGTGTTATTCCACACTCTCTCCCAGGCTGATCTCAGCCATTCCCATGGTCAAAGCTGTAACCCACATTGCCACCGATCCCCAAATGTCACTCTCACCTTGATGGCTTCCTAACTTGGAGATATTTCCTTAGCTGCTCTCCCAGGAGACCTCAAGGGACCTCATGCTCAGTATGAACAGGACCAAACTCCCCATCCCAGTCCTTCAGCTCATGCACAACACACCTCAGGAAAGACTGCACTGTCTAGCTGGGACCTAGAAGTCATCCCTGTCCCCTCCCTCTCCCTCCCCACTCTCACAAGTCCTCCAGGTAGACTTACATGCCTATAGCATATGTTTCCTTCTTTCCCTCTCCTCTGTTGTCACTCTGGGCTTGGTAGCTATGCTCTCCTTCAGAGACGATCACAGCAACATCCTACATGGTCTCCCAGGGGCTGCTCGTTCATTATAGTGATGTTTACTTAGTTTCTGACATAACCTGAGTGAATTTGAATGATGCAAGCCCAATCGCACTTTTTCCTATGAAAACCCACTAATAGCTTCTCACTGTCCTTTGAAAAAACCCACAAAATCTTTAGATGGCTTCAAAGCCCTGCCCCTGACTCTCAACCCATATCTGTCACATCCCCACTCTGAATTTTAGAGTGAGCTGCTCAGATGTTGTCCTCACCTGTTGGCCCGTGAGCTCTGAAGGTGAGATAACATCTGAACACCAGGTAGTGTACCTGGCATGCAGGCCGGGCCCAGGATACTGTTGAATGAAGCTGCGAGGTGCTCAGTGGGATGAAAGATGGCAGAGGCCATGGAGATTGGTGTGGGAGCAGAGAGCAAGTCTGTGTACCACAGTACAGTGTCCAGAGCAAAAGAAATGTCACTGAGCAAGCGAGGCCTTGATGATGTGGCCTGCTAAGGGAACCTGCGCTCTGGCTGGCCTCTGTGTCTGCTGAAGGTGACGATAGAAATTTTTCAATTTCAACCCTTGCTGGCAAAATCATTTCTTTCTGCAACAAATGTACTTAGGTTTTTGCCTCTAGAAATTGTACTAGAGCAACTAACTTCAGGAACCTAACTGATTCATGGGTTTCTGGGGGGATTTTCAGGGGCTTTAAGCTCATTTGAAGCAAAGGTAGATAATGTGTCCTTGATAGAAATTTGAACTAATTGTGAATGTGTGTGTGTGTAAAGGTGAAAGGGGTCTGATTTTGGCTGTCACAAAGAACCTATATTGTGGGGAGAATGCCTTTCTTTGCTCCTAGTGAGGTGATGCTTGCCACACCAACATGAAGAGTTGTCATGGCTACATGAGATAACACAGGTGGAAGACCCCACAGCCCCATGCTGGTGGATGCTCCCTTCCTGTTACACGACCATGAGCCCCAAGGTGTGTGGAAGACCAAAGTGACAGAATGTACTCTTGCAAGATGTTCAACAAAGTTACTTTCTTGCTTTAAAAATACAATGTTTTACATTTTACTCATAAAGATTGAGAATACAACAGCAACAAAAACCAGACCTTACTTTCATTAGCCCAGACCTTACTTTCCCTTCTCACCTCATAGTTTTGACACAGAGCGCCTTGGTTTGGAGAAAGGAAGGACGTCTTGGGCATCAGATCATTATCCTTACCTCCTTCACCTGGGGAGGCCGAGGGAAACCTCTTTCATGAGAGCAGATGAAGGTCCTGATATGGCAGTTGGAGAGAGGAGGTGGCCCACCTGGTGGACAAAGCAGTTGTCACCATGAGCCCAGGGCAGACCTATGGCTACAACTCTGCCTGAAGTGGGCTTCCTGAGTTGCTGGGCCTCAGTCAATGGAAATGTCTAAGTTATGCTTTGTTAAATCTTTCCCAGCTTTTATGTATTAAACAAGATGGAAAATTATACTTTTTTTTTTAAGAAAAAAAAGTGGGGCTCTTTGTACCTGCTCCTAGTCATTAAAAATGTGTTTCTGAAATGCTAAATGTATAGTTAAGCGCACAGTTAATTCATTACATAGCATATTTTTTTTTTCTTTATACAACACCCAAACTAAAGCAAACCCAACCAATTACTTGAAGTCTCAGAGATATCACCAAAGGAATGTCTTAATTTAGTAAATAATTTTAAATAATTATTTACTGAAAGAGTTTGCTGAGCACCCCAGGAGAATACTTGCTGTTGGCCTCCTAATAAACCTTCCATGTAATTCCTGATTAATTACTTACACAAGCAACATTTTATTTACTTTGAACTAGTTGGGTTTTAAAAAGAGGTTGTAAAATATCAATGAGGATCCCCAGTAAGACTTCTTGGTCTTTTTCAGGTCTCTGAAAGACAGGGTGGGGTGAGCTCCAACTGTCCCCCTGGAAGGCTGGCTGCCCAAACCACCTTCTGGGCTGTCTAGTCTGAATGGAAAGTGCTTCTTCAGGAATTAGGATTCTGAACCATACCATAGTATGGACAAACTCCCCTACTGTGTGTGATTTTGGTTATTTTTCATGTGTCACAAGGTGTCAAGCACATATCAGGCACTCAGATAAATATCAGATAAGTGGCAATACATAGCAATGCCAGAAGCAGCATTTAAAAAATTATAAACGGTTGTCAGATATAGAATAGGAATCAACATAGCATTCAGAGGATATTAAGAAAATGCAAGATAATTAAAGTATTTTGGAAATAGAAGAAAAATGGCAAAATGAGCCAGTGATTTCAACTCATTTGGAATTGCAACCAGGAATGTTGATCGTGTTTCTAGAGAGCTCTAAAGCATACATTTATTTTTGAAATTAGGGTGAACTAAGAGTGTTCTAAGAATTTTATGAAAACCAGAAATACCTTAAATTACCAGAGAAGTCACATTTTAAGGTCATTGCTCCAATTTTTATGCATCTTTAGGTCCTAGATGATAGGCGGGTGCGGTGCCAGTGAAGTTGAGCCAACAGGGGTGTCTTGCAGCTCCTGTCGCCTCTGATCTATACAAGAAGAAAAGAATAAAAACAAGGCCTGAATCTCTGGCATGGACAGCTGCCCATCCTGAGGGCAGAAAGCCAAACCATCCTGAGGATAATCTTTAACAACAGACATATTGTACTTGAAAAGGTGTTTGGGGGTTTCTACCCCTTTTCTTGTCTTATTTAAAGGGCTGTTTATGTGGAAGAGAAGGAGGCTGAATTGACTGGTATGGCCCTGGGGTGCCAGAACTTGGGCCAATGAATGAGTGTCATGGAGAAAGAGTGAGCCATGCAGGGTAGGAAAGAAGTTTCCAGTACACCTGCCCGGAAGCGGTTCCCTCAGGAGATGGTGTGCTCCCATCTACCATGTTCAAGAAAGGCCTAGCATCCACAAGGCAGAGAGAGAGACCCCACCAGGAGGACAGGTGGCTGGTGAGTGGCTGGAGACCTTCGTCCTTACCACACAACCTTAAGATGTCTTATTGCCATCCTGTGCCTCGTTCCTAGATACCCTCTACCTCTTGTTAATGTCCTTCTCAATGGGCGGAGCCCCATACTGAACATGGATTCCCAAATTCAGGCCAGGGAATTGAGCAGGCCACGAGTCCTTTAGGTTTGGACCCCATATCTTAGCCATAAAGCCCAGCCCATACCAATTCTCCTGCGCACCCGGGCCTGATGTATGCCATTCTGATGTTTATTCTGAAGTTCAAGTTAATCAAATCTCTGTGACTTCCTTATTGGACTTGCTATCGATATAGATTGCTGACATGCTCACCTTATAGAATGGATTTTTTTTAAAAAATCAAAACTTTACCTGTTACATTTTAACTCATGGGTTTTAAACAATGCTGTTATTGACTTGGTGAGGGCAGCATAGGTGATTTTGAAAGTTGATGCCACCGTCTAGGCTGTGGACATTATACCTTTGTTAGCATGTCCCGGCTTGGTAAGCTTGTCCCCTGCATCTGATCCAAGCCTGGATGGGGCCTTGACAAGTTTTGAGTATATCCCTTGGGGACTTCCTCCAAGTTATACAGTCATAGGCTAAAGAGGTAGAGAAGCTCCAATGGATATCTAATTCCACTTCTTTGTTATATAGATGGAGAAACCTAGATTTATGAACTAACAATCTCTTTTTTAAATATTTTTTTAAACTGTTGATGGACCTCTATTTTATTCATCTATTTATATGTGTGCTGAGAATTGGACCCAGTGCCTCCCACATGCTAGGCAAGTGCTCTGCCACTGAGCCCCAACCCCAGCCCCATCTCAGGGCAACATTATTCAGTCAGCCTCTATTTGTTAATATCCCGACAACTCTTTCCATTTTTTTTCCACAAACATTATTTTCAAAGTCTTGTTGGAATCAAGATACATTGTATCCATGGCACTTGGTGAGGATACATTATAACTTGGCATTTATCTAGGACTAGTCTAACTAGTTCAGGCAAACACATGTGCGCACATACATACCCCTCCCCCCACATTGGCCTGACATCTCTTTTTGTCTTATGTTGACTTGAATAAATCAACACTGTCTTTCTCAAGGCTCATAACTGGATCTTTTTCTTACTAGAATTTAGATGAATGTTCAATGCAGAGAATTCTTTTACATCCCAATTTTATAAATCCTAGAAAACAACATAGATTCCAGATCAAAGTGGTTTGCTAATCCCCCCCCCTTTTTTCATTTTTAGCAAATAAAAATGTCAAAATCAGGATGTATTTTAAAGTTTGCCTGAGAATCTGGGGTCCACAATAGCTGAATCAGGCTTTATGATGCCCACCCCCAGGTTTCCCAGAGCCAGTGTGTTCCTCTCTAGGGTGCCTCTTTCTGCTCCAGTGGCCTCGGCAGCAGGTGTGTGTAAAGCCGGCGGCAGACACCAGGAGATGAGGTTTGGACTACTGCAGTTGCCCTCTAGTAGATTAGGGTGAGCCTTGCCTGACTCGCGATGAGCTCCCACTGATGACCAGCTTTTGAGGCCTCCACCACCATCCCACGCAAGAGGAGACCCTGGATTCTTGCGGCAGCCCCTCCCCCATTATCTCCCTTGTATTTTTGTCTTTACAAAACACCGTCCTGTCCCTCCCTGCCTTCCCTTGCCCAGACACTGTATGGGAACCTAAAGGGAATTATCCAAAAGAAGGAAGAGGGCCTTGATAAGCCTCCGTGGGCGTCTGTGAAGGCACACAGCCTCTGAATGACAGGTTTGCATGTAAACAGCCGCAACTCATGAAAATAGTTTTTAATCTACTTGAAAGGCATATTCTCAGAAGGAAATCAAGTTCCCTCCAGGTGCGCGGATGCTCTTTGAAAGAGAAGCTGCTGCGGCAAAGAGACAAGTCATTATGAGATGCTGCTTTGTGGACCCTCTCCCTTCCCTGCTGGGCCCTCCCTGTGGGTGAATCTTCCCATAGTGGTGCTTTGGGCTGGGAAAAGAGGAACCCAGAGTTAGAGGAACAGCTCTCTCCTGGCAGATCAGGGTCCCAGGCCATGAGAAGGGCACTGAGGGACCTCCCCCACAGTCTGTGTAACATCCTTTCCTGTCTTTCCCAAGTCTGACCTCTGGGCAGACAGCCTCCCCAGCCTCTCTCAGTCTGTCTTCGAAGTCCACGAGTCACCCCTGCCAACCCCTGCAGCTCTTTAAAGAATCAGGTTAAATTCCAGCAGCTTTTGCAAAGGGGCATAGACTAACCCTTGACCAGAGTCTTCCTGTTACCACCCGTTATATCACAAAGGACTTTGTATTAAGTTACATTTTTTCATTGTGATAAAATTTATGTAACAAAATTTGCCATTTGGGCCATTTTAAAGTGTACAGTTTAATGTAAATGTACCTGATGGGATATTCACATCATTGTGTGACCATCCGTATGATTCAGCTCCAGAAATTTTTCATCATATCAAACAATAATTGCCTGTTCCCTGCCACTAAATTTTAATTATGCAAACAATAAAAGAACGTATTGCAAAAACTAAAATAATACAAATAACATAAAATCCTATTTGATAACCACATCTAATACCAATGCCTCTCTTAGAGTTAATGACTACATCTAGATGTAATCATTATCTATATGTATGAATTTGAGTTTTGGATGAAGGTTTTGCACCCCATATCACAACAGTACGGAGCGTATGGATACTTGTTATTTTCACTCAGCCAAATGTCTCAAAGATCAGGGTATGTCAGTACCTAGAGATCGATCTTATTATTTGAAGTGTTAAATGGTATGTGTTCAAAGTTACACCACAGTTATCCACTCCCCAACTGAGTGGTTTTCAGAGGAACCTGAGAATTAAACAAATCTGTGTGGCTCTCAAGAGCAGATACTCAGAAACAATCCCAAGTTTGTGGGAGAAGCTGCTGGATTACCTTCCAAAGGGGCTGTGTTAGTTTGTACTCCAACCAACAGTGTAAAAGAGTATCTGCTTTCCCATTCCTCAATACTGGAGACTAATAATGGTTGCGTTTATCAAATGGCTACTTCCTGCCGGACACAGTTCTGAACCTTAATATGTATGAAATCATTTAATGCTCACAAGAACCCAGAGGCAGGTATTAGTATTATTGCCTCTTTACAGTTCTCTGCAGGTTAAGAATCTTGTCCTGGAACATATCCTGGATAGAATGTGGACTCAGTCTGACTTTATTGTTTATTTTATTAACATATATTTTGTACAAAGCAAAGGGATTCACTCTGATATTTCTTCATGCTTGCAGAGTGCATCGATCTCGTCCACTCCCCATTCTTCTACCCTCCCCAACCTCCTTTCCTCTGGCACTTTTCCCAGCCCCTAATGATACCTCTTCTACTTTCAGGTTGACCTTTATAGTTTTTAATTTCCACACGACAGAGAGCATGCGCGCTTGTCTTTCTGTGTCTGGCTTATTTCTCTTAACATGGTGCCCTCCTGTTCCACACTTTCCCAGCCTGTCTTTGGTGCTCAGGCCCTTGCACCCTGTGCTGTTTTATCTGATTGCTCCCCATCTGGTGGGGTAGACATGGGGTATCCTGGGTGTTTTAATTGGTATTTCTCTGGTTGCTAGTTAGAAGAAGCATCTTTCCATAGGTTTATCAGTGTTCTCTCTCTCTCTCTCTCTCTCTCTCTCTCTCTCTTTGGTGAATTACCTCTTCATATCTTTTGCTTATTTTTCTCCTGAATGGTTTATTGATTTGTATGTAGCTCAAGACATGATTTTGTAGTAACTGCTCTGGTGACGGATCATTATTTATATCTTAATGAAAATGACCAGTCCAGCCAAATATTAACTGAGTCTGGTCCCTACCCTAGCAGGGAAATACAGGATATATGAAATTTGAACATTTTTGTAGATGTTCAAGACATTTTCATACAAACATTCAGTGAGTAATCTTTTAATTGAATGATACCTCTGAACCAAGCACTGAATAAAGTTTAAGAAAAATTAATAAGGTTTTCAAATTACATAAAGGAACAGCACAGATCTCAGAGGGTTACTGGAGAACTTATTCAAAACAAAAAGCTATTAACCTTTGCAGTAAATTGATATATAATGAACACATTACTAATTGTTTTCAACTGCTGTTGCCAACAGCCTTCTGCTAAAAATATGTAGACTATCAATTAACCAACATAAGAATGTGCCAGAGTAAATATTTTTAAAGTTTATATACTATTAGCTTTTCAGGGAAGAAATGACCCTCAGAGAATATTTCTTTCCTTCCTTCCTTCCTTTCTTCTTTCCTAAGAATTTTTCTTGGAACACTAAAATATGGTGCTCTGTACAGAGCAGATGCTAAAAATTCTAGATGGATATTTTGGATCACTGTATTTGAGCAGGAAGCTGTCTGTGGTAGCAAACTGAAAACTTTAGGAATAATTGTGCTTTTTAAATGAAGGCAGAGCCAAAGGGGTTTCCATGTTTTGAGCACAATTTTATCCTAAGCAGGAAGAAATCGACATCCTCATTTGGTCTTGATCCAGAACAGCTCTGAAATGCCGAACATTTAATGGCTCCAGATGTTTCTCTGTGTGTATTGGGCAGGTGCATCCACAGTTAACCCCAAATCTCATGAAACTGAAGTGCAGCCGTGTTCGCAGAAGGGATGGTCCGAGTGCATTTCTCTCTGCCTTATTTCAGCCTCAGATAACCAGATCCTGCCCCCTCTCATTATTAGCTCTCCTGCCCCTCTTCTATTAAAAGGGCGAGTCCAAGCTGTCTGTCTCTGTCTGGAAACTAGAAGATGCTCATGGATCCCACACTCGGTGTTTCTACTATTCTCTGGCTTTGGATTACAAAGAATACTGGCTGTGTGCAACTCGGAGGTAGTTTGTCAGTGTGGGGACAGCTTGGGGCACCATGCAGCCCTCTCAGTGGGTGGGGCAAGGGTCAAGAGACACTTCTCTTATTTGCATATATTCACTAGATTCTTCTCACCCCCACATGCTCCTGAAAGCTGCCAGCATGTGACCCCCTCAGCATATACTGAGGATACAGTACCCACAAAGGGTCTTGGAGTCATCCCTGGAGAATCCTCCTTCAGAAAAATTCCCTGGACAATGAGTAATTTGATTTGCCATTTATAGAAGCCCAAAATAATTAAGGGACAGGACTGTTTAATGAGTGTGTCGGTAAATAAAATTGATTTACAATCTATTGTGCTACAGAGAGCTCTCTGCATTCTGCTCTTAATTGACCGCTGCATACCTGTATTCTGGAGGCTGTGGCCTGGAGCTGGGAGGTGTGGCTGAGGCGCTCTGCATTGGTGCTGCTTATACTTCAACAAGCATTCAGATCAGCTGAGGATCCTATTAAACACAGATCCTGGATCCTGCCTTTCTAACCAGCTCTGCTACCAAGACGACTCTGGGGTTGTTGAAAGCCTACACTCTCTCTCCATAGCTGGAATGTCTCCTTAATTGGGAGCATCGTTAATACAATTGAAGTAATATGGATTGAGTGCCACATACCTGTGTTCTAGCTCTGCCACTTATTAATGGGTAACTTTAGGGAAGTCACCTGTAGAAGCCACTCACAGCTTTCTGATTACTTGTCCCTAATGTCTGAGCACCCAGATCCTGTGGGGCTGTGCCCTGTGAACCATGCCAGCCGGGTGGTGCTGTGGAGGTGAGGCTTGTTGGATTAAGGTGCTGCTGGGATTAAGGTGCTGCTGCCTTTGGAAGGGGTTTTGGTTTGCATGTTTCATGGGTTTTGCTTTGTTGAAGGCAGTGAGGGTCCTGAATCCTCCAAGGTCAGGGTGGGAGGCAGTGGCAGGTAGGGCAAGAAGAGCTGAGACCTAACCTGATGGTGACGGCAGGGAGAAAGGAACAGGAGCGACAGGAGCCCAGCAGGAGGAGAAAGGCCCAGGGAAGGAAGAGGAAAAGGATGATAAGAGGAACCACAAAGGCAGGAAGCGATAAATTGTGTCAGTGGAGAGGGGAATAACTAGAGCATGAACCATGTTGGCAGCAGACATGAGAGGACAGGGATGACTTGAGAGATACGGTGAATTACATATCGAGCCTTGTCAGAGATGTGGAGAGAAAGGGATTGCAGAGGGCAGAGAATCAAAGGTGCATCTCAGAGGCAGGTGCAAACTGCCAGGGGCCGAAGATGGGTATTTATTTGGGTGGCAGGCTTGGGGAGGAGGACGCAGCCTTTGAGGCATGGTTTTATGAGGGCTGAATTTTCAGTGTCAATGAATAGGACATATGGGGCTGAGAATCTGGCAGGTCATGAAGAATGCCAGACAGATAGAAAACAGCCCCTCAGCGGAGACGTGGAGCTTGCTGGTGTCAGCAGAGGCGTGATAGATGGGATCCAAGCAGGCCCCGTTCCACCTCACATATGGCCAGCTCACATATCACCCTGTCCTGATTTTCTCCAAGTCCAGCTCTTGCAAGCCCAAAGCTTGTGCCCATCCTCACAGTGGCAACTAGACACAGGTTTGGCAGGCAGCAGGCACAATGCTTCCTCCTCAAGGCACCAAAAGTTCCCTGGTCATGAGACCAGTTTGGAGAGTGTCAGGAAGTCTGAAGAAAGTTGGGGTCACTTGGTCTCCTGCTTCTCTCAAGAAGTTTCCATCACCATGGTCTTGGAAGGGGCTAAATGGCATGAGGCGGTGAGTTTAAGTGCTGTGACCTCACTCCTGAGCTTGGGCCTGCAGCTGGAGTCCTGTACTGTGTGGGATGTTCTCGTCCCTCCTAGGACTCCAATTGTGAGCGGCACAATGGACCAAGGTCCCAGAAGGGCTTGGAACCCCCTTGCTGCATTAGGTCCACCCACCACTCCTCTGCGCTGGTCTTGGCCAGGACAAAGTGTGTTCCTGGGAAAGGGACCCCCTGAGAGATCCCTTCAGTCAAAGGACTTCTTGACAGTCTTGCAGAACCCTTGACACTTCTCAGCTATCCAAGAGCTTCCATTCCATCTCTCCTCTTCCTGGGGGTGGGCGTGCCTGGGGATGGGACCGCTGTCCCAGCCTTCCCCAGCTCCCTCCCACTGCCTCCCGCACAGATGTTCCCCTAATGGAAGTCTTGCATGTTTAATCATCTTCTCAGAGGACCCAGACCAACCCCAGTGGGGAACCACAGGGCAGAGCACAGGAGGTGCGTTTTTTTTTTTTTTTTTAAAGAATTTTTATTTCTTTGCTAGCAAAGGAGAAGAAACATCCGGACTCCTGTCCCAAAGGCTGTGACTCCTGATCAGGAGGGACAGGGTTTTTTTTTTTTTTTTAATTTAATTTTTTTTTTTAAATTTATTTATTTATTTATTTTTAGTTCTCGGCGGACACAACATCTTTGTTGCTATGTGGTGCTGAGGATCGAACCCGGGCCGCACGCATGCCAGGCGAGCGCACTACCGCTTGAGCCACATCCCCAGCCCAGGAGGTGCGTTTGTTTCAGTCAGTGATAATGAGTGTCAGGACAGGAGAGGCTCCTGGCAACCCTGAGGGGCTGCAGAGCAGGAGTGGAGCTCAGCTCCAGGACAAGGCATTAGGACAGAGGATTCCGAGAGCCACCCACTCTCATGCTCTTCCCCTTGAACCTTTTATTGCTGATTTCTCCAGCCCACACAGAATCTCTGCTTCAAGCCTTTCTTTCTCTGGCCACCCACTGCCTTCTGTCTGTCCAGCTCGCCATCAAGCATTCCAGCTCCGACAATTCTCCCGCCCTGCCGGGATGCACAGCCTGCTCTTCACTACCGTCCCTCCTGAGTCTCAACCGCTCCCCACCCGTCCTCCATCGCACTGGTGGGCAAATCCCCAACTTTGTTCAATTCAACTCTTCGTCCTTTCCATAGTTGTACAGATGCAACTTAAAATGGCTAGAGGGAAAAAAAACCCACCCATGATTCATAGCCACAAGCCACAAGTCGCCCTAGTTCTGCTTGCAACCCACTGCGTTCCCCGCCCGTTCACTCTCCTGCTTTACTACGCGGCTGTCCTCACCGTCTGTCTTCTCGGACCTCCCCTCTCCCCTTTGCTATGTGATGTTCCTCCTTTCACCATTTTCTCCCTCTTGGTCATTCCATTCTTCCTGTCACTCAGACCTGAACCCTGAAGTCCTCCTGGGTCCCTCTCTTTTTCCTCACATCCGACATCCAAGCCATTAGCAAACCCTGTGGGTTCCACCTTCTGAAGGGCTCTGGAATCCACCCTCCTCACCACATCCCACCCCACCAGCCTTCACTGGACTACTGCAGAGACCCCCCCATGAGCCTTCCCACGGCTCATCCGGCCTCCTTCCCTGGCCCAGTCTTAACAACCAGAGGAAGCCAGTTAGATGTGTCATTTCTCTGCTGAAAACCTGCCAGTGACCTGCTCACTCAGCTGTTGCAGGAGGAGGCCCTTGTGCTCTGTCTCTGCTTTCAGCCAACCAAGCTCCACAGCTGGCTCGGTCACCTCTCCCCTCAGCCTCACCAGTCCCTCCCCTAGAGCACAGCCCCTGCCGTGCTGTCCCCTGCTGTTCTCCGGACACGTCAAGGACCTCGGAACCTTGCGCTGGCCACGGCCCTCCACAGCGCCAACCTCACAGGTCCCCTGGTCTTCTCTTCAATGTCCCCTTGTTCCTTTGGCCCCTGACCCCAGTGTCCAAGGGCGAGACCTCTCCACCATCACACATTCTCTGTCCTTGTCCTGCTTGATCTTTTCTCCTTCCTTAGCCCTTACCACCACCTGACGTGAGACTCTTCTTCCCAAACTAGAAGAGAAACCACCAGGCAACTCCCCTGTCCACACAGAAGGTGCTCAGCATAAAGGCTTTCAAACCATTGAGTGGAGGAGAATTACAGGAGGGAAGGGGGTCCAGCTACTGGGAAGACACCCCAGAGACGGATTAGACTGCCATGGAGTATCCTCTGGGAGAGTATTTTGATGGGAAAGGGGAGACACATTGGAACAGAGAGCCAGAGAGCTCCTAGTGGTGGAAAGGCAGGGCTATCCCACAGCAGAACTCCTTCCATGAATACGAAGCGCGCTCTCCAAGCTTCAGTCCCCTTATCTGCAAAATGAGCTTGGAGTAACCTACCAGAGGGCGGCTGGCATGAGGTGAGGCTTGTGGTGGGTGCTCACAGGGGTTGGACGGGCCCGAACCAGGACAATAGTAGGGCCGATTCTTTCTGTCCACCCCACCCCTGGCCTTACCAAGTGGAGCTAAGGTGAACATCAAGCTCCATTTTTCTCCTTGAAAAATTAATTGGATTGGGCCTCACCTGAGATGCTTTCCACAGAGTCCTTATGGTGGAGATGGTCGTGGGGTTTGAAACCAACTGTAGTAGAGAGTGGAAAGATGGGGCCGGGGGAGGGGGAGGCCTTCCAGCCCGGGGCTGGGCTGGGATTTCCCAGCCTCTGTCTGCAGCCCGAGGACAGGCAACCTGGAGGGAAGCCGGGCTGGTGTTCCTGTATTCACAACACTGACATTCTCCAGTAGAAATGAGAGGAGATTATGCAGGCAGGGAATTGAGTCTGTCATGAGCTTCAAGAAAGAAAGGAAAAAAGATGTAGAAAGGAGCTGTTTGTTGCTCTTTGTTCAGGTTTTTATCTCAAGAGTCTGTTTATAAAAATGTTCTCTTGCCCAGCCTCCTTCACTGCAGCCTGGTGGCCCTTCCCCCTAACCTCCTCCCTACCCAGCTCTGTTTGAGTTAAAGCTCTTTCCTTGATTAAATAATGAATAAAAGCTCTTCCCGAGCCTGGCTTTCCTGGTCCTAGGGAGAAATTACAGATATATGTACATACATATACATGCAAAACAGCCCAGGGTACAGAGGCTCAAGATAAACAGGCTTCTGCTTGTTTGTTCTTTTAAAGAAATGTCATTCATAAATGACACTTAGACACAAGGCAAATTTAAACCAGGGCAAACCAGCCTAAGTGCAGCTAAGCAGTTTGACTTAATGAAGCTCTTATTTAAAAGCATTTGTTTTTATTTAAAATTATGGTATTTATTTTTTAAAATGGATTGGGGCCGTCTCTCCGGGGATCACTAGATCAGGTAGGTGGATGATGGGGTCTACACAGGGAAAGGTGGTCCCTTCACTGCCAGAATTTCCACCTGCCTCCTTCCTTGAGGCCCCTCCGTTAGGGTCCACCTCTTTGCTGAGCAGCATCTGCATCCCTGCTCCATCTCCCATGGGCTGGGCCGGTCCTCCCGCACCACGCCTCTCTAGTCTGTCCTACATGACCAGAGGGGGCATGGTTGTCCCGGCTGTCCCACCCCTGACTGCTGGGCTCTACCTTGTCATCTGTTCCAGATTTGGAAGAGAATCCCTTCTCTCTCCTCACTCATAAACATGACATAATGGAGTTTTGAAGAGAAATTTTACAAAGATACTAAGGGAAGGCAAAATCATTTCTTTTTTTGTATACAACATTTTTTATACCTTTATTTGTCCACTTTCATGTGGTGCCAAGGGTCGAACCCAGTGCCTCACACATGCTAGGCAAGCGCTGTACCACTGAGTCACTACCCCAACCCCCCAAGTCATTTCCTAGTGATATAAAACGAATAACATGTATAGATTCCTGAGCCTTAGCTATAGATGGGTCAACAGTGTTCATAGAGGATCCTGTCACCAAAAGACTTTGTAAAAAGTAGAATTGTGGCCAGGCGTGGTGGCACATGCCTGCAATCCCAGTGTCTTGGAAGGCTGAGAGAGGAGGATCATGAGTTCAAAGCCAGTCTCAGCAAAAGTGAGGTGCTAAGCAACTCAGTGAGACCCTGTCTCTAAATAAAATATAAAATAAGGCTGGGGATGTGGCTCCGGGGTCGAGTGCCCCTGAGTTCAATCTCTGGTAACCCCCCAAAATAAAATAAAATAAATTGTGAAATGTAAGACTTATTCCTCAACAGACAGTAGCTAACATCCATCCATCCATCTACCATCCATCCACCTACCATCTCTCCATCCATCCGTTCAACTATTATTGGTGGGTTGTATTATATGGTCACATAGAGTTAGGTAAAACAGTGTCACCTCCAGCCTTGAGGAGCCTATAGGCTTAGGGGGGAACCAGAAATTCATCTGAAATCACCATAATGAACAAACAATAGTGAAGTGAGGAAAGTGTTAAAGGGAAGGAGCGTGGTTCAGTGAGAACACATGACTACACTTGGGGCCAGGAAAGATTTCCCTGAAAAACAGTACTGGAAATGAGATCAAGAGGATGACAGGAATCTAATAGGGAAGAATTTAGTGGGGGGGCGGGAATTCTAGAAAGAGGGGCTCAGGGAGAATTTGAGGATCAGCAAAAAAACCGATGGTCTGAATCTCAGGCAGGACAGAGACAGGCAGAGAGACAGGAGCCTGGAAGAGTAGGGTTAAGCCATACTGGGTGTCTATTGCTGCGTAACAAACTGCCCCAGGACTTAGAAGCTGAAAGCAAGTGCTGATTATCTCGGTTTCTATGGGTCAGGAGCTGGGGACAGCCTAGCTGAGTCGTTCTGATTCAGGGTCTCTCTTAAGTCATAGTCAAGATATTGGTGAGAATCTTTTTTTTTTTTTTTTTGTGGATTCAAGGGCTTGAACTCAGGGGCACTCAACCACTGAGCCACATCTCCAGCCCTATTTTGTATTTTATTAGAGACAGGGTCTCACTGAGTTGCTTAGTGCCTCACTAAATTACTGAGGCTGGCTTTGAACTTGTGATCTCCTGCCTCTATGTCTGTAGACGCTGGGATTACAGGCGTGCACCACTGCACCCGGCTGGAAAGAATCTTAATGATCTGAAGGCTCATCTGGGATGGCAGGCTCTGCTCTCGGGCAGCTCACTCTGGGGTATGGACAGGAGGCCTCAGTCCTCACCACGTGGACCTGCTGTGGAACAGAGTCTTCATGATGTGACAGTTGGTTTCCCCCTGACCATGAGACGCAAGAGAAAGAGCAAGAAGAAAGCCATGCTGCTGCTTGTGTCCTGACTCGAATGTCATACACACAGTCACTTCTACCACATTCTGTTTGAAGAAAACCTCTCAGCCCACACTCAAGGGGAGGGGAATAAGACTCCACCTTTTGAAGGGAGGAATATCAAAAGTTCTGTGGATGTATTTTAAATCACCACACGAGCCCTATTAAGACGTATTAGTTTGCTAGGACTGCTATAACAAAAGACTACGGACTGAGTGGCTGAAGTAGTAGAAATCGGTTGGCTCAATTTTAGCAGCTAGAAGCCTGAGATCAGCTGGATTGGTTTCTTGGAGGCCTCTTTCCTTGGCTTGTGTATGGCCACCTTCTCCCTGGGTCTTCACATCAGCTTCTCTCTTCCTATCTGTGTCCAGAGTCCCTCCTCTTATAGGAATGCCAATCATATTGGACTAGGGCCACCCAGATGACCTCACTTTACCTTATTTCCCCTTCTAAAGATTCAATTCTCCAAATGCAGCCACATTCTGAAGCCCCGGGGGCAGGGGAACAAAACTTCAACACATGAATTTGAGGGACAACTGAGTTTATAACATGAAGACTTTGGTATTTATTCTTAGAGCAACAGGAACTATTGGAGTCATCTAGACATCCGGGGTTGGAACTATCAAATTTGGATTTAGAAATTCCTCTGGTGCAATACAGGGATCTGAGGAGGGAGGGAGAAAGGGGGAGGTTGACTGGGAATCTTTATGGTGGTTCAGAGGAGAGAGCAAGGGCATTAAGGTGGTGGCACTAGACCAAGGGAAGTTGATGGACTCAAGGGGTATTTAGAATGCAAAATTGTCAGGACCTTGGACAGATTGAATATGAAGGGCAAGAACAAAGGTGGCGATGCTCGGATTTCTGACTTGTACCCCCAGATGCTGGTGAAGCTGATACAAAGATAAGGATAGTGGAAGAGATCCAGGGTTGGAGGTGGTGGTGAGAGGGTTATGAATTGGATGTGCAGCGTTGAGGAACCCAAGATGATCCTTGTAGACCTCTACCAAGTAGAGATGTCCCTTGGAATACTGTCCAGCATCCATTCTAAGACCCAGAGGAAGTCTGGACCACAACAGTGCTGGTCCTCTCCCCTCTGGACCTCAACTGTGCTCTGGGAAATGAGGCCACAGGGTGAGTGAGACACTAGCAGGAAGGCGGTATCTGAAGTGAGGATGTGGGTGAGATGGGACTGCACCAGAGGAAGAAGAGAAAGGGGCCCACGGCTGAACCCCAAGGAACTCTGGTGCATACAAACATTGGATTTTCAAACTTCATGGCTCTGTTTTTCTGTCTCTTCAATTTAAAAGCATTACTCAGCTAGGTCTTGAGAGTACTTGATGTCACACATACGAGAATAAGTTAAGGGTAGGAGAATGGTTCATGTGATGTGGCCTGTGGTTTTATTGCAAAAAGTATTTCTTTTGCACATCTCCCCTAGAGCCAGACACACGGGAGGATGCCGGCTTCACCATTTCGTGTGTGTCATAGAAATGAGATTAAATCAAAGCATTCCTATCCTCCTACATGGCCAATTTTTAAACAGTCACCCATGGAATACAAGGAAGAACATGGCCCCTGCCCTATCCCCCAGCTCTCTTCTGGCTCAGGAATGACCAGGAAAAGGGGGTGCTGTGGGTGATCGGGCAGAGATGGGCTCCTGGGAGATCTAAGAGAAGGAGGGAAAATAGTCATTATAGCAACGAGATTCCCATTTTTTTTTTTTTTTTTTGTTCCTGGGGCCACTTCAATATCCTTGGATAAGCACATTTCCCCCGTGTGACAAGGGGAGAGGGTCTCCAGCAGATAACAGATCATCTCGGAGCAGGAATTCTGTTGGACAATCTGTGCTCCCAGACAAGGATGATTAACTCAATGCCCCATATGACATGCACCTTCTCTGTGTCAAACACTGAGTGGTTCAGGTTGTGAGGAAGCATAAGGATGGAGGAGGGTGTTGATAGGAGGAGACGGTGGGGTGGGGGAGTGTGGCAGCTCTGGCCTCAGAGATTTCTATTGAGATAATAGAGAAGAGCTGAGACTGTGTACCATAACTGAGCAGTATTTAGGATGGCACTTGCTTTGGGAAAGATGGCCTTTTTTTAAAAAAGACTTTGCTCTCATTTCTTCTAACATCCTACATGACTTATTGTTTATCGTGTGTTGTTTATTGTCTGAGCACCATCTCTGAATTATACAATGGTGTATTATAAGCACTTTGAATGGTGCTCACACCTAGTAGATGCTCAATAAACATTTGGTGAATGAATAAATGAACAAACATTCTTCTTAATTCCATGAAGCAGGACTAATGCGTGTCTCCCTGCAAGTGGTAATGTCTCTCCAGGGCCTCATCTGTGCACAGAAAAACACGTAATTAAAAAGCATCTCTCTCCCTGTTTGTCTCTATGCATCCACACACATTGGAGGAGAGACTCTGCAGCTGATGTAAACTCATGATGCTTTCCCCAGGACTCCCACTGCCCCATGAGACTACTCAAGACAGATCTCATCTGGCCACCACCTTGTGACTTACATCTGCTACCCCTTGGGGGGCTTCCTTTCCTCCCTGTTTCCTCAACTGTGATCTGGGAAATGAGCCCACGTGTTTATATAGTTGCAAAATTGAAGGCTTCAGGTGTGCATACTGCAAACCCTAAGCAGATGGGAAGATCGAGAAGGGAACACATTGACAGGCAGTTTCCACGTGCAGATGTGTTTCCTTCATTTCAGATGGATGTGACAAGAGCCAGGTCAAAGGGACACTGTACTTGGGCTCACTTCCCAGATGGCCCCTCTCCTCCCCTGCCGGAGAACCAGCCAGGGCCATGTGGAGCTGCACAAGGCCACATGAAAGCATCGCTGGGGCCGAGAGCCTGCTCTTCGCTGGCTCCAGATGTCCTGACCCGCCTTGCTCTCTGTCCAGCTCCTGTTCCTGCAGCCTCAGCCCGGGGCTCCCTGGCACCTGACACATTTTCCCCTCTGCTGACCCCTCTCCTGACCCCCAAGGACTCATTCTCCCCTTGGTTGGTTTTTCCACCTGTGGTAATACTGTGCTTGACGGTGACGTGTGTCACGGGACCCCAACTACTTTACCAATACCCAAGTACAAAATCGAACCTGATTAAGTGTGAAAATTAATTGTGTTTGAAATAATCTCTGAGGGCTCAGAAGGATAAATGTGGGAAGCCCCCTCAGAAAAGGTGAGACCTGGCTGAGGACTTGAGAAAGGATCTGGAGTGTTTTGGCGGGTGGCGAGGAACAGCCCCCAAATCATATGGTGGGTCTAGCAGCTGCGGGGAGGATGAGCTGAAGACGGCCGTTTGTGTTGGAGAAAAGAGAAAAATAAAAAACGCAATTACTCTCCACGGCGGCAGGCTGCTTGTCTGTCAGCTAAGCTAGCAGGCTTCCCCCGATCGGAGCATTGGAACCGACAAAGAGATTAAGAAACTGAGTTCACGGCTGAAAAGGACAGGGCCTCCACAGGACTCGCTACCTGCGTGAGGCTCTGAGCTGATTTGTGGGGCATGGATGGGATTGGATATCACCAGCTCCATGATGCAGGGGTAGAAAGACCCTTTCACTTTTAGGAAGGCTCTCTGTGCCTCAGCTGTCTCATCTATAAAGTGGAGAGAATGTATATCCCCTCAGGCTTGCTGTGGGAGTTAAACAAGGTAACACTTGGGAGACCCTTAGAACTGGGCGCCGCACACAGTAAGCTCCTTATGCCCAACCGTGGCCCCCTTCCTCCCACTCCTCCTCCTCCTATTATTATTATTGTTGTTATTAGTATTATTATTCTGAAGCATGTGATCTCTCAGCCCCCAACACCACATTCTCAGGGGTTTCCTCCCACTCTGCCGTTTTCCTGCTCTGGGGCCCTCCTCTTCTGTGCTCCTCTGGATGACACAGTGGTCCAGCATAGAACTGGACCCTGTCCTCATCCACACCTGGACGCTACATGGAGGTTTAATTGACACCTGAAGCTTGACACCACGGCCCAGGAACCACTCCCTCCCACAACCCCTGGTAAACGCATCACCCAGCGCTCCCTGTCTTAACTACGGCACCACGAGTGCCCAGGTGGCACTGTTCCAAGGACTCTCCTGATCCCTGTGTCTCCCTCACACCTCACACCCCGTCCATTGGCCGTCTGCCTCCTGGACCTCTCTGGACTGTTCAGGCTTCTCTCATTTCTCCACGACTGCCACCCTCGCCCCAGAGCCCGTCCGCAGAGCCTCCTGACTCTCTCTCTCTCTGCTTCTCCTGTTCCACTCTAGCACCTCACACAACCCGGAGGACCTTGGACTAATTATATCAGATCAAGTCCAGTGACTTCTCACAGCAGTATGAAATGCAAACGGTTTCCCCTGGAGTGAAAGCCCTGAGCACCCAGGCACCTGCCTCTCCTGCCCCATCTCCCACCCCACACCCGCACCACTCTCTCAGCCTTTCCTCAAATCCACCTTGTTCCTCCCTGGGGACCTCAAGCTGTGCTGCCTGCAGGTCCCCTGGCATGCTGCGTATCTCTATTCAATACTCAGTATGAATGTCCCCTCTTCAAGAAGACTTTCCTGGTCGCCCCATCTAACAGCTGGAACCCTGGTTATTACTACATGACTTTTTATCTTGACTCTTGGTTTTAGCTGTGTGACCTGGAGCTTACTTATCAACCATTCTCAGCCTAGATTTATTTGTCTCCATTAAATAGCAATACCACTTTATCTTGCTGAATTTTGCAAAAGTATGTGAAATAAAAATGCGTGGAAAATAGTGTGCCTTGCCCGTTACGGACCTTCAACAAATATTACTGATTTTACCAACACTGAGCCTCTGAGTAGTGATGGAAACCAAGGCCTCAGGTGTTGGACAGAAGGAATTAGCAGGAGAGACGCCCTCTGCTCCAAGAGTGAACCAAGGCTGAGGGAAAGAGAGAACACAGCCCGCCGGCCCCCCACGCCCCAGTGGCCATCCTGTTACAAAGCTGCTGTTGGCAGTGCCGTTAAAATGTACATAACGGGAGGCGAGTGGAATCCGATGAAGGCTATGAGAGGCAAGGTTATTGATGTCCATCTGAGGCTTTCACGGGACCCTGGCCAGGACTGGGGCCAGGATCCAGAAGTTGCATCTGAACAATTGATTCTCTATCACCCCAGGAAGACGTGCATTCAGGGCAGCTGTGGTCTGGCCGCCACAGCCTGCATTACTAAGAGCTGGCCGCTGGCCCTGTGCCCCCGGCTCTGTAGAGGCCTCCCATCTAAGGGGGCTTGGCGCTCAGGACTTCTATTGATGAACACATGGAAGGAGATCCAGGGTAGGCCAAGGTATCTGGTGGCTACCTGGTGTCCCTAGGGAATCAGGAATTCTTGGTGACGTGTTTTAGCAAAAGGGGAGGTGGAGGGAGGCTTTGGGGACTATCTGGGTTGCTCTCGGGGGTGCTGCTGTTACAGAGCCTAGGCAAAGGCTCCAGGCCCAGGTCCTGGGCTTCACCTCCCCATCTGTAAGAAGGTCCCTGACATGGTATCCGAGGGATGTCCGAGCCCCGAGTCTGCAAGGTGTCATTTTCTGAGTGCTGGTCCTCTCCCCTCTAGACCACATGCCCCTGCAGCCAGTGGTTGTGTTTTATGTGTATGGGTTCCCAGAGCCCTCCCCCCACCCCCCCCGGGGCCTGGCACAGAGCTCATCCTGCAGCTTTTGCTGAATGAAGGAACAGGCTGTAACAGCACCGTCTGGGGCTCCTGTCGTCAGAGACGTGGCAATGGCCTTGCAGCATGGGAGAACCTGTCTGAGAGGAGCTGAAAGGCGAGAGTGCAGAGTCCAGTGACCCAGAGAGCCCTGTGGGGCAGGGAGAGAGACTAGGGCCTCCCGCCTCCCCCGCATGTTGGCAGGCAGCAAGGTGCCGCCTGCTCCGAAGGTGGCTGCTGGCAAAGGCAAGGCCTCTCAGGTTCTCCAGGTCAGGGCCATGTTGACCCCCCCGTCGGTCCCAACCCCCTCTGCTCCCTGGGCTCCTCGGTGAACAAAACCCAAGGGAACACGGGGTCTCCAGCAGATCCGCTCATTCTCTTACTCATTCATTTACTCGACTCCTGTTCACAGGGATTTCCTGGGCCCTCCCGACAGAAGGGAAGAGCAAGCCTAGTTCTCAGAAAGCTCCCCACCACCCTTCCTCCAGGCCATTCCCATGGACAGGGCCTTCTCAGGTTGGCCATGCTACTGGAAAGCCTGGACCTGCAGGTGCCCTTGTCTGCCCTGGTCAACCCGGGACCAGCTCCTCCTGGTCCCCAGCCCAGGATGCTCCCTACCAGCAGAGCTCCGCTTGGCAGAAGGCATCTCGGGGCCTAGTTACTGAAATGTCAAAAGGTGCTCATTAGCAGCGGGTTTCCTCCCTGAGAGATGCCTGTTCTCCTTCTTGTTAGTGGAGGAAGCTGGGGGAGAGGAGCTTGCACTGTGGCCCATCAAATTTAATTTATAACTTATGTCACTGCAGCAATTAGTATGTATTGTTTACATTCCTTCTTCGCACTTCTGAGTCCCCGGGTGTCTGAGATGGCTGGTCCCTTCACGCCTGGCTTGGTGGAGAACTTGAGTGTGTTCTGGGGGAGGGGAGGTTGGGGCACCGACAGCAGAGGATGGGGAGGGCGGGGCGTCTTCCACCTGCGGCATACGGGGTGCGTCTGGTCTCCCTGCAACAGGGGTCCTGACAGGGGCAGCGCGCCCGCTGTCTGAGGCGCGTGTGACCCTGTGAGGAGGAGCAGGCCCTGCACGGGAGCTCAGTCCTGGCTGCCGTCTTCTGAGAAGAGAGGCAGGAGCTCGGGAGAGGGTCCCCGCAGAGGGAGCCTCAGCACCACACACCTCTTGTGTGTTTAGGGGGTGACCATCACCTGCTGAGGCCTGGAGGGGTTCAGAGACGGGGAGGGAAGAGCAAGCAGGATGCTGCTGTGGGGAGGGAGTACAAGAAAGAAGGCCATGTTTTATGGGAACGTTTTGCTCCTCTGCCATCGCATGCTTCCTTCCTGTGGTCGCCAGGAACTGACGGGACTAACAGAGGCTGAGCTTTGGGGAAAACAGACACTTGTAAGAGGACTGTGATGCGGGGATGCAGGTGGGTCGTGGGGGCAGAGTGGGTGGTCGGGCCCTCGAAGGATGCGCAGGGGTGAATTTGGCTCCAGAGACACGTGAGGGGGAGCGGGGAGCGGCCATCTGTGGAGATGTTCCTGCTGCTCCCTCGCCTCCTGTGTCAGGGCTGAGGAGGAGTGAGGGGGAGCTGTGCCAGGGGTCAGAGGTAAGTGAGGTGCCGAGGGGCGCTGACCTCCAAGCCATAGCCTGGGCCAGGGCACCTGAAACTGTGTGGGGCCAAGTGCAGCGTAACTCCTCTCCAGGTCCCTCCTGCCTGCTCTGGGAAAAGAATCCCTGGGGAGGCGAAGGAAGTGAGATTTTATGAACTAAGATTGGCCAGAAATTGTATAAATGGCCTTTAAATTAATGTTTGGTGTGAATGTTACTAGTGTTTTCTATGACCCTTCTTAATGATGCCACATTAAGAGAGTTTGTTTTAGATATTCCCAGGTGTCCTGGGGAAGCAGAAGTAATAAGTGCTCTTCCATGAAAACAATTCCCCAGTGGATTCCATAAATACTTAAGTGGACAAAAAAAATGATCTTCTGGTTCTTTTACTTCCTATGGAAAAACTGGTGTGTGTGTGTGTGTGTGTGTGTGTGTGTACATGTGCGCATGGTTATTGCTGAGATGCAGGCACACCTGGTGGGGACAAGTTTCTTGCAAGAGGGTCCATAGCACTAATGCTCCTGCTGCTGACCGTGAGCATCCTTCAAGGTTCCTTCTCCCATTTCTTCAGGCCCATGAAATTTCTGAACCAGGTGAGACCACCTGTAGGGGATAAAAGTAGAAAGAGTTAACAGGAAAGAAGAACCAGGTTTACTTGAGTAGAAATGTAATTGGGGGATGTTAGAGGGCAGTGGTTTTAGAGATTATTGAGGGCCAGGGAGAAGTGGGTAGAGGCTGATAAAAGGAGGAGCTCGCTGTCACTTGGAGGCAGTGGATCTGAATCCTGGGCATGGGCTTTGGTTGTTTCTTCCCTTTAGAGGTGACACACTGAACTAAGCATGCCCAGGGATACCCAATGTGGGAGACTACTGGTCAGGATTCACAGGAGCGGAATAAAACTCTCAGGCCCAACGGAGGCCCAACCCATGAGCTGAATTTTATCCGCATGGTTTTCTAACCAGTGGGAGGAACTAGACCCCTGGCTACTGGGAGGAGGGGACCTGGCTGCAGGGTGGCCTGGACTTCAGTTTCAACAAGTGCTGTTTGAACACCCCAGTGAACGGCTCGCTGGAGACATGAATCGTGTTGAAGACGGCCCTGAGCTGAATCGGCGACTGAAGACGACAGTTGAAGTTCCCATCCTTTCCTGGACCCCTTGGAAAGAGCAAGCGTGAAGTCAACTGAAGGTCAATTACTGCAGGACAGAGAAGATGAAAAGTCCGCAGAAATGACTCAGAGAGAGAACAGTGAGGAGAACAGGGGACCCCAGAATTCCACAAATAAGGGCTTCCCGGAGATGTGAGAAGCCCCGGAGATGTGAAAAGCCCCGGAGGGCGGAAGGAGAAGGTAGAAACAGATGTAGCATCGCCTCGGGGAAGATCCACGCCCCTTGACAAGATGGGGACACGGGAAGGGAAAGCCCCGTGTCTGTATCCTCTGCACTCTCACTGAGTCAGTTTGTCCCAAAGTGCTGAGCCACATGGGTGTGTGGGGTCAAGGTGCGGAGTCAGAAGGAATTCCTTGTTAAACCGTGAGCCGTTCTCTTTCCCAGGGAGCCTGAAGCCTTTAACGGGATCATGTACACTGTAGGCCCCATAGAAAACGCTGTCAGAGTTTTCTCAACTTAGCTGCAGAACTTACTTCTTTTTCTTTTCATGGACTGTGTGTTTGACAGAGTTGATATTCAAAGAACACACTGTGGAAATGTTGCATATACTTCATTCATATTGGGTCCTCTGGGATTACAGTAGTGTGATGTCCCAGGAAAAGGGTTATAAAAGGGATGGAAATCCTGTAGTCCCAGACTGTACCATCCACTACCTGTGTGACTTTAGATGAGTTATGCAACCTCTCTGGACTTCAGTTTCTGCATAAGTCATCCAATGATGGTGTAAATGATACTGTCTTCTTCTGGTTTAAGATTTATAGTTCCAACTGGTTCCCTTTAAATAGTGTAACCATGGGCGCATTATTGGAAGCATGGATGAAAGCCGTTCATCACTTAACTAATTTTCTGTCTCCCTCACTAAGTATAAGGTCTGCGTCTATTTTGTGTAACTGGAGCACCTGACACAGGACTGGGGACATTCTGGAAGCTCAAAACATTTCAGGGACTGAAGGATATTTGGCCAGCCACTGTGTTACGCCTGCCAGAAGGGAAGGTGCAGTGCTAACACACCGCCCTCAGCCTCCCTCCAGAGACTGAGCGGTCTGGTGCACACGCCCGCACATGCCTGGGCCAGGTAGCGGTGTGCACAGGGGCCACACCCCTCTGGTCCTGAGTCCACTCAGACTACAGGGTGTGCTAGAAGGGGTTGGTGGCTCCTTCCCCACAGCAGGACTGGCCCCCACTCACCCCCTGTTGCTGAGAAGCATGGAGCCGAGTTGCCTTCTCAAGGACAGGGCTGTCTGACACAGGCTTCGGGGCTGGCAGAGAATCTATTTTCTTTCACTAAATTAATCCCTGTTGGAAGCTGGTCTCCTGGGGTTTCCTCACACCCTCCCCACATGTATCCTCACATGCCTGTCCCTCTCTCCTCCTCCGTCCTTTCCTGCCCCGTCCCTCCTCCGCCGCAGCAGGTGTTGGGCTGAGGCAGGAGACAGTGGGCCAAGTGCTGGTGTGAACAGCACAGGGCCGTGGCCGTCCAGCAGGGGCTGCAGAAGGAAGACGGGGCAGCCCCTGCTGGACTCCCAGCCAGCCTCCGCTTGATCAGCACGGGTGACACATTGTCCCTTATGCCTGGAAGGAAATGACATTAACCTTGTGTTTCCAGGACAAGCTTCATCATCTTCCTTGATCAGCCTCCATGGGCTCATTTGTCTTTTAAGGAAATAAAGTGTGTGTGTGTGTGTGTGTGCACACGCGCACGTGTGTATTTACCCACTAAGGAGAGAAGGACATGAAGTGCGTTCTAAGCAGTTTCTTGGGATCCTCTGACACCTTCTGGTGCACACGCCTGCACATGCCTGGGCCAGGCAGCAGTGTGCACAGGGACCACACCCCTGGGATTATAGCAGTGTGGTGTCCCAGTGCTCTGAAGTCACTCAAGCCAACAGGTCAGTGAAAGGGGAAGCAGGCGTAATGGCTGCGGCCCACAGGTTCTGTTGGGTAGAGCTGGGCCTTGCCCCAGACTCATCCCCTCTCCCGGTCAACAGTATCTAGCACTGAGTCTCCTAGTGACGATGGCGGTCCGTCCGTTTTTTGGTCCTTGTCTGCACCTCCAGCTGCACAAGCGCACTTCTCAGAGCAGCGCCATCTTGGACGTTGGGCTCAGCCTTCAGAAGAGGGAAGGAGTGTGTTTCTCCCAGCCACAGAGTGCCTGAGGCCCCACAGGTGGGGACAGCATGCCTTCCCACCCCTCCTTGTGTCACAAGGTTGAGAGAAGGTTCCCCGGTGGCCCCCGAAGTCCAAGCAATCCTCGGGGGAGGGAGACAGGCTGGGAGAGGACTGACCCCAGCTCCGGGGCGAGGAGAGTCCTCTGTCACAGTTCTAGGGTGGGGTCTGACCCACGAGGGCTGCCTCTGCTGAGTCCACCAGCCCATCCCACAGGGTCAAAGGTGGTGAGAGGCAGGGGTGGGCTCTGCCTTCCCGTGTGACCAAAGCTAAAGTAGAAGCTGAGATGAAAGCAAGCCCCGTGGTCCTTGGGAGGTAAATTCAGATGTGGAAAGAGTGGAGTCTCGGGGGTCACCCTGCCCGTAAGAGTGACTCACCCCTCGGCTCCTGTGTCCTTTCCTGTGGTCTAGACAAGGACACAGGAGCCTGCCCCTGCTCCAGGGGGTCCTCAAGAGGACTTAGGAGCTTGTGGATATAAGTACCTGTGCCCTGAGGAGGTTTGCAGTCAGTGAGAGCTGTGATTATAATATTCATAATCACAAATGAGCATTGGCAGTTAGTAATTAATACATTTTGACTTTTTCAATGTGTTCTTATGTTGGTTGCTCCGGGCTCAATTCCAGCGCCATGAGCTTGGTTTAGCAAGCATGGGGATTTAAGATACCGGGTGCCCACAATTTTCTCAGGAAAAATGTTGGAGTCTCACCTCCTCAGGAGCCATGTCTGATGACATAGTGGCATTCACCAAGCGTCACCCACTATATGCAAGGCCCTGCTCTCAAGTTTGTCATGTCTTGGGCATGAGCAGGAGCCCTCTTTGGGGTAGGTAGGTGGAGAAAATCTCTCTCCTCCACTCGGAGCCTCACCTCACATGAGAGCATGCTGCTAGCCTCAGGTGGGGACCGCCACAGGACAAGCTTCCTGTCCCTTCCCACCTTCCACCTCGTATCACAGCCCCATGCCCCACTCCTGCTCCTGCCTCTCCCCCTCCAGTGGTTCACGACTGTGATTGAGCCCCAACATTTTGCATATTGCTTGGCGGAATGTCATCTCTCCTGCTGGGGAGGGGGAGGTGTGCAGTCGGAGACCCTAGTCACAAAGGAACCATGTCTACGTGTCTCAGTCATTAGGAAGAAAACACGTGGCTCAGGGTCCAGCCAGCGCCCCCCTGCTCCCTGGGCTGTATGAGAAGGTCCACGGGGGCAAGGGCAGCCTCTCCCCGGGGCCCTCAGCCCTCCCGCTCCCTCTGCTGCAGGTGTGTGTCTAGGGAGCCGCTCGGCCCGTGGCCCCTCCAGCCTCCAGCTCCCTGGTCCTGCTGACATGCCCTGCCTTCCCCAAGCTTCCCGGAGTCTATTTTGACACTGAGGGGAAACAGGTTCAGGTTGGTCCCCCGACTTTGTGGGGTCACAGCTTAGGATTGGTAGCCCCGGGGTTATCCAGGAGCCGTTGTCCAGGGCCCATGCTCTTCACGATGCACGAGAGCTTTCCTTACACAAGGACCATACGTGGCCCCGATTCCTCCCACGCCCTCTTCCTCTCGGCTGTCTCTGTCCCTCCTGCGTTTCCACAGCCCTCTCCCCTCCGGCTCTCTGTGGCCATTTTTCTCCTATTTCCCTATCTCACTGCCCTCCCAAGCCATATGGTGGTCGGCTGTCACCCCCCACCTCTTCTCTGTGCCCCTGTCAACATCTCTCCCGTTCCTGTCCCCACCTCCACAGCCTCTGCCCTCCTCACTCCTCCTCTGCCCCACTTCTCCTTTGTTTGCCCCTCTTGTTCACTCAGTGACCCCTTTTATTACGTCAGGGCCCAACCAAGAGCCTCCCCATCTGTCTCTGCCTCCCCAGCCTCCCCTCCGCCTTCTCTGAGTCTCTCGGCTGCAGATGGGAACCATGTTCAATCCCAGCCCTGTTCCTCGCCAAAGAATAACAATGAACTCGGGAACCACAGGGACCCAAGAAAGGACATCTCTGTATTTCAAGAGACAGCCCAGTCTCTTGGGACAAAATGACTTCTCTTGCTTTATTTATGAACTTCCGGGCTGGGGAGCACCCTGCATGCAGATGGGCCAGCTGGCTGGTGCTGGGTTCAGGAAGAGGCCCACACTCTTCCTGGCTAGTGCCTCCTGTCAAAGCCAAGAGGTGGCTACGTGGTCAAGAGGCAGCTCTGTCTTTCCATAGTGCCCTCAGCAGACCAAGTGTGTGTTTGGAGGCCCCATGGAGTGCGTAGTGGCCGGCGATACCCACGTCATCAGGCAGAAACTCCGATGCCAGAGCAGTGACCGACTGGAGCTGGAAGCAGCCTGTCTTCCCTCCCCCACTCCCCACCCCGCGGGCTTCCCTGCTCCTCCACACTGCCTTCTGGTGTGAAGTGAGATCAGAGGTCTTCTATCCTCCCGTGGCCTTGGCACAGACGGCCCAGGGTGGGACCCATTTACACCCTCTTCCAAGCAACTGTTTACTACGGCAGCTCACTCCAACCCCTCCTTTCCTCAGTGCCCCTCATGCTCCCCTCTGTCTTAGTCTATCCCTGCTGGTAATGGTGGGTGATGTCATCTTCATAGCTGGGGGGCAGCCCCTCAACACAGAACGGACATGCACTGACCTCTATACCCAGCTGAATGTGGGCATCTTGAAGACACAGATCGTGTGTCCATGAGTGTTGTCTCCATTCTCCAGCAGCCGGTCTAGCACGGAGCACCCAACAGTGCTCAGGCCCCAGAGGGCCCACACCTGGCTGGAAATGGTGACCAGTGTCTGAGCCAGCAGCCTCCCCCACAAGGCAGAGAGGGTGTGAACTGTCTGGACTTCTGGGAGGGAAGCCCAGGCACAGAAGCTGCATGTAAGATCATGCATATGAGAGGGCAAAAGCCCTCCCTTTTCTTTCCCTGTCGCTTAAGGTTGAACTTGACCACACGAAAACAGCCAGAATTAGCTGGAGAATTCTCTCTGCTTAAGTGCCTCTGTAAGTCATAAGCTGCTTTCCTTGTCTGGCAGTAGAATGGGCTCCAGACAGGCACGGCTGCAGGGGGCACAGGTAGGGCCCCGTTACTCTCTAGAGCTGCAGCCTCCACCTGAGCTTGATGGTGCTGAGGATCTTACCTGAGGGGTGACTCCTTCTCTCCCAAGGCCACGCCCACAGGGATTCCTTTTCTCCTCCCACACCACTGGGGGCCTCCCACTTGGTTTTCTGACTCCACCCAACCCTTGGCTTTAGGCCAGTCTCCGTTGTTTCTTTGGTTGTCAGAGTCTCCTTTGCCCCTGGCAGGTCACCCCACCAGGAAACAGGAAAGGGGGCGGTGTTTGTTCTCCTAATCTGAACTTGGCCCACCACCCTCTTGCCCAGGCCCTCCCTGCAAGCCCGGTGCCACTTCTGGGCTGCCCCTGCCTCAGGAGAGGTGTGCCAGGTGCCAGGAAGCAAAGAGCAGGGAGACAGGATGTGGCAGCACTGTGTTCTCAGGGGACCCCCTCTGTGAACTGAGGGGTGGCCGGAAAGCAGCCACTCCCACAGACTGGTCCTGTGAACAGGAGGCCATGAGATAGACAGATGGTGGTCAACCTGGGCCCAAACCGGGGGTGTGTGAGAGTGACCTGGGGCAGGTTTTTAAGAAGGGGAAATGTGGACGGCAAAGCCCCCCTCTTGGAGTTGAATTTGGTGGGTCCAGGATGGGGCAAGGGAGTCTCTATGTTCATTGCATCTCCCCCTCCCCCATGGCCCCACCCACAGTCGCCCCGGCAGGCCTGTGTCTGGGAACAGAGTCATCACTTCCACCCAGCACACTCCCAACGGGGCCCCTCATCATGTCCCCCTCCCTTAATCCCAGCCTTGCCCCTTCTGTGATGACAGGATAAGAAACAGGAAATTTTGTGTACAAGGCTGGGGCTGGGAAATAATTGAAAGGATCGCTATGATATCTCCCAATCACAGGTGCCACGAGCTAACTCTTAAGTCTTATAATTGATGCCCATTAGGAATAGCTTTCCCTTTATGATCTTCTAGAAAAGAAGGAAACTTTGAGAGCGCCTAATGCATTTCTCGGTGGGAAAGCATTCATTTCCGCTGGCACTTACTCCTGGCCCTCCTCTTCTCCTTCCTCTTTCTCTGTCATTCTTGATCTTCCTCCTTCTACTTAATAAAAAACACCTTTCATTTACCTTTCATTTCTGTGGCCCTTTACAAACCTCTTTCCTATAAATTATTTCTGCCCAACAAGAATCCAGTGAGGCGTGCAGAGATTTTTAATTTCCGGTTAACAGGTGAAGTTCAAAAATGTTTAATGACTTGGCTAAGGTCACCCTCCGAGGAAACAGGGGGCTTTGGTCTCCTAATCTGAACTTGGCCCACCCTTCTGCCTCTTTTCTCTGGCTCCCCTCCCCAGCCAGCCTGCCTCCACTTTGGCTTCAATGGTCTTCTGCCCTGGTGATGTGGAATGAAGGACCTCGGTGTCCCAGCCAGAGGAAGCCGCAACAATGTGCTCTGACACAGGGTCCCCTTGTGGGGATGTGCTTTTCCCTCCTGTAGCTGGTGCAAAATAGCCAGACTGGGACAACAGAGGGCCACTTTGCCTCACCTGACCAAAGAGGACAGTGGCCCTGGGGGGCAGAAACAGAGGGCAGTAGAGGGAAATCTGAGAAGAGTCTGGGAGCTGACAGGAGGAGGTGGAAGCTCCGGGCAGGCCTCCTTGGGTCACTCTGACCTGGGACACACTCCCCAGCTTTGCATTCCAGCTAACACACCCTCTGACAGCTAAGGAATGGCTGAGCTTGTGCATCTTACCCACATTTTAACTCTCCTGTCAATTTCCCCTCCCACTCCTCTTGCCACAGTTGAGACCCAGGAGCCCTGGGGTCACCTTGTTAGCTAGTTAGTGGGTCTCTACCACTAACTAGCTCTGGGCCCAGGAGAGCCCCAACATTCTTTCAGAGGTTGGTATTTCCCAGCTCTGTGCATTTCAAGGCTACTGGGAACAGAAAATGCCCGTTCAAGCCGGAGCAGCGCAGCCAGAGCAGACCTACGGGCAGCAGGGACCCCCTAAGATCCCATCTCCCGGGGATGTCGTAGCCGTCTTTGTTAAGTACAACTCCATGTGCTGGCACCGTGAGGAGACCACCCAGGGATGCAGTCCCCAGCACAGACCATGGTCAGGCGAGGCCCAGTTTTAATTTGGGAGTAGAGAGTAAGCCCAGAAGGAAGGGAGAAATGGGCTGCTCCTACTCTCCGGCTGCTTTGCCTCCTTGATTTTTTCCTTTTGTTGCAGTGAGGCCTCTGGGCTTCTCTGGTTGCGACCTCACAACAGTCTCTCCAGTCTTCTCAGGGGAGAGCCCTTTGTTTCAATCCCCAGGAAAGCAGTCCTGCCTGGTCCAGCACCTGCATGGACTGCCCCACCTGCTGGTCCTGACCCACCAGGTTTGCTATGCGTGTCCTGACTTCTGTCTGATGTAGCCAGAGCCGAGAATAGCCACAGGCCTCAGTTGGCCAAGGGGAGGGTGGAGGAGGTGAGGTGGCTGCAGAAATGGCCCACTGCCTCCAGGAGCTGATGTTCAAGAGGCTCCGCTTCCCTCTCCTGAGACAAAAGGTAGCTCAAACCCGCCCACCTGCTTTGCAGGTTTGCCGAGGGGATTAACTCAGACAATTGGTGGCTGAGCCCTGGTGAGATATCAAGTGCCTGGGAACTGCTAAATCACAGCTTTCTTGCCCTAATCTTATCACCTGCCATTAAAGATCAGAATATGAAAGGCACACACTTGTAAAGCTCAGCACAGTGCCTGTCGCTGTGCTGCAACAGAGAGACTCAAAATAGTTCTCCCTCCTCAGCAGTTACTATGGCACCTGTCTTATCAGGGATTAATGTTCCCCCTGCCCCCGCCCTGACACTGAGCCCTCCCCTCACTTCCTCCCGCACCCACCACACCACAGCACCCAGAGTTTCCAGGCATCTCTTCCTGCCCACGGTCCCAGCACAGCAGCCCCCACCTGTGTGACACTTATCAAGCTAACAGCTGCGGTCCTATCCCACCTGGGAAGCTGGCTCTTGGACCTCAGGAGGAGGGCGTTGAGATGTCCCAGCTGGGCAAGAGCAAGCCCCTATTGTGGACAGGAGGGGACCAGGTGCAAGCTGTACACTTGGGTGGGCTTTGAACTCCAGGGCTGTGCTCCACGTGCGTTTCTGTGCGGGGGATTCCACCTGTGTGACCTGATTTGCATGGGAGTGTGTCTGCTATGTGGAGCCGCAGTGACATCTGCACACCTGTAGCAGTCCGCACAGGTGAGCACTTCCATGCCGCCAGGTCGCATGATGTGCACTGGTGTGGCTAAGGGGAGTCATCAACACCATGTTTGTGTTCAGACTGCTCTCTTCTCGGCAGTGGGGTCTACGAGGGTGAAGGGGCGCACTTGCTCTGGGTTGGCAGTGCCAAGCGGTGCCACCCTCTGTGAGCAGGTTCAGTAACGAGGCTTGTAACACTCGGCAGCTATCTATACAGCTTTAGACGTGCACAAAGCCCCATTCGCTCAGGCATTGCTAACAAGCCAGCGGCGACAAGCCGACGTGCACAATGGGACTGAGGGAGAAGCTGAGAAGAGAGGTCCTTGTCTGCCTGGCTGCTCTGCGACGCCAACATTCTGCTTCTTTTGCAAACTGCATGCACGCGCCACGTTGTGCCTGGAATCCCGCCCCCAAGGAAACCCAGGCTCAATAGCCAGCTTGCAACCCCAATGCCCCATCTCCCCGAATCCTGCTCCCCTTTCTCCTAGCTCTCCCTTCTTGTTCCCTTTCTGGCTCCCATAGAATTAGATTAGTCACATTCTTAATTAACTGTGCTGGTAAGCGCTCTATTAGGTATTAAATGTTTGTCACAATCCAATTAAAAAATCCATCACAGCAGGACAGGTTTTCTGAGGCCCAGCAGATTGATGCGATGCTGGAGGCCCCGGTGCTTTCTGCCAGGGAGTGGGGAAGAAGAGCAAGACCCACGAGATGGGGAGAGCTGTGGGAGGGTTGCTCAGGAGGCCACCTGGCCTGGCACTGGGACATTCCTGTCTGAGCATCCCTAATACCTGGAGAAGTCACTCTACCCTAGGGACTGACCATCCTGGATTGCCCCAAACTGCTTCAGTTTTGAAAAGTGTGTGCTTGGCCACCCTAGTTTATAATGTCACTGTTTCCCTTAGCCCCATATGGTGACGGGGAAGGACGAGTGTGTGTGTGTGTGTGTGTGCATGCCTGAGTGTGCATAGGTACGTGTGCATAGTACATGTGCATGTAGGGGGTGAGGTGAGGTGAGCAGGGCTGGGGAAGGGCCAGATTGACAGCTTAAGCCTGGTGGGAGGTTTTTTGGCTCAAACATGAAGAATGTAATTTGATGGAGTTGGACTCTGTCTCCAGGATCCAGCTCTAGACCCTCGGCTCTGCTCAGACGTGTTCCATTCAGAACCTTCTGTTCCATTTTAAAGAGGCTTGCTCTGGAGGGGAGCTATCTCTTGGTGAAAGGAAGGGTAAACGAGCATTCGCCCCTGGGTGCTCAGCCTTTCTTCCTGCACTTCCTTGGCCCTTTCTTCTTTTCCTTTAACTTTTCTCCAGGAGGGACATGCCCCCTTCTTTGCATGTTTCCTGGCGAGGCTGGACACACGTAGGACTTGTTCAATGGACACCCAGCTTTAGAACCCCCAGCTCCCCACAGGACCACACCCATCTCTCCACTTCTTCAGTGACCAGGATGGAGAAAGGAGAGGAGACCTGCAGCCTTCTTACAGTACCCACCATGCTGGCCCCGGGAGAGGGTGATGGGCAAGCATGTGGCCATGGTTAGTTCCCCCCCACCTCCCAGGATGGATAGTAACGGCATGCTTTTCCACTTCAAGTCTCCCGATGTGCTTCTGAGCTTCTTGTTCTTTGGGTGCATCTTTTGTGGCTCTGTTAACAGTAATAACCACTCAATGTTTGCTTTCTTATCAACGATTGTCATGCCAAAAATATCTTTCACTTTCAGTTCTTTTGAATTCTACCCTCCATATCAGTGCATCTTAAAATTTGACCTTCCAGCAAAAATTGTCTGCATCTGTCTGCCAAGGGGAAGTGTTTGCTTACTGGGACTGTGAGGTCCTGAGGGACAGGAAGCATGGCTCATCCATCTGTCTGTCCTCAGCTTAGGGCACGGGCTCAGGCTCATAGGAGACACTTCTGAGCATTTGCTGAATGACTAAGTGAACTAGCTCACATTAAGACTCCCTATTTTATTCTTCTGGGGCCCCAAATAGGCTCATCCCTTGGCTTTCACCAAAGCAAACTCTTCACTGTTTATCCAGCAGCTGCTCATTCTTCTGAACTCTTCTGCATTCTCTATCAGGGTCACCTTGTCTATCTGAGCCTACAAATCCCCGAAGGACAAGAACCCTGTCTGTTTACTTGCCACCCCCCCACCCCAGGGGACATGAAGCCATGCTAATTCTCTGGACAAATTAACATCCTTGGTGCCGGCCCTTCATTCCTTCCTGGCTCTCTGTCCATCCGGTGCTTACTCCAGGCCAGCAGGAGCCCAGGCAGGACAGAAAGGTCATATCCTGCCTTTCTTCCTAAGAGCTTGCAATCAGGTTGAAGAGACAAAACATTCACAGAAAATCTAAGCAGCAAAATCAAGGCAGATTTTAATGAGGGCCTCCTGGTGAAGGATGCAGATGTACTTTCTTTAGGGACTCAGAAAGGAAAGGCCACGGGATGCCTCACGGGCCTAGCAGACCTAGGAAGAGGCCCTGGGCCACGCAGCAGTGGCATTTCCAGGCAGAGAGCGGAGCGTGAGATGTGCAGACGTGGACTCAGCAGTAAGCAGTGCTGATTGAGGGGAGAGGGCCCCTGGAGCCTAGCAGGAAGCAGCATTTCAGGAGGCTTTGCAGAATTGAAAGGGGAACATGAATGCAGGCTGATGACAATGACAAATCAGAGCCAACCCTGTGGGATGCACCTGCTTCCTCCTCCTCAGCAAACTCCCTCTCATGGGGAGCCCAAGGGCAGCTCTGCACGGGAGTGGTTTGGAAGTTTCTTGGATGCTGAGGAAAGGAGCTGTGGGTGTCTTCTGGCCTGGTTAGGATGCACCCCTGAGAAGGCACGGGTTTGGGGCCTGGGCAGGAACTGCCTTTGCTGAGGGGCATGCAGATTCTGTCTTCTGATAGGGAGTGATGCCTGTTAGTTGAAGGACATCAAATGACAGAGACAGTTTGGGAGAAGACACAGGATTGTCCCACCCTCTATTTACTGCATTAAAACAATAAAATGACTGAAGTCAGCACATCTCTCTTCCTATGGGGGGACTAGGGCCTGGGTCGTCCCAACTCACAGACCAAAGTCAGGTGGCCACTGAGTACCCTTACTGTCACATCCCCGAGAATCTCCTTCTTGTCCACGTGGGCCGCAGGCAGATAAGGCCAGGGAACGCAAACTAGCTGCCCAGGGTGGGTGGGCAGGGAGGTGCGTTATCTTCTGTGCTTTACATGGATATTTCATTTGGCCTTTCCAAGACATCGGCTGGAAGGTTTCACTTTCTCCATTTTATTCAAGAAGAAATTGAGACTGAGATGAGTAGCTGGTCCAAAGTTGCTCCGCTGTGGAATAAAAATTGAATCTATTCATCCATTTCTTCATTCAAATATTTGTTGGGGGGTCTATGAGGTGACAGCCACTGGGCCAGCACCAAAGCTTGTGCCCTTCACTGGAAGATCAGTGTTCCTTGTCCCCTCCACACCACATACCAAGCTGTGACTCACAAGGTGCCTAAGTAGAGCACCTAAGGCCCACGGGTCCAGCGGGGGCTGCTGAAGAATTATTTTTTTACTAATGCAGGAGTAATTTTCTGGGCCTAGGTGGGTCAGGACCTGAAGGTGGGCCTTGCTTCACCCCTTTGTGGGGTTACTAGACTTAGCTAATACAAATAAAGGGCCTGCAGTTAACCTGAAAACTATTTGGTATAAGTCTATCCCATGCAATATCTGGGACATAATTATAGTAAAATTTGTATTTTATTGTTTATCCGAGAGTAAAAGTTAAGTGGGTGTCGTCTTTTATTTGGCAACCTTCTCCCCTGGCCACCTCTAACTGCCACAATGCTGAGTAAAGGATGATGTCCCCATGCCCGTCAGGGTACTGGCATGGTGGGGCCTCTCGGGGAGACCCCTTCCCTTGCTCCCCTCAGACGGCCATCTTTCCACAGGGCAGCAGATCTGCAAGTCGGCTCTTGGGTGGGCTCTGTTCCTGAGCATAGAGGAAGAGCACAGCGGGTCCCCCAGCCCAGATGGCCACTGGTTCCTCAAAACTCAAACCAGTCATGTCCGAAGCTGACCCCCACCTTCCTCTAAAACTGTGCCTTCTGCTCCGAATGGGCTCTCCTGAGCTACAAACTCCAGCCATGCTCTCTTCCTCCATAGCCCACAGTTCCCGGTCCTCCCCTCGTCCCCTCGTCCCCTTGTCCCCTCCAGCCATCTTCCATCCTCACCTGAATCATCTTCAAGGCTTTGAATTCTTTCTCCTAATCCAGCCCTCTTAGAGCACTCTCAGGTGATCATCCCAAGGCCTAAACCTGATTCTGCCCTTGCCTGTGTTTAGATTGTCACGGGCTTCCCACTGGTTGCAGGCCAGTAGCAATAAAACCCTTAGTCCAGCACCTAGGCCTCTGATGATTTGACCCCAGCACTCCCTTGCTCTTTCTGAAACCACACGTGCTTTCCTGAACTCTCATGCTCTTAACTTTACCCTTCAAAATTCAGCCCACCGTCCTTTCTCCCAGGGGTGCTTTGCTGGCTCTGAGGTTCCATCAATGGTCCTCTGGGTCACTTCCCTGCTGCACCCTGGCATGCTGGGCTCAATCACTTAGCACTATCGCACTGCTGTGCATGGCTTTTCCCTTCCATGTGCAGCTGGATCTAACACATAGTAGGTCCTCAGTAAATGGTAGCTGAAGAAGTGAATAAATAAATACAAGGTTGAAGGTTATTTCCTCACCAACCCCCTGAGCTCACGTTTGCCAACCTGGGACTGAAATGCTTCTTTCCACTCTTGCTGCTCAGGTTCTGCCACCTCCCCTGGCTCAGTCCTGCTCCGGGAGGCAGTGATGGCAGAAGCTCACCAGTCTCCCACACCAGGCTTCATGTCCTGCTCCGAGGCTCCCGAGTGACTGGATCCTCATGTTATTGAAATCCCCAAATTGACTTTGACAGCTCTCAGGGGTTAATGAAGCAGCCAGACTCCTGCCCCTGGAGACGGGAAATATTGTGGTGGCAGAGGTTGTAGTATCAGTGAAATGAATTTCATGACTTCAATCTTGTGCCCATGCAGACATTTTCCTAGACTCCAAAACCTCCGAGTGGCCTGTTGCTGCTGGCTGACTGTACGCAGGAGACGTGACAGGATATGGGGGTGGGAGGAGAGGAGCTTGGCCCCTGTGGGCTCTGACGGGGACCCAGGGCCATGCTGCCTCTGAAGTTCTCCCTTCATCAAGTGCAGGACTTGGGTGCTGGGAGTCCCTGCTTCCCAGTTGGAGATGTTCAATAGTCATAACGGTGAGAGGCAGAGAAGTCGTTGTTCTCTTTGAACATAAATGAATGACTTGGATTACTGCTTGTTAGAGGAACTGCCCCTTCATGCCCTCCTGCCCACAGACCAAAGCCATCTCCCCATCACCAGCTCCAAGACCCCACATTCAAGATCTCCCTCTCTTCTGTGGGGGTTCCACCTGCTGGACACCCTGGCTCGGCGGACGGCTGCTAATAGTCATCCACGAGGACTTTCTTCAAACATTTAACTCAGGTTTCTGCTGGGAAAACATCCATTTTGGCAATTACATGCCCAAGACTGGACCCTGAACAATTTTACTAAAAAATGGTTAGCAGTTAATCCCCAGCTTGTGGCGCAGCGGTGCTCTGTGGAGCGGAAACAAAGTCACCCCACAGGGCTGACCACTGCAGGACTGCCCTGTTTGACATGGGCCATGGAGGGCCGAGGCAGAGGGGATGCAGGAGTAGGATTGGACAGGCTTTGGGTTTGCGCTCAAACTGGTTCATTTGCTGAGACCCGGGCTCTGTGCTTGGCAGTGGGTCTTCCTGGGGAATGGTTTCTGTCTCCATGGCAGGGCGGGGTGGAGAGAGTGCCCGCTGCTGCAGGAATCATCGTGGTCACTGTGTTTTATATTTCAAATGCTTTGCTGTCTGTCTTTGCCTCTCACAGCCTCTAGTGAGATAATTAATCACCACTTCTGGGAGAACAGGGGAAACTGAGGCAGAGAGTTTGGAGCAGGCTTCTAAGGAGGGGGTCCTGGACGCTGTTGGGAAGCTCCTGGGAGGGACTGACTCCACACGCAGGTCTCAGACCGGGGGACCATCTCCATTGTACAGGCTCCACCCCAGAACCCAGCAGGCACAGCTGCCTTCCCAGGGTGGCAGGCGCTGTGGGAGGTGCAGGATTTGGGCAAGCAGACCCGGGTTCAGATTTCAACCCGTCTCTCACCATCTGAAGGTCCCTGGCTTTTTTCAGTCTCTGTGGTTTGCTTTTAAGAGAAAATGCCACCTTCCTGTAGATCATTACAGAAAATACATGTAACACCAACACGGTGCCCCTCACAGTAGGTGATCCATAAAGGGCGATTCTTAAGCCTATTACAGTGGGGTTCAGTGTCGGTCCCCGACTCATTTTGTGAAAGCAGGTGGCACCGTCTGTGGCTACCAGGACTTGCTTCTCCCCATTGCCACCTCCCTCCCTCCTGTCAAGTCATCTTCCTCTCTCCAGGGTGGATTGTGACCAGGACCCAGCTGGCAAGCTTCAGAGCATCCGTGGTTAGGGGCTTCACTGTGTGTGCTGGTGGCTGTAGAGGGACACAGTGGTTGGCAGAGGTCAGCTCCTGGGGCTGATGGTGACATAACGCATCTCTTCTCAAGTACCATCCTGAAAGCTACCTGGCCACTCAAACGGAGGCCTGCAAAGGACATGGGACTCTTAGTCGCTCCCTGTGTGCCTCTCCTTCCAACTTCTTTTCTCTGCTTTATATCTCATCTCACTCAGAGGAACTTCTTGGTAGAGGGTGCACAAGACATGCCTCTAGTCCCTGGTCCTACAAGGGAGGATCCCAGGTCTGCACCCACAAAAGCTGTTCCCAAGGGGTGGGTTAGACCTGCGCTTTTCAATTGTGAATAGTGGGTGGAGGGTCACCTGGGGCTCTGGCTGAACATGCAGTTTCTGACTTGGTGTGCTGGACAAGGCCTGGAACTCTGCATTTCTAACAAGCCCTGCTGATGCAGACACTGCCCGTCCACAGCTGCCTGTGAGTAGCCAGGTCGGTAGACTGGGTTTCCCTGGTCCACTGCTTGCTGGTGCTTTCTTCCTGAGTGCTCCGATGTCCTTCCAGTCCCTCTAGCTAGGGTGGCCAGATCTCTTTGCAACACACAAAAAAGGTGTATCTGACCAAGAGCATCCTGGGTAGGAGGAGAGAGGGAAGTGGGATGTAGGGACAGCCAGGCGGGGGTGTCAAGGAGGAGGGATGCTGAGAAGGGGGACCTGCCCCTCCCATACATCGGCTGCTCTGAGCCACGTCCTGACACCCCTGTCCTCTCTGCCTGGTCCCCCAGTTTGTTTGCCTCTCAGAGCATCTTTGTTGGAATACCTGCTTATTGGTGTTATGACTCACCAACTGGTCTGGATGCCCCTCAAAGCAGGGCCTTACTCAGCACCATGTCTCCATCATACGGCATAGAGGTACTCAGTAGAGATAGTGCCTAGCACATAGTAGGTGCCGAGGAGATGTTTGTGTCCTAATAACAGACGACACATTCACATTTAAGTTGGGTGGACTCTTTATTTCTTATTTCTGTGGATATTTACAAGTAAAGTGTTGGCTGGGGTGTGAGCAGGATCTCTGCTGTCCCAGTGTCCAGGCTTATGAGGGAGACCTGCTGTCCTTGTGACCTGTCCTGCAGAGCAGACTGTGTGAAGTGTGGTTTTGTTGGAGGAACAGAGAAGATGGACAATGAGACCTGGCCTGAGGGGTGAAGGAAGAGGCCCCAGAGGTGAACATGGTCCAGGCCTTGGAGATGGGGATGATTATTCAGGAAGAGGGGACAGTGTGGTAAAAAGTGAGGAGCTGCGAGATGCAAAGCAGGGAATGGGAGGCCAGAGGCATAGGAACTGAAGATTCTTCAGGGCAGCCCCAGGTCCAGCCAGACTCTTCTGCTCCCAGGAGGAGTGAGCAGCCTTGCTGAGGGTGTGCTTGACAGGGTGACTGGACACTGCTCGTGACCTGATTTCCCAGCAACATGAGGTAAGGACACCTGGTGGCCCTGGGGAGCTCCCTGGAGCCATTGGGACCTGAGATGAGAGCAGCAGAGGACAGGATGACCTCAATATGTGGGCTCTAGGACCTTCCCTGACAGCACGCCTGGAAAGCCACTCTGCACGGCTGTGCAGGACAGCCCACCCTGGCAGGACGGCCCACCCTGGCAGCTGGTTCTGCCGCTTCTGACAGGTCCTCAGGAAAGAAGCAGGAAGCAAAGCGCCAACTTCCTGTGCTGCTGGCCAGAGAGAAAGAACTTGTTAATGTCCTGTGTCACAACAGGCAATGCAGACAAGACCTGCCCCTGTCCCCTTTGGGCAAATCACATTCCTCTCTAGGTCTGTGAGTTCTCATCCATATAGTGGGTATAATAAATCACATCTCCCTTTCAGGGCTGTGTGCAGTTTGGGTTCAGTTATGTACACAGCACCCCGAAGACAGGAGAGGTCCTCAGAAGAGATTTATTCTGTGACCATTTAAATTTTTTAAAATTCACTTGTGGTAAACTAGGAGTGTTTTCCAAAGAAACTTGCCCCTTCCAAGAGCGGTGACTGCTCCTTGTCACTAGTGGAGTTCTGGCACATAGAAGGCACTCGGTACACATACTCAGAGCTGCTTGGATAGATGTCCTGGTCCCTAAAACAACTCGGGAGCCCTGTCCCAGGCTCCTTCCTGCGTTGTCCTTGCCCACAAGTTCTTTTGCCATCACATCACATCCCTGGTTCACAGAGAGAACTTGGAGTCAACAATGTCCCTCGTGGACGATTTTCTGCCTGTGCTGCTGACCAGCTACCATCCTCCTCCTTCACTGAGCGGTTGGCCACATCTTTCTTGTATTGTAGCCAGCCAGCTGTCCAGGGCGGTCTCTGCAGGGTTCATCAGTAGTTTCCCCTGCTACGTACAGTGGAGTTTCTCTTCTTGTTCGTGCTTCTCCTTGGAATGAACACCTGCCCTGATTAGCACTGGACCCTCACTTGCAATCTGAGATGGAAGGGAGACCACAGTGTCCCTCAGTGAAGGGCCAGAGCCCAGGCTGGTGGATCCCTGCCAGGGTGGCTGTGTGGAGAGGGGCACAGAAGAGGCCTTCTGGATTTTAACATGTCCTTGACCACAGGCCCTGTGATTTCCAAAGATAACAGGATGTGCCATGTTTTGAGCACTTAGAAAGGCTAAGCCATGGCTTCCCATGAATTATCATCTCCTGTGATCCTCACAACAAACCAGAGAAGCAGAAATTAGACCCACGTCACGGACGAGAAAAGTGAGGGTTAGAGGTGTTACTAGCCCAGCTGGGATTTGAACACAGTTCTATCTGAAACCAAACCTCAAATCTTGGACATGTTCTTGGGACACTAAGTGGTGGCTCTGTCAAAATGACCTGCATCCCAAGCAGCCGAGCAAGGTGAGACCCCAAGGGATGGGAGCATCCTGGAGGAAGCTGGTCATAGGCCTCCTTGGCCTCCCCTTACCCACCCACACCCCAGGATCATGGCAGGTCTTGTGGAATTGGTGGAAGAGCTGCTTCCTTGGGTCCAGAGGACAGGCACAGATGCCCTCCAGGTCCTTGTTGGACATCACGGTGAGAGCAAGGCTGCTCAGCCCTGCCTGCTCTGTGAGTTTGCATGAGACTTAAATCAACTGGTCAGTGACATGCTGTTGACCACTGACCAGATGCTCATACAAAGCCAGACTCTGACCATTGCAGAAGCAGCATGGGCCCATCTGGACTCCGCTCAAGCCCTCATTGGGAAACAAGACTTAGAGAGAAGAGCAGGAGAGAGAGAGAGACGGAACAGTAAATTATCAGGAGGCAAATTGTGAGAAGAGTTGGCTCAGGGAGATGGGAATGAGTTCACCATGTGGATGAGCCGAGACCCATGGTAGGTAGGGTATGAGAGGTGGGTGGTTATGACAGGAGGGTGGAGCAACTGAGAGAGATCACCAAGGGAGCGGGAGACAAGGCATACAGAAGAGGGTTTTGAACACTGGCAGAGCTGTGATAGCACAAGGTGTTATTAAACACCATGTTGTATTAGCATGGCTATTCTTGCATAAATCTGGATGCCTGACATCTGCTCTAATACTCTTCTTGCTCACCTGGGGCTCCTGGTTCTAACTCCTGAGCTCTAATCCTGATCTCTTCTTACTAGAACACGGAGACAGGCAAGTGTCAAGGGCCCATGTCCTTTTGGACATTCACCTTTGGAGCTGAGTGGTGGCAGGGGGCTGGGGATGGAAGCAGGAGTGTCCCCTCCTGAGTCTATCAAAGAGTAGCTTTTCCTGGCCATAAATTCATGAGAATGAGTGCGTTCCCTCCAGGCCAGAGAGCAGCTGTGGAGAAAATCCCACCTGCCGTGGGGGAAGACAGGGCTGGGAGCAGAGAGCCAGTCGGGGGTGGGGGGGGGTAGAGGCCCAGACTGGGGAGAGGAGCTAGGAGGGAAGAAGTGGGAGGAAGAAAGGGTAGGTAGTTGCAGAAAAGGAGAACAGAGGGAGGAAAAGTCAGAGGAGAGAAAGTTCTCGCAGGGAGAAGGGAGAGGAGCTTGTGCAGTCAGGGCCGCTGCCTAATCTCTTTAAATTTTTCTTCATTGATTAGGGATTTGCAGCCAAATCCCTCGCTGCGGGGAGACATTTGCTTTACTCCCACTCTGCTGTCTAACAGACAGAGGCCTCTCCTTGGGGGCAGCTGGGAGCCAGCGTGAAATGGGATCAGGACAGTTCCAAAACCCTTCCTGCCCCTCCCTGGAATGAAGCGCCTCCAGGCCCCCACCTCTGCTCCACCTCCCGTTTCATGCCCCCCCCCCTTGTCCCTAGGGACTGAGAACAGCGGCTCCCAAGAGCCCCAGGGTAGGGATTCAGACAGGGACAGCGGAAGGGCTCATCTCTTTTCCAGGTGAGGGCAGCTGGGGCTGGGGTCAGGGCTGAGGCCTCTTCACTCACAGGTCTGGCACTCAGTGCAGGGCACCCTCCCCAGGGTCTGGGGCCACCGCGCTGCTGACTGGGCCTCCTGGGCTCCTCCTGAAGTCTGCTGGAGCACGACGGGGCGCTCAGAGGGAAGGAGAAAGCACAGCGCAGGAACACCTGGTGGCAGGACTCTGTGCGTGGCGAGGATGGCCACACGCACCCTCCTCTCCTGACCTGAACTGTGCCCCTCCTGCACCTTCCAGAGCCGCCTCTCCTATCTCGGGGACCCAACGTGGCTCTGCTCTTCTACTTTTTCTAGAAGCCCTGCTGAGTCAGCAGAGGCAGGAGAAGGTCCCTTGTTCCTGGAAGCACACATTGGCGCTGGGCACTGGGCACTCCATTCTTTGTCCCTCCACTTTCTTGACTTGCTCTCTGGTCTGTCCTCTGACAGGAGCTCTGTGACTCCAAGGGGCTGTGCTCTCTGGAGTCTTTCTCAGCCACTTGTCCCTCCCTCCTGGTATCTACAATGACACTGGGCAGTTTTTGAGGTTCCCATAAGTACTGAATGGATGGACACTTGTCACCTGCAGAAGGACTTTTGAACCCTCCTTACTTGCTCCTCGCCGTGAGCCTGTGAGGGGTAGACGGGGCATTTTGCTAATGGAGAGACTGAGGCACACAGAAAGGATTTAGCTGTCGATGACATTAAAGAGGTCTACGATCCCTGCTGTGATTCGCTTTCTGCTGACTGGGTAGGTGAACTTCCCACAAGGCCCAGGGTGGTGAGGTCCCCGGGGACTGCTCCTGGAGCTGTTCCCAGTTCCTGTGCTGGCTGGGGCATGGCAGGGACTGATTAAACAGCTCATGACAAATGGCAGAGCTATTGATCTGTTTCACTGTGCTCCTGCCCCGGCCCTGCCTTTCTCCCTAGGAGAGTCGGGACTTCCTACCCTGCTCACATGGCACGCAGCCCTTCCTCAGGGCCTCACTCTCGTTCAGTGCTTTTATTTGAGAGGCGTGAAAACTGAGTCCTGAGAGGAGGTGAGGGGGTCCAAAGTCACACACACGTTGTGCATCTGGGTCAGAGGTCACCAGTTTTCTGGCATTTATCCCAGATCTACCTCCAAAATTTATGTCCACGAATAATTTGCTGAAAGAAAATTAAGAGGTATAATAAAGGGAAAAAATTAAAGCCACAAAAAAACCTCATGTGTGAGTCCAGCTTTTTTTCTAACAACTTTTGCCCTGCTACTGCCTGTCACCTGGAGTCATTCCCAGTTCCTGACCCTGCAGCTGTGTGGCTTTTGCAGCTGTGGTCTCTGTGTGGCACCCAGGTCGTTATGACAAAAGGAATCCCTTCCTGGCCAGGGACAGTTGTGCATGCCTATGATCTCAGCTACTGGGGAGGCTGAGGCAGGAGGATCACAAGTTCCAGGTTAATCTCAGCAATTTAGCAAGACGCTGTCTCAAAATAAAAAGTGAAATGGTCTGTGATAGCTCAGTGGTGGAGTGCCCCTGGGTTCAGTCTCCAGTGTCCAAAAGTAAAAAAAGGAAAGAAAGAACAGAAAGTCACCGTGAACAGTCCTGGGAGTCCACACACATCAGCTCACTTGTCCCTCAGAATGACCTTTGTGAGAAGGAAGGGTAGGGATCTTGGCCCACGTGATTTGTGGGGCATGGCGGAGGCAGGGCTGACCTGGGCTCTCAGCCTTCTGGTAAAGGTGGGTTCCTGGGGCCCAGCTGTGAAGACCCCCAGCTGGCCTTCCTGGGCTCCTGTAAGGGATCATTCTGCAGGTGGAAAGTGTGACGTAGGCTGGGAATCCCTTGCTGGACATTTGCCACCCTCCTCTGGTTTGGCTCTGGTCAGTGGTACCTGGGAAATCCGCATGAAAGAGGGCACTTTCACGCTTTGGGTCTGTCAGGTGCTCTCCTCTCCTCCTCCTCCACTCTCGTTCTGTTTCCCAAAATGCGCTCCAGGGACTGGCAGGAGAGTGAAGGAGAAATTCTATCTTTTAGCATCGATTTTGGAGAGAAGAGAATTCCCCGTTTGCAAACCTCTCTTTCAAGGAATCAATGGAAATGTATTTATCATGACGCGTCTGACCCAGCCAAAGGTTTTTGGTATAAACGGTTGAAGGAAAAAGGTATTGTCAGCTTGGGTGTTGGCTCTGAAAAGTCCTAGCCACTGGGACCACCTGAGAACATCATCCACTTGATGGCCACTTCCCACCTGCTGCTCGGCCCCTCCTGGCACTTCCAGCCAGGACTCTGTAGCCTGTCATTCAGCAGCTCCACAGGGTGACAGGGGTGGAGTATGACTTTGCTCTTGGCCCAGGTCACCCTAGACTCTCCGACATTCCATAGGGAGCGCAGGCTAACTGACCCAGCCTTGGGGCCAGCCTTCCCGCCCAGGGGCTGAGCTCCTTACCTCCCAGCCCCTCCGTCCTCAGGACAGTGTGTGAGGAAATGGATTCTGGTGACCTAGTCACCTGCTCTACGCCTCAGTCCTCCCTGTAAGTCAGAGGGAAGTAGAGCTTCCTTCTGTCTTTTTCTGGCCTAGATCCAAGGACAACTAGGAGTCAGCCTGGTGGGACGGAGGGTTGGATTGTCAGGAGCCAAGTCCCACCTGCCTGGGGGCTGCGGGCCTGAGAGTTTGGGTTGAGGGTACCGCAGGTGTGGCCCTCAACCTTGAGGTGTGGGCCTCCTCACTTCACCAGGGGCTGGCTGAGACTGGCACGTTGGGGTTGGGGCTCTGGCACAGCCCTGTGCTGCCCGAGTGGCACCCTGAGTATTGTTAAGCCTGCCCTTGTTAACCGGGGCCCTTCATGGGGACCTCAGAGCATGCATCTGTAAAGATGTTCCAGCCCTCTGCGGCTGAGAGCCTGCACCCTGCAGGGCGGGTTCTTCCCTGTCTCATCCATTCCTTCTCCTTGCCGGCATCTTTCCTTCTTGGTCCCACCCCTGCCTCCTCACCTCTGTGCCTTCCTTTCTCACCTCCTTCCCTCTGTCTCTCCATCTCACTCTTGCCCTCGAGATCACAGTCTCCTACGGCAAACACAACCGCACAACTACAGTCACAAATGCATAACCACACGCACGTCATTCCCACCCCATCCCCTGCACACACGACTTCAGGCACAGATACCGCATGTCATGCTGGACCTCACACAGCCACAGCCAGCACAGCCTCCCTCAGAACACACCCCTGCGCCCGTGTAGTCCGCATTCACTCACCTCTGCGGGTTCCCATTGCAGCTGACGTGACCGACAGCTCTGCCTGATGAGCTGTCACACTATGGGGACCAGTTACAACTCTTCCAGTGACACTCCCACCCTCAGCCTGGGATAATTGGGACAGGAGAGCTCCCGGGTGCTGGAGCGCATCAGAGAGGGTGCCAAGCCTGTCCAGGTACAGGTGGCTCTGGCTTCAAGACTGAACCAAGTCCCGGAGCTGGGCTGCTCGGCTGACTTGATGGAGTGGGGAGATTTGTGCTGAGGGGTCTCTGGTTCTGACCCAGCTCCTGCAGCAGGAACTGATAGCTGACGGCCGATGACAGCCCTGTGTTGGCTAGCAGAGGTTCTCCTGCCCGCCCACGTGCAGGTGAGGTCGCCGAAGTGTGTGCAGCGCCCCTGGGCTGATGCAGGGCTGGCCGAGAGTGGGAGAATGAAGGAGGCTTGGGGAGGATGGGGAAGATGCCGCCCCAAACACACACGCTCTCCACACCTCCGTTCTCTCTGCCCAGGGAGGACAGACTTTTAAAAGGTGCCTTGTCTGCCTTGGTGCTGTAATGTGACTCTGTTCCTTCCTCTGGGAGGTGCCCTCCTGCGCAGAGCCCACAGCTTGCTGCATCCTACACAGCTCAGCCTGGGGCCTGAGCCGGTGGGCAGAACCCTGGCAGAACCATCCAAAGGCCTCCCTGGAGAGACATCCCACTGTCACTCCCCACTCATCCTTTTAGTGACAGCTCAGAATCAAAGGGTGACAAACCCAGATCTCTCTGTTCCTGTCCCTTCACTGGCCAGGACATTGACCTCTACTCAATGAAGGACTAGAGCAACTCACTCACAGAGGTTTATGCTAATGGAGCAATAATCATGCCCATTATCACAGCTGAATGACACACACTCCTTCACAGTTTTCCAAGTGCCTTTGTACACACCCTGCTCCATCAGCCCGAGAGACACCCGACCTAGAGGAGTTCTGCAGCACCCACCAGCCCCGCTCTCTTTTAAGGGGATCCCAGCATGGAGGAGGGAGAATGGAGTGAGGGGTCCAGCAGAGCTGGTTTGCCATTTGCTGTTACTAAGTGACAGCTTATAACTGCTCTGAGCCTCGGTTATTTGCAAAATGAGGATAATGCTAACTACCTTATTGCAAAAATTAAATATGTATGTATACACACACACGTATTTATTTATTTGCCTTGGAGTTGAACATAAGATGAATTAATAAGAAAAACATGGAACCCAAATAAGGAATTAACTTTAACTTTCTGGAAGGAGCAAAGGTCGAACAGGAAGGATTTAGGAGAGACAGAATTTGCTTTTGATTTACTTCCTGGAACATTTGCAGGATACGTAACAGCCATGATGTACCGTGCTGAACATGGGCTGTGACAATCCACAAGCCACTGTCCCTGCCCTGCAAGGGCTTAGGAGTGACACAGTCCAAACACACCATAACCCTAAGTCATCAGCATCAAAACAGAGGCTTGGGAGTAAAACGAGGAAGAAGGCACACTCACTGGGAGAAAGAAGAAACACTGTTGAAGATGGAGGAAATTCACTGAGATAAATTTGAAGAGTGACAGATGGAAGCTGGGTGGGAGGATGGAGGAAGCTCTCCGAGAAGAGGAAGATGCAGAGGTGCTTCACGTGGACCTTCTTTGTCCTTGGGATGCACATAGCATGTTAAGGTCCTCGTTGCAGAGTCTGGGAATTGTGTGGTTCCATGAAGTCAGGAGCTCATGGGAGACAGCCGTGCCAATCCCAAGCCAGTGCCACAGGGCAGTACCCAGCTCTGGTTCACGGAGCCCATGGAGAGCCCTTCTTTCCAAGGTAGAGTTTGGTTTCTTGAGTTCTGCGTTCTTGAGTTCTTTATTATCCAAGTGGCAAAACCACTTCTAGGTACTTTCCTCACACCTGGGGCTTTCTGCAGCTAGAACCAGCATCTTGCACTTGAAGTGTCCCACTTGAAAAACTTTTTCACATATACACACCAAATTGGGTGTCTCAGAGCCATTGAAGGCAATTAGAATGAATCTGGGGGAGTTTGCAGACATATTCTAATACAGGGAAGGAACTAAGAGGAGCATAGAGGTGTGTTGGGACATAAAACCAGTGTGCTCGAAGATAGCACTCAGATTCCCCAGGACAGGGTAAAGCCAACTTCTCAAACCACAACTTACATGTGGGAGTAGTGGAAAACAATTCCCATTAAAAATATGCTCAGTGGCTCCAAATTTATTTATTTGATTAATTGTACTAAAATTAATCAAACACGAAACTAGGAATACACTCCTAGTGTTTGGAAATTGTTTGTAATGAAAAGCAAAAGTGAATTTATCAATTAATTCAAAACTACCAAAAAAAAAAAAAAACCCTGCCTTCAAGTCAATAGTATCCATTTAATGCAATATGTTGTCATTTTGCTCAGAATAAACCTCTGCTTACAAAGGGAGTGACGAGTCTGACTGTTGAGTAACACAGTGGCAGTTCTTTGGACTTTGAGGTAGGTATGTTATATAGACCAGTGTTTCCAGCACTGTCTGCCTTCTAATGTAAACTCAAGATACAGCAAGTTGAATTTATTACATCCCTTAAATCATGGCAAACTATCCTGATTTGTCAGTTCATGGCAACTCTCTGTTATTCCATTTTAATCTTCTCCTTTGTCCTCTCCCCACACCCCGCCTTCCCAGTGCCCTCCCATCCCCATAAGCACCAGCTCGTATGTGGACATCTGCTTCCTTCGTTTTTGTTTTAAAGTAACTTGAACAGTGTTGTTTAGCCGTGTGTTGGAGTGGAGAGGAATAATTCTGAGCAGGATATTGCTCCCCACCGTTCCCGTGGACTGCCCTGGGGAGAACCGCTCCTGTTGCTGAATCAACTCCCGAACCTAGTTCCCCGCAGGTGCGTCACACCAAGTGCTCCCCACATGCTCCTCATTTCGTTTCCTAGGGGTGACGCCTACGTTGACTCGAGTTTCAGCTGCCACAAATAAAGCTGCATCAAACACCCTCCTGGCTCCGGTGCAGGTGTCTCCAGAGTGGTCCCCAGAATGGATGGGTGGTGGTGTGATACCTGCATTTCTTTTCCAGAGTGGCCTGTTTCTACTTTTCTGCAGCAGGACACTGTTCTCGCTTCCTCCCCAGCCCCATGGTGCTGGCTGTAAACTGTGTGCCAACTTGATAGGTGTCAAGCATTACGTCTTTGTTCTCATTGTTGGTTTTTTTTTCTCCTTTCTTTCAAATCAACAGTGAAGCTGATCATCTCTTCAAAGCCCTGTTAGCCATTTTTCTCTCTCCTGCTGTAAATGCTCTACCCCTAGTGTTGCCCACTTTTCTATTAGATATCCTTTCTGTTCATGGCCAAGAATTCTTTTATAACACAGGTAGCAATTTCTTACTGTTTTCAGACATGAAAAATTCATTGCCTGTTTATGACTAGTTTGTGAATTTGGTCTATGATGGCCACCAGGGAATAGAAATTTTAAAGTTTGATGTGGTTTTTCCTCTTGTTCTTTGCTCTATTCAAGTCTTGTTTAAGAAGCATTTTTCCAATTCGAAGTGACAAATATGTTCACATCTATACATACAGATCTCTGTGGATCTCTATGCACATAAATCTATTGCCTTGAGGCACGAGGTCTGCTCTAGGTTTTAGTATGTATCCTTTACCAGGTTAGGAAAGTTCTATTATTAGTCTTATGTAAGCTGTTTTAAAATCACAAGTAGACTTACGCCTCATCAAACGCATCTCTGAATATATTAAAATATTACTATAATTATTCATTCATCCATGAACATTGTGATTTAGAACTGATTTCTGAAGTTAAAAGGCACTTTCTTCCAGGGATGACTCTTGTGTGGTTATGATCTTTCAAATGTTCCAATTCCCTGTTGCATTCTGCTAGTTAACAGTTTTTCCAGAACTTTTGTTTTCAGGTGTATGGAGTGCAACGAACCTCAGATTTTTGTCCCTGCACTATCCTTACCTAGTTTAAGGCTCCCGACATTATTAGCCTCATGAACCAAGTTGGCATCTTTTTCTGTTTTCTGGAATAACTCACATAATGTAGGGATTATTATTGGTCAAACATTTCTGGAATAACTCATATAATGTAGGGATTATCTACTGGTTAAACATTTGCCAGAATGTACCTTTACAAGTGATCAGAGCTAGGATTTTTTGTAAGTTCCTCTATTACCTTTTCCATTTCTGTAATAAATATTTTATGTGTGTGTGTGTGTGTATCTACATATCTATGTGTCAGAGTTTATCCATTTTACTTAGTTTTTTTCCCCAATCTATTGAAGCATGTTCATAATTTTCTAACATTATTTTTTTTAAAAAGGAAGTCTCTGTTGTGCCTGAATTTCTTCTCTTAGAGCACAAAATCTCTGGCTTTTCTCTGGATCTGATCCTCCCTATCTGCAATCTTTTCCTTCCCTTGCCCCAGGGTGACCTTCACCTAAGAGGACATGCTGAGCCCTCTGCCTGGGTGACACTTTTTTCCATGGCTGTGTCCCTTGGACCTTGAGTAGTGGTGCTGGAAGAGGAGTTAGCAGTCTGGTGGGGGAGGGGCAGTAGCCGGGAGGCAGGGACTTCTGCTCTTGTGGTCACTGTTGGTTTTCTTTCCCCTGTCACTGAGGCCCACCTGACTGCCCAGGTTTTCTGGGCAGTGGTGCAAGTCACATCAGAGCACTTGGTCATGAGGTGGCCAACTTGAGCATCCAGCTTATGCTTTTATTAACTCCTTCTTAAAGACTGATATCAAAATGAAAAACAAAATTCAAAAATTCCCTAAGCTTCTGCTGATCCCTATTTGAGAGGCTCTACTTGATGTCCTGTTTTGCTCTATTTGTTTTCAATATTAATCCTTTGCAGAGGGACATTGCAATGTCTTACCAATTTAAAAAAAAAAAAGTGAGAGCAACATCTTCTAGGCAAAAACATGCCCAGAGATGGAGGTTGGGGGAATGTGGAGGGGTACCAAGTGGAGAAGCTTCTAGACACAGGTGCATGTGGAGTGGGCAGTGAGGCTGGAGAGAGCCTCAGGGTGAGCTGAACACTGAGGGCATCCAGAGATGAGGGCCACCAGTAGCCCGCAGCCCCAGGAGGGGGCGTGGAAGGAGACTGCCTCCTGTGGAGCTGGGGCCGGCTGTGGAGAGCTCACACCAGGTAGGGACACAAACTCACCTCGGGTGTCCCTCCCAGTCCTGAGCCCATTCCCTGTACAGGGTCCTGCGCACCATGTTGGCGTGGCCTCAGGAAACCAGAAAGGCAACGTCCACCCCGCAGAGTTGACGGGGTCATGTGGGGAGTGGGCATTGCGTAACAGACAGTACAGGACATCACAATTTCTGATCATCTGAAATCAGTACCGAACCCTGAGAAGGAGCTAGCAGACCCCTGTGACTAAACGTGCCAGTGGCAGGGGTTCTTCCAATAGGGAGTGAAGTTGAGCGCCCTGTGGGGGGCTGTTGAGCTGTGACCTGAAGGTGGAGAAGGACAGCTTGGGAAGAAGGAGCAGCAAATCAATAGCCCTGAGACGGAGAGCTGGGGGTGTGCTGAAGGAGGCCAAGCGGCGGGAGAGGGGCCTTGGATTCAGCACAGGGTGGCGGGAGCTGAGAGCGGCTCTGGGAGGAACACGGCCTGGCAGGCCTGCCATCCTCTGCCTCTGGGAGGAATCAAGGTCACGGGGTCAGACGGGAAGCAGGGGTCCATGCTGCCGAGGTGGTCCTGGCATGAGATGCTGGTGTTGCCCTGCAGGGAGACGAGTGGGCAGACTGGGGCTGTGCCCTGGAGGCAGAGCTGACTCAAGGGTAACTCCCGGGGGCTTCGCAGGAGCAGTTGGGAAGATGATGACGTGTTTACTGAGATGGGCACACCAAGGTGGCAGAGGATGGGGACACAGGGGGACAGAAGACTTTGTGGTCAGGAGAGGAAAGATGATCAGAAGGAAGGGAAAGATGTTCAAAATAATTATTATGGGGAGAAGGCTGAGCTTGCCACCATAGGAGGAGAAAGGGCCACGGGACAGGGGATGACAGACAAGGGTGAGAAGGGGTAGCGGTGGCCAGGCCGGGGACCCAGGAGTGAACTGTCGGGGGAGGCTCCTGCCCTTCTCAGGGACAGGAAAAGAAAGGAGGGATGTTTGAAATGGTGAGAACGGAACTGCCCATCTCAGTCTCTCTCACAGGACACTAGGCCATTTGGTGCCATGTGGTGGGCGAGTGATGGGCTGGCATGTGGGCAGGGAAGTCCCTGGAAGTTATTTTAAGCTGAGCACCCGGAGGCGGGGTTCCCCTAATCAGCCTTCATTCTACCTGGCTGGCACCACACCGGACCTGCCCCTCCTGGCAAGGCAGCCGTTTTGAAGTAGAATCCTACCCCATTAAACATTTACCGGGTGCTTAGGGTGGACAGCAACCCGCCGGCTCCAGGTGTCAGCATGGCCGAGGCGTTGTTCCCCGTCTCGTCTCGGGGAGCTGGGAATCTCGTTAGGGATGGTGACCGCTAAGCAGAGCCCTGAAGCCAGGCAGAAGGAAGTCAGGGCTGGGAGGAATGACCCTCTGCGGCTGGCGCAGGTCGAGCAGAACCCCGACGTGGGAAGGAGGAGAACCAGGATGGTGGGCATCCAGGTGAAGGAGAGGGAGGTTCCCGAGGAGGGGACCCAGGTGAGCCAAAGCTCATGGACACTGAGCACCTGCAGAGGCAGGGCGCAAGAGTGACGCGGGAAAGGCTGGGCCCCCAGTGGCTTTGGAGCAGAAACCAAGCAGAGGGCTCCTGGCATCTCCCCGGGGGGCTACTTTGGGGCTCCTTCCCAGCCACGCCCCTGGGATCCCAGGCTTCCAGGTAAGGGGCCCCCGCTGTCCGGCACACCTGCGTGTTGAAGCGGCTCGCCAGCCGGACCCGGGGCTTGCGAAGCGCGGTGTGGACGCCTGCGAGGCCGGCTTCCATGACAGTCCCCATCTTAATTGGCATTTCACACGCTGCCTGTTATCTCCTTCTACCTTTAGCAGCTTGGAAATGTTCTGCCTGTGATTTCTTCATCTGGGCAGAACCACTTCCTCCCCTTCCCCCTCCCTGCTCCCTCCACTTTGCTCTTCTCCTAAATGAGAGCCCCAGACCAGGAGCTGTCCTCTCTCTTTTTTTTTTAAAGCACAAGATAGCGATAAACATATTTTCGAATACTCTAACAAAGAGAGGCATTATGTGGCAGAAAGAAATGCTCTTAAAGAACTAAATAAAGCCTCACCTCTTGAATTCTAAATCTATCCCTCCCCTAGGAAAGTGCACTTGAATGATTTTTGGTGCATGTGCGCGGTGAACATTCTACTTGTTCATGGGGTACGAAGGGCTTTCAAGAAAACACAATGCTCCCGTTTTTGCATATGCCAAACATTTTCACCCAGGGCAGAATCGGTTGCTGTTTTAAACAAATTGATTTTTCTGGAGGATGCTGTAAAAAATTATTGCAGGCAAAGCCAGCGTGGGGCAGAATTGTGTGAGCTGTGTGAAGCTCCTCTTTGGTGCTCTCAGGATCCCGTCTCCTGTTCGGCGGCTGGCCTCCACTGGCACCTGTCCCATGCAGCCTGCTGAGCGCCGAGGGCTGGAAGCAGAGACCTGGCAGCCTGGAGAGGTGCAGTCAGCTCACACCAACCAGATGTGCAACCTTGGGCAAGGTCCCATCCCCTCTTTAGGACACACCACGTGGTGGTATTGGACCAGGAAGGACTGGGGCACCAGTGTTTGGGGCCTGAGTCGGGTCATACAACCGGAGGAAGTAGGTCTGGGAGAAGTACTAGGGAATGGTGGGTACTGGGGCAGCACAAGAAACCCTGCCGTGACCAAGGCCGGAGGCCTCTGTGCTCCAGCTGATTGCTTCCATCAGGCAGCTCGAGCCCACTGTTGCTAGCATTTGCCATTTTTAAGAGACCTGAAAATTCTGAATTTTATGTGAAATTTTTGTATTTTAAAACAGTCTTCAGGTCAAACATATCTCCAGGTCTCATTTGGCCTGCAGGTGGTCAGCTTGTGATCTCTGGACAAGATTACTTCTATGGCCCTTCTGGTGAGTAGTTGGTAAAAGATTAAGGTTCTATTCTTTCTGTCGCTCTTCTGAGTACTTTTTTAGTGGGGAGGCATTGGGGATAGAATGCAGGGATGCTCCACCACTGAACTGTATCCCCAGCCATTTGTATTTTAAGACAGGGTCTTGCTAAGTCACTGAGGCTTGAGCTTGCAATCCTTCTGCCTCAGCCTCCTAAGCAGCTGGTATTACACGGTGCACTGCCATGCCCAGCTCTTCTGAGTCTTTTGACGGCAACCTCTTAAAGAGAGGAGGTCTGGAGAGTGACTCTCCACCAGTGGAGCCGGCAGGCTTGTGCTGGGCCTTTGGGGAGATGATTTGCAGCAAGACTTCTAACTGGCTCCGTCCCTGCGTCCCCATCAGTTTGTGCCATTCCTGGAAGCTTCTGGTCTGTCCACATAGGAGGCCAGCATCTGTACAGTTGTGCTTCTAACCAAGTGAGTGAGGGCAATCAAATCTAGGTGCAAGGTGGGTCTCACCCCTGAATAATGCTTTACCATGATATTAGCTACCGGAGTCAGGTAGGGGACCCTTTGGTGGCCATGTGGTGGCGACTCTGTAGAGATCTGAGTGGTGAAGGAGGAGGGAAGACTGTGGGAAGTCTTTGATCATAGACTTGCTCTCAACTGGAATAGCAGGATTTTGCCTTCCTGCCCCAAACAGGTTGCTGTAGATTTCATCCTGAATGTCCCCCGAGGGCCCATGTGTTAGACACCTGGTTTCTGAGACTAGCACTATTGAGGGAAGGTGGAACCTTTGAGAGATGAGGCCTTGTGGGTGGTCCTTGGGCCCTTGGGGCAGGCCCGTGGGGGGAGGCGACAGTTCTGTTCTATCACAAGTTCCCCCCATGATGTGCTATCTCACCACAGGCCCTATGCAACAAGGTCAGCTGATCATGGACTGAAACCTCTCAAACAGTGAGCCAAAATCAACCTTTGATCTTTATAAGTTGGTTATGTTAGTTACTTTTGTTATAGTGATAGAAAACTGACAAATCTACACATGAACCTTTTACTATAGTACCCCAAACTAACCTTCTTGATTCAGTATGTAGGCACTGGGAAAAATTTGTCCCTATCCAAAGCCTTTGTTATGATCCATAGAGAAGGCAAATAGTTGTCAGATATATTGACTTTCACAACAAAATACCAGCTATGCCCTATCTGCAGAGCTGATAACTAAAATATATGAGTCTTTATTAAACATTCTCATATTTGCTGGTATTCAGTACTAATGCAACTGCTTTTTAGTTCCAGACAAAAGCTTAGTTGAAATAACTGATGAATGTTAAGTGAGATCAAAGTGTATGCCAATCATTTATTGCTTAATGTTTATTAAATTCTGTTCAGAAAGCTATATTCCTGGACCACATTTACTTCATTCCCTGCAGAAATATCTTTACTGAGTCATGTTGGTTATCTTGCCCATGACTTTTATGGAGGCCATTTTAAGAATCAGCCAAATGAAGAACATTTCTACATTTTCTCTAAAAACTGTTGTGAAGATATTGTCCATTATGTTGCTCAATGTTCCTGATACAATGATCCACGTTATAAATTCCTCTTAGAATTTAATACCAGGAAAATGTTTGCTTCTCTTGGTGAAATGGAATGCTCCCTCTTTAGCGATCATGAAACTTCAAGAACTCAGGATGCGCCATCTCCTCTTTCAGTTTGGCTGCCAGGAATCTTAAAGCTGGCCCAAATGCTGGTGATGAAATGGGCATTCCTAAATATGGAGCACAGATATCTTTCTATTTCATTTTCTTGGTCTTGACCTGCTGTTTTTCTACAGGGTGTCTTATTATATGTTTGTTAAAATAGTTTGGGAAGTAAATAGCATAGAGTGTGCCATTTTATCATTGTTTTAAAGTTAGTTCATTTGCATCTGTTTAATTTTCTCAGCTGGAATTATAATTTCTTCTTAAAAATCTCTCAATTGTACTTAACACAGAGCTCTATAGCCAGTTAGCACTCAATAAATACTTGCTAATTTGTTCACTTCACCATTGACTAATGGCTCATTCCCCAGACATTGAAAGAAGGAAAAAACCTAAATCGTGTGAAGAATGAAAGTCTATCCATAATATGAAGTGAGAGAAGGAACCGTTTTCATGTATCTCTTCCTCTTCTGTAAATGATTAGGGCGTCTGACACGGAAAGTGGAAGTGTGGGGGATTCCACCACGTCCTGGACTCCAGTTGGATCTCCTAAGTTGCAAGGACATGTCCAGACCAGACAGTGGCTTGTGCTTGTTTTCAGATTTCCTGTAATTGCAAGATGCACTGAGTATTTATTTTGGGGGAGGTGGAGGTGATAGGGAATCATCCAGTCTGGGGGTTGCATTGAAAAGAAAACCAACTGCAGGGCCACAGTTTACAAAATGGCCCCATGACCTCACCATTATTAGGGCAGCCTCTTCCCCAGAGTTGCTCAGTTTTGTGCAACGGGGTGATGGGGCTACAGAATGGTGATAATGCAGAACTAAGCTCTGGCCTACTTGATGGTACATGTAGGCAGCTCTGTCTCTCTCCACCTTCCAGCTTTTGGACTCCTAAGTCCAACCCCTCCATGTTCTTGCCCACAGTCATGACCTGGCCAGGCTGAGATGTGGTAGAGCTCACACAGGGATGCGGAAGTACCTACCTGCTAGCAGTTGGGAATTTTGACAAGGTGGCATTGATTAAATTGGCAATCAACTGAGTCTGGCTCCCTCGGAGCTGAACAGTCTGCATTGCCAAGGGAGGAATGACATGTTTTTGGATGATGTGTCTGTTGATGTGCATTTAACTAAATTGTTTACCGACCCTCTGGGGTAATGGGAATCCTCCATAGCTATCACATCTCCTCATCTGTAGCAGCCATCTTATATCCTGTGCACACTATTGACACACCAGGCAACCGTACCTATGTGCTTTGGCTGTTTTAGTCATAATATTCTTGGGGAAATAGCAAATCCTGGTCACAATTTATTTTTGAAGTATGTTTAGTAATGTGGCATGCATCTGTGAAACGTTACTCAATCCTGGATGTTCTCTGTGCATAATTATATTTTAATTTGCACATGATTGCTGACTCTTATATCACTTAAACAATCAGGGTGCACCAAATGACTGGCTGTTGTCTTATAACATTTTGTTTTCCCCTTTGGAACTGTTGGAAAGAGACCATCACATCCCACGACCATCTGCAATATCGCATGTGTATTGCTGAATATTGAATAGATATTATGAGTATTGGATTTGGCACTACTTCTGTGGTCATATTTCTATGTATTTTTCATTGCTGACTGAAAAGAAAATGAAAAGGAGGAAATGATTAAAAAGTTTTTTTGGGCTTTGCGGAATGGCCTTTGCATTTCTAGATCCTTCTCTCACACTCGTTTATTTTGTTTTCGCCTTCTATAAAAATAGCAGTAGTGTCTTACTTTTGTATAGTATGCATATTTTAAAGGCATTTTTCCATTAGAGAACTATGTTTGGTCCTCACATTGATCCTGTGAGGTGGCTGGGCAGGCCACTGTCCATATGAGAAAGCCGGGTCTGAGAGTTGGTGACTTGTGGACCCAAGAGTCACTGTCACTCATGATGGCTTACCAGTTAAGCACCTCTGATTCTTTCTTCCCACCGTGTGTCCCCTCAGTAGAGCTGCCTGCTAGCCAGAGGCTGGTGGCCCGGGGGATAACTCCTATCACAGCTTTAGAGAAGCAGGGAATGTGACTCCCGGCTGTCAGAGTGGCTCTGGAGATGGGCATGAGAGGCCAACACCTATCTCAAAAGAGGGCCATTTACAGGTGTGGGCCTGAACATGCACCAGCCTCTCATGGGCCCCTGGTGTATCCTCACCTTCTAGAAATAGAAGAAACCTCTTAGACTCTTTCCCTCAGCTCTCGCCCTATCACAAAGTTCTGTTCGTGTTTTTTTCCAGGCTTTTCAAAACCACCCCTTGCCCCTCTTTCCAATTGTCATTGGCCCCTTTCCCACTCCTCCTTTCTGACAGGCCATTACGACATGGGAGCCAGTCTCCAGGTCTGTTCCCCTCAGCCCCAGGCCAGCTGCCAACCTCGGTGCTCCCTCTGCAGCACGACAGGAGCAGGGTAGACGGTGGACTGCGCCACTCATCCGCTGAACCACCACAGAGACTCTTCACTGCTTAGAAAAATTCTGAGCGATTTCATGCCCCGGCCTCCAGCTGCTTCTGTAGCCAAAGTCCCTGCGACTCCTGCCTCTAACCTTGAGTGTCGGTGATACCCAGAGCTGCCTGCGGTTTCCTGCTTTCAAGTCGGCTGCCCCCTGGCTTTGCAACACTATCCCCCGACACAAACACCTGCACACACGTGTGTGCACACGATGCTGATTGGCTTTTCACACACATTGCCCTCTCCTGTGGATTAGGAGCAAGGCAGTGGTGGAGGCAGCTTCTTTGAGATTTAGGCCATAGGACCCCTGCTCTGATTGCCCTCTCTCCCTCTGGGCTAAGGGAGAGGATCCTTTCCTTAGGGCCAGAGCATTCTTGACAGTTGACATAGCCTTGGATTTGGATTATTTCATCTGCTTTCTGTCTCCTCTGATTATGACCTACTTGATAGCAGAGACAGGGCTTTATTAATCTTCATAGCATTAGTTTAACAGTTCCTGATACATATTAGGTTCTCAATAAATGCCTCTTGAGAGGAAGTGAATTGAGCATGAAAATTCCATTTTCTCCCTGCAGTAATGGACTCCAGCACCTTGGATAGCTCATTTCTTGAACCTGGGCTCTGAGGCCTTCCTCCTCAATAACTGACTAACACATCTTCCCTCTTGGTTTAATTCAAAGCATTCTCAGCACAACCCCGGAGCCTTCAGCAAGCCATTTTGAACCTGGCTTCAGGAGCAAAGGGCTACATTAGTGGAAAGTAGTTTTTTATTTCACTGTTGGAGTTGAGAAAGATTTTTTTTTTAATCCTAGCCGAGAGACAAAATATCTGCCATGACCCAGCAGCCTCCTGCTCCTAACCCAGGGGTAAAAGCTACCTGGCTTCAATGTGACTTCCTACCCCATGGTAACACCTCCCCACGAAAGACGGAGTTGCTGTAGAGCATGTCAACCCTTCTGTTAGTGGCCTCCCTGTAGAGGACATGTAGGAGCGTTTATTTTGTGTTTTCACCTGGAGGCTTCTCCCGGTCAACTTATTTATGCTTATCTTGTAGACAATGCAAAGAAAACCAGCAAAATGACATGCATTCTCCCTCCCCATCTCTCTCTCTCTCTCTCTCTCTCTGGCTGCCAGAGCCAGAAGCTTGGAATTAGCCTTGTAGTTGAGACCTGTGTTACATAAGACCTCAAAGCATGGGCTTTGTGTATTGATCTCATTTCCAAAAGCATCATTTTCCCTACTTTATCTTCATTTGGCTGATTTCCCCAACATTTGTGGATTTTATTTCCCTCTAACGTATAAATCTGTCAGCTGCTTTGATTTCTTTTGTCATCAGGGTAAGATAACAATACACAAATACACATCACAATAATAACATGTAAAAGTTATATTAATTAAAACACACTCAAGTTAGAAAACAGCGTGGTGTGGAGGTTCTGCACCTGACTCTGTAGTCTCCCCTTTTCCGACTCTACCTAGGTCACGTGTGCGACTCACACACGCCACCTCAGCTTGATGGGGCGTGGGATGAGTCCTTCCGCTCCAGGAGCCTAACTGCTTGTCTTCTGGTTAGGGTACTTATGGTGATTTCAACCCCGTCCTTCCTCCCACCGTTGTGATCCCAGCAGTTACAACACACACTGATAGGGGAAGTGGGCGGAATGGTTAATGTCTAATGCGGAGCCTTCGAGGGACCACGGAGAGCTTTGTCTTGTGCAGGAGAGAAAATCATACAATTTCAGACCCCTGTGAGCCCCAGGGGAAGGGGATCCAAGGGGAAGGCAGAAACTGGACCTGGGTCCTTCCACATAGTGAAGAGCCACTAAGTATGACCCTTGGTAAAGTCCTTTGAAGTAGGCAGGGCAAAGGAATCCCTTAGAACCAGGGTTCTCAATTCGATGGGGAGGCACACTTGAGATCAAACACTGCCAAGAATCTCTGGCTGGTTTCGGTGCTGGGGACACTGGTGCCAGCACCTGGCTTAACAACCGAGTCCCCTTAAATTCTGCCTCCTGGGCAGATGCCCCAATATTTGTGAGTCTTGTAGTTCATACAGCTCACAGAGAACATTCCAGAAGGGTGCCTGGAACACACAGGAAGGCGGCCTGAAGACCAGAGACCTCCTGTTCCATGCCGCAAGACTTTACTGAGCTTGGGCCGAGTTCAGGGTCAAATCTTCAGGCTCTCTCTTTGAAGATTACCTCTGGAATTGCCTACTTTCCCACATCGCCTCCCAAATATGCAAGGAGCTTTATTCATCTGTGTTTTTTTTTCTCAGTCAACAAATATTGACTGAGTATATGCCACCTGCCAGCACTGTTCCAGCCCCTGGGGATGTGGCAGTGATGAGGAAAAGTCCTTGTGATCACGGTGAGCTCCGTTCTTGTCAGGTCCCCTGGGGGGAAACGGGCAAGGTGAGGGGTCACGGGTTAAATTCAATGAGGGTGGAAGGCTCCTCAAGAGGGCGTTTAAGCAGAGGTCGAAAAGGGAGCTGCGTCAATCACTAGAAGGGCAAGTTCCCAGGGTGGGAGTGAACCTGTGGGCCAGCGTGGAACACACCCGAGACCCCGGGTGAAGTCGGGATGTGACCTGAGACGAGATCATGGAAGGTCTCACAGGTCCTCATGAGGTCCGTCCTTGTATGAGCTGGAAAGCAGCGGAGCACTTTGAGAACAGTGTCATGATCCGGCTTGGGATTTAAAAGAGCCCCTCTGGCTGCTCCCCAGGGACCAGACCACCGGGAGGCCAAGGTTTCGGGAGAGACGACGGTGGCTCTGAGCAGGGAGGTGCGGTTGAGCTGCAGGAGTGATCCACTTTGAGGATCAAGTTGGTAGAATTTTCTGAAAGATTAGAGGTGGCCGTTGAGAGAAACAGAGAAGCCAAGAAAGATTCCATTCTGGGTTTGAACATCATGGAGAGAATATTTCATTGACAAAACTCTGTGTTCTCCTAAGAAAGAATAAGACAAGCAAAATCAGAAAACTTTGATGATTTTTTTTGTGGGGGGGGGGGGTGCCAGGGATTGAACTCAGGGGCACTCGACCACTGAGCCACATCCCCAGCCCTATTTTGTATTTTATTTAGAGACAGAGTCTCACTGAGTTGCTTAGCACCTCGCTGTTGCTGAGGCTGGCTTTGAACTTACCATCCTCCTGCCTCCACCTTCTGAGCCGCTGGGATTACAGGTGTAAGCCACTGTGCCCGGCCCTTGATAATTTTGATTCTTTTCTTTGGAAAAAAAATATATTCTAGACGCAAATAAGTAGGGATTGTTTAGTTAAATTATTCCATGGGCATAATTAAGCTCTGTAGGAAGGTGATTTGTTGTAATTTGGGCCTGGTGACCATGCATTTCTCAGAGTCACCCAATTGATCAGGGAAGGGATCCTGCTAAGATGAGGAAGATGGTTAGTGACACTCTAGTCTCTGCTGGGAGTTGCTCCCCTAACTTCCCCTCCCCAGCATTCTGGTGTGTGGGCCTAGGTGACCTCCATCTCACTAAGCTCAGTACCAATTTGACCTCTTCCCCGCCCCCCTCTGCTGGGGTCTGGATCAGCATTTGGCTGGATACTTTAATACTGAGGCTTGCCCTGAAACCATGTGCTCCAGAGACTGTTAACCAGACAGCCATATGAAGGAGAGTTGATCCAAGTGGGTTTGCTGGTCCTGCAAATGTGAATGAGAGAGAGAGAGAGCTAGCCATTTTCCCCAGGAAGAGGACTGGCTACTGCAAGTCATGCAGGAAGGGTCCCTTGTACTCCACCCAAGATGGTCACAATTGGTTATTATTAGTGACGAACCTTTTGTAATATACTCTCCTGACCAGCTGAACAAGAGCCAATTCATGAGGCATCTATTCCAACAGGATTCTGCATAAAAGGAAGAATCTTCTTGTTGTTCCTACCTCATCCTGTGTCTTGGCACCAGAGCACAAGGGACATTACCGGAAGGTCTGCAGTCTCTGCTCCAAGGAGCCTGACTCGCAGGGACTAGCTGCTTGAGCTGGGTTTCTGCACAGAGGAGCAATGAGGGGCTCATATGCAGCCTGACAGGTTACGGAGAAACCTGGAAACTCCACAAGGCCCTTCCACAGTTCTCTAGAGTTGGGGGTGGGGGAAGAGGCTTGTCACCTCGGGAGACTGCTGCTCACCTTCCCCTCATTATACTCAGCGTCTCCTCTGCAGAGCAGGTCCGGTGATGACCATGACGCCACATGTACAGATAAGAAGTCTGAGTCAAGAAATCTAATCCAAAGTCACAGCTGAGACAAGCTCAGACAATGAAAAGGATCCCAGGAGACATTAGATTTGACATTTCCCCTTAGTGGAAGATTTCTTCTTGAAGTCACAGAGCAGTTCATCTAACACTTAATTATTCAGGCACCGATTAGCTGATACCTGGATTATTTTGGTCCATAAAGATGAAGCTATTGTGAAAATATAAACATATTTCCTCTCACTTGTTTTCTCTCAGGCATGATCAATCAGGCTGTGGATTACCCAGGACTTCTCGTTTTTTTTTTTTTTTGCTTTTCTCTGTCTTGTGATGATTTTATTCCAAAGCCTTCCCTGCCTCCATGACAGAGTGAGCATGAGTAGGAAGAAGATTTTATGTATTTGTGAGTTAGAAATATGATTAGGTTGGGAAAAACTAGTGGTTTAAAAAAGGATATTGAATTCTCTTTAAGTTTTAATTATCCATGTTATCTCTACTTTATTATTATGGATCCCTGAGTGTCGGCCATAATGGCTATACAGATGACAACGGCACCTCATAATAACAATGTCTGCTCTGTAATCATCTTCCAGCATGCTATTTATCAGGGATGCTGCAGAGTAACAAAAATAAGCAAATGAAAATCCCAGAGCGCCATCTTGAATTCTCAATCATCTTTTATTATTCTTGCTTTCTTAAGTATCAGATTCATATGGAGTAAATCTGTCCTTCCTTACAAATTTTCAGAATCAAATCTCTAAAAGCCATGATGGAACTAAACTATCACTCTCTTCATTATTGGTATAGATGGAATTAGTTTTAAATCATACCCAATGCATGTTAGTTGGGGAGGTAGCCGAAAGAACTCACTTTGGGGAAGTCTGACATCTCATGATTGTTTTCAAACTTTGACCTGAGGCATCAGGTAAACACATGGCATGGGACCTAAAACCACCAAACATAGCTTTGTTGAAGCTCATGAGGCTCAGGGTCCAGAGACACTACTTCAGAGATTCACATAGCAGAGAGTACTGTGGGTCCAAGAGCTGAGAGCCAGGCTCTGGTGAGAACTCTGCCCAGAGGGAGTTAGAAATCAGGCAGAAGATGGAGTAGTCATTGCCTGGGAATCCTACTCATGGGTAATTCAAAATGGAGTTTGGGGACATCTTAGAAGAGTGTCGAGGCAAAGCAGGAGGATCAGGTAGTCAGCAAAGAGTCAAAGGGGCCTGGGAAAGAGAACAGGGCTCTCAGGCATGCACCATAACTCAGGTGCAGCTGGGCATACCAAGCATGCGTGTACTTCAAACCCAGTCACCATCTGTACATGTTGGCTGCTACTGTTGTCACCACTACTGTTGTCACCACTACTGTTACATGACTGTCCTTGGAATGCCAGATCCTGCTTCTGACAGCAGAGGGGGTGGTGGTTAATACTGGACACCATCATCTCAGTTCTGCAAGATACACAGTGCCAAGCCACCTGCCACAGGCGAGGCTGGTTAGAGGCTGTTTTGCACGTCTTGGAGTAATCTTGGAATTGGAATAAGGATGATCCATCAGATAGAGGGAATAATAATAGTGGTAGTTTGGATAGAGAGGAAAAGGGGAGTAGGCTGGCACCCATGCTATGGCCTGAGAGTTGTCTAAGTAGGTAACTCTTGAGCAATAACATGCAATAAACAGCTCTCAAAAACTGAGCATGCATGATTTCTGTGTGGGGACACATAAATCCTCTTGGATTGAAATTGATTTGTTTGTATTTCTAAAATAAACACTCAGGAATCCAAACGTGGATAATGTGAATGCTCTTCTTGGTAATCTATGGGTCTCTGAGGACTGCAGTGATCCAAAATGAATCTGATCTATCATCTGACTGACAGTCTTCAGAGCAGGCGGGACACAGGGGCACGGATCCTGGCACGGTTGCCGAGGACTCCTGTAATTAATCCAGTTTCTATAGAGTTAATTAAGTCTGAAGCACACATTTCCAATTCCATCTGTATTGGTATGCCTGAATTTTGGGGAGTTTTTATTAAAAATTCTGAAATCAGTGCAATACAAGAGAATTACCTCCTTGCCACTCCATATCTCTTGCCAAGTGCTTGATAAAATGTGTTCTACAAATGTAGATATGGGGTCTTGATAAGAAAACTCACTCTTGCTGAATATTGGAATGATCTGGCCGAGGTTGCAAGCAAATGTTAAAAACCAGGACAAATTTCCACTAGAGAATGTTCAGACTTCTAGAGATTATCCCTCACCCTGGGGCAAAGTTTAAAGGGAAAAAATTAGAGGCCCTTCAGCTTGCTCGCATACTGGTGAAGGTATTCGAGGTAGAACTACCTGAGCTGCTCAAGCCAAATACGTCCAGGTATGTCCAGCTCTGCTCAAGGCTACTACGTCCAGGCCAGCCTCTGAGTCAGACCCAAGAGCAGGATCTGCTTTAGGATGACCCTCCCACATACTTTCCAACTCTAGGGTCCTGTGAGGATGGCTTTTTTCCGGGATACATTTTATCACTTTCTTGCAAACTCGGGCTCCTCTTCTTGCTGCCCACAGCCAGTCTCACTGTCACCTCCAAAGGTGGAAGAGGGGCTGGATAGCATATTGGAGCCAGACCATCTGCCTCTGAGGAGGCTGGAAAAAACAGAACAACCATGACAACCTCTTTTGAGTTTGTTTTGAGCAGTTTGGTAATTATGTAGCACTGTATACAATTATAAAAAAGCAGTAGTTTATCCAAAAAGGACATCAGTTGGGAAGCAGGAACTTGGGACTGACGTCTATCACTTATTGTGGTGTGAGTCTAGAAATGTCGCCCCCAAAACTCCTGTGTTAGGAAATGCAGCAATATTCAGAAGTGAAAAGATCGGATTAGGAGAGCTGTAACCTCGTTGATGAATTAACCCTCCTCTAAGCTGTCCTGGTCAGGTGTTTTGGTCCCAGCAATGAGGAGCTGCCTCGCACAGTGCTGTAGTGTAAGTAGGTCCTTATCCGTCCTGTTCCTCAGTTTCCACACTGTAACTTTGGATGATGGAGACGGGGACGTCTAAAGGGCCGTAGTGACACCCTTCCAAGTTCACTATTTCAAGCCCACTTGTCCCATTTACTACATCCAACCAACACCACGTTTTCACTCCCTGACTTACATTTCCTCCGTGCGTTCCATTTTTCACACACACTCGAGTTATTGAGATAAACCACTTACCTGAGAGAGTCAGAGGATCATTTAGCCAAGAAAACAAAACGCACAAGGAGATGAAGGCCCATCAGCAGGACAGATGGCTTCACCCACCAGGCGGAGAGACCTGCAGGTGAGACCGAGGGCAGGCTGATGGGGGAGCAGGATAAGAGGCAGCGCGCAAGCCAGGCTGGATGGATAAGCCGGCGACAGGCAGAGTGAGTGCCTCGCCAGCGCCGGCATCAGCTCCCATGCAGAGGCCATCCTTCAAGGGAACCGAGACGCCTGGACGTGTAGCTCTGTCTCTGATAGAAACCTCAAGCAGTTTTCAAAATCAAAGCAAAAAAATGATAAGCACTGAGTGCTCCTAGGGGGAGTCACGGGGGCAGGTGTATGAGCTTCCTTCACCTGGATGACCTCGGGGGCTTTGCTTAGCATTCTTATAAGGGGCTCTAGGAACGGGAACAGCAGGTCGGGAAGGTCTACTCGGTGGTAAGTGCCAGTGTGGGGCTGAGCTGGGGCAATCTGACGCCCCCAACCCCCCACTGCCCCATGCTGCAGCCAGAGCCCCTCTGGTCTACTGCTCCTCTCCTCCACCTTCCTCTTCTCGTCCCCTCCTCCTCCATTCTGGGGCAGAATCCCTGCAGAGGAGCAGAAGAAAGCATGGCTCACTCTCCTCGGCACCTCCCTTCGCCTTCCCTTTCTGGCCCAGAGTTTCATTTATAACACCGAATGTACACTGCGGCCATCCATCCACCACTTCCCTGATTTTTATGGCATTTGTGATTAAATCAACTCAGAGGCTGTGAGAAGTTTGGTAATTAAATAATTTAGGTAACAGAATATTTAATTAATTGTAATTACGTATGCCATCTTGAAAGCCATTTCAATTTTAATTTTAGCACAAGCTGGAGTGTACAAACAGGTTCTTTCTTTGCTACCAGAACTTTCCTTCTTCCCCACCACTCCTCAGCCCTTTGAGCCTCACCCCCTTCGTGCAAGCGCAGGCTGACACAGTGGCCCGCACACCTTGGCTCTGCGTGCTACGGGGCGGGGGAAGCAGAACAACCAAGGACAACATCGGCCTGAGAGATGCCTGTGGTCCATAAACCCAGGAAACCCCGGGTGAGACTAAGAGCCGCACAGACAGGGACTCAGGTGGCATGCACTGGGGAGGACGGCGGTGGGTCTCAGCCGCGGACGTGTGTGGCGCTTGTATTGATGAAGAGAAATGGGAGCGAGTTCGTGGGAAGAACAGGTGTGGGTTATAAGGAGTGACCTGGGCGGCTTCTCTTTATCCCCCTCTTTATTTATTGATTCATTTGCTCAACAAAGAATTTTGAGCACCTATTGGGTGCCAGGCAGTGCCCCTAAAACGTCGGTTCTGGGCCCTCTGAGCTCGGAGAGGACAGCAGAGTGGGGTCCTGCTCTTCAGGTGCTGGAACAGGCCAGCTGCCTGCTTCTGTCTCGCCTGAGTGACCCAGGACCCCGCCTACAGGAAGGGGCTCAGATCCCAGCTGCACCAGCCCCTGGGTCACTGGCCCAGCCTCAGCATCCCGTTGGGTGCGGAGTTCCAGAGCTCTGGCGGGTTCCCTTGGCTCCTCTGTCTATAATGCTAGGACCCGAAGTGGCCTCCTGGTCAGCCTGAGACTAATCTCCAAGCTGGACTCTGAGCGAGCTCCGGGGAATCTGTATTTTCAAGCTTCCTTTGCCATCGGAAGTCCAAACTTCAGGAGGTATTCTAGTTTCACTCTGAAAGGGGCCCTGAGCAGCGGCTATTCCCTCTCTATCTTGTGTTTCCCTTACTTATTCATTTGTTCAATGAACACATGTCAAACAGCTTCTGTGTGTCAGGCACTGAGTGTAAGCAGATGCGTGATTTTGTTCTCAGCACCCCCGTTATTGATAAATGGAGTTTACTAGACACAATATTATGACTCAGGGTGAGCTCAGTTTCGTAATGCAGGAAGACAGAGGGTGTGTCTAACTCAGTCTGGGGACCTGAACCAAGTCTTGAGATGAGTAATAAGTCATTTTTTATAAAGCAGAGGAGACAAGGTCTCACCAAGTTACTAAAGTTCTCACTAAATTGCTGAGGCTGGCCTCCAACTGGTGATCCTCCTGCCTCAGCCTCCTGAGTTTCTGGAATTGCACTGTGTCCAGTGACTGTTTGATCCTTTTAGGAAAAGGCAATAATCTCCTCATATGGGGAGGTGGCATTGTAGAGTGAGAAAGTTCTAACTAATCATGAGAAGTTCTGGATTTGCACTCTGGACATCTGACGCTCTTGGGTTGAATTCTATCCTGGCCATGTGCTAGGACCATGGGGGCTCAATCACTCATTTCCCAACCCATCTTTGTCACCTGTAAATAGGAACAATAAGACTTCCCAGGCAGTGCCGTCTTGGGACTAAATGAGATGAGGATTACAGGGATAAAGAGGCACTTAACAGAGTTAATGCCAACATTACTTTTGTTGTTAATGCCCACGCTGCCTGTGGACTGTGGGTGTTCCCAGGTAGTAGAGCTGCCAGGTCTCCGCAGAGGGCTGTCATTCAGCCTTGTCCTGACCCCATGGAGCCCAGGTTCCGAGGAAAGTGGAAGAATCTGACATTGAAATGAGTTTGTGTTAGAGCAGGAGTGACCTCAGGATCCTGCCGGCCTACTCCATCACACACCGAGGTCCCAGAGGCCTCAGTTTTCGGCAACAGGGGCCAGGTGAGTCCTGGGAGGGGCCCCGCTCTGCTCACACCATCACGGTGATGAGATTGAGGAGTGGTTGGCGAAGCTGCTTTTTATTGGTTTGCAAAGTTTTGACCAAGTGGAGCTGGTAGCTCTCTTGATGCTGAAGAGGAGAGCTTGCTCCTAACAGGCCACTCTGCAAGAGCCCGAGGGGCGCTGTCCTTGGAGGTCCAGGCTAAGATCACCAGGGAGCTCAGATTCCTTCTCAGTGTCCTCTGGGGCCCTCGCATGGTACTCACCCCCCTACCCCCATTTCCTTCAGTGAGAATTGTGTTCATGAAGAATTGCGTTTTGATATTGTTAGTGGTGAGGGAGGGTGATATAGGCCTCCTGATTTTTCTAGACTTCAACATGACTTGACAATTTTATTTTACTCAAAAGGCATTATATGTTTTTAGAATACGTAGAACAGTGTAGAGATATGAAAAGAAAGAGTTGATCCTTTGATCCCTCTACTTCCACCCAAGTGAGATAGCCCATGTCCACAGTTTAGGGTGTGGGTCCTCCCGTGGCTTTCTGAATGTTCACACAGAGAAACATTCACATGTTCACACACACACAAACATGAACACCCCCCACACACAACTCTCTCTCGTATGTGTGATTTGGCAAGTGAGATTATTCCCACACATTACCCTGCAATTTGCCCCCAATCTGTAGATGTGTAGGAGTAACCCACTTCAAAATAACCACATCATGTCCGTTGTAAAGACGTGTCTCCAAATTATGTCTGTCCTCATTACTTCTTTTTTTTATACTAACAAATAATAGTGGGAGAAATATTCTTATGCGTTTCGTGTGTGTGTGTGTGCGCGCGCGCGCGAGCGCGTGCACAGACCTGTATACACCTATGGACACTTCTTCACTAAGGTCTCATAATAAGGGTTTGCTGATCAGACTTCTGAATTTTTGATTTTACACGGATTTTATGTCATGTTCCATAAAGACTGCACCATCGATATCGGAAGACACCCTTTGTTCCCATTCCCAGTCGTGGGTAGCACAGGTCTTTTAATCAGATGAACCAGAAATTAGCTCTTCTCCTTGCCTGACCCCTCCTCTCTAGCACGGCCTGATGACCACTGTCCGGGTGCCAATGGGCGGTGCAGAGGGCAGGCCCGCCCACTCCTTGGTGGTGAGAGTTCAGCCCGTTCTCTGCTGACTGTCCAGCTTACCTGGTTTTGCCGGCAGAACTCGGCTGAGTTCTCGGGTAGTTTTAGGAGCACAAGTAAATTTGGTGTGAAATGGCCCTGACAGCTATAAAAGGCTGTGTTGTATTCATTAATGAAGGCCTAACGGTAAAGCTGAGTTCCGAGGTAGGAAAGGGACTCCCCGAAACACCTGAGAGGCATATTTGAAACAGGGGCCCGAATCCTCCTCATCTGCCCAACCTTCCTATTTGCCAAAGATGAGAGAGAGAGAAAAGGAGAGAGGGAGGGACGGAGACTCGTCTGGCCCTTGCGGTTGTGGGCTCACAGGACTAACGTGCGTGCAGTACTAACCCCAGGCCTTCCCGGTGGCAGCCACTTCCTAGTCATTGCCATTGTCATTATCAAATAACAAGCAGCGTAATTGTCTTCAACTTGTCATTTGCTACTGATAGACACTTCCTCAATGAACTACAATGTCTTTCTTTTGTTTTTTTGATACTGGAGACCAAACCCAGGGGTGCTTTACCACTGAGTTGTTTCCCCTGCCCTTTCTGTTTTTCATTTGAGACAAGGTTTTGCCCAGTTGCTGAGGCTGGCCTTGAACTTGTGATCCTCCTGCCGAATTAGAGGCGTGTGCTGCCACACCTAGCTAATAAACCACAATTTCAGGAAAGTTTTCTTTTAAAAAGGCTTTATTGGTCTACAGTCTCTAGGGAAAGGACCAGACTCCCTCTTTTTGCAGGTCCTAAGGAAGCCGAATGGGAACTTGCTGCTCTTCAGATCTGTCCTCCGACTCCTGAACATGAAAGCAACCTTTTACCTCTGATCTTTTCTGAGACGTGCAGGCCCTAGACTCTGCCAGATGAAAGGGCCTTGTTCCCAGACTTGGGCATGCAGCTGTGGTAAGGCCTCCAAGCCCCGGAGAGTTCTGCGTGCCCTCAGGGGTGGCCTGGCCACCAGGGAGGCCCTTCTCAGGGTTCGGCACCTGTCTGACGTCCAGACTGCAGGACTAAGGCTAACTTATTAGCACAAAGAGGAACCGCGCCTCATTCTGGTCATGTTTATTTTTTATAGGTATTATGTATGGATTTCTCTTCACTCACCCTACCAATCTGCCCTATTCTCACTGAGGACACCCAAGGATAAAAGTGACCCTCAAGCACCCCAAGGCTGTTTGTTATCATTCTGTCCTTTCCTCTAACTTATTTCCAACCTGGGAAACTCTTGGTTTCCCAATCTCCCCTTGGCCTTTTGATGAAGTGCTGGTGTTGGTCTTCCATTGCTGATCCTGAGTCTCCCCAGGCCCCTGGTACCTGCCTCGCGCCATGCCTCTGACACTCAGTGCCCAGCCCCACCCTGGAGACGGCAGAGGCTTGGCTAGGACAGTCCCGCCTGTCCCCACACTCTCTTGTCGCCATCTCCACAGCAGCGTAAAGGCCACTGACCCAGTCACTAGCGGCCAGCCCCTGCGGCCCTTCCCTCCGTATTTCCACATGTCCTGTGCCCGTGACACGTGGAAAGCACACCACATCAGCTCGACATCCCCTCCTGCTCCTGGGAGCCTGCTTTAGAGCTGTGAGCCTGTTGTCATTCCAGTGATTAGAAAAATCTGACACAACCCAGTTCCCCTGGGGCCATCTGTAATAGAAACATCTCAGCCTGGAACCGCGGGACGTCATCAGTGTCCCGGTCCCACTGATAGTATGTTAAAGCAATGGGTGACACGAGCCGTGCTGGGGAAGGAGAGGCGTGAGCTGTCCTCCGCATGCTCAGAGGCGCTGTCACTGCAGGCAGTGGGCCCTACGCAGGCCCCAGGGAGCTCGAGGGTGCTGTGGAGAAGCCAATCTGATCCACTCCAGCTGGGCAATACACTCCAGTCCTGATAGGATCAAACTCTCAGAGCACAGGATAAAATTAAATTCCAGAGAAAATGAGATTTCTTTTGTTTTGTACCGAGTCCCGTAGACAAGTGTTCTTCACAACTTGACCTTGGTGGCTGCGGGAAACCCCAAGGCAGTCCAGGGGGATCTGATAGACAAATTGAATGAATCGGTGGTTCCTTCATTTTGCTGCGTGGCACCACCCTGGGGACAATGGACTCCTCTTTCTGTCCCCTCCACAGGGCCAAACTGAAAATGACTGTGGAGGATGTTGTCCCTAGCACCCCTCCGTCCCTCCCTGCAGCTCTTCCCCTCTGCCCCTTGTCGATCCCGGTGGCTGCCACCAACCAGCTCCAAAGCCAGTGTCCCGGGGTCTCTCCAGCCCCAGCTAGAGCCCACTCCTCTGAGTCGGCATGTTAACGGTGGTGGGGGGAAAAGGCGCTTTACCTCTTCCTAACAAGACCCGGAACCTGGAGGAGAGGTCCCCCTCCAAGTCAGAGCACGGGTCTGCTCATGGGGAGGCGCCGGGCCTGGCACGGGCTTTCCTTGCTGACTCGAGGCAGTGTTTCTCAGTGTGCTCTGCAGACAGAGCTGCCTCAGAACCCTGGGAGGCTGGGGAGGGTTTATTTTTAGTTCTCTGCCCAGAATTATGAAGTCAGAATCTCTGCCACGGCTTCCAAAGAAATAGCCCTTTAACCTGCCTCCACACGTTTCTTTTTCTTTTTTTTCTGTATTTTTAAATTTGTTCTTTTTAGTTATACAAGACAGTAGAACATATTTGACATACCGACATGCAGTATGACTTCCCATTCTTGTGGTTGTACACGATGTGGAGTTTCACTGGTCGTGTATTCATACATGAACACAGGAAAGTGATGCCCGATTCATTCTACTGTCTCTCCTATTCCCCTCCCCCATTCACTTCGTCCCCCTTTGTCTAATCCAGTGAACTTCTATTTGCTCCCCCATTACTGTGTGTTAGTATCTGCATATCAGAGCGAACATTTGGCTTTTCATTTTGGGGGGGGATTGGCTTATTTCACTGAGCATGATATTCTCTAGTTCCATCCATCTACTGGCAAATGCCATAATTTCATTCTTCTTTATGGCCAAGTAATATTCTATTGTGTATATATACCACATTTTCTTTACCCACTCATCTGTTAGAGAGCAGATGGTTCCATAGCTTAGCTATTGTGAATTCAACTGCTATAAACATTGATGTGGTCGTGTCACTATAGTATGCTGAATTTAAGTCTTTGGGGTATATGCTAAGGAGTAGGATAATGGGGTCAAATGATGGTTCCATTCCTAGTTTTTTGAGGAATCTCCATACTGCTTTCCAGAGTGGTTGCACCAGTTTGTTGTCTCACCAGCAAAGTATGAGTGAACTTTTTCCCCATATCCTCACCAACATTTATTGTTACTTGTATTCTTGATAATTGCTGTTCTGGCTAGAGTGAGATGGATTTTCAGTGTTGTTTTAATTCATTTCTCTGATTCCTAGAGATGTTGAACGTTTTTTCATATCTTTGTTGACCAGTCACTTTTCTTCTTCTATGAAGTGTCTGCTCAATTCCTTAGCCCATCTGTTGATTGGGTTATCTGTTTTTTTGGTGTTAGGTTTTTGAGTTCTTTATATATCCTGGAGATTAATGCTGTATCTGAGGTGCAGGTGGAAGATCCTGTAGGCTCTCTTCTTGTTCTTGATTGTTTCCTTTGCTATGAAGAAGCTCTTGGTTTGCTACCATCCCATTTATTGAGAGCCAATGGCTGTAGGCTCAGAGGCAATTTCCCCAGTGCTCTCGGTCCTTCTGACCATCATGTGTCCCATGGCTTGTCTCAGGGGCAACAGAGACTGCTGGTTCCTTTCGCCTCCACAGATCTCTGGCTTCTCCCAGTGGCTACTATAGTAAGGGCCAAGGGCTTTGTGGAAAGCTGCAGTTTCCCCTCAGGCCACCTCTGAGGCTGGCTCCAACAAGAAAAGTTGACTCTTTCCAGAGAACACATCTGGATGTTTCAAAATGTTAGGAGAACCTCAGCTTAACTTGGTACAGAACTGGTCTTACTCGAATGGGGCAGTCATGATAAAATTATAATTACAATGATTTATTGAGGGGCTATCAGGTCCTGGGCATCCTCGAGGTAACCAAAATTCCACAGGCTCTTCACACTGTTCTGCACAGTGGGATCATCATGCCCCTTGCACTTGGGGCAGAATCAGGCCCAGTAACTGATGCCACGTGAGCCCAGACGGTCTGATCTAGAAGCTCATTTGCGGGTCGGTGTAAACTGGCGGCGGCAGCCCCTTCCAGCCACTGTTCTGATTTGTCCACCCACCTTGTGAGGCAGGCAGAGCAGACTTCATAAATGGGAAAGCCCAGGCTTGGAGGAGCTCATCATTCCGGGCTGTGCGCTAGGGAGAAGCGCAGGTGAGAGCTGAACTCGAGGCACCTGCTCCCCGTCCAGGGCTGGCTCCTGCATGGTACTCGGCTCTGTCCTCCCGCACGCCCATCTCAAGTTATCCGCAGGAGGCTTTTGATCAACAAGCGTATGACCTTCCTAGGGCCATCCTACAAGTCAGGGCAGACACTGTGGCTCAAAACAGCACAATTTTATTTTCTCCCAGTTTTGAGGGCCAGGGCATGGCTAAGGTCCCTGTGTGGGCTCTAGGGGGGAACCTTTGCTAGTTCCTCCAGCTTCTGGTGGCTCCAGGTGTCCTTGGCTGTTGGTCACGTAACTCCAGTCTCTCCCTGTATCTTCCTGTGGCTTCTTCTCAGTGTCAGTAGCTTCTCTGCTTCTCTTGACACTGGCTTTAGGGTTCACCTGAATGATCCCAGGGAATCTCAAGACCCAAACTTAGTTACATCTGCATAGGCCTTTTCCTAAATAAGGTCACATTCACATGTTGTGGGGGTTAGGGCATGGATATATACCGCCCCCCCCCCAATTCAGTCCACTATTGCAGGTTATCAGTATTTTAAGGCATAATCCCCTAGAAAGTATAAGCATACCAAGCCCGTTAGGAAGGATCTGCACAGGCAGGGGGTGGGGCTTAGTGGCTGACCACTTGCTTAGCACGAGGCCCTGGGTTCCATCCCAGTACTGAAAAAAAAAAAGAAGAGAAGAGAAAAGAAAGCATATTCATGTCGTTTGCACTTCTCTCCAAGTTTTCTTCCCAGATATGAATTGAGGCCTGCCATGGGGTGAGAGCAGGGGACGGGGAGAAATTCCTTGGCAGCAGAAGTCTTGGGTTAGGGCAATCTGAGCAGGTGGCTCTGAAAGGTGGGTGGCCCCCTAGAAGGCCAAGAGCAGAGGCCAGCTTTCAAGGAGGGGGCAGCAGCAGGGGAGCTGGAGGAGCTGGCACATTCTGGAAGCAGCTGTTTCACAGACATGGCCTGTCAGGGTGCGGGGGTGCTGGTGGCTTTTGTGCAGTCAGTCATTGAAGCCAACTTCTGGGCTTGCAGTGGTAGGAGCGAGAGCAGACAGACATCGCCACCTTCTTCCTGTTTGGTTTCTCCTCACTTGAGCCTGTCGGGAGACACACGTGGACTAGGGCGGGGATTGGGCTAGAAGCCCCAGAAACCTTGCTGGCCACCACAGGAACCAGGCTCTCGGCCGATGGGACGCAGCAGCCTCGGCCTCCCTTGCTCTGATGCTGCTGTTCCAGTGGCCTGCTCGGGTGGGGGATGCTGGAAGGAGGGGTAGCCCCCTCAGAGCAGCAGAAGCATTCTCCAGGGGGAAGCAGGGGCTGGGACCCCCCTGGGAGGCTCTGCTCCGAGTCGCTCCCCCTTCTGCAGCGACGGCGGAGCCCGCAGGCCTGGCTGAGCCAGTCTGCCCAGGGGCCTCTGGGAATTCCACGCGCTGATTCCCTCAAGGGGCAGGGGCAGCCGACAGGCCGAGGAAACCCTTTTTCCCAGATGCCGCTGGCAGAACCACCATGTGCCACTGCTGGGAGCACTGGGTCCTTCTCTCCAGAGCTGGGACTTCTGTGTCCCCTCACACCTTCCCTCTGATGGGGCCTGACCTCCAGTCTGGTGTGTCCTGCACCCCTAACGCTCTGCTTCTCTGGCGCTGGAGAGGGAGGATTTATAGTCCAAACGGCAGAAAGATCACTCTGTGTTTTCGGCCGTTGTGGGTTATCTGAGAAGAAACGACAAAATCACCAAGACCATCACCAGAGCTGACCTGGGAATGTAGAGTCCCCGTGTGTGGCTGCTGGAGGCTCTCGGGAGACTTTCCAGCAGAGGAGGGCCCTTCCCCTTGGAGTTAGGAGCATCAGTGCTTCGGGTCCCACCCAGGGCGAGGTCCCGGCGGAACTGCTGAGCCTCCCACAGGCAAAGCTCCCTGCGGACTGAGGCCTGCGGGGAACAAGGGGCAGGGGATGCTCCCTAGGGGCACCACTCTTGTCTTTGAACTCCCTTGTCTCTGTACTGTACCGTCTCCAGCTCTCTCTGGGTGGCTCCCCATGCCCCGTACCAGAGCCTGCTGCCCCTTAGCTCTCTATGGTTTCCTACGGTTGTGGTAGCAAAGTGCCCTAAATGAATGGCTTAAAGGACAGAATTGCATTGAAGGACAGTTTTGGAGACTTGAAGTGTAAGATCAAGGTGCCAGCAGGGCCATGCTCTCCCTCCACCTGTAGGGGAGCCTTCGCTGTCCTCTGTCTGGCTTCTGGTGGCTTGCAGGAACTCCTTGGCCTACAGTTGTCATCTCTGCTGCCTTCAATCTCTGTCTCTGTCATCCCATGGTGTTCTCCCTGGGTGTCTCTATCTGAGTCCTTTCTTCTTATAAGGACACCAGTCATCTCGGGTTATGGGGCCATTCTACTCCAGTATGACCTCATCTTCACTAATGATATCTGCAAAGACCCTGTTTTAAAATAAGGTCATATTTTGAAGCTCCAAGAAGAACATGAATTGATAGGGAGGGCACTTGTTCAACTCGCTTCCCACTCTCATCCGTTTTCAGAAAAGTATTGTATAATCTCATCCTCACTCTAATGTGAGGACTGACAAGTCTGGATCGATGTCTAGGTACATCAAGAGGTACTAGCGTGTAGGGCAGAGGGAAGAGGGCAACTGGTGGACGGGAAAGATCATATGTGAACGAATTTCCATGGTAGGAATCTATGCCCTAGGGCCACTTGAACACCAGATTACTCCAAGTGGGCATGTGCCAAATCTTCCTGATCTCAACAAGTGGTTCCCGCCAACATTTTCATATAGATGAAATAAACTATTGGGGCATTCTTGAGAATAATAAAAGTCCAAAAAGCAGGGTAGTATAGAAAAGAGAGATCCTTGACTTGTACTGAGAGACCTAGGCCCAAACCTGGGTGTGCCTCTGGTAAGTTGGGCCCTGGGGCATGTCGTGAGCCTCAGGCTCCTTGGTGATATGAAGGCACAGGCCTGGAAGATGCTAAGCCAACTCCTCCTGGACCTTTTATAACCATAAATGTGGACAAACTTTATCATGATCTTCAAGTTCACTCTAATCCCCTGCTGGTCCCCCCTGCTACCCCGACTTCACGAGCGACAGACTGTGAACACGTCCCCTGTTGCACCCCACTGAAGTAGCGAGCCTCAGCAAGGGGGCTGACTCCCAGCTTTGGGAAAACCCTGAAGGCCACATTTTAGTAAAAACGTCTGCCCTGAAAGTCTGGTTTATTCATCCAGGGACTATGTCAGGGTCCTCGACGTACACAGTAGTGGTGAATTAGACAGAGAGACCCTTGTCCACACAGCTTATAATCTACCAGGCAACCCTACCACATAGGCCTCCAGCGGGAGTAGTTTGGGATGCCATGAGATCCAAGATGAGGAGCACTGTCAGGGGTCGGACTGTCCTCCAACAAGGATGTACGTAAGTCCTGACCCTCAGTACCTCAGAACATGTTCTTGTTTGGAAATCGGGTCCTGCAGATGCCATTAGTTTAGGGCAAGTCACATTGGAGTAAGGTGGGGCCTTAAGACAACATGGCTGGTGCCCTTATGAGACAGCCGTGTGGGTCAGAGACACAGAGGGGAAATGGGGTTAGTGGGGTGTCCCATGCGGCTCGATGGGTAGAAAGAGTAATGCGCCAGGCAGTGATCAGGAGCCAGCCGCCTGCCCTGTTTAGGTTGTTCTCCTGAACTCGGTGCCACATGCCCTGGCTGTGCCGTGCACCTGCACGCACCTGATCCATGCACTGGAAGAGCATTGGGGGGATTCAGTGAGGAATGAAAGCTAGTCAGGAGTCTGCCTTCAGAGCCCCGCCCAGGTCCAGACTCCAAGACTCATTTATTCCCCAAATATTTATCTAGTGCTCAAAGTTCTACTGGAGGTATGTAAGATACAGAGATGTATAACAACGATACCTAACATTTACCCAAGATGTGCTGTGCACAAAGCCCCATGCTTTGCGCTTTACAGGGATCATCTCCTCGGGGCTCTTCATACTTTCACGTAGTGTATGACATTATTAGCCCGACTCCACAGAGGGGGACACCAGGCCCAGAGAGGCCGGACGCCTCGCCCCAGGTGCTTCAGCCAGGAGCCTGGGAAGCTGGGCAGACCGACCCAGGCCTGGGCCCGGAACCTCTGTGAAATTCGCATCTTTGCTTCTGAGACTTTTAAAATCTGATGGGAAACGGGACAACTGTAACTCAAAGTGTGTTGAGACTTCACTTTCTGCTTAGAGCCGTGATCAAGTGGGCTGGATATAGGGTGGGGAGTGCAGAAGAGGGAGCAGAGAGTTCTGGAGGAGGAGGGCTGACTGAGAGGACACAAAACCTCGAGAGCTAAGAATATTAATAAGAGCGTATCAAGTCTCCCACCCTGCGCCAGCGCCTTCTCCAGCAACCCTACGAGGTGGCCTCTATCATCAACCCATTTGATAGTTAAAGCAAAGGCACAGAGAAGCGGAGGGTAATTCAGGTAGAGTAAGAGCAGCGACCAGAGGAAGCCTTCTTCAGTGACTTCAGGGCTGAGGCTGGAGTCACAGAGCAGCTACTTTGGGTGAGGGTCTCAGATCCATGAAGGGAGGCGAGAAGGGCCAGATAGGTTCGACAGCAGCAAGTGGGGGGATCAAGCCAAGGGGCTGGACTTCATCAATGCAGCGAGGAGGCATCAGAAGCCGAATCAGGAAGACGCGCCTGGTGGTGGAATTCAGGCTAGAGTAAGGACAGATGCAGGGAGATGGCAAGGGCCTGCCACAGGACATTGAGTTCATCAGTTGGCCAACAGAGAGTAGCAAGTCCCCGCCATGTGCCAGAAGAGAGGAGTCAGCTGGAAAGGAGAGGTCTCTGCTTTCCGGCAGGCGACAGTTGAGGACAATGGCAATGGGGACATGAACCTGGGCAAGAGCCAGGCAGAAGGCGGTGGGGGCGGGTGGCAGTGGAATGGCCTGTCACCTTTAGAATCAACAGGACCTGGCAATTGGGACACTCAGACTGCTCTCAGTAGTTGGAAAATGAAACGAACTTGTGGGTGAGGGGCCAACCTGCCCGGAAACTGAGTACTATAGGGGACTAAAAATATCAGCTTAGCTTAGAAAGCTTGCTGCAGTTGAGAAGAGTCCTTTATTCCTTTTCCTACACACATGAACTCTTCTGAGGTTGAGCTTCCAGCTCAAAGCGCGTCCCACACACCTGCCTGCCCCAGCCAGGGGTGCCCGGCCTGAGCTCGCTAACTCTGCAGAGGAGGATAGTGCCACACCTGGTGGGACTGCACACGCTGAAGGTCGTGAGCAGGTCCTGCGGCCTCCGTCTCAGAACCACCTTCTCGGCGCTGCTCTGCCTGGCTGTACAGCAAGGTTCCTCAGCTTCTCGGCTTCCCTCCTGGCTCCCTGCCGCCAGTCTTCATGCTGCGTTCTCCTTGTCAGCAGCTCTGCTGGAGGCTGGGTGAGGGGCCAGGAGAGGCTCTAGAACGTATACCAACGATTTTGGCTCATGGGCTCCTCATGAGCAGCTCTGATAAAAGTCGGGCCCGGGAAGGGGGGTTGAACTTAGTGGGTCCAGTTCTTCCCCTCATTACTCCTGCCTGGGTATTGTGTGTCCTCTGCCCACTTCTCTCTGCCTATCCCAATCCTATCAGGCTTTGGGGCTCAGCTCATCCCCAGAAGACGCTCTGCAACTGTGGGGTTGGAGACAGAGCTGAGAGCACCCCTCTTGCTGAAAGTGCACCCATACTGCTCTGAGCATCTGTGCTCTTATCTGCACCTCTCATCTCTTAGGGGGAAAGGGTTCTGTGCCAGAACTTACCTTGGGCCTGAGATCACTTCTTAGACTTCCTTGCCCACACTGCCAAGTGGAGAGTTGGTAGCAGAGAACTGGAGAGCTACATTTCATTCATGGCTCTGCCTGGATGAAGCTGTCCATTATGCAACAATGACACAGCACATTCCGTTCCATTTAATTCCCTCCTGCCATTTAATTGGTAGGTGGGCTTCATTGTCCCCATTTTGTAGTTGGGTAAGTTTCAGCTCAGTGATCTACACAAGAGCTGGGCTACTTAGGGTAGGAGTGAGTGGGGTAAGAACTTCTTATTCCAAAGCCGTCCTTGTCTCCATCCCAAGGGATGCCATGTTGGTGCACTTTTACTGGTGATTTGCTTTATTATGTATGTTTTTTTTTTTTCCCTCTGGGGGAAAAGCAGGGAGATGTGTTTGATCATTACCAGTTCCCTGGGCTTCACACCTTGGGTACCAATCCATCAATCTTGGCTTGTGTTAGGTTTGGGGAGCAAATATCACAACATCTCTGGGCTCTATTTCCTCATGTATGAGATGGTGAGTTTGGATTGGGTAATTTTTCCAAGACTCAAGTTCCATGGTTAACATTGACTCACCATCTTCTCTGGTCCAAAGTGAGCTGTACATGATGCTTAATGTTTCCCCAACTCAACAAGTGCTTGATAGACTGATGAACCTTCTTAGCTCTCTTCTACCCAGTATATCAGGTGGGTTATCTATGTAACTTTTCTAGCATCCTAAAGTCAAAATGGTCCTGTAGTAAAGTCTCTCCACGATGTACCTATTCCTCTGGGCCAAATACCTAGAGGCCCCCTCTGCTGGAATTCTGCTCAAATTTTTAGGTGTTACAAGTTGATAAAGGCTTTATTAAACACTAGATGCTCCCTGTGGCACTTGGGGTAGCAAAAGACAATGCTGTCATGGTCAAGGGTTGTGTCTGTTCCATTAGGAGACAGGATCACTTGAGATGGCCAAGGAGGAGTGTGGAGGAAGACAGTGATAGAGGAGGAGACCCAAGGACCAGGCCCTCAGCGTCTGACAGAGCCCACCCCAGCACCCCAGGGAGCTTCTTTTCATGGAGGCCACTTGCTCACCTGTTGCAGAAGTTGCCCTGACAGCCCCAACCCCTCTGGGCAACAGGGCCAGCAAGGCAGAGCTGCATGCTAACGAACGGCCAAACCAAATGGGCACACTGGGTTAGTGGCCGACCATATCCTCAGCTTCCCAAAAGGAATCACCACCTACATGCCAGGCACACCGAGGCCGGCAGGGGCAGTGTTTGATCAATGGCTCTGCTGAAGAGAACCTCAAATAGCCCTGACAGGGTGTTCCAGGAGGTGCTGAGCAGGACCAGGGTCCTCAACAGATGGCAAAGCTGGTGCATTCCTGCCAGCCAGCCTGGGGCTTCCACTTCCGTGCCCATCAGTGGCCCTCTGGCTTTCCATAGCCTCCTCCTAAGCAGAGCAAGGCCCGCCCCTGGCGCTGTGGCGGTGTCTGCCATCAGGGTGGGCAGGAGGGAATAAATGGTGTCCTCTTAGCCAGTTGGGATGGGGACTCCCTGTGTGAAACAGAACTGCAGCTTAATGGCACGGAACAAAAGCAGCTGAGCAGCTGCCAATACGCATCCAGAGGAGGCCAGGAGCCATTGCAAAGTAGGGTGAGAGGGCAAAACAAGCGGCCTTGCCCAGTTGATTTGTGGTGTCTGCATTGATGCCACATTTGTATTCTGGTTTCTCTGAATAGGAGGAGGGTCCTAATGATATCACTTTCAATCTCAAGGCCAGAGATATAATCGCCTGCCATTACTCCTTAATTACATGATAACTACTATGCCATTACTTTCTAACTCTAGTCTAATTGCAGCTCACTTCTGATTAGTGGGCAATAAACATTCACAAACAGGGTCCGAGATCTATTTCCATAAAATTTACTCTGCTTTAGGGAGGGAATACAAACGTACCAATTGGGGGGACTGCGGGGAGTCTGCCCCAATAATTGCCATAAGCAGAGTTGGTTGAGCTTGAATGACCCTCTGGATTAAATCATCAGAGATTTGGGGGGAAATGTAGGTGGATCTACCTGGAGATGATTCAGGAAGGCAAGGCAGGGCATCCCTGGTCTTGAGTTCAGTTTCTAACTCTAATTTACTGGTCCCACGTGATCTTGATCAAGCAGTAAAACTTTCTGGGTGTCAGTTTCCTAATCTAAAATCGGTAACATCATAAAAACTGTTCTGTGAAAGTAAAGATTAAAAAGATCATGTAAGGGGAAAAACTGTGAAATAAGAAAATGTTGCGTGGTTATTATTACTATTATTCCCAGGGCAAGGAATGTCCTTTGATAGTGACAGACTATAAGACTGCTATCTCAAAGGCTTCATCCAGCGCTTCTCGGACCTTGATATGTTACAAACCTCCCGCGACCTTAGGTTTGGATCCGTGAGGTCTGGGGCAGGACTCCCAGGTGGTGCTGATGGCCCACAGACCACACTGAGTAGCAGGTTGCAGGTCCTCCTCACCAAGGATCCGGCTGTGGAGCATGACAGGACCACAGGGCAGGATGATCACACCGTCTCCAACCTGCCCCACCCCTTGAGGGTAGCCAGGACCTCCACTGGCTCGCCCTCCTGCAGATGGCGGCAAGGGACACCTGCCTGTCCTCAATTTGAGAGTCCAACACATAAAAGGGTAAATCTCTGTGGGGAGGGGATGTAGGACGATTATGAGAAAATGATGCTTTTGACAGAAGATTGGTAAAATTGTTCCTGTATCAGAAAATTCCCAGGGACTGCGACATCATGGTGGCCCTGGATAGGGACTCCAGGCAGGCCACTGCATCCTCAAAATCCACAGGGTGCCTGGGCCATGTAGGGGCTCTATAGTGCCTGATGGAAGAAGGATGGATGGAAGGAAATGAGAAAGGGAGAAAGGAGGGAGGAAAGAAATGAGCTCATTTTGGAGGTGGTGGGGAGAGCCGGCATGGCCTCTGTCATGCTTGTTAGCGGCTGGCACTGAGCAGACGACCAGGATGAGAGGGTGAAGCTGGAGGGCACTTGGGAGTCATCTTCACAGTCCAAAAAGCTAAGTCAAAGTATCTCTCCTGCAGCCACCCGGGAATAGGTGGAGAATAGACCCCAGCTTCGCCAGTTCTTAGTGCTTCTCTTTCTAATGGAATGTTCTAAATGGAACGTGCTACATGGAGCATCTTCTGCGCTAAGCACCTACCCACTACCGAGGCCCGGCTGCTGGACTGAGCTGGGACCCCAGGGAATGCGCCTCTCCTTGACTTTTTGCTGAATCTCTCGATTCCTTCAGCTCCAAATATCACCTATTTGATTTCTAAGAGAAGCCATTTTGCTTCTTCCATCCTATCCTATGGGGGGGGGGGGGATCTACACCAGAATCCCAGCCTTCCAAGTTCTGCCTCAGAGAGGTAGGGCTCCTTTCACATGCCTGCCCCTCCCCCAGGACACCCGGCATCACTTGCCAGCATCTGGGAGACGTGGGTGTCTGGAGAGACCTAAGGGGCAGTTTCCGGGAGTACACGTGCTGTATCCTCCATACTGTAGGTCATCACGGGTGATCCAGGATTGCCACGATAGCAGGAGGCCTCACGGGCAGGCCAGGCATTGAGGATTGGGGAAGGGCTGCTTTGACGGTGAACACAGGGACATGGTCAGGGCAAAGGGCAAAGAGACCTGATAGATTCGTGGCTCTCAGAGAACACTATTGAACCAAAGTTTTGGAACCCACAATTGCCTTCCAGGATGGCACCAGGAGAGGTGACTGACCTGGGAGCCATTGAGGCTCATGGCACACTCTGGAGGGCTCTTTGTCCGACCCAGGAAGAGCAGAGCTGATCTACATACCGTTGTTCAAGTCATTCTTCAAAATTATCTTAATCTAGGACCTATAATATATACCTTAGTTGAAAGAATTTAATATGCACCTACATGACAGCATTGCTTTTGAATCTCCAAGCATTGAGAATGGGAAAGTCATTAAATATCCTTTTAGCAAAGACTTCAGTGAGATTTCTAACTACTATGTGGAGTAAAATCTAAATATACACGAATGTGGGCTATTTTAGATGGCTAATTAAAGGGTGCACACTATGTTTGTGATGGAGACTATAAATAAAGGTGTTTAAACTTCCAGCTCTGTTCCTCTTCTCTGCTGAGTACTACTAACTATGCCGTGATTGGGATTATACCCCTGTCTGTACACCAGTTCCTACATGCCCCAGAGGGCACTGAAGTCCAGAGAGCTCAGGAGACGGTGCACGGTGACTTGGTAACAGGGCTGTCCTCAGCTTGCTTTCATTCTGCTTGCCTTTTGGTGGTGGGGATTGAACCTGTTGAGGCCCATGGCACACTCTGGAGGGCCTCATGCATGCTAGACCACTGAGCTGCACCCCAGCCCTTGCTGGGTGCATCCTGACTGGGCATCCATCATATGAAAAAGATTCATGGCTCTGGGACACCAGAGCCCAGACCCTGTGGATGCAGCATCCCTGGCTGTGGTCACAGAAAAACTTGGTGTCTTAAATGTCACTAAGACATCTCCAGGCCTGCAGGCCAAGACTGACCTCTTCCATTGTAGCTCAGTGTGTCAAGTCTGATCTCTGGACAGGTTTAGTTATGGTCCACTTGTTGGCCCAAGCCTGGTGTCTAGGTTCAACATTCCTCCCCCAGGGAAGCTCATAAGGCAAACAAAGGAGGGCAGAATGTCCCAGAACCTTCTCTCCTCCAGCTGGGAGAGACACACCAAGGGAAAATAGAATTTGGCTATGGTCTGTTTAGGCTCTGGTCAGGCCAGCCACCTCCAAGATGAAAGGTTCATAATCTGATTAGCTCTCTCGGCCCTCATTGGCCCCTGCTGTCCTTACTTTATCTCCTCTAATGTAATTGAGCCACTTCCTTTCCTTCCTTGCTTCTGGTTCTCAGGAAGGAAGCTGTTTCCCCACTGCTCACCAGCCCCTTCAGGTGGTGGTTCCCCTGATGAGTCCAGATGGCCCTGCAGCAGCCACCCTCCAGGCCGCCCCAGGGAAGGGCCCCCTGTGGCTCTCCCTCAGTACTGCTGCTCATCACCTCCCACCACCGATCCACCACCCACCTGCCCTGCACTCAGCAGGGGCATGGGCTCACCCAGAGGAGGGAGAAGACTGAGTAGTCCCCAAGGATCCCTGGCGGCACCTATCCCTTTCCAGGGGCAACAAATGCCATGGAGGAGTATTTAGAGAAGGGCTTTGCTTTAGGAGGCCCAGGGGGACATCAGGGCCATTGAGGGAACTGTCCAGATCCCTGATGAAGTGAGCACCTGTGGTGTGTGCTAAAAAGAGTCAGGATTGGGGGGATACTGCAAGAGGGTTTTCAAGTGCTTTGATTTTTTAAACTAATTTGAGATGATGATGAGAAGCTTCAGAAAGGATGAAGCAATAATCAAGGAATAAAGTCATGAAGAAGATGCCTAGGAGGTGGTAGAAAAACAAACCCTTTGCCAAGAACATTGTGAGAGAGAGGACACAGCAGAGAGGAAGGAGAAGGAAACCCCCCGGAGCTCTGCCTGGGGTGCCGGGCTCCCCACAGCCTCATTGCAACATCTGCTCAGCTCCACCTCCTCTCTGCTCACTCCCATCCTGGTAGGTACCATATTGTCTTCCCACTCCCAACTCTTCCCACCATGTTCCAGGTCAACAATGATAGGGTTCAGATGGAGAACGCTCAGTTCTTTCGTAAGACAAATCACAAAATGAATATGTAAGCATATGTGTCAGAGCTGAACTTATTGAGTGCTTGCTATGTCCATCATCCCCGATAATAACAGGATCATGCAAGGTGGACACTGTGGTCCCAATTTATAGGGAAGGAAGTAGAGATTTAGTAGCGTGCTGAGACCACATATCTTAAGTGGCAGGGTGAGGATCAACCTCTACAAAGCACACACCTTCTCAGATACCATAAAACCTTGGACAGAGGTGACGGGGTTTTGAATTGCCAGCCTTCTTGAGCAGAGTGATGTCATGTTTACCCTTTATAGCAGGCAATGAATAAAGACCTGATATAGTTTAAATATGCAGGCTGGATTGTGTGACCCAGCCTCCTCCACCTTGCTGAGGATGCTTGCTCCAAGAAGGGGAGGGCAGCAGCTTGGCAGGGGGACAGAGCCCAGACCTGGCCTGAAGTCCCAAAGGGGAGGTAGAGGATCACCTGGATGAGAGGTAGCAGGACCACACACTCAGCACTGAGGCAAAGAAGCAAGCAACTGGCCGAGGCATGGGCCTGGAACCAGAGAACAGGAGGACCCCTGCTCCCCACCTGGGATCAGCTGCTGATGGAGGGACCGGGCAGGGGTACAAGTCATCTGGCTCCCAGGCAGGGCTGAGGCTGAGGGGATATGCACCCTGACTTGTATAATTTGCCAGTTTCCATGGTGTAAATTCTCCCATCATGGCCAATTTCAAGCTACTGAGGGGTTGGTAAGTGGCCCTCAAAATTGCCCCAGATTTGACAATCGGCTTTCATCATTTGAACCAGCAAAGTCCTAAGGCAAGGAGGGCTTGGACCTTGCCCAGCAAAACAGGACCTGCCACAGAGGCTCAGAGGTCTGATGAAGGTCCAGGAAGTTGGAGGGATCATGGCCTTGCTTTGGGACACATTTTAGGAAGACAGCACTTGCCTGAACCATGCCCTGAGGAGCCCCCGCAAACCTTCTGGAAATCACCATTTCTGACTCTCCTAAACACACAAATCCAGGTATCTGAACCGAACGCCTCCAGCCGCAAGGAATTCACTCATTTGCCCAACATGTTTTAAGGACCTTCAGAATGCCAGGCACTGTGCTGGACCCAGAGATCCTCAGTCCCTCTCAATGCCAAGGATCTAGAAGGAAGAGGCTGTGCTCCTACCCTAGCTCCTTGCACAGTGCCAGGCACACAAAACGCACTTGTGCATTTACTGAGAAAATGACTGGAATCAGGATCACTGATTAGAAACAACTTGAGAGAAAGACAACATGTCCTCAGGGAACTTGGAAGAGTTTCTATTCCCAGACTTTCTGATTCTCTTCTCTTTTTCAGCCTTTCTCTCATCCCATAAGTGCTTTGGGAGTGTAAAGGCATCTCAGAAAGATTAAGGTACATTTGTCAAGGTTAGAGGTCCTCATTCCTTTTGTAAAATAGCTACGTTTTATACATTGAGAAAGATGGGGGTTTTTTTTCCCTCTAACAAAACAAAAATCTATCAATGCCAGCAGTTAAGTATTCGGGGGAACAGAAAATCCAGTGTTCAACAGGACCTGTGGGCTCAGGCTTTGAATGACAGAACAGGGGCCCCCGATTGCTGCCTCTCCTGGCAGGGCATTTCTGAAAGAGAAGGCCATGCCACAGCCTGCATTTCTGCGCTGCCCAGAAAGTATCCTATAAAATTCAGCAGATATGCAGACCATGACGGGTCACTCAGAGGGCCACCTTTGCTGGAACACCTTTTTGGCCCAAGGCAGTGCCCAAAAAACCAAGGGGCGTGGAAACATGGGGGAGGCGCTCAGAGGGACTGTGAAAGGCGAGGGTGGTAGGTGAGGAGACCAGGCCAGTGTTACCACCCCCAAAACCTCACGTAGGGGCTGCTTCTCCAAAATAAATTTTGGATTTGTCAAAGTCCTTCCGAGGAAGACTCTGAAGCAAGGTTCCTAAAAAGATTAAGAACCGAATGACCCAATCTTAGAAACATCTCAGCTAAAGAGCCCCGAGGGAGGGTGGTATTTGATATAAAACAGGATGCATTTTCAACTGTAGCTCCTCTGTCCTTTGTCCCTCCTGCCCCATGATTTGCACTTGATCTACAGCACTTTATTTTTCTTTCATTTCTCTGTTACAGGATTAATCATGTTGTGCCCCATTACTTTCCCTCTCTGTCTCCCCTGCTCTCTCTGAGCTTCCTGGTGGCAGAGACTCTGCATCTGTGGGTCTCCAGGGCCTGCAATAATCCACACGATAGTGACAGTGTTCCATATCTACCTGTTCAGTTAGTGAACCTATTAATTATTTCCTTAATGGCTTGGGATGAGGAGAAAGGAGATCAAGAAAGAGCAGGATTAAAGGAAATGGAGGAGACCTGGATAGGTCCCTGGAGGAGCAAAGATATACCTTAGAGAAAGGCCTGACATTATCCCACAGCAACAAGACAAAACAGAGAGCGATCCCCACACAGCCACAGGCCTGGGGGGCAACCACGAGGCTGCTTTCTTCCCACAGGAAGAACCAGGTTAAGGTAGTCTGCAACTTTTTAAGTTAAAAACAAAAGCAAAAGACAAAAACTACCAGTGAAGAACTAAGCCAAGGGGAAAGGGAAGAAAAGATTTCACAGAAACTTCAAGAGGTGACTTTTAAAGGAGAAGGTGGCCCAGAGCAGTGACAGGACAGACTGTGTCTCCAGGCCAGCAAAGAGCAGCAAGCAGACTGGGCAGTCGAGTTGCATAATGTTCCCCACATAAATGGAAAAATGCTTTGTGCTTGGGGCACATAACGGGTATTCCACAATTGTGTCCCTTCTCCTTCCCCGTCTCTTTCTGCCACATGCAGAGGGGGTTGCAGTGGTAGACCTCCAAGGGTCTACAGAAGTTGGAGTGGATGGTCTCTGAGATATGTCAAGTGAAGAAACAGCAGACTCGGGAGGAGGGACTCATTAGAAGGGACGATTACCCAGGGTAACGGGGCTGTTGCAGTAAGGAGCCTGCAGTCACCAGGGATCTGCAGGCATCTCAAGGCAGAGGTTTTCTTTGCAGGGATGAGTAAGGAGGGATAGAGAGAAACCAGGGTGGGGAAGAGGGGTGTGAGGCTGCCAGGATGGGATCATAGACCACATAATATCGGCCTGAAGGCCAGCTTCCTCTCAAGAGGGTCTATTAAAGAGAAGCCGTGTGCTGACCACAGCTCGGGTACAGGGAGAAGAGATGCTTAGCCAAAGTTTGGCCGAAGGCATTTTGTTTCTGTGGATCAATGGGTAGGAGGTTTTGGGCTACTCACTTAGGAGACAGCTAATGGGATCTGAGGAGCGTGTCTGGCCTCATCCTGGGTCAATAACGGGCATATCTGTGGGTCTTATCCAAGTCACACCGGGAGCCGTGTTCTTTGTAGTCTGCCATTTTCCAGAACACAGAAGGTTGCGGGGATTTCCAAACCTTGACAGTCCTCCAGGGTCACGGGGCTCAGGTAAAATTCAGCAGTGCCAGGTGTGAGGAGCTGCTCTTCTGTTTACGCAGGCATTCCGGATGGTCTGCAGAGACCGGGGGAGGTTTGTTCTGAGATTGGTTTCCGGGGTGGTTGGTTATACTGTTTGTCTGGAACCAGGCTTCTGCTTGTGTTCAGAACGGTTTAGGTCCCAGGCTTCTGTCTATCTTTCTTTGTGTGCAGCTGTATTTAATTAGGTATTGCATATGTGTCCAAATTCCAGAAGATATGTAATCCCAGTATTATGTTCCCATTAGCAAGACCACGTCGTGGGACAGTCTGTCAAGCTCTCTTAGTTGAGTGACTTTTTATAAGATCATTTAAATTCCTTTTGCTTTATCTCTGTCCCCATCAAAGGACACTTCTGATTATTATTTGGCTTCCCGTGTAGTTTGACTACAGGGAGAGAATGCACTAATCAGGCAGCTTTTAGAGTTCTGGTTGGATGACAGTTACTTCTTATTTTAACCAAATCAGTGGGCCCTCTGACATTTCCCTCTGTCTCAGGAAATGTGGATTTGTCACCTGGCCAATCATAGAAGCTTGTCTCTATGCCTACAGAGTGAAGGTCAAATTCACCAGTGTATGGACTTCTATAAGGTACTCCTTGAATTTGACACCTTGGGTGACACCACTGCCCCATCCAGTTGCTGTTCTAAGAAACCTTCAGTTCTCTCCAACCAAAGACTGTCAAAAAGGTGCACCTTCCAAATCACTTTGACTCAGCAGACACATAAAAATGAGGGCAAACGTGAACCCGTTCTAGGCATCTATTTTTTCCTTCTTTAATTGATTTGGCACTGTTTCCTTCTGGTCCCCCTCCCATCTCCCCGGCCATAGGCAAGGACACCAACAAGCGTGGTGCGTGATGCGCTCTTGCAGAGGACGTGTATTGTTGGTGTGGGTTTTGCATTCATTCCAGCCACACTGGGTTCCAGGTGTCTGTCAAGGGCTTCCTTTCTCCCCATGGCACCGTGTGAAAGCTCCGTCTATGATGCTGTGTGTGCCACCAGTGTGTGTCCCCTCCTGCTTCATGGTAACCATGCACCCTGCTTGGCTGGTCCACTCCCCAGGACACTCAGAGAATCGTCACCTCCCTTCTCAGCCATCATCCCTGTAAGAAGCAGCTTCTCCAGAGCCTCTCCAGACCTAAGGGAGGGTTCCTTGGGATTCATGCGTGTGCCCAAGTTCTGTGCCCTCAAGGTGACCGAGGAAAGCCAAACTCCTTGTCACCTTGGCTGCACCAACCTACACTCCACCTGCAGCCCAAGGGTCCCTGCAGCCCATGTCCCTGCCACCTTGGCTGTCACAGCTTTCTAATCGTTGCTACTGCAAGCTTCGCTTCGTGTCTTGCTCTATTCTGCACATTTCTGATCAGTAGGTTGTTGGAACAGCTCTTCTGTGCTTAGAAGATTTTGGAGTTGGATCTTTTCTGTTTTCTATTCCTACCCTTTGCACATTTTTCTGTAAGACTTGCTGTCTCTTTTTTGTTGATTTACAGCAGCTCCATACATTCTATGTATCAATCCCTGATCAGTTTTTGACATTGACATTACAACCAGATTCCCCTCCCCCGCCCATATCATCTGTCAGTTTTATCCACATTGTCCATAAATATTTAATTTTCAGCTGGTCAGATTCTGCCTTTGGGCCTTACATTTTATGATTTCTAGGTTTTATTTAAGAAGTGTCCCCCTACCCCAGGGTCAAAAAGTTATGCTCTTAAGTTTTCTATTAACCTACTGCTGACCTTTACATTTACTTCTGTATCCCTCTATCCCTCTTTCTGCCTTTGCCTATGATGTGCATTTGAGGAATCCAATTCTGGTTTTCTCCATAAAGCTATCTCCAGCAAACGTGAAAGTTAGATAAGTACAAGAAATCTGTGGTTTGCTCAACACCATCCTCCAGGTCACCTGTCCTTCCCCCACTGATTTGTGGTGCCACCTTTATCATATATTACTTTTCCAAAGCAATGTGTATTATCAGAGAGTTTACTGATTGGACTCACTTGTTAGAGAGTAACAGGACTTCAGAAGATTTCTTGAAAATTAGAACAGCAAAGACCTGTAAAACCCCGCTGTGTTTCCAGGGTGAGCTGCAATCTAAGGAAACGCTTGTGCAGAGCAAAGCTCCTCGACTTTTCTAGTGAGGCACAGTGGCTTCGGGTGTGAGTGCCTCCCCTGTCCTCCCTCTGACTGCAGAATTGACCAAGCTCAGCAACCCCTGTGTCAGTTAAGTGACTGCAGTGGGACTGAAACTTTGTTGTTTCCTTGAAGTGCATGACCTCATTAACCCTTAAAAAAAAATCATCCTGAAGCTGTCGGCACCATCTCAGTTTTACATATAAAGAAGCTGAGATGAAAAGAGGGTAAATAAATGGACACCAGCCTGTGGGCAGAGAAAGGAAGGGACTGGGTTTGAACCCTGGTGTGCTTAGTTCCACTACTGACAACCCTGCCCTGTTTGTGTGCACCTCACATCTATTTTTATTGCTTCAGGCATCCTGTTTACTGAGTTCTGACTATTGCAAGACATTGTGTTTAGTGCAAAAAGGACTTATCCTAGGGGGTCTCTCCTTAAGGAGCACATAGTGTCACTTGGAAGACAAGACGGATTTATACATGGGTACAACATGGGCTAAAAAAGGGGACTGCCTTTGAAGAGAGGTGAGCTCTGCGGTTGCTCAGAACTGGGAGAGGTGTTTCCCACATTTCCCTTCCCCAGGGTACCCATCCCATCAGTCTTCCTTGGATATTGTAGTAACAGGTTTGGATGTTGACTGTTGGGCTGTAACAGGGGCTTAGGAAGGTTGTAGTTTCAGGGATTCCTTCTAGGAGTCTAGGACTTAAGAACACTGACTCCATCTGGCATGAAATGTCCTTCTCCCTTGAGCCACAGGCAAGTGTATCTCTGACCCACAATTTCAATGCCACTCAGTCTAGCAATCCTCCACCAGGGTGAAGGAAACATACAGGCCAGAGACGAACACAGAGGGGCAGAAGGGAAGGCAGAGGAAGAAAAGAGCTGGGTGGGCATTTTATTGACAGAACAAACCATGCTACGGTTTCAGGTTTAAAATTGTCCCAGTTTGGGTCCCCCAGAGACAGACGCTGGGACAAGGATGCCTGTCAAAGTAGCTCAGGAGAAGCTAGCAAGGAGGACAGGAAGTGGGAAGAAGCCAGGTGCAGGTGACATTTCAGGCAAAGCCCTGGTCTCAGCTGGACCAGCACAGGGCATGTCCTAGTGTGTGCACTGGAGACATTGTAGCAGGACTGTCACATCCTGCCACTGTCAGGTACTGGCTCAGGACCATTGGCTGCGGTAGTCCCAGGACCATCCTCAGAAGGGACCAGGGCAGGAAGAAGTCAAGGCTCACGGCTGCTGGGGGAAGGTGGGGCCTGGACAGAGCATCCGCAGAGCTGCTGTGGACCAGGGTCTGCAACACATTGTAGGTCTAGTTCAGGAATCCTGTGGGTCTATGCATTCCTAGGGGTCCTAGGCATCCCCTCAGATGGGAAAGCAAGGCACAGAGAGGTTAAACGATTGGCCCAAAGTCATGTAAACTGATTTGTCACAGAGGTAGAATTTCAAGTTCCTAAGTTTAGTCCGGATCCCTTGCAACTACCCCCTGGCCACATCACTTCTCTTGATGACCACAGCCACAGAGCTGGGACAACTCCCATGCCAGCTCTGCCGATCGTACTTTGCATTTCATTTGCATCATGCTCTCCCAAGTCTGGCTTCTCTGAGGCTCAGCATCCATCCTTGCAGGCTGCAGCCAGCCCACTGAGCCCTTCTCAGCAGCAAACCGACTTCTCCTCCTGACAGAGGGCCCGGCAGTCATCTGGAAGACTTATCTGGGCAGTTAAGGAAACCTTGGCGCCTGAAGAAGCCACTCAGAAGATGACAGGTCTGAATAGTCTGACAAATTTTTATTGCCCCCAAATTTCCAGTCCTGTAAGTCATGAAATAAATCTCGGCCCATATCAAATAAATTATTGTCTGTTTAAGAACGAAAGAGTGGATGAAGCAAAGAGCACACAATCTGCTCCTGCCTCTGCTCTTCCTCAGCTCGAGAGGGGGATGTTGTGATCCAGGGCTTTGCCCAACCCTTCCCAACACTACATCTCTCTCACCAACTCCTCCGACAGAGAGCCAGGCCCAACTGCAGAGAGCCACCAAGGGGTTAAGCTTGCTTTTGAAGAATGGCATGGACACCCAGGCAGCGAGGAAAGAAAGTCTGAAAGATGAGGGAGCTGTCACGCCTGCTCGCTGGGCAGATGAGATGACCAGTAATTCCTTAGAGCACTAAAGATTTATCAGCAAAAGGAAAAAAAAAAATCAATTGGCCAGATAATCTTAAAAGAGCAAGAAGGAGAAAAAATAATGCAAGGGATGGGGATAGGGACAGAAATGTTAAGACTGAAAGGGGGAGTTCTTCTCTGGTTTCCCAGGGCTCAGCCAGTACTTCCTTCATCCTTGCATGTATCAGACCGAATTATAATTGCCAATTTGCTTGTCTGTTTTCCTGGCCACAATGCCATGTCCCCAAGGGTGAAGACTCTGTCTTCTTGGTTCACCCTCAGCATATGCAAAGCCCAGTACAACATGTAGCACACAGTAGATGCTTGTTACCTACTTGTTAAATGACTAAGTAAATACACAAATGCATGTAAATGCACAGATGTTAAATGACTAAAGAAATGCACCCAGGCACAGTGCTAGACACCTGACATCCTTGAGCCATACAAATCTCTCAGCGATGAGATACATACTATCATATCCATTTTGCAGGTAGGAAAATTGAAATTCAGAAAGGCTAAATAACTTTCCTGAGGCTAGACAGTGAATAAATGGAAGAGCCGGAATTCAAACCAGGTTCTATCTGACTTTAAAGTCTATGACTTTTATTGGATTGACTACTTATTTATAGATAATTTTTTATGCTATCGGGTCTGACTGCCTGATGTAAAAATGAGTTATCATCCCTCCCGTGCTGACTACAGTTTTGTTACCCCCTTGCCTACACTTCCTCCACCTGGTACAGTGGAGAAAGGAAAAAAAAGATGAAATCTGAGCAGATCCATTAATCAGACTGTGCCAGGCTCCTCTCTGGGTGACCATTTGCATAAGCTTTCTCCTCCACTCTGGGCTGTCAACTCCTTGGGGGCAAAAGCCACATTTTGTGTTTCTCTGGCCACTCATCCCCAGGCACTTGCAGGTAAGATTCGGATCACAGGCAGTCATGACACCCTGGTCCCTGCTGCAGCAGAGGGTGACAGAATGAGGGCACCTGGGACCCAGGGGGTTGTAGCACATTGGTGGGAAGTGCACAAGAGCTTTTTGGAAAGCCTACTAGTAATAGAGTCAATCCATCAGCGGCACACAGAACAGCCTGGTTCTTGAAGGACAAATGGGACTTACACAATGGGAGTAGGAGGGCATCGAGGTAGATTCTGGAAAAACTGGGGCACAGCGGAGTCAGCCTGTCTGCCTCTAATTCCCTTTCCTTCTCTCTGGGCAGCCAGATAGCATCGGTTAAGGAGGTTTACTTCACTACCGCCTGGTTGTACCACTGTGACCTTGGGTGACCTTCCCCACCTACAGTCCTCCCAACCGAAAAAGGCTGCCTGAGGCCAGACCCGCTTCTCCCACCCAGAGCCCTTGGAAGCCCATTCCATTGGAGACCTTCCATGTAACTGATACTTCTCAGGGCTAGTCACTCCCCGGGGAAAGGAGAAATCTACGAGGAGAGTCAGAAATGCTGAATTAAGCTTATTATTAAAGATACACCCAGTGCCGGCCTGCTGAAGGGCCATCCATCCTGGCTGGGCTGAGGGGCTGGCATGTGATTAATGCTGCTGGGGAGAGGGTGGGCCCGCCTCCCCCGGCTTCTCCTCTGGATGCTGCTTGAAGAATTCATTAAGAGGGGAGAAAGGAAGGGACAGAGCTGCCACTGTCCTAATCTCCCCATTTCTAGCCTCTCCCATGGCTTCTTCCAACAAGAAGGTCAAGGTTTGATCGGGGTCTGCCGGATCCTCTAGTGGGGGTGAGAGAGAATCAGTACTGGTTTGCCTCTCCCAAAACTGTAGAGGAAGGGTTAAGCAATTTTGATTATTTGCTTGGAAGTAAAATAATGAAATCAAGGCCCCTCTACTTCTGTACTGGAATCGTTCCTCCAAGGATCCCTGGATGGAGCTTGCCATCCAGCCACATGGGCAGGGGATCAGCTTCGTGGTAAGTGTAGAATATGGGATATAGAGGGAGGCCCAAGCAAGGACTGGCCCACCTCTTCCAGGTTTCCTGGAAAGGGCCCACTGGGTTGGTCAGAAGGTGCCCTGTGACACACAATTCACAGATGCCTGGAGTGGTCTTGGCAGACCACCAGGCAGCCAGAAGATGGGCTCAGTCCCTGAGACACAGGGCAGCAGACAATGGCCATTACTTAAGCATGAGAATCACTCTTGCGACCCCATGATTTTGAATTCATCAAAGCATCATTTTTCGCATTCTCTGAAAATCGAACACTCCTTTCCCCTGCTGGTCATCCATTTAATTATTGCTACAGTGATTGCTGAGATGTAGGAGGATTTATTAGCCCCCTCCCAACTCGAAAAATTCTTCATTAGTGACTCAGGCCGTCTCTTCAAGTTTTCACACATCCGCACAGTAGCATTTCCTATGGGAGCGGGAGACCCGGCTTGAAGCAAACTCATTTTATTGATTTCTCAGGTCGGATCATCTGACACCTAACACCAAAGCAAGAGCCCAGTTACCTCAGTGCTTTATGTATGGGGAGCAGGAAAGACTAGAAAAAAGGTCTGTGTCGCTGGAGCAAGAAGATTTATACTGCAGCGCCAGGTCAACAGCGTAGAGCTGGGGGAGCCTGGGTAAATCATGTTTGTTACCTGCTGCACTAAAACAGATGAAAACACACATTTACTGACACTAACTTCTATTTCTCGGTTATTTCTTGTCTTTTCAGAACCAGAGCACATAATTTTTTTTTTACCATTATTTATTTCATTATTTATTCTTCCCTTATTCTAGGGATTAAAAAAGAACTCACAAAAGAGAAAGGAGAAAGGCTGTTAAAAAATAGATGACGGGAAAAAACGTAGTGTCCTAAGATGTGTGTGGGATCTCTGCTGTTGATGAGAGTAGGCTGTCTGTGGGCCTCAGCCTCCCAACAGCCAAATGAAGTCATGTAGCCTGAAAGGGGCCAGCATCCAAATTGTTCTGGGAAGAAAACAGGCCATTTTCCCTCCTCCTGAGAACTGACAGAGATCTCATTCTTGGGGCTCTAATAAAAGGATGTTGGGTGAAGAACTGACGCCCTGAACCACGTCCAAGGGTGAAGTTTCCAGAAATTTCTTAAGGCTGTTATTTATTTGTATTACTGCTTAATGTGGGGGAAGGACGTCATGTCAGCGGGGAGTCTGGGGACAGATCCCCGACAGATGGGGGTCAAAACAATGCTCCGTGAGTATGTGTCTCTCTGTTTTAGGCTCTATCTGTTGGCACAGTTGATATTATTCAGACCAGGCATTCTCAAGCGTAGCCCCGAACTGACAGCATCAGCATCTTCTGGGAATTTATTAAAAATGCCAGATTTTGAGGTCCAACCAGGCCTTCTGAATCAGAAACTCTGGAAGTGGAGCCAGGAACCTGTGTTTTAACAAGGCTGGATGTGAGAGGACGAGGGGTGGGGGGAGCAGGAGTAGACGGCAGGACCCACTGACAGTTAGTGGAACACTATTTCTTGTTCCGAGCCTTTAATTAGAGTTGGGCAACAGGTAGTTGGAGGATGTATTCTCTTGGCAGAAGCCTGGGGAGCAAAGACTTCCCTGATTAGCTTAAAGCGGATCTATGAACTTTCAAAACTCACTCAGAGGAAAGTCTGGCTGCCATCTCCCCTCTTTCGCCCACTGCCTCCCGAGGGTCCTCTGATCTCCCTGTCACTGCTAGCAGTGGGGCCGGTGGCTTCTCTGAAGATGCCCTCCCTGCCCTGTACCCTTTTCTCCACAGCGTCCTTTAATCTGTGAGTGTGTTTCTCATCTCTCTTCCTTCGTTCTCCCTCACGGTCCTTCCCAGCTCCAAAATTCCACGATTCTTCCCCTAGACAGGAAGACGACAAACTGGAGCCCTACAGCTGAAAGGGTTGTGGAAATGGTGTAGTGCAGCCTCCTGCTTCACAGATCAGAAGCCAGAGGAAAGTTTCCTCCCTGCACTGCTGAGCGCTGTGCTTGGCCGTGAACAGGTGGCTGCCGGTTCTCAGTTGGATCTGTTTGTTGACGGCATGTGGTGTTTCGTGATTCTCACATGCCTTACAGCATTCTATCCCCAGGGACATTCTATAAGTATTCACATCCCCATTTTTAGACATGAAACTCTAAAGCTTGGGCGGTTTGATGTTTACCAAAGTCACGCAGTGTTAGCCTTACCCATCCAGAACGGAGACCAAGGCCCTTAACTCTGCCACTTTGCCTTTGCCATGGTGCTTAAAGCCATGCTGGTCACACACAGGGATCCTCAATACAATAATGATGTACATAATGACCATCATCGGCCATGGTCAACTCAAAAAGACAAAGGTCAGGCCTTGGCTTCCTAAGTGCCCAGGTCAACCTTCTATACACGGCACCTTGGAGTAAGGGCTGGCCATGGGACCCTCCCCACACCCCACTCTTCAAAAGCAACTCAGGACACAGTGGCTTTTACCAGATTCCTCTGACAAGTAGAGCTACCAGCGAGCACAATCAGCTACACAAGCGGAAGATGAAGAATAAAGGCATTTCCACATCTTCCCGTGTCTACATTTGTAGACATATTTCTGCTTGCATACAAATGTGGGTAAATATGTAGAAACTGCATGGTGTTTCTATTATAAGCAAGGCGGTTTGGTCTCCTCAGCAAAATTAATCTAAACCAATGCTGCGTAAGGTAGCAGAAAGAAATCAGCAAATCGTCCGATTGAGAAAATGCAAGAAACGGTTTCACCAGAAACTACAAAACATAGACCCGGGTTTCCTCTGTTGATGAGTTTTTAATCCAGAACACCTGCGTCTGAGGGAAATGTCTTGCCCTTTTTTGTTTGCTCATTTTTTGCTTGTTTGTTTGGCGGTGACCTTCACAAGAGCCAAAGCTGCTGAGAGGGCCTGAGGTGCCTCGATGAAGGTGATGAGCATCACTCCTGTAATCCCCGCCACTCCGGAGGCCCAGGCAGGAGGATGGCAAGTCCAAGGCTAGCCAGGGCAACTCGGAGAGACAGAAAGATTCAAAATAAAAATAAAAAAAGGTTGGGGAGGTGACTCGGTGGTGAAATGCCCCTGGGCTCAATTCCTAGTACCAAGGAAAGAAAGGAGGAGATAAGGCAGCAGGCAGGCAGGAAGGACCCTCCTTCCTCTGGTCGACTTTAGTCCCTCATGAGGGAGTCCAGCTCGGGAAGTGAAACAGAAGCTGAGTTTCTACTTCCCTCACCCCTCTGCCTAATACTTTTGTGCAGGACACAACCAATTCAACTGTACATGGTGGCCCTGTCTTTCTGTGAACCTCTGTGCATATTGAAACTGCAGGGCCGTTCAGCTCCGTACGGTTCGTATCTGGTGGTATAGTTCACACAAGGCGTGAACAGAGAAGCCTTGCTTTCTGCTAAACCAAGTCACCTTTCCATCAAACTAGAAATGCATTGTCAAGAATGGCAAGAAGACTGCTCACAGAACTGTCCCACTCATTGCAGTGGAGAATTACTTCTAACTTTCTCATTTCACACGGCATTTTCCTAGCTGAGTCTAGATTGCTCTTAACGATGGTAATAGCTAACATATTTAATGCTTATATATGTCAGCCATTATCCAGAATGCCCCATGTAGTAAGCCTTGTTATCCTCCTAGCAGTTCTTTAAGGTGGTTCTCATTACTCCACGGTACAGATGTAGGACTTCTCTGAAACACAGAAGAGTCAAGTAACCGCTCCAGGTCACAGCTAGGAAGTGGTAAAGCCGAGTCCAGTTCCAGAGCCTGTGACAACTAACCACTCCAAGCCCTTTTAAAAGGCTGGCAGCCTAAACAAGGCCAGCATAGGCAGATATATCCTCAAATGCAAGTCCCACGGGGCTTATTGCCACTTGGGGCCACCCTCCTTCCTCCCAAGAGCCCCCTGCAGGCCACCTCTCCATGCTAAGAGGCTGTCCCCTGCCTGTGCCGTGGCCTCCTCCTGCCAGGCATCCCAATCCCCCTTGCTATCTGGGAAATGCATTTTCTGTATTCCAATAGGTCTGAAAATGGCGAGAACTGTGTGTGGTGGTAGAGAAGCCACCAACCAGGACTTCCAGGAAACTGGGCGGCCAGCAAATGTCCAGCCAGCCTTCCTCCTCCGCTCTGGCCCCCAGGAGCCGTGGGCCTCCTGACGTCGTGGCCAACTTGCCCTGCTCTTGAGCGTGTCGATGCTCCCTCCCACACGCAGGTGGCCCAGCTCCCCCCAAGGCAGACCCTGCCGAGCAGCGGAGGAGCAGGCAGACCCTATTAATCCCGCCCATGCTGCTGGGTGGCACATGTGAATTACTCGTCACTTGGTGGCCAGGATCCTTAAGACCCCCTCCTCCCATTTCCCAGTGGGGCTCTAATGGCCTGTTTCCGTCACCATGGCGACATGAACACAGCTCCAAGCCCTGGAAGGACCTGAGGTGAAAGCAAAGAGCCCGCCTGCTCCGTGGGCCACCAGGCGGGCCACATGGGAGCAGCTGGTTGAGAAAGCCCTTCCTGGCCGCTGACCCACTGACTCCTGGGCCTCAGCTCCACTCCTCGTGAGCCCCACAGCCCCCTGCTGGTGCTGGGGGAGTCTGCAGCCACTCCTCCAGCCTGCCTCTCCATCCCCAGCCGGAACCCTGGAAACCTCTTAGCGGGAGCCTTAGATTTAAGGGCGCAAGCTCGGTAAACCCAACGGGCTCTCCCTCCAAATGTCTGCCCTCATGGAGCTTCCAGTTTATCAGAGCATTCCAGAAAATGTGGAGACTTGGAGCCTTGAGATTTGTGACAGCGTAGTTGACATGAGCCGCTGGGCAGAAGGCTGGCTGAACTACTGGAAACTGCCCCTGCCCCTTCAGATGAAAGACACCGTCAACACTTTACTGCAGTCCCTGGACCAGTGTCATATGGGACCTGCATTCGCTCCCAAAACCTAATTGTAGAGTCCACACTTCTGTATGCATCTGTATTCGTTCGGGCCCATAACTAGGCTTTTGTCATCTTTTTGAATTTGGATTTGAATCCTCACCTTGCTCTGTTTCTACAGGCCTCTGTAGCACCTGTACACCCCAAGAGCATATAGCCTATGTCCATTTCCAAGGCCTCGAAAACATAGAAAACATGCTAACACCATAACCCTCCAGCCTGGATTCACTCAGTGCTGCATACACACTCTGGGTCCCATGAAAAAGAGCACCATGAATTCTGGAGAGTTGATCTGTTTTTACTTTTGCAATGGTAGGATCTTGACCAAGTCACTTAACCTGTTGGGCCTTTAGCTCTGATAGATGCTCTGTAAGTAATAGTTAAGTTGAACTGAAATAAGTGGTGGTATGCAACAAAGTCCCCAGTGTCCTACAGAGGACACAGTCAATGACAACACACCTAGAGGAACGTGTGACTGCAGAGGAGTCACCAGTTTCCAATTCTCTGGGCATTCATTCTTCCCCCAAGGCCGTCTGCTTTCCTTCAGGGCCCAGCCCCTTGTTTTGGAGGTCAGTGTATCATCACTCACGTAGGGATGACTAAGCTAAAGCCCTCTGCTGCCCCCGCACCCTGCCTCCTGCCAGGACACCCCTCAGCAAGTCTTACCTCAAACAAATAGGCCTCTGCCCCATGTAAATTCATGCCCAGGTACAGACGTGTAAGACATTTAAGAATGGGTCCCAAGGTCTCCAAAGAAAAGGAAGTCCCCGGAAGATTCAGTGCTTGGGTACAGTCTGCGCGTTCAGCACGGCCAAGGGCAGCTGTGTGTCTGGAGACGGGCATTCATGGCTACAGCAGAAGTTACTGAATGCTCGCTCTATCCGCAGCGTCCAGGGCTCTCCAGATGGGCGGCCTGGGCGTGCTTTCCCATTACACAAGGACACACGTGGGGAACAAAGTCACCACTGACATCCCGGAGGGACACTGCTCCCCACACAGCTTCCACCGGAGCTCCACAGACCAGTGCTGTTTCCAGCCTGGCCCGGACTCCACGGGGCTTCTGGGAGGCTCCTCCCACCCCTGCCGGCTTGGGGAGCCTCCTACCTCAGGGATAATCTCTCTTGTGGTTACTTGCCTCTCCGGGGGATGTCTGAGAGGATTTAATGAGATAATGTTTGTAAATCGTTTTGAGCTCCTCAGAAGAATGAATGGTGCTATATAAATGCAAAGCATCATTATTACAGTGATCACAGGAGCGTGGCTCTAGTTAAAGGCAAGGAGGGGGACCTTGATTCCATTATAATCTCCTCTTTCCCAGAGCTGATAACACGCTGAAATATGCTCCCCTTTTCCAAATGAAATTCTCCACTTTTATAATCGGCTCAGAGGTGAAATGTTAGGGGAGAATTTTAGAAATTTCCCTTTAGTCTCTTTTGAGGAGGAAGAACAATAAGTAAGCACACTTTGCCTGCTTACAAGAGAGCTGTTTTGACCAAAATCATTCAAAAAGGCTGAGCTTTCTGACTTCAAATTTAGCTGGTCTTTAGTCCCCACTGAGATAATGGAGCAGTGTTGAATCTGAAAGGGGTATATTGGTTTGGCAAGGTTCTGATGTCTGAGGCTACCATTTGAGGGCTGCAGAACACAGGCTGATTTTTCCATATAACAGAACCATTTCTTCCTAGAGAAATGAGTCCACTGACTTTTCCCACACTGGAAAACAAGGTTTGTTATTTCAACAATAATCCATTCTTCCCATTGGTAAAGATCATCAATGTTCAGAAGAACCTCAGAATTATTTTCCATGTATAGAATCAGTCCCCAAGAAGCATAAAAGACCCCTGTAAAGCAGGTGGCTCAAACTGAAACGATTCTGGGAGCCAGGCAGTAGGCTAGACATCAAGACCACTGAGCATAGCCTCATGTTGGGGAGTCCCAGGAAGTGGGAGTGTCCCCGGAACTGGAGAACCCGCCCACAGGGCTGCCATGCTTAGCCCCTGCTAGCTCTTGCCATGTAGCAACATACGCCCAGGTTTTCTTCCTTTCAAGGGAAGTCAAAAATCAATAATTCTATATACCCTTTCCAAGTCACAAATGTTACTCATAAATTATTTTTCTTTTTTTATATTGCTAGGTAGCCTCACCCAATACGTGACCCATGAGATATTGTTTTTGACCTCGATTTTAAACTAATGTGAATTTTCTAATGAAGTTAGAGTGTAGGGAAAAAAATAGATTTTTCTCTATTAGACCAATAGAGTCTAAGAATAGCAGAAGAATCATAGAATTCTGACAGCTCCTCTTTCATTATTGTGTTCTCCTTCCTCCACCACAAGTTGCTTGATTTCTCTGTGCCTCAGCCTCCTCGTTTATAAAATTAGCATAATAACAGCACCCACCTCATAGGGGTGTTGGGAGTGATAAATGAGAGAATGTGTGTGTGTGTGTGAGTGTATACACATATATAAATATATACATGATGCTAAGATACCAGCATGAGACGAGCACTCAATAAATCCTGTCCACCATGATCGTTGGCTCTCATCTTTTAACTAGCCACACCACCACCCGAGAGTTAAGCCCACACCTGCCTCCAGTGCCTCACTCACTTCAGTCCCATTCTGTCTGATAACTTTGTGGGCCTGCTGTATAATAGTTCACATTATCTGAAGAGGATATGTTCCAAGACCCCTAGCGGATGCCTGAAAACACGGATAACACTGAATCTTACTGTGCTGTTTTGCTTCTACCACAGGGTTTAGCAAACTCAACATACAAATTTTTCTTTATTAAGTGGAGAACTTCAACTTTTTTATTTAAAGAAAGCACTTTACATCTTCTCTTTGTCTTATTCAAACTGCCAGTGTCACTTCTCTTGTGCTTTGACTCCATTATTAAGCAAAACCAGGGTTACTTGAACCCAAGCCCTGTGATAACATGACAGTGGATCTGGTAACTGAGCTGGCTACTAAGTGACTAATGGGAGGGCAACATATACTGTATGTATACACTGAACACAGGATGATTCATGTCCCAGGCAGGACAGAGCCAGCGGATTGGATATTTCATCATGCGACTCAGAACAGCAAGAAATTTAAAACATTTGGATTATTTATTTTGGGAATTTTTCATTTCATATTTTTGGACTGAGGGTGAGCTCAGAAACTGTAGGAAATGAAACTATGGACAAGAGGCAACTACCATAAAAAAAAAATAAAAAGATGGGAGATACATTGAAAGTCAGCATTCCTGAGGACAAGGGAACAGGAATAGCTGTGAAACCAGTTGAGTCAATGCAACACTGCCCTGATTTTACTCTCACAGCTTCTAAAAGGAACCTGAGAAGTTCTTCTTCTCCATCCATCTGTTTCTAGAAGGGAATCTTTGGTGCTGCACTCCAGCAGAGGGGCAGCATGGACACAGGAGAAAGCTGAAGTAGGGCTACTCCAGGTTTCAGTTTAGTAGATGCTTAGGCTCCTGAAAGACTCTTTTGTATTTGCCTTTGCATCTCATAGGTAAAATGAAAGCCTTGGCCTGGACGACCTCTAAGCTCCTTCTAGCTTTAATTTTCTGAGTCTGTGTCTTCTTATACCTTCTCCTAATGACATTCTCTACCCATGGTAGGCAATCACCAAATATCCACTGTCAATCATGACACAGGAGTAGGAAAAACATGGGCCAAGAGGCAGAATGTCCACAGGCCCAGCACAACATTTCCAGGGTCCACCAGAAATACCCTGGACAGGACATCTCTAACTGGTCTGCTTGTCTTTTCTATGTGCCTTTGGAAAGTGTGCCATGGGGCGGGAGGAGCTCTGGGGAGAGAACAAGATCCACACCAGCAAACAGGCCTCTCCTAAAAGCTGAGGTGGCAGGCGCAGAGGCCTGTGGGGAGAGAGGCCCCTCTCCTGCGGCCCTCCCGAGATCCGCCAGGCGGCTTTATGGGTGAATAATTACTCCAGAAATAAAGTCTAATAAAAGGAATTCAGCACTGCTGCCAGCCCTGAGTTCTGGAGTCATCAATGTGAAATATTCCACCTGGGCCTCATCTGTAGGGGAGGACACTCGGCGGTGGAGGCGAACTCCGCAGCATTTCTCCATCTTCCAGAAAACAAATGGTCCGGGGCCCTGCTTGTCATGCAAGGCCGCCCACACGCATCTCCTCTGCAGACAAGAACAGAGGACGGAGGCTGATGAGCTCTCTGGGCTGGCCATGGACAGGATCTGTGAGGGACAGGCTCTTTTGAAATGTAATCTTCTTGATTTGGCTTCTGTAGTGAAGGGGGCTCATGGTGGTGAGGGAATCAAGGGGCTATCAAACCACCGAGTTCCCGAGGCCTGCGACTCTCGAAAGGGGCTGACAGGGGGCCAAGTTGCTGTAGTTAGCTATTTTTGCAGGAATTATTTGCCCACAAAGCCACTCGGCAGCTCTCACGAGGGCCCCGCCTGAGAGGGTCTCCAGGTCCCGCTGCTTTGGGGGTGCACACTGCTCACAAGGGTTGGCCGGGATGGATCTACTTTCTCCTCGACTTTTCTGCTTCTCCACTGACCAGCTCCTGGGAGGCCTGATTGACAGGGCAGTGGAGCAGGATGGAGGTGAGGCGAGGCTCAGGCTGGCTTCAGAACCTCCATTCTCCATCAGCACCCCACCCCAGCAGGGCAAGCTGACTGCAGGGCGAGCTCCCTGACTTCAAGAACGCGGCTTTCTTGGCAGAGACAGCTCCAAGATGAGTCCCCTAAACCCCAGACAGGTTGCTGCCCTAATCTCTTCCTGTAAAGAAGTTCTGCCACTCTCCATTCTCTCTTGGAGAGAGTCAACAGGTGGCATGAGTGAACCCTTAGTCAGAGATACCTGCCTCCTTTCCTGTGGCCACAAATGACATGAATGTCTCTCCCAGCGCTGGTGGCGAGGGAATCAAGGGGCTATCAAACCACGGTGGGTACCCACTAAACAACAGCTCCCCACTGCAGTCAGAGGCTCCTAGGAAAAGAAATGTTCCCCCTTGAAGTAGTGCTTGTTTAGCCACTGACAAGGAGCAGGCCAGAGGAGGGGGGAGAGGGTGCTTTAAAAGCCACTGTCCACCCTGAATCCTAGAGAGAGAGGCTTTTCCCCTTGAGGAGACGCAGCACTTAGGGAGAGAGGGCTGGGCCTCCTGATGCTCCAGCCCTGAGCTGTGACCTTGGGGCTGTGACTTAACCTTGGGAAGTGCAGCCACAGGACACTCTGCACTGGGCGATGGCTAATCCCACAGTGGAACAAGGAGCTGAGCTCAGAGAAGGCTGCAGATGCGTGACAGGGAGGCAGTGAGAAGAGATACCAGTTGACCCCGTACCGTGGGAAACGTGAGAGCCGGGTCCTGTGGGCCCCGACAGAGAGGGATCCCTCGTCAGGCTCTCCAGGGACAAGGGTTACCTACACAGAGCATCGCCCACAGGTCGCCATTAGTCATGCCCAATCCCAACTAGGGACCTCCCTGGCCCTCCATCACTGGGAACTGGCTCCAGGAAGGGAGCCGGGAGCATCTCCACAGGCTGGCGTTCAAGCCCAGTGGGGGTGGGGGCGGCCAGAGGCTCCAGCCATCTCCTGAGCTCCCGGTGCCAACAGAGACCACAGCAAACCTAGCCCTCTCGCAGTTTCTTGCTCGGATTATTATCTTTTCCCTGAAGCAAATCCTGGAGGCAGAGGCCTGGTGTTTTCAGTCATATATCAGAGCTCCTGACGGGCACTGCACCGTCCTAGGCACCAAGGACCCTGGGAGAAAGTAAGTGGAACGGCTCTGTCTTCAGGTTGCAAACAACTGAGGGGGTGGGGGCCTGGAGCTGAGCCGCTGGTGGGCGTGAAGGACCAGAGAGATGGACGCAGTGCTGCAGCTACCTACACCTCACCAGGCGATGCTTAGCCGTCTCCTAGACCCCAAGGGGGAGCCCTCGGTGAGCTGAGGGCCCTGGAGAAGGGCTCATGTCCACAGAATCTGGGCATGTGGGGAAGGCTGGGGAGGTGGGGGCTCAGAAGGTGGCAGGGAAATGTCACAGCTCCAGGGGCAAAAAGAAAACCGGGGTGCAGTTTCTTCTCCCCTACCCAGTATCTGCCAAATACATCTCCCTTTGCACACTTTAGGAAACAAAAGAAAACGCTCCCCTTTTGTCATACACCCTACTTACTATTCATGCTTTCCTTTTAAAACTGGGTGTTGGCTGGGCGGGGACTCCTCGCAGAACCTTCACTTAGTAGATTACGTTTGCTCCTGGACTTGGGGAACATTTAGGGATTTTTCCCCACTCTGGCATGAGGGACTCAGTGCATGGTGTGTGGAAGGCAGGGACTATCATCCTCTTAGCTCTAGTTTCAATCTGAAAAAAAGAGGATTTCAACTAGACAGGCTGGGCACCAAGAGCCAATGAATCCACTCATTCATCCTTCATCAATGCTTTCTGAGCGCCTACTGCATGCCAAGCCTTGGAGCTACAAGAATGAGCTAACCATGGTTCTTTTACATACTGTGGAAAATACAACCCATCAAAGACCCAGGGGCAACTGCTGAAAGGAAAGCTATTAGGAAATGTAAAGCAAAGGGGCTGTAGCCACAGTGTGTCCAGGGATCCGCAGCCGGGGGTCAGAGCACAGCCACAGAGTGACCAGCAAGTGCCGTGAGGGACTCTGTGGGCAGTCAGGTTCCACCAGGAGGATCTGCCTAAGGTAGCAGGCCCCAGCAGCGTTCAGCATCAAGGGTCCAAACCCCCGATGTAGGACAGTCCCTAAAACGGTTGTTATTGGACACACAGGAAATAACATGAGAATCCAGTTACCGTTTTGGGGTTATGACATGGGGGAGGGCAGGGTTCCAGGCAGTTGGCGGAGGTCTAGCCTCTGAAACTGAAGCCCAGAGAAGGGCAGCTCTGTGGGAAGGGAAAACGTGGTTCCACAGTCCTGAGTGTTGGGTGGGAATGGTTTTCAAACCCTCTTACTTCAGTTGAACCTGGTTTCAGAGCCCAGGAGCAGGATTCAGTTTGTACATGAAGGACAAACGCCTCCAGTTGGGATGGAGGAGAGCTGCAGAAACTGGGAGTCAGGTCGGGCCTAAGACGAGGGGTGGAGTCATAAGTATGATAATCATATGACAATAGTTACTGCTCAAACTGATAATTATTGAACACATTATGAACTGAGTATTCTAATGATTTCACATAAATTATCTCTTATAAATCTTAGAATTACTCCATAAGATGACATCATTATCCTCATTTTATAAATGAAGAAATTTATAAATGAAGAAACGTCTTCAAAAGATTGAGTAACTTGCCCCGACCAGTCAGCAAAATCTATGTTAGGCTGCAATAACAAAACTCCCTAAGTCTCAGTAGCTCGGCACAACAGAATATTTATTTCTCCTCACATTGAAAGCAGGCCAGCAGGGGTCTCTGCTTATCCTAGTTCCCAGGCTAGATCAAAATTGACCTGTGCTTCCTCAGTTGCTATAGAAGAGGGAAGGGAATGTGGTAAATTTTGCACTAGCTTTTAAAGTTCTCACCTCCATTTCTCTTCCCCTCCTGTTCCTTGGCCAAAGCAAGTCAGTTGGCCACACCAACTCCAAAGGGGCCAGAAAAGTGCAATTCTGCCATGTGGCATTTGGAGAGCTGAAGTATTTGTCAACAGCCCTTCTCTGTCCATACAGATTCAGGGAACTGGTAGGTGGGGAAGCCACACTTCAAACCCACATGGGGTGACTCCAGAGTCTGTGCTGGGTCCTCACTTTGTCCAGAAGAGAGGTCAGCCAGCAGACAGCACCTATTTCCTCCCTCCACACTCCTGAAGCCTCTTCCTTCCCCTTCTCAGGCTGTGGGTTAGGAGACAGGCACTGGGTGATTGATGGCTCCCAGCAATAGTTGGAGGGAGATTATCTACCAGCATGTGCTGAAAGCCGTGGCCGGGAGCCTGCTCATCACAGCAATTGAAGCACTGGTTTCTGCAGGGTTTGGAGCACCGGGGTCTCGAGGGTTTATTAATCCCACAGCAGTCCTGGGAGGGGTTCATTGCTGCTGTTATTTATACCTTTCTCTGAGCTCATCCAGCAAGGGAGTCTGCTGGGATTAGGTTCCAGGGACACAGAGCCCTGGCCGCCATCCAAGTGAGGGCTGCAAAGGACTCTTCCTTCTCAGCCGGCTCCCTGGCTGCATTCATCCAGAGGAGTGAATGGACCTGTTGAGTCCTGGGGATCAGGCAGAGAGGCACTCATCGGAGAAGAGGCAGCCGGGAGGGTTCACAGGCTGGGGACTCTGCCGTCTTCCTCAGAGCAGCCTTACAGGCTACCTTCTCTGTGATCTCCCCTCCCCACTCCAGTGTGACTCACCGACCTCCGTCAGAACTGCTGTCCTCCTGCAGTCTGTCCCTGCACCTCTTGTTATTTACTGGGTGTTACAGTCTCTATTTCTTTGACATGACTGTGTCCTGCAACCAACATGAATTTCTGGAGTGCAGATTATGACCAATGTTCTGTGGGGACACTCAGAGCCCAGCACACATTTTGTATAGCTCCTGCAGTGACCCCACACTCCAGCCTGCTGGGACGATGGCTCATCTGCGTGGCCCTCCTCCTTGACTTAGCCCACACTTTCCTTTGGCCTTGAGTGCCCTCCCCCTCCTCCTTGCCAGTCCTAAGTCTCAGCTGAGCAGACCCCTCCCTCCTGTGCCAACACTGTCCCTTGCAGAGTTCTGTCATAGAAACAATTACATTTCAGTGAGTTGTTTACCCATCTGTCTTTCCCACTACAAGTGGCTCCTTGAGAACAGGGACATGTCTGTTTTATTCTGTGTGCCTCTACCTTTCCCAATGCCTGCACAGCCCCAGGACTGGGGTTAGGGGAGCCAGACATTTGTTGACAGCACAAAACATAAGAGGGCACCAAAAAGACAGCAGTCAAAGCAAATCGTATTAAATGCAACGTTTTTAAAAGTCAAAATTAAGGCAAAATCTATTTTGGACAAAATTTTGTTTTATTATTTTTATAAATTTAGTATGAAAAATACGATGCCATGATGCACGTATGTACATTTGTCTATATACGTACATATTAAAATGAGTACTACAGATAGGTTAAAGAACACACCCGTCCCCTCCCAGTTACCTCTTGGACCTGTGTATCGTAATAGCATCTAAAATCCACTCGGAGAGGTACAATATTATTAACTATAGTCCTCAAAATTTTAAATAAAGATGAAACCAGGAACAGTGCCATGCTGAGTCACCCTGGAGCCTGAGGCAAAAGGGGAAATCTGAAATACTGATTCTGTCTTTATATCAAATTTTGAAATTTTGTTCATTTGGGATTTTTTTTTTTTGCAATAATTTTATGCATCAAGTTTTGCAACAATTTTTTTGTTTGTTTTTAAGAATGTCACCTAGATTGTTGTGGGTGCCGCATAAACATCACTGAGTGGGTGAGTCAGGGAGAGAGGGAGGCCTGAGAGGGCACGGGGTGAACGGGTGGAAACGTTTTCCACATCCAGTCTCCGCTGATTCATCTGTGACCCAAAATTTCCATGTTCACTTTTGGAATTTCCCGCGTGTCCTTACCAGCTCCTTTTCCGTTCTATTATCTGCCTTTTGGTGAAAGTTACTTAAATTCCTTTCCAAGTTTAGAGAAAAAGAAGAAAGGTGGAACAGGGCCCCCGGACCAGGCCTGTTAAGTGTGCTCTGCTCTCGTATGTGAGCTGCAAGTCAGGGCACCAGGACTTGAGCTGTCACCTGCTTGAGTTTGGGTTTTGTTGGATCCAAAGAGAGAGTGCTACCCATCCCTGCCCTGCCCTGACCCTCGCTGGTCACTGTGTAAATAGAAAGCCTTGGTCACGGGGGACACTGAATGAGAAACGAGCTACTAGAGTCCACCCTCCTCACCAGCAGAAGTGCAGCAAGGCACCCCCAGGCACAGGTTGTCCTTCTGGATTGAAGAGTCCTGATGCCTTTATACCTCACTGTTGCCCAAGAGCTGGCCAGGAAGCTGCATCGGAGCTCCTCTGTCCCAGGGAAGACACTGATGTGGGCTTTTGTGGGCCCAGAAAACAGAAGCTTGGGTTTGGGCCCAACTTTATTCTCTCACGAGCTGTGATTCTGACCAAGCTACTGAGCCGTTCTGAGCTCCCGTTGGTTTGTGTGTGAAAAGAAACTTATCTACAAAATTGTGGTTTTCAGCTACTTGTGTGAAAACTGTGGTGTTGTGAGCAGGTCTCTCAGGGGTTTCTGCAGGACTCGCGAGGGAGATGCGTGTTCCTCCAACGGAGCTCCACTTTGGTCCCTTGATAGATTCCCAAAAACATTTCCATTGCTTAAAAAGGGAAAGAAGCCATTTGACTTGAACCCCTGACTCAGAGAGCTAGCCCTCCTCAGACAGGCAGGACAAGCCAAATCCCTCTCCACATGATTCCCTCCAGATAACTGGAAAGTGGCCATCCACTGCTGGCCCCCTCCAATCGGTCAAGCTCATCACCCTCATTCCTGAGCTTTGTGACATAGACGTGATACCCCGACCATGGACGCGGCTGCCGTGTTCGCCTTTCATCTCTCTCTGATCACTCCAGAATACCATGCAACGTCCGATGTAGGTTGGTCAGACCAGAGAGGTGGCAGAAGAGCTTTCTTTTCCTGGTCTAGTGATTTTTAACCCTCTGTACATTAAAACCACCTGGGCATTAAAACCTTTTTGGGGGAAAAATCTTTTCCCAGCTTTATCAGTGAACCGTTTAATTAGCAATTCTGAGACTCTGGTTTTTTTAAAATGTTCAAATAATCCTTCAGTGTGGCCTGAATTAAGAGGCACTGCTTTTGACACTAGATCCTCAATTCTTGTTTCAATTGGCCATTGAGTTATTGGACGTAATTCACAGCTTGGTTGTTGGGCCAATATGAAGACAGAAGGAAGCACCATACCCAAGTACCGAGCTGTCCTCTAAGGACACAATTCCATTTAATCCTCATCTGCAAGGTAGGTGCTTTTGCCTGTTTTATAAAGAAGAAGAATGAGGCTCAAAAAGATCAAGCAGAACATTCCAGGTCATTCAGCTTCCCAAGTGACCAGATTCCCATTCAAACCCAGATGGGATTCCAAAGCCCATCTTCCTTTCATGCCACTCTGCATTCCTGAATTCAATTAATCTAACACTAATTTATTAAGAATCAGGACCTACCATATGTTAGACGTTCGAGGCCAATAACTGTTGTGAGCCGAAGTCTTTGTGGTAATCTACCAAGCTGTGCTAGGACACGGAACATTTTCTGTTTTCATTCAATGATTTGTTTATGGGTACATTTTCTTGAAGGAAAAATCATGTCAATGTAATGCAGGCTTTGTAGAGAAATAAGTCTTTGGTATTTGGTTGTAAAATAAATGTCAGAATAAAATGTTAGAGAAAATAAAGAGCTGTGTATGAAATCACTTCCCACAGAGCCATAGAATACTGAAGGACTATTGTTGCTGGTGTTTCATTATTTAAAGCAAATTTGGTATGCAAGGAGAGAGCTGCTGCACCTTGGCCGTGATCGATCCCTAGAACTATGGTCTCTTTGGCAGGAGTGACTGTGGAGTGGCTTTCACATTATTTCAGCCACTAGAGTTATCTCCTCCTGTAAAGATCATCCCAAGCAGGCGACTCCCAGCACCTGAGTGACACAACAGCATCCAGTGTCTCTGGCTCCTTCAGAAGAGCTTAGAGCCTACTCTAATGAAGATGGCCAGCTTTTTTGGCCTCAGATTAACTAGGCAGGGCTATTTAGTGGTCCAGAGAAGGGAAGGAAAGAGAAAGAACAAAAATGAAACAAGGAAAGAGGAGTAAAAACATTCTTAAGGGTATGCATGGAATAGCCACCATTTCTAGGTGACATTCCCCTGGCCACCAATACCCTGCTACCCACCTCCCATCTCCCTCCCAGGAGACCTTGACCTGTCCTAGACAGCTCCTCGTCCTCGAGACTTCCCTGATCACCTAAGATTGGGTCAAAGTCCTTCCCATATTCTCCTTCGCCACAGCACACACGATGCCTCATTTCTCATCTATCACTTCTTTTAGACCAAAGCCTAAGTGTGTCCCTAGGTGTGTCACAGTGAGCCCACTCTGTTGTACTTAGGGCATCCAGCTCCTGAGTCCTGAGCAGGCTCAGCCTGTTCCTCCAACTATGAGGTGAAACTACTCTTTATGCAAACCTAGGAAAGGTGAGGGAAGTTTCTAGACTCTTCCTTAATTAGCGATGGGAAGGAAGGAAGAGAGAGGCAGAGGGGGAGAAAGAGTAGGGAAGAGGAAAGGAGGAAAGGAAGAGAAGCAGGCTGCCCAGGAGGGACAGGTTTTCAGCAGATAGAGTTACCATTGCCAAGTTGGCCCACAAGCAGTTCAAGCCTGGATGGGGTGACATCCTGCATGACATCTAGGGAACCCCAACCTTTAGGCCAGAAAGACCCAGTGGAAAGAGCATGGGCTGTGGAGTCAGCTCTGAGGATCTTGAGACTTTGTTCAAGGTGCTTAACTTGGTTGTCCTTCAACTTTCTGGTCCATTAAATGGGTACAATAATAGTTTTGTTTTTAGGCTGTTGTACAGTCAATGGCATGTTGTTTTCACAACACTCGTGACCCATGACAACACAACATTTTCCCTAAACCTTTGTGCTTTTCTTTCAGAACCACTTCGGGAACCACTCTTAGAGCACTTGCTCAGTGCTAAGTTTGAGTCGTTGAGCTCCAATCCTGGTTCTATGTTTATTGTTTATATAACCCTAGACAAATTACTTAACCCTTGGTGCCTCTGCTTCTTGTTTTGATTTATTTTTTAATGTAAAATGTGAATATTTGTGCTTATTATATCAGGCTTTGTTAAGAGGGTTAAGAGAGAGGAGATGGGTTGTCCTCAGAACACATCTGCACATCCTAAACCCTTGTGTTCCTGCTTGCCATTTATTATACATATCACCCAGTAGGAGCTGGCTAAAGTGGATTGTAAGCCCGCGCCATGTGCAGATGCCCCCTGCCCAGGCTGCTGTGCGCGGGTAGAGGAGACACCCCCCACCAGCCCCATCATGGAGCTGTGCACCCACAGGGGTTGGGGGATGCAGAGAAGTTCATTTGCAGTTAATATATATTCAGCTGTACTAATTAGTACAAGCCCTAAAGCCCCAAAATAAATTAATCTGGTCTTTTTGAAAAATGAGCCTGTAGGCTAGTAAGAATGTTGACAACTTCTTTTTATTATTATTGTTCTAATTATTAAAAGAATGAAAGTGTTGATATGAATCAAGGTTATCTGCAAAACAGAAAACTGCAGTCCCCCTGTCCTGAGTCATAAAGGGGTTTGGGTGCAGAACAGCAGGCATTTCTTATGGTTTGTGGCCTTTAGAGTCTTCTGTTATTGACTTTCATACACCTCCACTCAGATGTCGCCAGTTGCCTGTATCAGTTTTCTGAGGACAAATGATTTAAAAAACAGGAGCTTACTGTCTCCCAGTTCTGGAGGCCACAAGTCCCGAATCAGGACGTCAGCCGCCCACGCCATCCTGACGTCTCTAAGGGAGAGTCCTGCGTGGCTCTGGCCGCTCCTACTCGGGTTGCTGTGATTCCTGGCGTCCTGCAGCTTGTGAATATCCCCGGTCCCGTGGCTGCTTCCTCTCCGTCTTCACGTCATCTGCCCTCTCCGTGTGCATCTGTCTCTGGGTCCAAATTTCCCCTCCTCACAGGGACACCAGTCACGCTGGCTTAGGGCCCACCCGAAGGACCTCGTTTTAATTTGATTACCTCTGTCAAGACCCTGTGTCCAAACAAGGTCACATTCTGAGGTACAGGGGACTAGGACTTCAACACAAGTTTGTTTGAGGGACACAATTTAATCAATAATAGTCACACCACCTGTCAATGTTTGTGTCCTGTTTCATACATGATTACAGCTTCAGGGGGTCAAGAAAGGTGTCCAGTCTTCGATGGTTTACATGAATTTGATTAACCGGTTCTCTGATCTTTGTGCCAATGCTCTCAGCTAGAGACTCCCTTTGCTTATCCTCATCAGCATTCTCGGTTTCTCCTGGTCATGGCATTTGCCTTCCCCTCTGCTGTGCCTTCCTAGTTAGCCATTGTCCACTCTGGCCTCTGACAACCCTGTACCCTCCCCGGCTGTCCCAAGGAACCGCTGTGGCCCATCTGTCACTCTGCAGCCCTCCCTGGGGTGCTCCAGATGGGGCAGGAGTGGGAGTTCTTATGGTCTTGGCATCGAGGGAGAAACTTCTGACCCAGGGGGTCTCCTCTGCTGGCCCCCAATGCTGGTGTCACCAGAGTCTGGATTGCTTGTCACTGTGCCGGGTCAACTCCCAGCTCCCGACTCTCCCAGCCCTGCCCTCTGTTTGGCAGGCCCTGGCTTTCCCAGGCTCCAGCCTCCGCCAGCCCCCCGCCTGGCTCTTCTGCCCACGCTGCTCCTGCAGCCTCTTGGCTCTCACATCCTGGCCACCTTCTGGTGCTAGTCAGGCAGATGGGGTCTCCCTGACCTTCAGGAGTGGCCCAGCCTGGTGAGGCAGTGGTGGAGGAGGGATCCCCTCAGCTCCTCTTTCTGTCCACACCCATCCTGCTGTCCTCCATGATGTTGAAACAGAACATCTGAGATTAGATAATTCACAGTGGGCAGAAATTTATTTCTCACAGTTCTGGAGGCCGGGAAGTCCAAGGTCAACACACTGGCACCTGGCGAGGCCCTTTGCTGCATCATAACATGGCAGAAAGCAGCCCAGGGCTAAAAGGCAGAGACGGGGGAGAGAGTGTGGGGGAAGGGCCAGGCTTTCCCTTCTATAGCAAACCCACTCCTGCTATCATGGACTCACTCCCACCAGGACAGCATCTTCCCATCCCTTGTGGCCTAATCACTTCTTGACTTTCCCACTGCTCAGCTCTGTTGCAATCAGATTTCAACATGAATTTTGGAGGGAAAAACTTTCACACTATAAAACCTGCCTTCCATGCTATCTGCACGACACGCAGCTCTCTGGTGTCACACAGGGATCAGGTGAAGGCCCCTTTGACCATCAGGTGGGATTCTCTGTCATCCCTTCCCCCAGAGATTCAGCTTCAAGGTAGCCCATGGAGCATGTCCACTGGCACACCAAGACACTCTGCGCTCCTCTCCCGTCTTCCGCAGCCTCCTCCAAGCTGACCAGAGGTTCTTCCCCCCTCCACGTGATGGGGAAGCTGAGTTTTACAGCCCTTTGTAGTCCCTTCTTCTGGGACTTGGGTAAAAAGTCCATGTTGAATCCTCCCGTCTTTCCTCTTGCCAATCACAACTGCCTTTTGACACTACAGCGGCAGCAAAGCCACAGGACCTGCCGTGAGTCCTGGATCTTGCGGTAGCCAAGACTTGGCTTAAAGAGCTCAAAGTCTAGAAGCTGAGCCTGGGGTGGGTCCTGGGTAATTAGCCTCAGCCTGGTGGTCCTGTTTCAAAGGTGAAAGAGTTGTAAGGTAAAAAGGAGTTGCCTATAAAGGAAGTCCTTGAGGGAATGTTCTAGAATCGTGCTCTATTTTTGTTTTGTCGTTAAAACTTTGCAGCCAAGAAGAGGATCCTTTCCTGGTGCCTCCCAGAATCTGTGAGTTTAGTTGGTTGATGCAAACTTTTAACAAGTCCTAGGTTCTGGCCTGTAGGAATTGAAGGGTTTTGCTGGAGTCGAGGACCTGGGACCATACCTCTAATTCTGGTCCCCACATCCAAACCTGTGCTGTTGGAGACTGTGTGTAGGTAGGGTGGGTTAGCATGACTTGCCCTGACTGGAACATGGTGGGGAACAGTGACCTTTTCCTTTATGAGTAAGAGCCACCAACACCATAAACCTGATCATCTGTTCAGTCTTCGTCATTTTTAAAATGTAGAAACACAACCCAAGAAAAGTGAGAAAAACTGCCTCAAAGATCCCAAAGCTTCATTGTAGGGAAGCCAAGGCAGGGAGCCTTGGGCACAGACAAGCTCTGCCGGAATCCAATCCCCCACCACGGTTCTCTCCCCCTGGACCCTGCTGCCAGGAGGATTCCTTACACTTCCCAACCGACAGATTGTTTTCCAACTATAAATATCCAGTGGAGGAGGAGCTGGACAAGTGCAAATGCTTGACCCCAAGAAACCCCAATCCATCTGCTCACGGCTGCCCAAGATAGAATTTCTGACGAACTGGGACCTGTTTCTTTGCCAAGAGACTTTAGCCGCATGCCAAGGAAGGATCAGTTCTCGGCTCCGATGAGCCCCCTTCTGAGGGCGGGGATTACGTGCGGGCTGCGCTCGGTGCATCAGCTGCACACCATCCGAAGGCCCCTGCTCTGGAGGAAGAGCAGACCCGGGCAGGTGGTGAGGATGCAGAGTTCCGTCCTTGGATGGGGCCAAGCCTCTCCTGCAGCAGTGGTCTGGCGGTGCCTAGGTGAACCCCCACACCGTGCAGGAATTTCTGTGGACTTTTAAAAGGCAGCTGTCAGCTCAAGCCTGCTCCCCTGAGCTTTGTCCTGATGGCTGGGCTGGCAGGGTTCCCGTTTGGAAACCTGGAAGGACTTAACATCAATCATAACCGTGCACCTTCTCCCTCCGTTTTTGTTTCCAAAGCGGAGACTTCCTGAGGATTTGAAACCCTCTGTTCTTCCTTTAAGAATGTACGGGACCTCCCACCCTCACAGTGGAGAGGCAGCAGTGAGAATTTAAATAGGCCCACATGCCACCCAGTGGTGGGGGGCTGGGGGATGCAGGCTCTCCTTTTTTTAGACTCAGACACCATTCTCCCCTTCTGCAGATGAGATTTGGTAAAAATATGATGGATAATTTTGAAGGTAAAAAAAAGTTATAAAAGGGCTTCTTTGGGAGTGGGTAAAGGGAGTCCCACAAGCTCCCCCAGGTTGGAAGCTACAGAAGGAAGGGCTGATTCCTTGTGTGCGAGTGATTATAATATAGTGAGACTGCTATTCTTGTGTGGCTCATTAACTAGCCTTAAAGATAATTCCAAGAGAAGTTCAAAGGATATTTCAAGCAGAGGGAGAAGCAGCAAAGGCATTACTTTGAATGACAGCCTTCCCTTGGATCTCAGTAAAAAGTTAATCACATTTCATATGCAAAGAGACACCCCCCAGGTATAGTGTCTGGCTTCATTCATTTATTCAAATGGTATTTCTGAGCTCTTACCAGGTTGCCAGACTGTGCCAGGTGTCGTGGGGCACACGGGAAAGGTGGGTCTCCTTCTCCAGCCCCTGCTGTCTTTGGGGAGAAGTTAGGTTGGTACAGCACAAAACATTTAACTGACATGGCAAGACAGAATTGTCAAAATAATTGGCCACACCTCAAATAAGAGCGTCAAGCTGTCTTGCATGAGCTGCCAGAGCCACTTCCCCACTCTCTCTCGCCTAGCAGCTGCCTGCCTGAATCAATGTCTAGATGTCAGGCGGAAGAGTTCTTGGGGTCCACTCTGCAGGTGAACGCCTTGATGGTAGAGTCTTCCTCTGAGTCCTTGCTCTGCTCTCCTCTCCTTATGCTGTTTGGACCCTAGTATCTTTTAAGGGATCTCTGATGTGTCTGGGTTGCCATGGGGACCAATGGCCTGAAGGGGAAGGGGAAGGAGAAAGGGGAGTGGGAGGGAGAGGAATGGAAGGATAAAGGGCAAAACCTGCCCCAGTAAGAATCTAAGTTGGGCTTCCCAAGGAGGAAGGACTGTAGCCAAGGAGGGGCCAGAGGGTGCCCTCTCCTCTCTAGTTCCTAGGACCTGGATCTATGCCCTGGCCTGTCTCCTGTCCCATGTCCTGCTTGTCATTTACGCATCGCTACCCCAAATTGACTTTGTCTCCATGTTCTTAAGACCCTCAGTGGGTTATCCTTGATGCTGGCGAAAGCTCAAATTTCTGACCTCTGCTCTTTGTGAGGGGTCCTCTCCTGGACCCTCTGCTTCCACCATGGGGTCTGCTTGTGGCCACCTGGTGCACCCAGCCTGCTCTGGTTCAGTCCTTCACCTCCACCCTGACAGCCTTCCTCACTCTCTTCCCTACTGACCTGCCCCACTGGCCAAGCTCCCCTCCAAGTCCCCCAGCCCACTGCAAACTTCTTGTCCAGCCTTTGAATCCCCATCACCCTGCAGCCTGCAGCACTCCCAAAGCCTGGTAGTATGTAATGGTGGCTACACACTTAATAAATCTTAAATGCAGGAAGAAAGAGGGAATGAGGGAAGCCAGAGAAGGAGGGAGGGAAGCAGGCAGGGAGAGAAGACCCTCTCATCCTCTAGCACTGCATAAAGGGGCCTCAGGTAGTAGCCCATGAAGGACCCTCAGACAGTTTCTTTCACTCAGTTGAATTATCTGGCTAAAACTGAGTGATGGTGGGCATGCTTCCCGGCAGTTGCTGATGCCCCATGGTCAAGGTGAAGAGCGCCAGCCTTGGCAGGCTGAGGCAGGGCCTCTCATGATAGCAGGGGTTCATGACAGGAGAGGAGGGGCCTCTTGCCCAGATAGACCCTAGCTCCCCTGGGTCCCCACCACCCTGCCACATGGCTCCAGCCCCGGGGTCTGCAGAAGTCCCATCTCTCAGCTGTGGGGTGATGCTCTGGTTGCCAGGCTGCCTCTCATTTAAATTCCTCTCAATGGAAAGTGCAGAAAAGGTGAGGAAATCCCGGCAGGATTTCCGTTTGTTTAATTCTAGTTCAGCTCCAGGCATCTCCTCATTAAAGCCACACTGGGGCAGAGCCAGAGGCAGCAAACCCGAGGTGGCTGCTGCCCGTCCTGCTCCTCACACCCTCCCACTGCCCAGGTCCCGCAGCCAGGTGCGCCCTCCTTCCCGCTCCACCCAGGCAGTGCCCGCGGCTCTCCGCCGATGGTTCTCGTAGTTTATCCACTGGGCTACTCACACTGTTTCCATTTCCTGTCTGCTCTGTTTTATGGCCCTTTCCATCCAAAGCATCTATCCTGTTGATATTAGGGGCCATTTATATTCCCGGCAGCGCCGAGCCTTCCTGTCCTTTTTAATCTCCTTTATCAATCTTGCTTACCTTCTCTATCTGCCCTTCATCTTGCCATCATCTAGTTATCCATGGAGTTAAGTTGCCCCCACTCTCTCTCTCTGGGCCTCCAGCTTCCCCTGGCTGCCTACTCCACCCTCACCCCACTTCCTGCGTTTGACAAGTGACCCCCATTAGACTTGCTTAGGGGGCAAGACGTGCTCTACCAGACACCCTTGCCCCCCCAGATGGGAAGCTGAGGTTTGTCCTGGACCAAGAGCAGGAGCTGAGGCCTGACCAGCACCCGGCAGTGGTCAGGCCCTCCACGCGTCCTTTTCCTGCTGGCCACAACTCTCCCGGGCAGTTTCCCTTTATATTACAGAGGAGGAAGCTGGGGCTCAGGGAGATGGAGTAACTGCTCAAGGTCACTCAGTTGGCATGTGGAATATTGACAGCCCACTCTTTGTTATCTGCATGAGCAATGGCATGGATAATCTTCCCCTCCAGGAAAATGTAAAACTCATTTCTAATGGGCTCTGGGATACAGCACTGGGGACAGTGGAGTCCCCTGGTGCTGCTCTGCTGAGACTGATAGTCTAATCAGGGCAGGAAAAGCCAATGTGTGGGACAGCATTGTGTCATCGATTCTGAAAACGCTGAGTCTGAAGGTGGCCCTGAACTCAAGTGCTCATGTGCCTGGAAAGGGCAGAGCTGGCATGATGGCTGCTGGCCTCCTCCCCAGCCCCTGGGTCTCCAGCCCTCCAAACTGTCTCTACTGCCCCAGTACCTGTGTTGACCAAGGCCATGTGGGGTGGAGGCAGAGGCCCAGTGAGGATCAAAGAAAGGCACCCCAGGATCCCAGCATGGTCTAGTGTAAATCATAGGGAGAGTAGTTGAGTGTCCCCTGTGTGTTGGAAAACAGAGGGGTCCCAATGGGAACCTTCATGGGGTCAGGTGGAGACAAGAAAATCTTCAGACTAGTTGATCAAGCCAAAAAAAGACCTCTCCCCCAGACCTCATAAACCCCTAGAACAAGAATCCCAAGACAGAAAAGCAGCCGTAAAACAGGACTTGGCGCACTGCAGAGGGCATTGTTGGATTCTTTATCTCCAATTCCTCCCTGGGGGCTTCTTGCCACTAGAATTGGATGGGACCCCTCACTCGTAGGCGAGGCCCATGCACCCTCCTGGACTTCACCCTCTGTGGGAACTCCCTCTCCTTGCCAGATTAGAAGTCCATGGGGTCCCTACCTGTACCCCACGTGGTGTGGGGGATAAGTTGAGAACCCCCAGGCATGCTTGAGAAAGAATGAAGGGCTGTTCTTTCCTAGTTACAGGGGTTTACCCGGAGCCTTTAGTATAGAGCACCAAGTTACTCTCCATAAAGGGAGGCCATGAGCACCGAGGGAACCCTGCAGAGCGTGGGAAATGGGGGCACCGGGGATGGGAGCCTTGCACCAGTATAGGGTTGAAGAGGCTCCTTGCTAGGTCTTGGAAAATAGGTAGGATTTAGGCAGACTTTCTAAGTGAAAGAGAGATCATCGCAAAGGACAGGACTTTTCATGAAGTGCTCACAGCGTGGCTGACGAGCTGGGGATGGCCATGGGGGTGGAGGAAACCATCTTTCATGGGAGAATGTGACTTCATGGCTGCACATTCTGTAGGGGCAGTGGCCATGTCTTAGTAGCTGCTGGCCCTGCCCATTTATGGGTGGTCCTCAGTTTCTGATTGTGAGTGGCACGGTGACACTGGCCACAGCATGTGTGTGAAGTGGTGCAGATGCCGCTTTCTAACACCCAGCCACCAGAACCATGAGGCTGAAGGTGGGGACCAGAGCCCAGGACACCTGTGTGAATTTCTCAGACCATTTTCTCCTCTGCTCCCATCATCTCCAACCCTCTCTGACTTTGCATCACTTCCAGAAAAAACAGGGGGGGGTGGTATTGCCAAGTCAGCCTAGACCCCCCCGCCCCGAGCAATAGGCCCCGTCACAGAAAAGTAATTTCTCTTCAAACTTCTATCCCGTGTCATCCTGCCACTGCACACAGTGGCCCAGCTGTGCCAGCACTGCCACCCGGCCTCTGCAGGGCCGGGAATAAAGGAAAATGCTTAGCATTAAATTTCATGTAAATCAGACTTTATTTGCTCTGGTGACAGGTTATTACCTTCTGCAGGGATTGAGGGGGAAATGGCTGCTGGCTGGAGACGCAACTCCCCCAGTGAGCACTCTCCAGAAGCAGGCAGTGCGGGGCCAGTCGGGTACTTGCTCTGCTCCACCCCTTCCTTTCTCTTTCCTGAGGAGACTTTCCCTCCAGCATCTTCAGGTTCCAAATGGGCTCAAATCATGCCCCAGTTGTCCTGGGAGTGGGCAGCTGTTTCTACTGACTGCCCCAAGCACGTCCTCCCCAGCCCTCTGCCCTGAGGCTCAGGCTCCCTCCCACCTAGAATATGCCATGCACTTCTGTTCGCCTCCTTAAACTTAATTTGACCTTCAAGGCCCAACTCCAGTCTAGACTTTCCATGAGGTCGTCCCTCGCCAGCCAGCCTGTGCTGCTCTCTTCCTCCTTTGAGCTGAGGCCATCTTTAACCTCTCTTCCACACCCTAACCTATTCTACCCATACTCTCCTAACAGCAGTCAATGCATTTATTGAGAGTCTATGTGCTTAAAATGATGGTTGGCTTCTTCCCAAAGTGCATAAATTAGCTCCTCCTCCAGAATGTGACAGACAGAGGGTGGAGATGGTACTCATGCAGGCTTGTGTCCATCCACCATGGCTGGCATGGGGCCTTGCACAAAGTAGACTCTCAGTAAATGTCTCGGCTCCTCATAGGAGTGTATCAGTCAGGTCATGCTCGTTTATGTTCTGGTAACAAATACCCCAACTCACATGCTCACATGGCTTTTCTTGTTTATGCCACAGGTCCATTCAAGTCAGTTGGAAGACTGCTGATTTTAGTCACCCATAGATCCAGGCTAAAAGAAAAGCCACTTGAATTGCTTGGGAAGCTCTCACATTAGCAATGGAATGAGCTTTGACCTGGAAGTGACAAATCACCTCTATCACAAGCCACATGACCCCAACAAACATAAGGGGGCCAGAAAGTGCAATCTTACTATGTTGTCAGCTTTTTATCGCTGTGACCAAAATAGCTGACCTGAACACCTTAGAGGAGGAAGTTTATTTGGGTTCACAGTTTCAGAGGTCTCAGTGCATGGTCAGCCTACTCCATTGCACTGGGCCTGAGGTGACGAGGGAACATCATGGTGAAAGTATGTGGTGGAGGAAAGTTCATGGCAGCCAGGAAGCAGAGAGAGAGAGGGAGAGAAAGAGAGAGAGAGCGAGAGGAGCCAGAGGCAAAAAAAAAAAAAACAACAACTCTAATCACCAAAAGCATGTCCCCAGTGACCTACTTCCTCCACACCCCAACAGCCTGCAGTAACACCCAGTTAGCCACTCACATCATTAACCCATCAAGTGGATTAATCTACTGGTCAGGTTGTATCTCATAATCTAATTATTTCTCCTCTGAACACTTCTGCATTAACACAGGGGCTCTAGGGGGACACCTCACATCCAAACCATAAAAACTGCCACTTCTCCAGAAGTCAGAAAGCAAGAAACACTTGGTTAGAAACATTAGTCAAAAACAAAAAGAAAAGAAATATCTTTTCTCCAACGTGCTTAGTTACTAAATTCCACGTGGAATGTACGACATCTCTCTTGTCCAGTACCGATCCCCGATGGCCCGCATGGTGCTTGACACACAATACATACTCAATAATACTGAGGCTGCAGCCAACCTCGGATGAGCCTTTGTTGGGGTGCAGAGCTGTGTCTGTTGGCCTTTTCCCTGCCTTCCGTGCCTCTGGGGACCATGGGCCCTGCAGGACGCAGCTTGCCTTCACAAGGGTGGTGTCACTCAGGCACCTAAGCTTCTGCACATAGGAGAGCAGGACAAGGGGCCACCATCTCTGTTGAGATGGTGTTTATCATTCAGTAAGCAGGCTCTTCTTGAAAAGTGTATGTATAAAACACTAACATGCGTGTGCATGTGATCACATGCACTTGTGCACACAGGTAGCCGCGGGAGGGGGAAGGCAGAGGCAGTTCCATGTGTCCCCAACTCCCATCTCCCACTGGTGGTTAATCTGGTCATCCTTGCTGTGATGCTGGTGGTAGGAGTTGGGAGAAAGACCCCGGGGGGTGGAGTGCAGTCCCCCTCCCGGCATCCTACCTTCTTCCCCGTGGGAGCCGCTCCTGCCTTCACAATCTCCATTTGACCCTCCTTCTCTTCTCCTTCTTTCTTTCGACTTTGATTGCTTTATTCCTTTTTCCAAAATCACAGCAGCACATAGGAAGTGAGGAAGGGAAAGGGTGTGGCCCTGGCTGGGGAGCGAGGGGACGGTTTGGGGATGTGAGAACAGGGCCAGGGTCTGGCTGGAGATGGGCCAGCATTTAGTGTCATGATCAAGGCTCGAGGGTCTTTGTCATGGTCACATGTGGATAGACCTGACCAGGTTGGGATCCCTGGTTGAGCAAGTCAGGAGCAGAGATCATGCCGGGCACCCTCTCCACCCCTCCTTTTCAAGACTTGAGGGGAAAAGCAACTGGAATCTGATCTCATGGTTCATATTCAAGGAAAGTCCCCTTGGTCATGCATCCCACAGCCAGGGAAGGGACAGGAGGCTGAGGCCTTCTGTGGATTATATCCAAGGATTAGTTTGGGATTTTCGAGCATCTCTGATCAAGGACTGCCGTTCATAAAGGCCAGGCTGGTCCAGCAGCGCGTCTGCTCCCAGAGCCTCCAGTGCTGGGTGTCTGCCAAGCTCACCATCTGTACCCCGCGGCCTGCGGTGTGCACTGCCAGCTCCTGCATCAACTCCCGCCCTCGCCCCTCCGCCCCCAGCCTGGGCTGGGAACCTGGCAGCGCCCCAGACTGCATCATACAATCAGATAAGCTTTGCCAGGTTTATGGCTGGTAATTTATGGCTTTCTTTAGCAACATCTATCACGCTGTACAGCCGTTAATCCCAGAGTCTTTGCCCACTTTGCAGAAAATAGCTTGCAATTCCTTACAATGTAGCATTTGCTAACTCACCTGTCGGGCTGTCAGGCTGGGTGGGTGTGACAAGCCACTCTCCAGTTACTTCTTTCCATCTTACTTTGCTTAGGTGAGCCAGGCCTTCTCCAGAAAATAGCAGCAAGGATCTTTATTATCCACCTACCATCCTGCTCTCCCACATTCCTTCTCAGCAGCCACCCACACCCAACCACCAAGCTACCAGAAAGGGAGTAGGGCCACTGAGGGAGGGGGGGTTGGTGGGCTCCCAATCCAAGCAAGAGCAAAACCTTCTTGTACAAAAGAGAGGGCAGATCCCAGGGCACATGAACTTCTCCCCTGCCACACACTTTAAGAGACAGAGGAGGGGCTGGAGTGTGGCCCGGTGAACAGACACACTTGTCCGACATTACAGGGCATATGAAGTTCCTCTGTGGTCAGCCCCTGCTTAGGCATACTGGCCAAATGATCAATCTGGACCACTGAAAATTGCCAACAAGCACATCCAAAATGATATATAAATGCATTTGGCTCCAGAATGGATCACAAGGTATTTTACAGTCAACCTCTTAACTTAAGCTATCAAAATTAAGCTTCCTTATCTTAAGGCATGCCTTCCTGGGCAAAAGAGAAAGTCGCTTGGGAAATTCTAAATCATGGTGAGGGAGGTCAAGGAAGGTGAAGAGCTTTGGACTGCAATCATATAGAACCCAGAGTGTATATGGATAGTTTTTTAAGTTCTAGAGAAAGACAAGTGATACAGACATACTGGAAGGGAACATACCAAAATGGTAAAATGGTCAAATTCAAAGGTTGGGAGATATAAAGATATCCATTTAGATAGAGACCTGCATCTTGTATGAATTGTATATGATACATATGAGTACCTATTATATATTGCATATGTAACTTCCAGTGTGTTGTTTTTCTAAAGTTTCTCAGTTTTCTATAAATAGCATGCATTTTGGCACCAAAAATCTATGGCCCAGGTGACTGGTGATGCCCATTATGACAACTGAAGTGACTCACATCACTGGTCCTCCCTCTCCTGGCACCTTATCAGAATGCTTTTCTTTGGCCCATTCTCTACTAATGTAGCTGAACTTCTTCTGTGTTCACATGCATTTTTTTGACAGCAAATTTGGAAACGAGCCTCTCTATGAGCAGCTGACATGTTGCCCGCTGCAGAACCCTGTTCTCTGCAGAATCCCCACTGCCCAGCTCCAGGTGCACAAGGCATATTTGCATGAAAGAATGAAGTGAATTGTATACTCCTCAAGTATACTCCTCAAGTCAACGGAGGCAGTTGGGTCAGGCCCATGTCACTTTGCTGACCCTGGAGTGGGCTCATCTGTCTCAGTGCCATGGATAGCACCCGCCCATGGTCCTGGTCCTCGTCCAGTCAAGGTGTGGAAGGTACAGACACAGAGCAGACTGCTGGAAGTGGGGGCCCTCTTCACGCTGGGGCTGCAGATTCACAGACCACCTTAGGGTGTTTGCTTCCCTCTTTGTTTTGTTGGAGATTCTTCTTTCAAAGGGAGACAGTATTTGGTGGCTGGTGCGTATGTTCCCACAGGAGGTTCCAGTGGACTCTGGGAAAATGGGAGGGTCTGGCCGAAGAGAGGGTGAAGTATACATCAAGGGGTCGATGGAGTGGGCAAAGCAGAGGCTCTCAGCATACGGTGGACAGTGCAAGCTCTGGGGCAGTGGCCATCTTTCTACCACACTTGCTGAGTGTGCAACCTTGAGGGTTTTTTCTCTAGGCTGCGGCTTCCTCATGTGTTAAACGGAGGTGGTGACAGCTGTTTGGGGACACTCTGGGCTGGGTGCACTAGGGTGTGGTAAAGATCGGTTATAGCATATAGATATATAGCATATAGATAGGGTTCAAGGGAGGCTGAAAGGAGGGAGGAGGGGAGTGTGTGGGGTGGGGGGGAGAACGTTCCACAGGAGAGCAGCCAGTGGAGTGGAGGTCATGACCTCCACGGTGGGTTTTTACGTGAGAAGCCAAAGGAACTTTGAGGTTAAGGTTTTCGATAGGTCATGCAGGTGGTCAGTGGAGCCACCCTTGATAATGACCAGGTCCAAATAAAGAGGAGAAGTGCTCAAATTCCAAGTGAGGGTGACTCTGAAGGGCAGTGAATGACACTCATGAGACAGAATGTCCACATGAGCCTCAGCAAATGCCAACGCTGTCCCTGGGTCCCACTGGATCAGAGAAGTGGGAGGAGGAGTCTTCCCCGGAGACACCTGAAGGATCCCATGTCAAACGAGGAAAGAGATGTCTCAGTTTTAGAAAGGGGTGCAAGGAAAAAAATAATGAATAATTAGGAGATATGGGGGGTAGGATTGAAGTTTTTTCTTAACAAACAAACAAAAGCCTAGAATGCAACTGATTTTTTAGAATTTAAAAAGAAAAATAGAAAAAAAGGAGTATGAGACAGAAGAAGAAAGGGAAAAATGTAAGGAAGAAGAGGAAAAGACAAAGGAGGGAGGGAGGAGGAGGAGAGGAGAAGGAAAGGAAAGACGGAAACAATAAATTCAAGCTTGGTGTTTGGAGAGGCACCCAGAGGAGATTTGTGGGGGACCTTTAAGTATCAATCTTAGTATCCCAACCCTTTGGGACATAGACAGCCATGACACCAAATAAAATAGTAAAATCTATTTGTATCAGTCTGTCCACCCTGTATACGCACGCGCGTGCACACACACACACACCCTCTCCAAAAGAGGCAGCAGCCCCCTCTTAAAGCCGCATACAAAGCCCAGCCCCCTGCCTCTCTTTTCTTCCCTACTCAATGCCCTCAATCATCATTTTAATCAGGTTTAAGGGGTGAGGAGGATGGGACGTTGTGCAAATGACCCTAAACCTCAGTCTGAAATTGAGGTGCTTTGGTAAAGTTCACCCTTGGCCCTTGGGGACATTCATAAATATCACACATTAGCAGTTTGGCCTTTTTCAAGGGTCAGCGACAAAAGACGAAAGAAGCAAAGTTTAAGGGCCAGGAACATCTGTGTCCAGATCTGCATAAAACTTACCCCTGAATCCCCAGGATTCCTATTTTTAGTACCAGCAGGAGAACGTTTTTATCCTTTACTGTCTGTAAGGCTGGGGGAGCGGGGTGCACAAGGCCTGAATGGGGACCTGTGCCACGGGCTGACCATGGTCACTCAAACGTCCATCCGCTGTCTCTGGCTAGGTTTAGAGGGCTGCCTGGCAGTGGGCATGTGGATGACGAGTGGAAGCTGCAGGTTTGGAGCCCAGGCTTCATAACTTGGTGACCTGGAGAAGTACCCCATCTTTCTGACCTCGCTGTTTGTCGTCTGCAGACCTGCCTGCCTAATAAGAATCAAATGAGCCAGTGTTTGTGGAAGTGTTTTGCAAACTGTAAAGTTCTTTATAAGTGTAAAATATCATTAGAGTAAGTGTTTAATAAGTACTTGTTGAATGAGTGAATAAATGGAGCTGGGTCACTGGGTGCTATTAATTTTGATGACATATTGATATCACTAGCAAGCGTTTTATCGATCGCTGACAATTCTATGAGTACCAGTCAAAACAAAACTGCAAAACCCACAAATTTCATCACTGAATGATATATGGTTTTGTACTAGTTTTCTATGTCACATTTGTCTCTGTCTTGTCCCCACACTTATACTGTAGGCTGCTTGAAAACAGATCTGGTCATATACGGCTTGCCCGGCATCAGCTGGGCTGAATAGTGGAGGTTAGTGAATATTTGGAGATCGACTGTTTGCATCGATCATGGACAGAACTGGGGGTTCTTTGAGCATGCCTAAGCATGGGACAGACATCTATTGGGCCTGGAAGATGGGAAGTAGGAGGTAGGGTGTGAGGGAACTTTTTTTAGAGCGTTGTAATTATACGTAGTGTTTGGATTCATTTTCATAAAATTATACATATAAGGAGGTTGATTCCCATCCTCTCCTCCTCCCTCCCCCGTTCTCCCTCTTCTGTTCTTCTTCCTTATTTATTTAGTTTTTAATTTATTTATGTTCGATTGGTACTTTCTACATTTAAAGGTGAAATTCCCTTTGGTTTGAATATAACGTGGTTCTGTTAGATCCAGCCCATATTTCTTCCCCTCTCCCTCCCTTCCTCCCTCCCTAACCCCCTAACCCTCCTACCTCCACTCCACTGATCTTCCCTGTGTCTTTGTGATATCTGATCCCTTCTTCTTCTCCTTGTTTTGCTCTAGCTTCCACAGATGAGAGGAAATATTCCACCTTTGATTTTTCTGAGTCTAGTTTATTTCATTTAACATGATTTTCTCCATTTCCATCCATTTACAGGCTAATGCCATTATTTCATTCTTTTTTTTTCCTGAGACACAGTCTGTTTGCTGTACACCAGAGTGGCTGCACTAATTTGCCGTCCCCCAGCAATGTATGAATGGACCTTTCCTCCCATGTCCCCACCGACACTTACTGTTGTTCAGGCTCTTGATCACTGCCATTCTGACTAAAGTGAGATGGAATCTTGGTGCAGTTTTGATTTGCATTTCCCTGATTGCTGGAGATGTTGAAAGATTTTTTTCGGGTATTTTTTTGGCCATCTGTGTTTCTTCTTTAGAGAAATTTTTGTTTAGTTCTTTTGCCCCTTTATTGATTTTTTTTGCATTGAGCTTGAGTTCTTTATATATTCTAGATACCAATCCCCTGTCAGATGAGTAGCTGTTGAAGCCTTTTTCCCATTTAATAGACTCTTTCTTCACTCTCAATCATTTCCTTTTCTTTGCAGAAGATTTTTATTTGATGGCATTCCACTGATTGATTCCTGGTTTTATTTCTTAAGCTTTAGGAGTCCAGTTGAGGAATTGGTGCTTGTACCTATATGATAGAGTGTTGACCCTGTGTTTTCTTCTAACAATTGCAAGGTTTCTGACCTAAATTCTAAATCTTTGATCAATTTTGATTTGATTTTTATGCAAGGTGAAAGGGATCTAATTTCGCTCTTCTACATATGGCTATCAGGTTTTCCCAGCACCACTTGTTTAAAAGGCTATCTTTTCTCCCACATATATTTTTGGCACCAGTCATGTATCAGATGGCCATAAGTATGTGGGTTTGTCTCTGTGTCTTCTATTCTATTCCATTGATCTTCTTGTCTATGTTGATGCCAATATCATGCTGTTTTTGCTACCATAGCTCTGTAGTATAATTTGAGATTGGGTATTATGATGCTTCCTGCATCACTTTTCTTATTCAGAATGGCTTTGGCTATTCTGGGTCTCTTATTCTTACAAATGACTATTTTTTTTTCTAGTTCTGTAAAGAATGTCATTGGTATTTTGACAGGGATTGCATTGAACCTGTATATTGATTTTAGAAGTATGGCCATTTTGGCAATGTTAATTCTGTCTATCCAAGAACATGGGATGTCTTTCTATCTTCTAAGGCTGCCTTCAACTTCTTCAGTGTTCTAGAGTTTTAATTGTAGAGAACTTTCATCTCCTTGGTTTGATTAATACCCAGGTTTGTTGTTGTTGTTGTTGTTGTTTGTATTGTTGTGAGAGGGATAGTTTTGTTTTTCTGATTTCTCTCTCAGCTGAATAGCTGTTGAAGCATAGAAAAGCTATTTTATTCAAATGTTGGTCTTGTATCCTGCTACTTTGCTGAATTGGTTTATCAGCTCTGGGAATCTTCTGGTAGAATTTTTTGAGTCTCCTAGATATAGGATCATGACATAAGTTAACAGTGATAATTTGATTTCTTCTTTTTGTATTCATGTCCTTTAATTTCTTTTTCTTGCCTCATTGCTCTGGCCAGAGTTTTGAGAATTATATTGAACAGAAGTGATGAGAGTGGACGTCCTTGTCTTGTTCCTGAATTTAGAGGAAAAGCTTTTAGATTTTCTCCATTCAGTGTGGTATTGGCTTTGGGTTTGTTGTATGTAGACTTTATAATGTTGAGGTAAATTCCTTCTGTGCCTAGTTTTTCCAGCATTTTTAACAAGAAAGTTTGCTTTATTTTATCAAAGACCTCAAAAACATCCAGAGAAGTCCCTGGAATAAACCCCCCTGTTCATAGTATATTGTCATCTTAATATGTTTTTGAATGAGGTTTACTACTATTTTATGAAGGGTTTTTGCATCTATGTTCATCGGGGACATTGGTCTGTAGTTTTATTTCCTACGTGTGTCTGTCTGGTTTTGGAATCAGGGTTACACTGGTTTCAGGAAATGTATTTGTAAGTGCTCTGGAGGGACCCTTTTGTGCATCTGTCGAAGCTGTCACCTCTCATATGCAAGATGCTTTCACTCTAATTAAATAAAAGGAAAATGGGATGTCCACAGTAGGTGGAGTGACCTGCAAATGTCCTCTGATCCTTTTGGGTAGTGCTTTGCGTCTCCCCGAGGGTCAGCCAGTTGCCTTTCTGTGCCTTCTCTGATCCCTCTGTGCGCCTGTTTTTCTCCTTCCTGGCCAGTCAGGGGCTCTCCCTTGGCAGCCCCTGGCCGGCTCTGTCTTGTCAACGAGGCCTGCAGCTGGGACCAGCCGTCGCTCTCCCTGCACGGCATCCAGGGGAAGCCCTTTGACTTCCTTCAAGCCTCAAGTCCCAGCAAGAGTGTTCCTGTGAGCTCCAGCCCCTGAGCCTCCCGCCTGACCACATGGGGCCTGTGAGGGGGACGAAGTGACCCATGGGGGCTCCAGCAATGAGCCCAGGACTGTGTGGGAGGCAGAGGATTGGACAGGCTGAGGACAGGCTCCAGATACTCAGAGGGTGGAGTTAAAGGGTGATGGGAAGGGGACGCATGTTCAGTGGCACAAACAGGCAGAGCGAAGGGACCACGGAGCCTGGAGGTTGGAGAGACAGGGACCATGTCAAACCTGAGCACTGCTCATGAGGTGAAGGAGCCTCTCCACGGGGAGGATGGAGCTATTAAGGGGAGGTATTGATTGCTGAGCAAGGCCCACCAAGCTTGTTCCGTGGACGCAGAGCTCTTTAAACAATTACGCGAAACAGGTAGGAACCAGCTCTTAACAAGGGAAAGAAAACCCAGAGGTCAGGCCTGTTTGTTTAAAGAGAGAACAGCAGTGGTTCATCACCATACTTCAGACAGCTAAATAAATATTTACTAAACGAGGGCAGCAGTCCACGGAAAGGGCCCTGCGAGCAGTCCTTGAGACGGGCCTGTCCACAGCTGCACCTGCGGGGGGCACTTGGCCCCAGGACCCCGGGAGCTTGGCCTGGAGGGGATATGTCAGCTGCAGGTGCTCATGTCACCTTGAGCCCAAGGTCACACAAGAAACCTGAGAGCTTTTTGGCAAGCTCACGCTATTGTCAATACACCTGCTGACTTGTAATCATGCCTGGCTTAGGGGCAGGCAGGCAACGGATAATTGAAATAAGGGATATCCAAGCAGCATTTTAATCACTATTTTCTGCAGCCACTTTTTCAATGACTTTGTTGTTGTTGTGAAACCACAGGCATTAGGAGACATAACGAAACCCAACACGAATATCCATCCTACTTTGTTCACAAGAAAGCAGCAAAGACTCCCAGAATGAGCAGAGAGGAAGGGCCTTCGAACGCCCCTGGTTCAGGGGCCATTTCTCAGCAGAGGCAATGGGCCCCACAAAGGCACCTGGCGGTCATATCTCAGGCCCCGGCTTCTGCTCCCTGCTTTCTACCCCTGGGATGGAAATGCTGGGAGCACCAGAGCAGAGACGCTCTTCACCAGGCTGGGTTAGCCTCCTGGATCAGCCTCATCAGCCTGATGACCTGACTGCGCAGAGGAACATCTCAGGGTCCCCCCTAATAAGTCACAGGAGGAGGGCTGGATGCGGTCTGTGGGAGAGAAGAGTTCTCAGGGCTGTTTCAGTCCAGGCTGAACTGGGTTGTCCAGGTCCCAAGGCCTCAGCCTCCATGTGGACAAGTCTCAGCTGGTCACTGGTGTGCGAGCCCACGGACACCCTTCCTGCCCCCACTCACAGGTCCCCATGGGGAACTTGAATGTTGTTTCAGACATAATGAATCATACTCCCACCCACAGATGACCAGGGGGATCTGAGGTTCTCCATCTTCCTGCTCGGTACTGCTCGACAGAAAGAGCATTAAGACCTACTGACCATGGGCATCTTAGAGGTGGTGAGAGGGTGCAAGGCAGCTGAGGGAAACAGGACGGAGCACGCTCGCTCCCGTAATGGTTTGGTAGAAAAGAATTTAAGACCTCTGGGGCTGAGGGCAGACAGAGGAGCACATTTCAATAGGGGACGTAGCTGCAAACATGATTGGATGTCTCCTATTTATATTCCCTAGAGACAACTTTGAAAGATAACAGCTTAGGGACTAAAGTTATTGGAGGTGTTTTCTCCTTGTGAACAAGAAATGTACCTCTATGATATTCATGTGAGTGAAAGGTGATGGAGGAATGGAATAGACAGAGGTTTAATGTGGATTGAATATGGGGAACAGGAACATGCCTAGGCCTCATTCAATGGCTCTCTGGTCCCATAGGCCATTTATCAGGGGCCTTTGTGTCACTCAAAGATTTTCCAGAGGCCGTAGTACTCATGTTTATAAAGAGAAGCTGGGAAGAGAGGGTCAGAAGAAGCAGGTCCCTGTTTTCTATTGCTATAACAAAATATCTGAAGCTGGGTACCTTATAAAGAAAGGAAACCAGTTTTGGTGGTCAGAAGACCCCGATTGTCCTACTCCATCTATTTGGTCTCTAGCAAGGGCCCCCGTAACTCTATCACAACATGGCAGAGAAGGAGAAAGGAAACCAGCCATGTGCAGAAGGGATCATGTAATGAGATAGAAAACGAGAGATGCAGGGCCCAGACTTGCTTTTCATAACCACCCCCTCCCCAGGATCAGCATTAGTGTCCCCTGTGACCCAGTGACCTTCCAGAAGAGCCTCCCACCTACGGTTCACCAGCTCCCAACACTGGGGACCAAGCTTCTAGCACATGACCCTTTGGGGCACACTTAGATCATTCCCAGACCGTACAAATCCCTTGTGGCTGAATTCTCTTTGTTCCTAGAGATAGCAGGAAATCTGGAGATGGGAGCGTACGGCCTGGGGTCTGGGGCTCCCGGGTCAGGAGTGGATTTCTTCATTAAGTGCATACACAGTGGATGCTGCTGAGGCTCATTGGACATTGGACATGCTGTTCTGGAAGCTAGGGCCTCTGTTCAAAGCCACAAACACTCCATGTCCTCACCCCCCACCCCCACCCCTCGTCTGTCGTTGTTAACAAGTAGCAAAATCGATTCATTTGGATTTTATCTCCTTTTTATTTCCCCTGCGCACCCCATTTTGGGGTTGCTAATAAACCACATCTCAGGGTAAAAGGCTGGCAGCCAGGGGGGAGACTAAAAATGCAAGCACAGAGCTAATGAATTAATTGGATTTTGATGTACTCAGAGTCTGTAATGAACTCCCGATTATTCAGGGATATGTTCCCAACCTAATGCAGTCTTCTTTATTTTCTTCCTGATTTGCTGGAGGCTGGGTAATTTGGAACTTGAGTAAAACAACAAGGATTTTTGTGGAAACAAAACCAAGTAACAGACCGTAGTCTAATAATCTTTTCTTTGAAAAACCTTTCTGTGACTCTACCTGTTGTCCACCCCCTTTGGAGGGCCAGATGTACATCTAATTTATATCCACTCACCCCCATTCAGTAATGTCTTCTGCATAGCAACTTAGGAACAGCTCAACAAATACATTTCGCTTTTTAATAGTTTCATAGTATTCCATTCATTTAATCTGACTCTTATTATGGGACACTTGGACGATTCCCCATTTTTTAGTATCCTTAACAGTTTAATAAGAATCCTTATCAATAAACCTGTACTTCCTTAATTGCTTTGGAGGGTAAAGTCCTAGAATAAAACACTGGGTTTAAGTGGACATGAGTTTTTAAGGGTTTTGAGATGCACCATGCAATCACGCTCCAGAAAGACCACAGTGTGTGGGAGCTGTTCCCCCACAGGGTACTTCCTGGGAGGAACTCTCCCTGGGTCAGAAGTCACTCCCTGGCCTGGTGCAGCTGCTCCTAGGGTGGCGTTTCCACTGGGTGCCTTCACCCTCTATTATGGGTTTCCACGCCCAAGCCCTTTCAGATCCAATACTGTATATTTTATAAAGGTCAATCTACTGCTTTCCTCCTCCGCAGGTCTGCCCAACCTCATTTGTGGACTCTCTGCTTCCACTCAGCAATGTCATCCCTGGCAGAGGGCGGGGGACGGAGTGGGGAGGGCAAGAATGAAATGCAAGAGCTCCAGGCAGAGCCAGCACCTTCTTGCTCCTTCTGAGACCAACAGCACCCTCAGGAACAGAAGGGCCAGCTTGGCAGAGCCCTCCTATTCTGATCTGTAAAAAGGAAAAGGGGGAAAAAAAAAGCAAAACTTTTGTGATTCTCTCAAGATCCAGAATTCCTTATGGGTCAGAACCATCTAAAGCAATTGCTTTCAATCTAGAAAGGTGATCTCAGCCCTTAGCCTTGGATGTGACATCATAACTCAGGTTTACGACGGTCTCCCGGGCCTCCCTGCCTTCCAGCCAGTCTTGACTAAGATCAAGAGAAGACAGACTGGGAAACACAGTGAGTGGCCAGGGATGGAGCAAGGGACAAGTGGAGAGCTGAAGGGGGCCAGACACCAGGGAGGCCAAGAGCCAAGGGCAGGCCATGTGCGGGCAGAAAGGAAAGGAGAGATTTTTCAAGGCTGGCTAGTTTCCAGGGTCTGATTCAGAATGACAAGAATGCAGGAGGGCTAAGAAATCAGGGGTGTGCAGGAGGGGCCCCATCTCCATCCTAAGCCTCTCTCCCAAAGCCAGCTTAAATCAGCACTTAACCTTGGTGTGTTTCCTAAGCCCCCCAAATCCCACCCTTAGGCCCTTCCCATCTGGAAATTCTGGAGTTGTCTGGGATGTATCTAAAGTCAGCATCAAATACACAACCAACATGAAATGCCTTTTAAATATTCTGGGCCTCCAGGTACCATTTGATATATTAATTATGTAATTTCCTGATTAAGTGGATTAATAAAGAACAACTACTCAAGAGATTTTCTGTAGCTCTTCACAAGAGAGGCTTCTCTCCCATCCCGTAAGGCACAGTGGCCCCAAGGAAGCATCCCAGAGGAAGTCTGGGGAGGGAGTCTCTGGTGCCTGGATCTGGACCCAGGTGTGGGTCTCCCTGCCGCCCACCTGCCTGCAGGGGTGAGGGAGCTGTGGACAGGGAGACGGGGCAGACGCAGGAGGAGGACACAGGGGCTCTGCTGGGGAAGATGCAGGTGCATTTCACATGGTGCCGTGAAGGTCAAGGGCTTGGGGAGCGGGGTTGGATTTCTGCTATTTGGCTTGTTGATGCTTACACATCTCCTGGAGAGCACGTTTAATGGCAGTAACCATGCTTTTGCTAATCTTAATCTAATTTGACAACTGGTTCTCTAGTTGGAAAGGCTCACTGATTCTGAGCTGAAGGATGATTCCACACCCACCAGTCTTGACAGGGACGGCAGAAAGCAAACAAGCCTAATTCATGCACAGGGTTTGGTGAACTTTGGAAAAGGCTGACACAAGCCTTAGAGAAAGCACTTTGCTAAAACACAGAGATGTAAGAGGAGGCCTTTATCACCAAGCCAAAGTGTCAGAAAGGGCCCCCATGCTCATGGTTGATTAGAAAATAACAGACAGCAGAGAGCTCCTGTGGACAATACCAGCACTCACGGCTCTTCCTCCTCCTGCATTCAAATAGCAATGCATTTTCCCAGCAGAAGCCTCCATGTTGCTCTCTGCCAAAACCCAGCAATGAATGTGGAACTTGAGCCAAAAGAGCTTAGTATATATGTCAACACTGTACAGAGTTTTGTAAAGCTGCCCACGTCCGATGGATGGATACTCTCTTCATTAGAGATTGGGAGCTCTCAGGGTGGGTTGGGAGGGGGCTCCCCTGGGAGAAATAGTGTACTTGTCATTTCTTTTTTTTCTCAAGATTAATAACTGGTGTGTCCCTTAACACCTGATGATGAGGAGCAGCAAATAGACAAACCATTTGTAAGAACTGAAGCGCTTACATGGGAAACTTTGCTAGGGTTGGAGGACCTTGTCCAGAAAATGCTGCAAGTGTGTTTTGTGTCCCAAGAAATCTTTGACCACTTTGAAGTTTAGCTTTGTTTAATTGCAACCTGTGTTCATCTGCTCACCCTTTTGCTATTTTGCTTGATTTTTTTTTTTTGTTTGTTTCTTTCTCTCTTTTTCCTCTGGTGTGGTCTATCTAGGAGAGAGCAAGCCCTTGCCCTTTAGTTAATTCTGTGAAAATGGATTTGGAAGAAAGGAAAAGGGAGAGCCACGGCGGATGTCTCTGAGGCTCATGCCTATGTCAGGGGCTCTTTGCAAGACAAATCTGCAGACACCCCAGAGAGCCTTTCGCATCTGATATGTGGCCTTGTCTGGCTGACTGAGGTGGGGTGACAGGATTGATCGGCTTCCTGCTTTGTCTGTCCGTTTGGGCCAATGACTGATTCCATCGATGTCTTTGTGGAGCGGGGCCAGCGTTTGATTGAATTAACCAACCCTGGAGGCTGTTGGGGTTTTTTTTTTGTTTTGGGTTTTGCTTTTGTTTATTTCCTCATAGGCACAGAATGCCTCCGGTTATCATTAGATGTTTTACTTCTGGTGTTTAGGGCCTGGCAGAGAAAAAGCAAAATTGACTCTTCATGACAGCAGCTAAAAACTGGCAGCTCTACATAGCCAGCCAAGTCCCTCTGTCCCTTGTCAGACAGTCTGCACAGGGAGGGAGTCGAGCCAGCAGCAGCTTCTCCCGAGCCCAGCGCTCTGCTTTGGCCGCACAGCTCTGCAGCATCCTAGCTTTTTGTTCTGCAGGGTCCACCCGGGACTTGTATTTCTGCAAGAATTCCTTGAGTATGTTGTGTGTTCTCCTCTGCTTAGTCATTCAGCCATAACCTTTCCATTTAGAATCCTGCCCTGCTGATGGCTCAGCTCCCTAGTTCAATATTTTACATTTATCTCTATTGAATTCCAGTTGCCTTCTGTTATAAGAGGCACTTAAATTATCTGAGCCTTGCTCCACAGGCTCAGACTCCAAGTCCAGGACAAATCTGCTTAGTACTTAGGGATCATTGGCTGTACAAGGGGCTTGGGAGTATAAATGGGTCTGAAATGGGCATTTCTTGATGATGGTGAAGGCAACAGACTTGGGAGAGAACCGGGGAGACACTGAATTTATAAAATCTCAATCAGGCTCCCTGAGTATTGGGGGAAAACGGACCAGAGAAATTATTTAGAGAGTGAGAAAATAAATATAGATCTCTAGCCTGGAGGAAAGGAGCCCTAGCATAGTGTGAGCCCCTGCTGGAGATAACACCATCAGACACGTGGAAACGTCACACAGCCTCGTTTTCTCATCAAGGAGATTTGTGATGCTGTGTCAGCAGCTCTCTTGTTGCCCTTTGACCTGTGATGGCAGGAAGGCATGGCTCTCCTCCTATTCCAGGGTTGGGAGTGTGGCTCGGGAAAGGAGAGAGCTTACAATATGCTGGGAGTGGTTCCCAGCTTTGTTCATCTGCTCTAATACTCTTGCCAATGGGTCATGGCCACTGGAAAACAGACTAAGGGGCCCAGGTGTCAGGAATCTCCAAATAAGGGACTCCATGTTGCAACATTATACAGATTAGAGAGACCCGGTTCTCAGGTGGGAAGAAGTGAGCGATGGGTAGTCCAGCTAGCTTCTCTCCCTACATACCCTCCAACACATCACAGTTCGATTTTATAGACTTTTTAAGGTCTAAATACAGCAGTTTAATGGCTTCTTTGAAAAACAGGTGCTGGTTTTCAGGCTTAAACTGACACAATGGGTATCTGTAGCTTCATAAAATCCTACCAATCGTGGGACCAAAGACCTCAAGGAGGCTAAAAGGTCTCTTGCCTCCATGAATCCAGGATTCCTTCTGGTTGTGACATCCTTTGCCTCCATACGGGTGAAGGGAAGAGAAAGATGTCCACCCTGAGAGGTGGGCCTGGCGTGGACGGAGGTCTGTGCGGAGTGATGGCCACGCTGCTTCCCCATGCTTTTTCTGTTGGGTCCCCTTTGTTCCCTTTAGAAGTAGGTGAGAGATGGCCCTTTTCTGATGGGGGGGGGGAGGAGATGGTGTCCTTTAATAACCTGGAGGCCATCCCAGCACTCATGCATGTAAAGGCCATGGACAAAAGGTGGGGAAACCATAACAAATATTAAGAGCATCCTCAGCCTGAAGGATCGTGCCAGGAAGGGGAAGCTCAGGAAGAGTAAGCAGAGGCCTCAGAAAGATGCCAGGGGCAACAGAGGCACATGTAGTCACTGTGATCTGAGTTAGAGGGACAGGGAGGACAGCTCACTGCTTGGGGGACCTGTGCCAGTCTGAAGATGAGAGGAGGAAGGGGAACCACTCAAATATTTTGTTTCTTCACCAACAGGCAAGATCTTTCAGCAGGAGAGAATAGAATCAATATTGTTAAAATATTCTTGACACTGAACCTGGATAAACAAAATGTAAATGGTCACCTGGAGGCTTTAGTACTTTCCAAACCTGACAAGTTTCATGCCAGGATTTAAGACACTTGAAAAAATTCACAAAACACAATTGAGAATGATTAAGAGAAATAGCCCCAAAGACTACAGATGAGAAAAACCTGGGTATTTCTAGAAGGAAAGTGGATTCCAGATTTGCAAGTTGCTGAATGTGACACTGACCTTAGAAATTCCAGGATGAGGTGTCATCCCCATGGACGGTGAGGTCTTGGGAGGGAAGCACCAATCATCAGAAGCTGCATGGGTTTAATGAGGGCCAGGCATATCATTTTTGACCAAATTGATAGATATGTAAATCAGCCACACCCTGTAGACCCAGCAAGACCCCTGACCAAGTTCATCTTGTACTATTGAGTAGCATCATGGTTGAGTGCCCAGCTGCCCAGACAGTGGGTCACATCAATGTTAGGAGGACATTTTGCAGTGTACTGAAGGGCTTTATCTTTGGTTCTGTCTTCTCTATTTTATCAAGGATTTAGCTCAAGATGCAGAAGGCAGTCTTATGAAATGTATGGATAGGAGGGTAGAAACACTAGGACCCAAAACATCTCCACAGACTATGGGAATGGCTAAAAATTATAAGGCAAAATTCAATAGGGATAGAATTAAAGTCATGCACATAGGCTTAAAAAGAATTAGCTGTGCAGGTGCAGGCTGGGGATATCCGGATTAAGAGTAATTCATATGAAAAATACTCGGGGGTTACGGTTTGACTAAAATATCGATAGAAGGTTATAGTGTACATGGCTGCTAAAACATTTCCTACCATCTCAGGCCACTGGTAGAAGTATTCTGTCCAGGAACAAGGAGGCAACCATGTTCCTAACAAGCCAAAGCTTCTCCAGGGAATGCAAACACAGTCACAAGGTATCCCATTCCTCACTAGGAGAGGAGCTGGGTGATGGCTGCTGGGGCTACAGGTGACAGGTGCTCCTGGATGTACAACTGGAAGAGCACTTGCACCTGCACACGAGCAGGTATGTACGATAATGCTCCTGGCAGTTTTCACTGTGATGGCTATGAGCAGAAATAACCCGAATGTCCCTCCACACAACGGCCAAAGGAAAGGTGGTATGTTCATAAATCTCACAAACATAACTATCATGGCAAAAGGAAATTGAATAAGAATGTCTACAGTTAAGAGCATTTATTCGTATCTAAAAGCCATGCACTGTGATGCCATTTATTTCTCAAGGATACAAATGTATATAGTAAAATACAGAAGAAATCCATGGGGGTGAGAACAACCTACACTGGGGTAGTGGTCACTTCTCAGTGGAAAAGGAGGGCAGGACAGTATGTGATGGGAAAACGGGCCCTTACCTCAATTCGCCCAAGTTTCATTTTTTTAAGATGGGATGTTGTTTTTGTGGTTTATTTCAATCCGTATACAATTTTCTATATCTACCCATAATACACGGGGGGAGGGAGGTTTACAAACATGTTGAGATGAAGTTCACATAACATAAAATTGACCCCTGGGAAGTGAATTGCTCAGCAACAATTAGTTCAGGGACAATGTGGTGCAGCCATCACCTCATTCTAAAACATTCCTGTCACTCCAAATCAAACCACAAGCCCATTAAGCAGATTTCCCCATCCCCCATGGAAGGGCTCTTATTTATTTATTTGTTTATTTTTATATGGGGAGGACTTTTCATTGATAGATTTTATTTGATGAAGGGGTTTTAGGTTCATAGAAAAATCAAGTGGAAGGTGCAAAGATATAGAGTATGTGTGTCCCCTCTCCCTGCACAAGTATAGCCTCCCCCGTTATCACCATCTCCTGACAGAGGGGCACATTTGTCACAACCGGGGACCCTATGTGAACATCTCATCACCACCCAGAGTCCACAGCTGGGGTTGGCACTTGCTATTGCACATGCTGAGGGTTTGGGCAGAGGTGCGGTGGCATGTGCCCACCACAACAGTACCACACAGGGTAGCTTCACTGCCCTGAAATTCCTCCGGGCTCTCCTCTTCATTCCTCTCCACAATGGATTTTTAAGGATTAGGATTTTTTTTTAAGTCTTAAGAAGGAAAGGGGATACACGATAACTATCTTTAAACACTTTTAATATTTCCTATGGAAGAGAAATTCAGCATTTATCCTGTAATGTTCCCCAGGGATCAATGAGCAGATATTAAAAGGAGGGATTGGTAGGTCTAACATAAGGAAGTTTCCTAACAAGATTGAGCAGCACATCACAGGGGTTCAGAAAATGTCTCTGAGTTAGAGAGACTTGGGTTAAGATGGGTTTAATGCATAATGAGAATATGGATCTAATAGAATAAGAAATAATTTCAGTGGGATATATTTAATTTTAGGGTGGTGAATATCACAGAATCAGGGCTGCATACCTATCAAATGCTGTGACTATAAAGGAAGGAAGAGCTCTCCATACTCAGGATGGGTGTTCCTAGGACCAGGAGCATCTCCACGCTGTGAGCACTGCTGGGTGGTGCGCTGTCCGAGGTGCTGGAGGAGGGGATTCTGCATCAGCAAGGAGGCTAGGGACCATGTGCCCTGCAGGTCTCATGATCCTCGCATCTTCAAGTCCGTGTTTGAAACCCTGGAGAGCCAGATCATGGGGTGCCTCTAAGTGTAAGGTGTACTGGTCACCTATTGCTGTGAACAATATCACCCCAGATTTAGTGACTCAAAACAACGCACGTCTGTTATCTCATAGTTTGGGCCAGGAGTCTGGGCACAGCTCAGTCGGTCCCCTGGCTCAGGGTCTCATCTGAAAGCTACAAAGTGTTGACCAGGGCTGAAGTCACTTCTCAGAGCTCAGCAGGGGAAGGAACTGCTTCCAATCTCGAGTGAGTGCCAGGAGAAGGCCCTCTATTCTGGCAATAGTTGGTGGTGGGCGTGCTGGGCTCAGTTCTTTTCTCACAGGAGCCTTCCTAATGTGGCTTCTAGCTTCATCCCAACCAGCAGGGTGAGAGGTCTACCTACAAGACGTCACGACCTTATGCCACATAACCATGGAAGGGACATTCCGTCACTCTTGCCATGTGCTGTTGGCTGGAAGCAAGCCACAGAGCCTGCCCACACTCCAGGGGATAAGATTACACAGGGCACGATGCCCAGGGAGCAGGATCACTGGGGGCCATTTCTGAATCCCTCGTCCTCAGGAAGGGGACTGTACAGGGGAAACAGGAGTGTCATGGTGAGGGGGGATGGGGGGCAGTCCACTTGGGTAAATCCAAGCAGAGCACAGTGAGACCAAGAAGGAGCAAAGGAGTAGGCCCCGGGGGAGGGGCGGCGACAGCTAACTCACCAGCAAAGCAGGGCCCAGAGAAGGCGAACAGAGCATAGACAGAGAGAATTTATCAGAAGGTATTTGGGCATAAGGTGCATTTAGACAAACTGGAAAGGTGCGTGCTAATAGCAGACCTGCTCTGTACCAGGTGGAGACCAGGCCTCTGTCCCTTGGAGTATACTTCCTGCTCTGGGGGAGTTATTAACTTTTGTGCTATTGCTTAAGGCTGCCCACTCACGGATTCGGTGTGTGTGGCTTGGTGCCAAAGACTGTTGGCCCTCTCATATGGATGACGAAAAGAATTTCACAGGGAGTGAAGGCTGAAGATGCAGGATGGCACCCCTGGTGGCCAGGGAGCCTGCCTTCCGAATGGCCCTGGGTTGGCCCATGTTGCCATCAAGTGTGTGGGTCTTCTTATCTGGGCTCTATTCACAAAGGGGCCCAGAAATTATAGTTGCAGCTCTGGCTATTTCCAATTTGGCTACATATACTTTCAAATCTTTCTACATTATCATTCTGTCATAAGTGTCCAGGGCTAGGGCAGGGTGTGTGAGCTATGGACCTCGCTTGAACAGAGTCTAGACAGTCTTCAAATCCATGCATAATGGGTTCGTGTAAAGCTAGCAGTGTGGTGGCTGTGAGGTGGGAGACTTGTGCAACTCAGGGTTAGGAGGAAACTTCTAGTTGAATCCTCTTGTTCAAGGCTGATGTCAGAAGGCTTGCATCAGCTACTTAAGATTATTCATGGTTTTATGCCTCTAGTTTTGATTAAGAGCGAAGGGATTTTTCAGTCTCTGGACAAGGAAGGTCCTGTTGTAAGTTCAGGAAATTGGTATAGTTGCTTGAACTTAAGAGCAAATTGCCTCGGCCATGTTTTCCCTAGATAACCAGCTCACCTGTGTGTGCTTCAGGATCCTTCCATCAGTAGAGCTGATTTTTGCATCTAGTGGCTCCATCTCCAGCCTAAACCCCAGGAGATGGCTTTCCCCCACACTCTTCAGTAATGATGAGTCAGCACTGATGTGCTTATGAGTCAGACAGTGTGGTGGACCCGCATGTTCACCCAGCACACCAGGCAGAGGGCGGCATGGGCTGCTAACCTGACATCTGCAAGAACTGGAGTGATTCAAATATTTGACACTTTTCCCTTCTGTATGCATGGGAAAGGTGACAGAGAGAAAGAAAGTGGCACCTATGGAACACCTCTCTTCCAAGCCAAGCACAGATTCTTTCCATGTGTTGTCTCACCTGACATCTACCATCCCCTCTTCTCTGTGGCTGTCTTGAGTTTGCAGCACCTAACATTATGCTTTGTCCATACTAGGAATTCAAGACTAGTTGCTGAACTAAAAAGAATCAAATCAGCTTGCGTCTGCCCTGTTGTAGGCTCAGGAAATGGGTGCATACAGAGAAGGAAGGAGCACTGGATTCTGCCCAGCCCTTCTCAGCTACTAGGTGACCTTGGCTTATCCATCCACTCTGAGGCATATTCCTCACCAACAGATAGGATTGAATACATGGATCCCTAAGGCTCAGCTAACTCAAACCCCCAATGGTTATATGGTGGGATAGGCATGGGTAGGAGAGAAGCTTAGATTTCATAGTGAAAGAAAGAACTGATACAAAGGGAAGAATTTGACCCAGCCTCTCAGCCCCTACCGCAGCTGTTGAACAGCTCAGAGATGGGGGGCCCAGGGAAGCATCGAGCCAGGGGCCTATCCCCAGCAAAGCTAGAAGCACCCCCTCAGCTGTGCCCAGAGCCCAAATCACCAAACAATGCACAGCCCCAGCTCTTGACAAACACAATTCTGCTTGGGAAGGCAAAAAGTAATCAGCTACATGAGAAATAATTACCAAATTGCCTGAAATAATTACAATTTCCAAACAAATAAAACCCTCTGCTATCCGTCAGTTCACTGAAAAACACACACACCTAAAATTATAAGTGCGAGCTCTTTGCCTGAACTCTAATGAGCACCAGCCTCAAAATCACACCTTGATTTTAAAAAGTCCTAAGTGCAGAAAGGGTATCTGTTTGGCTTTTGATGCATAGAACACCTTTGTGTGTCCCTGAGAGGTCCTGTAAGCAGGTCCTTGTGACTCATCACACACCTGGAGTTTAGAGATAGGAACGCCTCCTCTGAAAGGGAAACTACCATGCACTTGGCTTGTGGCTCCTCCTGCAGCGTTGGGTTGGCCTGTGGGAGTGTCTGACTCCCCTCCCGGCCATGCAAGAGTGAAGGCCAGCATAGGCCCAGCATATGCAGCAGGTCTGCAAAGGGTCCTGACCATGCCAAGTCCCCGGGTGTTTGTTTCTCTCCGGCCATCTTTCGTAGCACTCAGCTCATTTGCAGGACACCGAGGGCGTCCAATGATGGGTTTGTTCTGCCCACAGACAGTTTTCCCGTTAGTGCATTTTGAATCCCGTTTTTCTCAGAAATGAGTAACTATTTAGTGTGAATAGGCACATGAACTTGTGTGTGTTTGTGTGTGCACAAGCAAGTGTGTCATGTATACATACTCATATTGTAGCTACATGCATGAGCAGGTGTGTGTGTGTGTGTGTGAGTGTGTGTGTGTGTGTGAGTGAGTGTGCGTGCTTTAAGGTGTGCAGAGATTATTTAAAATACAGTCCAGTCAGCTGGCAGAGTGAATCTTGGACTCATTTCACGTTACTGCATTTTTCTTTCTGAATTAAAAATGCCGTAGAACCGAAGAGCCACTCTCGTCTTAATTACCACAGAAATATTGCTAATTAGAAACAAGGGAAGGAGTGTTAGGGATTCGCCTTGGAATCAAAGGCAGCATTATTTTCCAATGGATATGAAAAGACTTACAAAGAGGCTGAGATGACGTGGTGGCAGAGCTGTGGAGTGCGCCCAGGGCCCAGCGGTGAGGCGACAGGAAGGGGAAGTTCAACGTCTTGGAGGATGTTGTTCTCAGATGTTGGCATTCTGCCCGCGGCCGTCCCGCTGCTGCTGTGATCCTGCCAACCTCACCCCGAGAACAAGACGGGATCAGGAGCTCTCCCAGGAACTGGAGGGTGGACGCGTGTTGGCTGGAGCCTGGGCCTCTGGCCACCTCGCCCCTCGGCGGGCAGTGGCCGTGGACACGGACCCAGACACTTTGACGGCGGCTCTTCTTCCAGGCCTGCCAGTTTCCCACTTTGAAGTTCCACTATTTCTTCAGCCTCCAACTCAGTGTGTGCTGGAGGAGCACAGCAAGAGGCTGATGGCCATGAGAAGCCATCCCTGGGCTCTGCTCTGGGGGGCGAGGCCCCTGGGTGTGTGGAAGGCTGAACTCTGGGATGAGCAGGTGCCCTGGGATGCGCAGGGGGCCTTGTGGCTTTGTTAGGAAGGTCTCTCATGTTTAATTCAAATTCCAAGTCTGCGGAGACTGGGGTGGCCACCTCCAGCCACCAAAGGGGCACCCGATCATGGTCCACTGTTCAGTTTCAGCCTTTCAGTCCTGAAGCCGAGAATTAAATCTGGAGGCATCAGGGTGAGATCCTCAAGCAGCAGGAACGAGGCCCAAACACTCAGAAAGGAAGCAATTCAGAAATGGGAGAGAGAAAGGTAGGAACAGATATAGCGGAAAGACAGGGAAATAAGGAATAGCTGCCTCTGTATCTACACATTTGGAGCCCTGAATGGATAGTGTACTCTGGTACAGATAGATGGATGACATATTCCAAATGGGTGCTGTACTTCCCTTTGCCTTAGGTGGCCTCTGTCAGTCCATTAAAAAAGATAGTTTGGAATCCTTGCTGTGCGACCATGGATAAGTTACTTGAACTCTCTGAACTCCAGTTTCCTTATCTGCCCAGTATTTCCTATCCTGACTTCCTCATGTGCTTGTTATGAAGATCAAACATGATAATGTGTGTGCAAGGACTTTGTAAACTGGACAGTACTGTATGTGCCAAAGACATGATCTCAGTTGTGCCTCAGCACTACACAGCTGAGCCATATCATTCAAACATTCGAGAGTGGGGTGAAAAGAACCAGGGGCTTATGTTCACGTGTAAAGAATCCGGCTCTCCAGGCAGGTCAAAGTTACCAGAAAAAAATGCTTCTTCACCCCACCTCGAGGATGGGACAAAAGGGGAGCATTTTTATGATCAGGATGCTATGTAAATTAGATATTTTTCCTATGGCTTCCTAATTACTGACATGAAATTTAGAAAGTTGAACAATTCTTGCAATCTCTTCATGAAAACAGCATTATAACCCAGGGACTTGTGTATGTGAGGCAAACACTCTACCAACTGAGCTATGTCACCAGCCTCTGATGCCATTTCTTGAACATGTTTCTGTTTTTTCAAATTTAGAAGCCTCACGTGGATTTACCCCTGTGGAAGACACAGATGCACCTCCCCGCCCCGTCCTCCCAATGGAGTGTATCCTAATTGCTGTTAAATCAACATCTAGTACTGACATTATTTTGCCTTCATATTATTTACAACAAAACTGTGTAGGCTACAAGGATCATGTTTCTTCTCTTGGTTGTCCATAGGGTTTGGTTTTGTACCCACTGGTTTTTGTTGTGACTAATTATAATTTTACCAAGCTCTTTGACAGACCCATGAAACATAAAAACAGCCAGGCACCTCAAGCCGTGCACAATCTCTCTTTTGCAGGAGATTCTCAGATTTGCAGAAGCTCCAGTCTTTCTGCCCCATCAACCGGCTGGTTCCTGGGTCTGCAGCACCCAGTCCTCCTGGAACTTCCTTTACCCATCTCCCTCTGTTTCCCGGACCCATACCTTCCTCCTTTTTGGCTCACTCCTTTGTTTTGCAGCACACACCTTCTAAGAGATCCTAGGAAATGGTGCATTAGAGGTAAACTTTTTGAGGCTGAGACCTTGTATATCTGAAAATGCCATTGTCTCACCCTCACACTTACTTAGTAGTTTGGCTGGGTATAAAATTTTACCTTAAAAATTATTTTCACTCAGAATTTTGAAGGAGCTGCTCCATTGACTTTTAGAATCTAGCTTTGTTCTTAGAAGTCTGAGGCCATTTTTATTCTCCATATTTTGTGTGTCAATTGCCTTTTTAAAAAAAAATATGGAAGCTTCTAAAGAGATCTTCAGATCTTTTTATGACTTGTCTTCTGAAATTCCATGATGGTGTGCCTTGGTGTGGTCCTTATTTGTTTATTGTGTTGTCCCATAAGCCTTTCGATCTGGAAAAGTCATGTCCTTTAGTGGAAGAGAATTTTCATATTTATTCCTTTAATAATGTCCACACCTCTATTTTCTTTGAATTATCTTTCTCAAACTTCTATTAGTTGGAATTCAGTCTTCCAGGAATGGATCACGTAACTTTCTTATCTTTTCTTTCCTATTTTCTATCTTGTGTACTACTTTCTGGGAGATTGTCTCACTTTTAACTTTCATATGTTCTGTTTTTCTAAAGATTTTTTTGTTATCTTAATCTTTAATACCCAAGAGCTTTTTCTTGCTTCCTGAATGCCCTTCTGTAAATAAGATCCCATTTTGTTGTTTCATGAGATACTGTTTTCACTTAGGTCTGACTCTCATTTCCTTCTTTGTTTTAATCTTTTCCATACTAGAGACCTTACACGTCTGATAACACTTTTCTGTTCATATCTTCAATGTGAACAAGGCACAAAAAGACCAATGAATTGCACATAGTGGGAATGTGGTGGGAACAGGAATTGACAGAAAGTTTCCCAGGCTCCTTCTCAGGGGGTGAGGTTATTATTTGTCCACCTGCATGGGAAAAGGTCTGGGGTCTGGGGGAGAGTCTCATATGGCTCATTTGAAAATTTCACTTAATCCTCCATTTTCAGTACATCTGCTGTCGCTGTAATAGGTGTCTGTAGGTCCACAGTCAATCTGACTCAGTTTCTCTGGAGAGGAAAGCTCTGGTAACCTAGAGAGGTGCAGGTAGGAATGCTGTCTGGCTGGATAGAGGAAGAGAGGACTCCAGGGAGTCCAGATGCTGTGTATGCAGGTTTTACTGGGTGGGTCCTCCCATTTGCAGGGCCACCTGTACCCCATTCTTCGCAGGCACCACTCTTATCCCTGGGCCTTTCCTGAATCCCCAGTGAGATTACTATATCTTGGCTTCTCCTGTGGGTGCTTTCTTTGCTGTTCTAATTGGTAACCTATTGCAAAATTATGTTACCATATCTTCTCTGCTAGACTTGCCTCATTTATGCATTGAAATCTTTGTTTCTTATACAGAGTGCACTGACTTCCTACTGCACTCACAAAACCCACCAAAAGCCTTGCATCTTAAAACAGCACGAATGTGTCATCTCATCTTTTGTGGGTTGGGAGTACAGTGTGTTTGAGCTGTGTCCTTTTTTCAGAATCCCATCAGGCTGAAACTGCAGTTGGCCAGCTGCGTCCTCATCTGGAGGCTTGATCACAGAAAGATCCACTTCCAAGTACTTCAGGTGGTTAGCAAAATCCCCTTATTTGAAATTATAGAACTGATGTCCCCATTGTCTTGCTGGACTGTTGAGTTTTGGGGTCATTGTCACATGGCCACCCCCACTCAGCAACAGAGAACCATTTATGTCAATTCTCTTCCATGCATCACATCTCTGAATTCCCTCTCTGCTTTTAAAGAGTTCATGTGATTGGGCCCAGCCTCGCTGGATAGCCTCCCCATCTCAACATCAACCACAACATATAACAGTTACCTCCTTGCAGGAGTTCGGCTTTAAATTCACAGCCCCCGGTATTATGCAGTATGGGGTGGGGGAGGGAAAGCATGGTAAACTTAGAATTCTTTCTACCATGAGAGATTTTTCAAAGGAGATGGCAATAAATTTACATGTTTAACCCAGAACGTTTCATAGAAGTCTCTTACTCCCTCTCTGATGCATTCTAATGCTGTTTCACTTCCACTGTAGACATTACAACAAATTTGATTTTTGACTTTTCAATGGGAGTGATGGCTGTGGTCCAGGAAGATGAGATTTATTCCTCCCTCATCCAAATGAGTGAGCCTTATTATGTGCCTAAGAACCCCAAGAGACCCTGAGTGGGCTCACATGTTCCCTTCCAAAGTCATAGTGTGTGAGGTGGCTGGGGGCTGCTCCGTGCTCCGCCTGGGTGTCCTGATGCACCCAGTCAGAGGGATTCATTGCTCCTGGTGTGGGCGCAGGTGTCTGGTACTAACCGCTGCATGAAGACATTACTGATGAGAAGCAATACCTTGGCACAGGGACATGGTGATTTTTCCTGGCTTGGCGGATCCCAGCGGTAGTTGTTGTGTTCAGTGATGAATCACTAATTTCTAGAAACCTTGACTAGAACCTGAAGGCGGAAGATAAATGTGAGTAGGGGTGTTGCCCTGAGCATTCCAGCAGATGAATGGCCAGTCATAACTAAAAGATGGCTTTACATTTCCCGAGTGTAATCAAGTGAGATGTGACCAATATTCTGTAGTTCATTAGCCTCGTGTCTCCCGACCTGCTCTGCCTAGCTCTCCCTCGAGGAGCAGCTCCCTGTCCATTCTACTTTAATTTTTGTCTTTTTTTTTTTTTGCTTGTAGGAAAACTAGGGGGAGAGCCATAGGCAGGTAACCAGTAGAAACCTGCTTTCTAAAGGTCACACGTGATTTGGTCTTAAAAGAAAAGGGAAAGAAGAGAGAACAGGTAGAGGCGGGAACAGGGAGAAAGACTGACATGGGAAAAATAGTGTGATTTTAGTATCCTTCCTCACATGGGTACATTTCCTCTTATAGCCAGCTGGGCATCGGTACACCAATAACACACGTGCAAACTTGGAGGAAATTCATGAAGGAGGCTCCTCTTGCTGCTGCCCGATCCAGTGGCAGCAGAAATATCTTGCTGTATGTACCTTTGGCCTCCATTCCCAGCAAGTCCCTGGGAATTCGCTTTTATTCATCCTCCTGTGAAGAGCAGAGGTGGAGAGTGGAGGCTCAGAAGAAGCTACAGCCCTGGGAAGATGAGCTTCCTCCCTGCAGAGCACTCAGGACCTGGGGCGAGAGGCTGCCTCCAGGGGGCCAGTTGTGTGGCCCACCACAATGAGGGTCCAGTTGTGGTTTTGCCTGGGTGGGATTTCAGTAGCTTCCCACCAGGACTCTATGCTGCAGGTCTTTGCCTACCCAGTCTGCCTTTCACGCAGCCACCATGAGCTTTCCAAACCCTAAGTCTAATCAGGTAGGATCCCTACTTAAAATCCTTGGGGGACCTGAATTGCCTATAGACTAAGCCCAAGGCCAAATTTCTGAGCAGGACATTCACTCCTCTCTATGGTGAGGCTTGAACACTTGCTCCTGGCTGCAGTGTCCATGCTCCTGTGCTTTGGCCCCCTGCCACCTGCACCCCTCAGTGACGTTCCCCTGCACACGTGCTGGTATCTTTGCCCGTGCCATTCCTCCTGCCCAGAGCACTCCTGCTTTCTTTGTGTAAATGTCACAAAGCATGGCACTCGTCCCACGAGCACCAGCCCCAGGCTTGTTCTCTGAGAACCTTGCCTTACCACTGGCTCCTATTTGGTCTTTTCCTCCTCATGTTGCACACAAGAATCTGAAGAATGAGTTGCTAATTAATTAAGGAGAAGTTGAAGGTCACATAGACACAGGTGGTGGGTAAGGAGTTGACAGAATCGAGGACCCCACACAAAACGAATGAAGGAACAAGGGACGTACATGTGGGCAGAGCCAGTCTGGAGCAGGGGAGGCTGGTGTTGGAGATGCTGGAGTGAGCTGTGGCTGGCCTCCTGGGTCAGCAGCACTCTGCTGGCGACAGGGCAGTCCCCGGGGAGACAGTGCACCTTGCAGTATGTAAGACAGCTAGTGCTGTGCTGTGCCTGTTTGGACAGTGGTCGCTCTTCAATAGCAGCTCTTAAGTAGAGATGAGCTAGGAACTCCAAGCCTAGAGTATAAGAAAGGCAGGAGAGTGAGTAGCCAATTGTTCATTCAAATCAATTCTCATCTTGGAGCAAACAGACTTTGGCTGACGTGCAAGAGCCTCTGTCCCTGCCCAGTAGCTATGACCCTCACTCGTCCACTCGGCTCACGCCACCTTGGAACTCACTTGCCTCCCTCTGCCCGCACCCCTGTTCCTGTGACGGGGAAGTCCTCAGACTTCTGAAGAAGCCAGGGAACATTCTCCTGTTTAGAGCGTCCTCAGTACACTGCGGTGACACTGGGCCATCTGACAACTCACAACACGTCCTGCAGACCTGGGCCAAGATGAAAGGCCAGTCCTGCTTTGAAATACCTCCTGAAAGGTACACCGCTCTGGGGACTGTGTGGGATCCTTTCAGATTTCTCCAACTTTGAATTCTGAAAAGAACTCTGCCCCCATAACCTCTCTGACTTCAGTCCAGGTCGGAGGAAAGTTCCAGAACCCACTAGCCATGTCCTGAGCTTCACAAAGAGACAAGGGAAAGTCGGGGAATCTTAAAGATGAGAGATTGCTGGAAATTCCACTTCCCCCTGGCTGGAACCTCTGCCTGCGATCCCGTCCTCCTGTGCCCAATTCCCTCAGCCTTTCACACGCACCACACCCATTCCAGGGCCGAAGCTGCTTCCTTATGCCCATGTTCTCCCAGGAAGCTCTGTTCTCACAGGGCCAAGTCTCCCTCTCTAAGCTCTTCGCCTGGCACAGTGCCTGGCACGCAGTGAGCAAGTGTTACAAGGCCGTGGCTTCCTCCTCTGTCTTTGGGCTGTTCTGTCCCCCTCTTTCCTTCCTCTACTTCCTTCCTTACACCCCAGTGCCAGTCACAACATGGAGGCTTGAGGGACACTATCAACAAACCAACCTGCTGACCAAAGAGGGGGCTCAGTGCTGGGAATGTCCAGTTCACTGTCCAAGGGGGCCAGCCTTGCTCCTCCTGCTCACTCCTGCAGACTTCTCTGCCATGTCCCTCCGTCAGGACTCACACGGCCTTCTCTGGCACGTCATCCTCCCTGTCCGTGCTCAGAACCTGTCTGTACCTGGAGGGGCAAGATGGCAGGTTGATGAAGAATCCTGGACAGACAGAGAAGGCTAATAGCAGTACTTTAAATATTAAATAAACTAGTGCACACACAGCAATCAAGGCAGCACGGGGCGCTTGGACTTCACATTTGTTTTATTTTTAATATTTTGAGGGAAACACAAATAACCTCAAGCAAGTATTTCAGGCAAATAACCTCAATACTTACAACTCCAGTCTCTTCGTTTCCACCAATGTCCCCTACTTTGCTTCTACTCTGCCTTACGCTGCCCTTCTCCCTGGTTCCTTCTCTTCGGGGTCAGTGTTCTCAAGGAATCTCTGCACTTCCAGTCCCCACCTTCTCACCTCCATTCGTGCCTCGGTCCCTAGCAATCTTCAGCTTCTCCCATGCCACTCCATCTGCCTTCCCTAAGGTCACCAGCCACCTCTCTGTTGCTACCCTAACTTCTTGCCACTCTTGATCCTATGGACCACTCACTCTTCCCAGAATCGTTCCCTTCATTCCTGGGCCGCCATTCTTTTCTGGTTGTACCAGTCAGCTTTTGTTATGCTACACTAAAGTCACAATCCCCAAATCTCAGTGGCTTACAACAATAAAGATTTTCCTTTACACTCAAATTCCCCATCAGCAGCAGGCTGGATCTCCCTCTGATCCACAGATGATCTTCATTAGGGGATCCAGATGAAGAAGCAAGGTCTTATAGCCCAGGCAAAGGGCTAAGGCAGGGCCCTGCAGTGACCCCTGACACATCGGCCTGGGTCTAGTGGGCATCACTTTTGCTCACATTCCATTGGCCAAAGCAAGTCACACGGCCAAGCCTGACTGCAAGAGATGGAAGCAGTCTACTCCTCTCAATTGCAAATAGCAGGGACATGCTCTGACCTTCCAGGAAAGGCAGCAAATTATAGGAAAAAGGACACCATGTTGATTTCTCTTTCACATTCCCAATAGCTCATCCAGCTTCATTGAGCCATCACTTTCCACCCATTCCCTAAACACCAGGACTCTGCAGAGCGTTCCACTTCCCATGTGCTCTGGGAAATCCTACCCATACCCTTAACTTGGACAAGAACCCATATTCTTATGACTTTCACATCTCTGGCTCGACCACCACTAAACATGCTTATCAAGTGCCTTGAACTTAACATTTCCAAAGTTCAACTCATTTTCTTACCCTGTTCTCCTTCATGGGTAATGACGATGTTGTTAGCCCAGATGTCTAAATCAGAATCCCAAGAAGAGTTCATTATTCCTCCCCATCTCATTCAAACCAATGAGTCAAATAGTATTCATTCTTCCTTTAAAAGAAACCTTTAGTCTCTTTTCCACTCTATTTACTCTGTTCTTACCTGGTTTGGGGTTTTTGCTATCTGTGTTAGTTTTCCGTTGCTGTAACAAATGCCTGACTCAATCAACACATAAAGAGAAAAGGGTTATTTTGGCTCTCAGTTCTGGAGGTTCCTGTCCATGATCAGTTGACCCCCTGGCTTTGGCCTGCTGTGAGGCAGCAGCATATCATGCTGAGTATTGGGGGAGCAAAAGCACCTGCCTCATGGGTGGGAGTGAAAACGAGCAAGAAAGAGACCAGAGAATAAAGAAGATGAGTTCCCCCGAGCAGAGGATGACTCATGGTCCTCGATGGAGTTGCCCAGGATCTGACACAGCACACACGTGGTGAATTCTCAGTCAGTGTCTGTTTGTTGAGATAAAGAATAAAAAAATGAATGACATAATCCAGCCAGTCTATGTCACCTTAACACAGTGGCCAGATTTTGCTGCTTATCAGTTTTCTCCCTGATTGCTTGCTGCCCCTGGGGGACATGCCTCCTTCCTATGCTGGACCACTGACCTCTTGCCATCTGGTTAAACCTATTCCTTCTATAGCCCTGATAGCCTGAGTCTACAGGTCCACCCTTATGGGGCTCCTTGGCCACCTGGCTTCTCCAGGTCTGGGCTCTCCAACGTAACTGCTCCTCTGGCTACGTGCCTGCTCTCCTGCTTTCCTGGGGACTCCCACTGGCCGCTCTGGCCCTTCTTTCCCTCTCTGCTGGAGTTCCCCGAACCTGGCTTACATCCTCACTCTTTCAGCCTCCGTTTTTTATTTTTCTCAGTGTCCTTTCCTCTCCATCTCTGCCAAGACCAGCTATTAACTTTGCAGGGCCTGGTGCCAACTGGAAGTGCAGAGACCCTGGTTTAAACTTTATTGAGAATTTCAAAATGGCAATAGCAAGCATGGGCGAATCCCTCTGAGCACAGGACCCTGCGGGACCTCCGGGTTTGCACGCCTGTGAAGCTGACTTGAGCCCTGTCTGCCAGTTTCAGGCTGTAGCTCCGTATAGAGGGTCAAACAAGGAATTTGCCAATGCTTCAATTGTGTTAGCAAGGGTGTTTGTCTGCATTAGGGCAAAGCATTGGAACGAATTTGGTGGAATGTGTTATTTCCGAATAAGATCTTTAGTCAAGGTAGTTAGAAGAAAAAAAAAAAACGTTTTGGAAATCACATATGTGTGCATAAGGTTAATATGTGATTATTTGATAAGGGTTTGAATCCATGCCATGTAGAAGTTGTTTTCATAAAAATAAGCTGTCTCATCAGAGCATTTTGCAATTATGATGAAATTGCTTGTCCATGTTTGTATCAAATCAGATCAGGGTGACTGGGCGAATGCTAGGTGTGGAGGTGTGGTGACAGAATCCTCATCCTCTGTGGGGTCTGCCGGGTGGCAAAAGGACAGGCAGTCTGACAGGCAGCTTTTGGAAGCTCATTCATTTATTCACCCCTTTACTGAACTAAACATTTATTGAGCACTTGTTCATGGCAGTCGCTCAGATCAGAAGGTTTCATCATAGCGGGGAGTGGGAGAGAGATCAGATATGGGGCCCCAGGGGCCTCTGAACCGCTAAGCTCCTCCAACTATGCAGCGCCCCCTTCTGACCCACTGTGACTTTAAAATAAAATAAAATCTTTACATTTACTATGCCAGCCCGGGCTGGACACTGTGACCCTGTGGAGAGATGGGCTGAAAGAGGGAGGACCTGGGGTAGGGGTTGGAAAAATTCTTTTGTTTCTTTTGGTCCTCTTTCCTCCTTTCTATCGACTTAAGGCAAATGAGCAAGGAACTTCATTCCTGGGATTTGCAGCCTGCCGAGCTGAGAGCGCACTGCCCTTGGTTGTCCCAGTCTCACTCTAGTTCTGAGAGACACTTCTGGCAGGCTTTGCATTTGGAGGGTATCAGTCAGCTTACAGCCATTATCTCGTTTCCATCTCCACACAGTCCTGTTTCACATACTTAAGGCTGAACCACATGAATTTGCCATTTCTGCAGGCCAACTGTGGCCAGAGGTCGGCAATTTCGTATGATCCAATTTAATATTGGTGGTGGTGGTGTCCCATTCTGGCAACTTTGGAAGCCTAGACTGCAGAACCAGGCATGGGGTCTGGAGTCCAGGTAGAACTTGAACTCAGAGGCATGCTCTTTTCCCACATTTGGCACCCGTTCCATGTGAATGGCACCTCAGATTCATGCAGCCACACACACAGGTTGGGAAGCTCATGTTAATGTGCTTTAACTCTTTTCTTTTTTCCAATCCCAGATTCAGTAATGGCTCTCTGTACAAACTCATTCATTTTTAATCAGTTGACTGTAATGATTTGTTACAAATGATCTTTAATTCTCAGCTGCAGTTAATCAGGACTGAAAGGCACTTTTCCTGTTATTTTATTTGGATAGGACTCTTAGTGAAGTACTTGCCTGCCATTACTTAATCACTTATTTGTTTTCCCTCTGCACACAATTTCTAGCAGCACACAGCATTATTTAATGTGGGCATTTTCCCTTTAGCAAGTGAATTGAGTTCTCCAAGCTGCAGGGACAGGGGCAGGGGCAGGGGCAGGGGCTGCCCTGGGGGCCCTGAGGTAGGTACTTTGGTTTGTTACTCATTGACCCTCTTCTGCTGGCCAAGCACCAGGCCAGATGGGAAGAAGGAGCTGACTTAGATTGTACTATTGCAACAAAACTTGGAAAAGGTGATTGAGGGTGGGGAGAGTGAGAAGGATGGCCCCTCATCCATCCTGTAATGTAGGGAAGTCTTCCTGGAGGAGCTGAATCCTGGAAGAGAACCCAGAACCAGGCAGACATTTCTAGGCAGACGGAACAACAGAGGCCAAAGTGCAGAGAAAGTGGGCACGGGAGTGGGGAGAGGGGCGAGGGCCAAGGAAGGAGACCTGGAGAAAAGGGTGTGGAGAGGAGGCTGGGAAGGACGTGGAACCCACCGTCACAGGCCTTGGGCACACCTTAGCCTTGCACACTTTAAGAAGGGGAATCACCTGAGCAAATCTGCTTTCGAAATATCCTTCTGGGAGCAGCGTGGAAAATGGATTGGAGGTGGGCTGGATGGAGGCAGGAAGCCTGGAGAGGAGGCGGAAGTGGAGGCAATGAGGCAGGTTGGAGATGATGGGCCCCCCTGAAACTGAGTAGTTCCTGGGAGGAGGGAGAGAGTGGGTGTGACATGAATGGCAGGTGGGGCACAGGCTGATTAGGGGAGAAAGATGCCAAAGACAGGTGTTCTGCTGTAGTCTTGCAGGGCTTCTGGGTGCTTGTGTGTTCCCAAAGAAATGGAACCATTGAGCTCTAGGCCAGGGTTGCATGGTGTCACTGGCTGCCACGCCTGGCCATCCCTCAGCCATCGGCTCTCTTGAGTTGATGACTGGGATCTGTCCCCTTAGTGCGGTTCTTACCATGATCCTGAATGAAAGTGAGTTGGAAGTGTTTCCTTCCCTACTCACCACCCCCAGGTTCTGGTAAGCCCAACCCTCCTGGGAGTCAGGCACCACCATTCAGAGATCTGACTCCAACCCCAGGGGCTAACAGCTCCAGAAGGTTCTCTACCAGGGTCATTTTTGTCTGGGGATGTGCTCAGGGGTGCCTCAGGGGGCAAGCCCTGTGCTCAGCTGCGGAGGGAGGCGAAGGCTTCCTGGGGTTCCTTCCACAGCCTGTCTGCCGGCCTGCCAAAGGCCACCCAGCTCCTGCATGCAGGGGTCACGCGGTGTGTCTGTTATCAGGGCGACACTGTCGGATTGATCAGAGGAAGGACTAGCAGATGAGAGAATCGCCATGGCAATGATGTGGTCTGAGGACAACAGCAAAAACCAGAATCCAAACCCGACACCAGCTCCCTCCCCACTCCGTAGCCAGGACTGATTGGCCAGCTGGCGCCTTCTGGTTTTCCAGCAAACTGAGTGTCCTCTTCACCTCTGCTTTTGGAGACCTCACCACCTTCCCTCTGCCTTCTGATGCTCATGTCCTTAAGTCCTTCTCCCAATAACTGGCACGACTCACCCATGCTATACTGTTCGTGACTTATGACTCTAAGACACACATCTCCAGGGAGGGGCAAACAGTATGGTGAAGATGCAAGTCTAATGGCAGAAATGTGAGTTTGGGAAACTGGGACTTGGAGGGTTTGGGGACGACCCTCCAATCAGAGTGCTTAAGCCACTTAATGCCATTATCCGGATAGGCCTTCTTGATTCTTCATTTTTAGAAGGACTTGTGAGGTCCCTTTAGAGCTCTAGTGTTACAAAGCCAAGGAGGTCTGTCAGGAGCCACAGGTCTCTGCACAACTGGTTCTCTCTGCCCCTGTTTCCAAGCCCTGGCACCTCCATCTTCCTCTGTTTCCTCTACCTAGGAGCTGAGGAGGTCAGGCTTCCTATTTGGAAGTGTGTGCGTGCGGGTGTGTGCGGGTGTGTGTGTGCGTGCAGTGGTATTTTGGGTTGTCAAATGCCTGGCAAAGGGGTCATGCCAACATAGGGTAGGTAGGGCCAGAGATGGAGGGCAACCTGTAAAACCCTGGTGGTCAAGCAACTCACAAGCCTCAGACCCCATGCTTGGCTTTCCTTGATGCCAAAGCCTGAAAACCTCTGTCGACATGAGGGACTGTGTCTTCCCCATGGTCTGTGAGCTCCTTTGGTGGACAGGAGCCGTTCTCACTCATGTCTTCATCCTCAGCCAGCTTCAGTGCTCACGGACACTCAGTGATTGGTACATAAGTGGTGTTCTCCTTCATTTTATTTACTTTTTCCTTTCCTGGGAAGAGGTACAAGCAGATGTCTGCGAGTTGAAGGCTGAGTGGATTCTTTTCGGCGCATGTCCCTGGTCTTTCACAAGAGCCTGTCATATCCATCAGGCCCTCACTGACCAAGAACACCAGGACAAAAAGGTCACTGTTTGTGCCTTCAGGGATCTCACAATGTCAATTCAAAAATCAATGTAAGAGGGTGAAAAGGTTGAAAGCACTGTTTCCTTCCACATGAGGAGGGCCTTGTCCTGAAAACCACCACTTGGGGACTGGTCATCTCTGATTAGATTAAAAACCCAGTTTTAAGGAGGCTCCCAAGCTTTGGCCTCAGGCCTTTGAACATGAACCTAACACCTGGGATGTCAGTCACCTCCGTGGGCTAAAGGAGAAGCTGAGGGGGTCGGGCGTCCTACCCTGGGGTATTTGGAAGTGTGTGTGTATGTGTGTGCGTGTGTATGTGTGTGCGTGTGTGTGTGCGCGCGTGTGTGTGTAGTGGTATTTTGGGTTGTCAAAATGCTTGGCAAAGGGGTCATGCCAACAGAGGGTACGTAGGGCCAGAGATGGAGGGCAACCTGTAATACCCTGGTGGCCAACCAACTCACCCACAAAACAGGGGCTAGAGGACAACCTTGGAACATACCCGGACTCCAAGAATTTGAGGTTTTAGATAGAATCTTCGAAGACCCAGGTGTTGATGAAAGGAAATAAACTTTCGTTTTCTCGGCCCTCCTCCTGCTAACACACAGTCAACTTGCCTGTGCATTGGATGAAACTCCTCTTCCTCACTATTTGGAAACAGAATACAGGAGAAATAGCTTTAACCTTTATTTTACCCCAGAGGATTTTTGACCTGGACACAGGTCCTGCAAAGATTGAGGCTCTACTGAGGCATGTAGCCCAAGGGATGGTGGCCTTGTTGGTCAAACTGTAAGTGGCCATTCTGCTCCAACACTGTACCTATGAGGCCTGACCCGGCCCCTCACAAGGAGAGAGGCCAGGTGCTCTCTGTACCTTCTGCCTAGAGAGTCCTGTGTTCCCAACCTCGTGCTCACTGATGGGGAAGCAACAGGGGGGGTTGGCCCATAGCCCAACCCAACCCTGTGGAGAGTTCTTCATCAAATGCTTGGGAAGTTCATCTTTTATCACGCTAGCAATTGATCCCCCCTTAATTGCAGATCCAAGGGAGATGATGATATCAAGCAAATTAAAATTGAACTTGTTCAAAGAAGACAGAGATTTCTGGGCCACTCATCAAGCTGTGCCCTCTGGTCAGGCCCTTGGAGAGGCATTGAATCTTCACAGGGGGCCTCAGAGCTGCTATCAGAAGAAATACACTCAGCTAAGGTCACACCTTTGCCAGCCAAGGACTGGATAAGCCTATCACCTGTGCCCCATGAGCCACCAGAAGAAATGTCCTGTCCTGGGCAAGGCCAGGCTTTATATCAGGTGAAGCGAGGACCTGGATTCACGTGCAATCCAAGGCTTTCTCTTCCCCTTTTTGGCTTCACGTTTGGCTTCTTTCTCTGAGGACAGCACATATCTTCAGACAGGAAATTACCCTGGTGATTGATGGCTGGCAAATGCAATTAGGCCCCAGCTAAGTGCTCTCCATGGGGTGCCTTTCTAGTGTGGCGGTCCAGGTTTGGTGATCACTTAACAACCATGCACCGGAGGCTTCCTGGTGATAAAGCATTTGTCTCTGTCAGGCTTTGGCCACCAGAACTTCCTGCTCCCTTCAGAGGAAGAGAGGCTGTGGGTAAAGAGGTGAGAAGGGAAGGTGGAGCAGGGAAGAGGTGAAGTGGAGGCTCATGGGGATCCCTAGCAAGGAACCACAACAGGTGCCCCCAGGTTGGCCAAGGACACGCCATCATGACTTACAGCTCCCAAGGTGATGCCTGAATGTGAATTAAGGGCAGGGGTCACTTCAGTGGCCAAAAATCCATTGTATTTGCTACTCATCTTAGTGCTCAGAACATAATTCTTTAATTCTACTACTGTGGTGGCTTTGGAAGGATGAACAAAGAAAAATAGCACAGACCCTGCCCTTGAGGAATTTGCCCTTTAGCTGGGAAGGTCAAGCACACTCCATCTCATTTCCCGGCAACCGTGGATGATACGGCCACACACAAACACGTGGAGTTGGACATTAAATATTGACTCATCGGAAGCTAAAAGAAGGACAAGAAAGCCATCTGGCTTCTGCCTGCCTGAGCTCTTATCTCAGCACTGCCACTTAGAAACTGGATGACCTTGAGCAAGTTATTTCACCTCTTTGTGTCTCAGTTTCTCAACTGTGAAATGGAGGCTGTCTCAGTCCATTTTCTATCTTTGTAACAAGATACCTAAGACCATGTAATTTTGAAAAAGTAGAGGTTTATTCTGGAGGCTGGGAGGCCCAAGGGCATGATGCAGGCTTCTGTGCGCCTCGGATAAGGGTCTTCTTGCTGTGTCATATAACATGGTGGAGGGGATCTGGCGAGACAGAGCAAGCAGGCCAGTGTGGGTCTTTCTTCCTCTTCTCAAGAAGCCACTAATATCATCCCTGGGGCCCCACCCTTATGACCTCCTCTAATCCTAATGATTTCCCCAAAGTCCCTCCTCCACATACCATTAGCAAAGGAAGTGTAAGAAATAGAATCTTGGAAACATGAACTTTTGGGGGCCACATTCAAACCACATAGGGGATAATATTAGTACCCTCCCTGAAGGGTTTTAGTGAGGATTCAGTGGAGTTCTGCACAGAAAGTCCAGGACCTTGACCGTGGGAGTGTCAACAAATGCCTGGTCCCTTTCTTCTCCCCTAAAATGGAATCAGCCTTGTTCATATCACATACCCCTTTGGCAGGCTAGTGAAGCCATGAATCCTTTCTCAGAATAATAGCATAAACATGTAAAGATAAAATACACAGGATTACAGAGAAAACTGTATTTTATAGAAATACAGTTATCAAAATGCTAAAAACCCAAATCTGTGGCCCAGTAATGTATGTGCTTCTTTATTAACACAGTAAATAACCAGATCTGCTAGCAGGCCTAATAACTACTGTAATTTTGAAGTAGTAATAAGCTTAAACAATATTTCAACATATCTGCAACAACAGTAATGAGATATAAAAATCTGATTTCTATTGGTGACAAAATCATAGCTACTGCTCATACAACTGTGACTTGTTGCCTACGTTCAAAATCAGAGAAACAGCTAAATTTTTGTTGGAAGTCGGTGAAAATGAAGACACAACTTGTTGTCCAGCTAAATTCATCTTTGTAGACCCTGGGCTAAAAATTGTTGCTATAGAGCTTGGTAAAGTAGGTTGCAACCGTGATTTCTAAGTTTTCAAAATAATATTCATTTTGTCATTACTGATGCAAAATGTAAACATTATAGAAAACTTAAGAAATATGGATTAAGGGGGAAAAGACAAAGGAAATTAAAAAAATAAAAAAAAAAACTGTCATCCAGAGAGCCGCTGCTAACACGAGTATGGTTAAGACGCGGCGCTCATTGCTAATCCGTTTTTCACACACTGACTCTGCTCCATTTAGGATTATTGGATTGCAATTTCACTCAGAGGGATGTCCAGGCCCAGGGAATACTGATCAGGTACCCCAGCAAGTCACCAGCTCCGTGCACCGGAAATACAAGGCAGAAACATCACAAAGGCCAGCCATGGGAAGGGGCTCCTGCCTGTCACAGAGCAGCCACTGCAGGCCAGAGGGCACACCAGAGCCTTCCAGCCCCACTGATCCAAACTGTCCCACAGATCCCAAATCTCTTGTTAGACCTGAGGAATGGCTTCCAGGCTGAACCACGCACTGTGAGAAATGGAAATCGCCCACTGGTGAGGGAGACTCACTGACTCCTCTCCAACCCTGCCGTGCGTTCAGATCAAGTCCTGATGCACGGAGCAGAGTGCGAGGACTCACCTACGGATGATGAGGAGCTGGCCCAGGATCTGGGAGGCATTAGATGTGTGTGTGTGTGTGTGTGTGTGTGTGTGTGTGTGTGTGTAGGGGATAGAGACAGACCATCACTTTGCCCAAAGTGATTCCCAGTGTAACTGTAGCTCCTCTTCAATGAGCAGGTAGATGCAGGCTGCCCCCATGGCCTCCAGGTGTAGACTGACGGTGTACACGGGCTTGTCTAGTCCCTGCTAAAGCCACTGTCATAGTTCAGAAAATGACAGAGGCCAGGCCCCAGTGTGCATCCCACACCCCAGATCCTGGAGCTCTCAGACTGTGGCCTGCCTAAGGACCCTGCCCTGCCAAGCTCGTGTCTGAGTGGGAGGGTGCGGAGTCACCATCCTTAGGTGACCCAGCAGCCATAGCAACATTGCTATGCCATAGCAACATTGGAACGCACCTCCCTTCTCTCCAGCAACCCTGTCAAGAGAGCCTTCTTCTGACCTCTTACAAGACCTTCCTGGAGGGGAGGGGGCTGCTAAGGAAATGCTGCTGGCAGGGATCCAAATGTGACGGCCGAGCTTTCCTGGAGGAGCCCTGCCACCCCGCCTCCTTTCAGCCCAGTTAAGACCACAGCCCCAGAAAACAGGCCAGCAAAGATCCCGAGTACAAGGCACAGCACATTTCAACATCTTTTTAATAAAACAATGTGGAAGGGCAGCCTGTTCATTTTGATCCTCCACCGGGTCGTTCAATTAAACATGAGATGCCAGCAAAACGTGAACCCCCGACCATATTTTCCATTAGTAATAATAATAAAAGATAATTATTGAGCCTGTCTGTCAGATATTCCAGACAAGTGTACCTCTACTTAATTAACTGCTAATTGAGATATGAAAGAACGGTGCTGTGAGCGCACACCCTGGCTTTATTAAGCCTCAGAAAATCTTTCCCAGAGGCGGGGGAAGAAAAACCCTAACTAGTGAAGGCTGAGCCCCTCCCTGGGTGAGGAGAGGATCTGAGGAAGTGTCATCTGTGTCATCTTGTTACGGGAGGACACTGAGGAGGCTGAGGTAGGCAAGGGGGTTCTCCTTGTGCTCTGCGCTGAGCTAATCCCCTGATGCATGTTAACTAAGTCTTCATGGTCATCCAGGGAATGCTGTCCCCATTTCACAGATTAGAAAACGATGCTGAGCTGGATTAAGTAAATATCTTTTCTAAAAGAAGGTGGCTGGTACGAGAGAGGGTTTGAGCCAAATCCTGTGCATTCCACATGTTGTTCCAGCAGATACTAGAAGTAGAAATGTCTTCCATGTCTTTACCATTAGTGACAAAGCAGAAGAGCACCCATGTGGCTGCTCTGTTTGCGTGCCAGCACCCACGCCCTAGGGGGGCCCTCCCACTTTAAACCGGAGAACCCGCACAGCCCACAGAAAGTGCAGACACAGTGATGTTAGTCACAAAGCCACGGAGGCCCTTTCTTTGATTGCTCACGCAGAGGAGCCAGCACAACCCCGTAAGGAAACTCAAGCAACCTCACAGAGACCCTCATGGGAGAAACGGAAGCCTCTTCCAACCACCAGCCTCACATAAGCGAGCCCTCTTGGAAGCAGATCCTTTAATCCAGCAGGTCTTCAGGTGACTACACCCCATGACGTCTTCATTGAAACCTCATCGAGGACCCTGAGCCAGAACCCCCCAGACAGACCACCTGTTGATTCCTGGCCACAGAAACTACGTGATATAACAAATGATTGTTTTAAGCCACTGAATTTAGGGATAATTTGTTATGCATCAGTAGATAACAAATTGAGAATTCATGAACTTTTCACAGCCTGCTAATTGCAGTCCTGCCAATACCAGGGGGTCAGAGAAATTCTTCTGAGAAACATTCACATTTGTATGCCTGAAAGCACATGTCTGAGATAACGGCCATTCAGGGTCCCTCCCGGTAGGAGCCCCAGTGAGTTTCAGAGGGAATGTGGGTCAGACGGCCAGTCGTTGCCCAGGTTTCCCACATTCTCATTAAGATGACGAAGTACGACTTGTTGATGGGTCACAGTCTGGCCCACAGTCTGGTTGGTTCAGCAACCAACCGCTGTGAGAATGGAGGAAACATGAATCGGTCATATTTTCGGGTACTGGGTAATTTTGTCTAGAGCTGGTCAGCATCCTAGGAATCAAGTAGCTATCACTGGGACATCTCCAGCAGTGCTCAGTACACAAGCCCACACCATCCCAGCACCGAGGTTGAAACTGAATACCAAAACGAACCGATGCTGTGAAGTCTGAGGTCCCAGCCGCGGCACTCTGCTCTCTCACCTGGCCTGGCAGGTGCCTTTTTTTCTGCCCACGATTCACCTAAGTCAAAGGGGAAAACCTACAAGGCTTTGGAAACATCTGTGATTGAAGTCGATAGGGGCCCTTGGGCTGTACTCTGTGGACTGCCCAGATCCTCAGTCCTGCCTGGGCAGCCAGGGCAGAGAGCCCATGCCACAAAGCCCCAGCCCAGCCCCCTGTGTGGCCGAACTCAGCTTCCATACAAGAGGGTCAGCATTTGATGAGGAAGGAAAGTGCCTTACACATTTTCTGGGCTTATTTTATAGATTTTTTTTTTCAAAGATGAGCTGTTGCATGTTGACCCTAGAAAATGCTGGGCACCCAAGAGGCAAAGAGCTGGTGAGCGAGGGCTAAAAGGAGTGTGGAGGAAGATGCTCATTGGCCAAAGTCCACCGAGCAGGCCCCTGTGTTCTCCCTGTGTCTCTCATGGGCCCCTGCCTCTCCCGCTGGGGCCTCTCGAGGTGTGAGGCCGACGGCATGAGGCAGCATGAGGCCCGTGGCCACCATTTCTCTCAGCTAAGGAAATGGTTAAAGCCAAGCACCAGAGAAGAGAGACAGTGTCCCTGAAAAGCCGGGGGCACAGGCACGTAGCACGATCTTGGAGTAAAAGTATTTGTACTTATGCAAAAGGAAGCTGAGGGGGTGGAGTTCGTGCATTAAGTCAGAGCAAGTTGCACAGGATTTCAGTAAAAAACTACAAACAGAACACCCCGTATACCTGTGATCTATGCATCATCAGGTTTAAACAAGCAAAGGGGAGGCTATATAGTGTGGGTGCTGTGATACCACCCAACAGAGACAATTCCCCAGCTGCTGAGAATGTTGGCTGCCGGCAGCTCATGCTGAGTTTCTTTCCAGGAATTGACCTCAGCTAAAAAACATGTCTTTACCCAAAGATGCACCCACTCAAAGACTGGCCTATATGCCACTCAAAGGCCTGGATTCCTCCTCACTGAAGACAGAGCAACCTCCAGGGGTTCAGCTTCTTGTGCTCTCCCACAGATGCTAGGACCCACCAGAATGTGCCAGTGACCCTTCTGTGCGCATATTAAGTTTTGTTCTTCCACCAGGTGGAAAGATACATACCAATTCTATTAAAGTGTTATCTTAAGGGACCAAGATAGGGAGAAATGATTAGTTTTTGTGTTTGTCTTCCTATTATGATTCCCTTATTGCCATAAGCATATATCACTTAATTTCAAGAGTATTGAATGAAGAAATTTAAAATGTATTCAACAAACATGTCGAATGAATGAATGTATGATCTCTCTCTCTTGTTGGAGAAATAGAAAACAATTAAATAGCACATTGAAGGTGTTCAGTGTGTAAAGAACTCAACTGAAGGGGATTTTGCCAACACTTTGGATAATGCTTGACTAGTTGATTCAAAAGATCTTGGGCTAGCTTTCTGAGAGTGAGGTCAGCATCTCACAAGTAGGATAAGAAAAAAGTTAATAGGTGGAAGAAAAAAGGAGAGGGTGAGTTAATTCTATGAAACAGGAGAGATGGTCTAGTATCAGACCTATCTGCCTTCAAAATGAGCTAAAATATTTTTCAGCTACTATCCAAATTGCACTGTCTGAGAACTTGTCAGTTTTTAAATTTTCTGAGCAGATAGATTTGAATTGGAAGAGGAAAATCTCTGGCATTTATATGACCTGCAACATCTCTTTGTCTCAAGTATCAGCAAAACCATCCATGACCGACCACTGCCTTCCTAATGACCAGCCCCAGAATCCTTTGCTCTCCTTTCCCTCCAGGGAGCCCAGGCTGATAAGCTGGAGCACTTCCCAGAGATGGACTCTATTTGTCCCTCCAGAACTGACGGTCTTTACACTTCCTCCAATTCTGAGGTTCCATGTGGTTCTCTGGAGAAGGCGGATTCATTCAGGAGTGATTCAGATGAGCAGGTCTATACCTTAGCCAAATGCATGCCTCTTAGTTGCCAACTGATCTTTGCAAATGCATCCTTTTTAGGCGCCTACAGATGAGATCCCTGAGGCTCAGTGTCTTGTGTGGAGAAGGCTTGGCAGGGTTTGAGAGAAAGAAGTCCTTGAAGGCATAATTATTGAGCTACTGACTGTGCTGACAGGTCCCTGGGAGTTGTGTAGGGGAGGCCTGGCCCCAGTTCTGCACAGCAACTCTGATTGAAAAGACTGACAAGTTCCCACTTGCAAGAGGTGTCCCTCCTTCTGGTGATGGTGGTTCAAGCTGAGAGAAACACTCTTTGTTCTGCCTTCATTCATTCATTGAGTCTTTGTGGAATGTCTCTGTTCTGGGTTGTTCTTGGGATGAGTGCTAGAGTTGGGAGCAAATCAAAGACTCTGACCTTGAGGAGAATCCAGAAAGACCTTGAAAGCCCCAGTGAAAATGGCACAAATTAGGATATTTACAATAATCATGTCTTTTGTAATATTGGAATGAATGTTCAATGTGCTGAGGATGCTAAGGACCTTTAAAAGGGGGTGCAGGTTGGGAGGAAGGGGTTGGATGGGAGCTTCCTGGAGGAAGTATAAAGCATTTTTCATAATCAAATCATCTAAGAATGTGTTGAGGTCACCTTTAAAGAGCTTAGATTTGTTACAGAATGCATATTCTAGATTTATAATCATTCTATAGGATTTTTATCTTAAACATTTGTCATTTTATTGCAAAGCTATGAGAATGAATGAAAATATATGAAATGAACAAAACTCTCCATAGAATAAAATAATGGGCAGCAATTTTCATTGCTTTAGAAATCAGCCCACCTTTGAACTTATTTATGAAGACAGAAGGTGTTTGGAATGGGAAGGGAAACCGAGGTTCCTTGTTACGCAGTCCTAACTGTTTTCTTCCCTGCTTTATCCCTGGTTCAGGCTCTGGCTCATCCCACTGCACAGAGAGTGATCTCTTCTGGAGTTAGGATTAAAGAGTGTGCAGACAGCAGCGAGAGGCAACCCCGAGACTCCATCACAAAAGGTACCATTTGCTTTGAACCTCTTGTCATTCATCACTCCAATGGCCAATTCCAGGCTTTCACTGGTAACTGCATATTCCCTGGGATCTGAGGCCCTTTGTCACTGAAACAACAGCCTGGGGGATAGTCTCCCAGACCAAGGTGGCCAATAGCATCAGTTCCGCCAGGCTCCATGCCATCTCTGAAAATGCTGGAGAAAGTGGGTACTAAGGTTTTTGGCATCTCGTAAAATATTTCTGAAATGCATTTCATGATGCACTTGGTAATAAAAGTATGCTACTGTGCACGGTCCCTCCACGAGGCTAGACTCGATTCCCAGCCCACCCGCGCCTGCACCGAGCCCGCATGAATCAGTGCTAAATTATTCACCAGCCTGACGCTAAAATTTCTGGAGTTCCAAAACCCCTCATAAAGTATTATGAAAAAATATCCATCTCTTTATCTCTATCCATAACTATTTATATGACTGGAGGGAAAAACCTGTCGTTTTATTTCTTTTAATTTAAAAGCTTTCCTAATTCCTTTTTCCTACCACATATATATGTCTAAAGAATTTTCGGGTTGAAATAATAAACTCTAAAAAATGGTCCGCTAGAGAAGGTTCGGATTCAGAGTTGAAAGGCATGATGAATATTTTGCTCCCTTAAAGACTTTGCATGATGCTCACTGAATTGGGAAGTTTTCAGTAGGCATGGCCCTTTTCTATGGTACAGAATGGTGACAACATACCCACAGGCCTTCCCTCTGTTTATACAATAAAGTTTGTTCACAAGAACATTTCCTTCCCAAGACTCACGATGTCCCCATCACATCCTCACTGTCCATCATGATACTCTGGGAGTCTGTTCTGAAGTCCCACATGTGAATCTACTCAGAACGTCCTCAGTAGCATCCTGCCTTTCTTGGAGACCCTTGACTACAAAGTACCCCAGGCCGTTTATAACACCTTTGAACATTCAAGGTCACAAGCGAGGACATCACACTCAGTGACTGTCAGCCACTCACCTTTAAAGGTGAACTAGTTAATTTCTTGCTTCTGGGCTATCAGAGGGTTGGGATCAAGTTCTCTGCAACCGGAGCTGGAACAGGGTGGACCAGCTAGGCAGCAGCTGGAAGCACCTGTCAGAAAAGCATCACCGGAAATACATTAAGATAGAGATATTTTCACTTATCAGCACTGTGCTCAGAGAAAGTGCTTATATAGATGAAGGCACTTTGACAAACTGCTTGGATGGGGGATTAAGCTCCTTACTCAAAGAACTTGTTTAAATAAAAACACTCGACTGTAAACTGACTTCTAAGTAAGAATTCAAGGTGAGCATGAGATCCGGGGTGCTATCACCCTCTTTAAAACAGATGTTGAATAAATATTTAAAGAACATTGGTTTAAAGGTGAGATGAGTCATTGGCAGACAAGAGCACCATGTATCTTAGTGCAGCCCTGCTGCCTAAGGCTTTAATGGGGGGGGGGGAAGGATGAAGAAGGAGCCCAGGTTTCTGCATGACTCTGGGAGAAGCAGGCAAGGGGGGAGAAGAGACTAGGGAGATGGGTCCCCATCACATCCAGGGACAGCTTCACTCCAGCAGCGAGGACCCTGCCCTTGGTCTTACCTTTGGGAAACAACCCCCAGGCTGAAGCAGAGAATGCTCATGACCGACACGATGAGCTGCGGTGTCCTAAGTCACCGAGAGCCATACACAGAGCAGGACAAGCCCCCCTTCAGTCGAGGGCCGGCAGGAGAGTCAGACCAAGGAGGATGTGAGGGGTCTGCCCCGAAGTGACTAACAGTGAGCCCCGCGGGTCTCCCGAGAGGGGAACTCCTCACAAGGCCACGGGGAGCGGTGTTCACAGGTGGTTCTTAGAAGCACCAGCCGCTGGGCCAATTAACTCCCAAAGCCACCTCCTGTCTGAGAGCCAGTCCATCTTCCCTGCTGCGTCTTTTCACCTGTGTAGGACCAACCTCACGGGGGGCAGGCCTTGTCCAGGTCGACCTTCTTTCCTGGGCACTTAGAAATGGCTTCTTACCCCGAGCTTGGTCCTGGAATGGCAGAGGTCACCAAACAGGAAGGCAGCCAGTGCCCCTGGCTCTTTGACGGTTCAAACCGAGGCGTGTCCACCAGGCTGCTTCCGGCTGCGGGCTCGGCTTGCCTCTGTCCTACCTTCAGTCCCCGTGCGTTTGCAGGCAGCTTATTTTGAGAGCTGATTAGATGAGCCCTAATAACGTTAGAACTTAAATGGCCCCAGATGGGCTTTCAGCTTCTTGCCAAATTGAGATAAATGTGATATTCGGGGAACTGAGCTCTCAGCTTCGTGGACGGCAGACGAATTCTGAGGCACTTTACCCTCTCCTGTGCTTTTTTGCAGCAGAAAGTTGGGTTTATATACCTCTGTGGGGTCCCTTTCATCTGAGGGTCTATGATTCTGTGTGAAGAATTGCCTCCATGATCACATTTTTTCAAGGAAAGCTAGGTTGGGGACAAGAGGCTTCAAACAGAATCATTTCATTTGACACAATCTGTATGGGAAAACTCTCCCCTGTGCCCCAACACCTCTGGGAACTTTGAGTCCAGGCAACGACCTTTACCGATCAACTACTATTTAGCCATTTAATTCAATACTAATGTTGTTCATAGTAGACTTTGGCCAAGGATCACATAAAGTGATTACAAATATGAGCGTTTCATTGCACGAAAACGTCCAGGGCCCTCTGTAACTCTTCTGGGAGGGTTTATTTCCAAGAAGGACAAACACATTTATCATGTAAATAGTTATAGGCTTCCATTTTAATTCCCTCTGTAAATTTTAGAAAAAAAGTAAAAACAGACTTGGAAAAAGGAATTTTTAAAAGGTGAGTATAAACAGGCAGTTCAGTGCCGAGGCAAAGGTATCCTTACAAACACACCCAAATTGAGTTGTTCTATCTCTCCTCAACCAAACCAGGCACACAGGTTTCCCTGAAACTCCTAAAACCGTGGTTTGCTCCTCTGGATGTGCGGGGGGGGGGGCATTCAAGAAATGTCTTTGAGCTTAAACTTCCCTTCGAAAAGCTCAATAACTGGAGATGCTCTTTCCATCTTTCAGATGAAACTAGACCTTGAGCTTAGACCTGGCCTTTGTATTTGGGTGGGAAAGACCACCCCCTGTTCTCCTGAAAGGAGGCTGAGGATGCCCAGGAGCCAGGTTAGGAGATGACAGGGAGGGACCTGGGCCCGGGCAGAGCTATGAGCACACCGCCCCTGCTGCTCTGATCCCAAGCTCGTCCCAGCCTCTGGGGACAACTGAGGGGTTTCTGGAAGACTTGAACTGTGGCTGGGATCAGAAACTGCGATTGGATGTGAATGTCCAGTTTCGTAGACGTTGGGCAAAGCACAGCTCTGGAACCACCGTGTCTAGCTCTATCCCAAACTCCCATCAGTGAGGGCTGTGCCACTGGGGTAGGGGGGGGTGAGGGAGGGCAGAGGACTTGGCAGAGCCTGCGGGCTTAGCCCTGCACCCTCAGGGCGTGCGGGTCCAGCTAGTGTGATGCGCTCTCATGAGGACCATGTTATCTGAGAGGTCGCAGCTCCGACAGGCCTTTTCCAGGACTGCGTGTGGTTTCTCTCAGCCTCTGTGGTTACATGGGAAGGGCAGTGACACTGGCAGGTCACCTGGCAGTTGACCTGGCTGGAGCTCCCCTCTTCCTCTACTAAGTCCCCGCCTCAGCCTCTGGTCCATTCATTGCCCTCCACGGTCCCTTTTCTCACTTCTATTCTGTCTCGGTTCCCTTTCTTCTGCCTATAGACAAGATTTGTCTCCGTTAAAACCAACAAACAAAACCGCTTTCCCTTGATTTCCTGACTCTGCGTCACCTCCTCTTATTCTGAGCTCTGTGGAATACTCTACATTCACTTCTCGACTGTGTTCACCCTTTAATCCTATGGGAAATGGTGCATCCTACCCACCCACCCTTACAACAAACCCCACATCATTTGACAGACGTTCATTGAGCACATGCTATGTGCTATGCCCAGACTAGATCCCTAGCACAAGTAGGACACACTCTCCCAAGAAAGGCAAGCATGCCTACCCCTGCCCCCAAGGACAAAGTGGTAGTAAGTGGGGGGATGAGGCTGTGGAGAGGCAGGGTGAGAGTCTTCAGCCCCGTCTTGGGAGCAGGGACCAGCAAAGCAAATAAAGGAGTCCCCGGATGGATGCTTGAACTTGAACCCTCTTGTGAAGAAGCGAAGATGGAGGGTCTAAAGGTGCAGGGAGGGACACAGTCAGGTTTTCCAGAAAGACCACGGGCAGCAGCATGAGAAGTGACATCCAGAAAGAGCACCTCTGAGTCCAGTTGGAGGTGATGGAGCCTGGACCAAATGGCAGCCCCAGGGATGGCGAAGAGGGGCTCCCTGCCAGCCTGCTCTGCTCCCCTGATCCCACCTGGATGAAGCTCTCTCTGTGTTCCTCCCTCGGAGCGTGTACCGGGCTTTTTCTCCTGCGCTCACTTGGTTGTCTTACAGTCATTTGCTTCTTTCTCTATTATTCCTTATCAAATTGTATCTTTGTCTCCCCTTCCCCTAATTATAGTACCTGGCTCATCATTAGAGCTGAAGAAAAGGTTATTTAGTCGAATTGAATTTTCAAGAGCCTCAAACCATGAATAATTGAGGAATCAGCCATGTATAAGTGCTCATCATTTACACAATTGTGTAAACAAGCTGATAAAAAATTTTATTTTTCCCAGTATTTTTATTGTCCCAGAAGGCCCCGCTATCCTCCTCGTTCTCCAGGTTTCAGGGAAACAGGAAACACAGATTCCCCAACACACACAGGCTGCAGAGGAGCGGCCGGTTCTCACCTCCCCGGGCAAAGGGCAAAGGAAGCGGTTAAGGGAGGGAGCAGATGATGGCATTGATGGACGTGAAAGCCACAGACACTCTCTGAAGAGACGGAATCGCAGAGCACACTGCGTGACAGGCCACGTGCAGAGTCCCCAAGGTCAACGCGCAGACACAAATTGATCACGCTAAGTACTTGCTGAAATCGCTTTCCAACTTACAGAGGAGCATTGATCACCAGCGGGACCTGTATTCACCGTGAAAAAGCTCCTGTGAGATGCCCCTTTGGTATGTCATCAAAGCAGATTTAAATTGTCTGGATTCTTCCCCAAACGAGAGAGTCTACAATAGAGTTAACAAATGTCATAAGGAGTTAACGGATGCTTACAACTTTGTGATTGAGTCAATATGTGGGCCCCTTTGGCCCCAGAACAGCTTCTATTGTGACATCTTTTTTATAACCCTGAGGAAAACCTCTCTCTCTCCTCTCTTGGTTCAATCCAAATGCTTCTGACTGACTGTGAGTAGGCCCTGTCCGTGGTGGCCCCCCAGTGATCACACACAGCCCCTGGCTTCTAGGAGGCCGGGAGTCAGAAACCTCCTAGGCCTGGATGTGCTGGGCAGGCTTAACCAGAGCCTGTGAGTGCCACTGCCCTGTGACATTTAGACAGCAGAGAAGCAGAGAAGTGGGGTGAGGTGGAACAAAGGCAGAGCAGGACAGACACGGGGACCGAGGAATTTCTGTGAAATAAAAAGGCTGCACCTCGGGCCACCCCAAAAAAAGCACATATCATGCTTCACCTCTCAGGGAACTTAGTCAAGAGGGTGATTTTCAACCCAGGAAACAAACAAAAACAGCAGAACATGGCACTAAAATCAAGCACTGCAGGACTGAGTGGGTCACAGGACTGGAGGCCTGAATAGGACCCAAACCACGGGGACTCGGGGAATTGCAGATCACAGAGACCTCCTGGGAGGGGTCGTGGGTGTGGAGCCAAGTTTTGAAAAGAAAGGTGAAGAACCCCAGCAAACGTTTCATTAGGTGCAGGGAAGAGGGGGGAGGCAGATCCAGGGAGCCACACGGAGGGGAAGAAAGAGGAGAGGAGGAGAGAAAGGTTGCTGGTAGGAGTGATGACCAGCTGTGTCTGGTCCCCCTGGGCACCTGCCCTACCCTTGCGACTGCCTTGGCCAAAGACTCCCAGTCAGAGGTGGGACGTGCTCCTGTGGGCCCAGCCACCTCGAGGACTGGACGGGAGCCAGGCTCTTTTGTTGTCTCCCAACCACACAGCGAGGCGTTCTTTCCCTCAGGTTCGCTTGAGAGGAATGCGGCTTATACTGGAAACCTCAAACCTTCCAGAATGATCTTCTACTAAAATAAATTTTTCTAATTGATGCGTACTGGGCATCTCAATACCCATGTACAATGTGTCATGATCAGAACAGGGTAATTGGCGTATCTCTTACCTCAGACATTCATCATTTCTTTGTGTTGGGAGCATTTAAAACCCTCTCTGCTAGAACTATTTTAAAATAGTCAATTAATCGCTGTCAGTCATAGTTGTCCCACTAGGAGTTATTCCTCCTCCCAGCTGCACCCCTGCACCCAATGACCTCCTCCCTCCGCCAACAATCCCCCAGCTCTGGTAACATCTGTCTTTCTGCGCCTGACTTACTACACTCATGCAGTCACACTGACCTTTGACAACCAAATGCTCACATTTCTAACAATGGGGTGTAAAGAGCCCTCAGAAGCTCAAATGAGATGGCTTCATTAGCTGAAGACTCTGGAAGCTTCTGCAAGAGATGGACAGGCTGGTAAATTAAGGACAATATACTAGATGCATTTCCAGAAGGTTCTATAGAGAACAGGAAATGACCAGTGAAATCTACTTTGATTGACAACTGGGAAATCTCCCTGTCCTTAAAATTCTTCCCCTAACCCACCCTCAACCCCACCCAAATTTGAAGAAAAAATTCTAAGAGGACAAACAAGTAACACTGGTTCTGCTGTGATGCCTGAAATTCTACCATTTGAGAGACATTCTTGTCAAGGTATTGTCTCTGCCAGATTTCCCTCCTGAGAAGCAGGTGCCCCCTGAGACAGCTGTTTACCCACACTAGAATGCTAGTTATTTTAGTATATTATTCGTTTTCTGAGAGGCACGAGAGGAAGAAAATGCAGAGACCAGCGGGGAAATTATGATGTGAGAAGAGGGGGGAAAGAGTGGCGTAACCCGGGCCCTGCCAGGAAGGCAGGGCTGAGGGTGGGCAGGGTGAGGGAGGATGGTTGGGGGGCTGAGGGATGGGGGCCCGCTGCAGAGAAGCGAGAATCCAGCTCTGCCCCCTCTGCAGGGTAGCCTGGAGCAGCGCTGACATTAGCGTGGGGCATCCTCCAGGGCCACCCGAGAAGTCTCAGCACTGCTTGAGAGAGCCAAACAGGAGCCGGAATTGAGCAGGGGGCGGGGGCATCTGTGGAGCTGCACCGGGTGGCAGGCTGAATGGATGTGTTTGCAGCGAAGTCAAGTCCAGCTGCAGCAAAACCATAGCAAGTTTTTCATCAGGCACAGGGAAGAGAAGAGGGCCTAGAGATCAGCCCAGCACAGAACAATTGTGGCCACGGGCCAAGGGAGGGCGGACTTCAGGCTGAGTCAGCAGAGAACAATAAAGCTGGGCAAAGATTGAAGAACTATAATGTTGGAAACTCTGATAATCTGATCCCAGAATCACAGACTCATCAAATGTTCCATCTAGGACTTCAGAGATCATTCCAGTCCAGGGGAAAACAGGGCCCGAGAGGTTAGGATCTGTTGAGTGCTTCTTATATGCTAAGCCCCATTTTGTTCACTTTATAGGTCTTAACTCAGTCACTCCTGCCAACATCCAGTAGTAGCAGGTGCTGTCGTTGTCTCCATGTTATACAGAAGGAGAGTGTGGTGCAGAAAAGCTAAATAATTTGCCTAAGTTCCAACTATTTAGGAAGTGGCAGACCCAGGACTTGAACCTAAGCAGTTTGAGTTTGAGGCTGCGTCACGAAAATAAGCAAACCCAGAATGATTGGGGCAAGATCACCTAGCCAGATCCCCAATAAGGGAAGCAGGCCACCTTTTGTCATTTGAGTCCCATCCCACTCAGGTTAGTGTGTAAGCATCACTAGTGAATGCTGAAGGCCTCTCGGGAGAGGTTGCAGCAGATCTGGTGGCAAAGACTCCTAATTCCTAGTGGAACTGAAGTCTGTCTGGAAGGGAAGCCGGTCACCATCGTGGAGCAAGCACTCTGTCCCTAATCAAGGAGTTGTAATGGATTGCAATGCACTGTGGTTGAAGCATGAGAATTATGGAGATGACGGCTCCGGATTGGAGGAGCAGGTATATCCTGCCTTGAGGAGGAGGAGGAGCTTGAAGTAATGAAATGGTAAAGAGTGTATTGATGAGATTTCAATAGGAAGCAATGCAACAGCAATAGACCACGAGTGTGAAGTCAAAGGAACAGCGTGGTGCCTTTGGTCATCATCACCTGGGCTCACTGATGCCGGTTTTGCCAGGCCTTCGGGGCTCTTGGAAGGAATCAAGATCTAGTCCACCATGAGTTTCAATTGTAATAAAAACAACAAGGTAACCGTAAACAACTGCCCCTTTCCCAAATACTGTACCAGAGTATCGGAAATGCCCGTGTGCCTGTCCAGTGGCTGGCATGGCCTTGAACTGCGCTGAGGAAGACCCTGGTAATGAGATCGCTCAGGCAGCTGTAGCAGAGGCCTGTGCAGATGAGCTGTCCCTCCGATGAGGATCATTATTGTTCAGCTGTTAGAGAAGAGAGGACGGAGAAGTCCGTCGTACATAGGAGTAACAGTGACAAGAGTGAAATTGCCCTGGATGGTGGCAGATCTTTTGTAGTTAACATTATCATGGGTGATTTCATGAAGGAAAGAGGGAACTTCTAACATTAATGGAGATGTTGGAGTACATGTCTAGTGTATAATAGGGATGCCTGGAGCTGAATCAAAGGTGGCCAGGGTCTTGCATGGTAGAGGGGTGGATAAAGACATTGAAATTGTTATGGGAGCAATTATGATTGTAACTGAGGTGATAATAAAGATAATGGACCTGTAATTGAAAAACTGATGGCTGTAAAGGAGAAGGTGAGGGCAACTGACATGGAGAGGGGGTGACGGGGGAGGTAATGGTGGCTGTGTGAGAGGTAATGGAGTTATAATGTAGATGATGTGAAAAGGTAATGGAGTTATAATGTAGTGAGGACTACGGAGTGGGGGGAAGAGAAGATCATTTTAATGGAAGCCAGAAGGGCTGTGTGACACAGGTGAGAATGGTATGCAGAGCATTCATCACAACAGCTGGCGCTGTGGGTGACCAGGAAAATAATGAGCAGCTACGCCCAAGGTTCTCATTACAGCAGGCGTCCTAATGGACCCTGGAATAATATAATGATGTTAATGGAGAAGATGAGGACTGCATGAAAGTCATGGGCCTTGTGATGGTATGGAGATGGATAGAGGGAGAGACCAGAGGAGGACTGGGGGTTCAGGAGAGACCCATGTGGACATAGCTGGAAGGCTCAGGACGAGAGGTCGAGGGATGTTTAGCAGACACAGCCCTGTGGGTTGTTTGTTCACACAGCTGCTGTTGCCAGTACAAGGCCTGTATCGTACATGAGGCTGGTCCAGGCTGAGCAGATCTGGATGGAGCAAAAATCTGAGCTTTAAATCTTAAGTTTGTCCTTAAATAGGCATGATAACGTACTACCCCATTTGTAGTATTTCTGTGAGCAAATGTACAAACAGAACAGCTGGGAAATTTGTGAATTTCCAGGAAAAAATGAATGAACAGAGGTTATTTCCTTCTGTCTGTCTGTCTAGCTATCTGTCTAGCACCCATTCATCAATACACACATACGTACCACTAATACCTCTCCCAAATGGGGAAGTGGGAGCTTATTTCCAGGGCTCACTGTTCAGTTCTTGAGCTCCTTAGTGGGGAAGAGGGACCCAGGTCTGGGGAGCTGGCATGCCAACTGACAGACAACTCCAGCCCATGTGGGCATCTAGGAGAATGGGCAAGACCCAGCACTCACAAGGGGATCAGGCTCAGCCAGACAGGCTCACCATCTGTACAAGGACATGTGGATGAAACGCAGATGCCCTATTCCCTGGAATCTAAATGACAACTCTCAGACTAAGCACATGGAAACTACTGAGAAAGCTTTGACAAAAATCCAGGTTCCTAGGTCCCGTCTCATGGAGAGTCTGATCCTGTTGGCTTGTGGCTGGGCCTGTGAATCTCTATTTTTGAAACTCTTCATGATTTTTACCATTTCCTACTGTTAATATGTATTCCTTAGGAGGAGGAGATTAGGGAAGAGATGGGCAAGCGGAGTTTGTGGGAGCAGGCCAGATCACGTTGCTCTGTCCCAGCAGGAGGATCTGACTATCTTCACCTGTCCCCTCCATCTGCACATGGGGACTCGAGCTCCAGTGAAGGGTCACGCAATTGGTGGACATGGAGTCCTCTGGCAAGGGCCTGGCAAATGCCACATGGCAAAAAGTCAGCCCTGGGCCCTGTTTTGCCAGAACAGAAGGGTTCAGTGGTATAGGAACTGAAGTGTGCTGGGGGTGGAGGGGAAATGATGTGAAGGAGTAGGAAGAAAAATGTCCAGAAAGAGATTTCAAGAGGCTCCAGCTATGAAGATGGATGTGGGGATGGAGGCAGGGGCTGGGACCCTCGTGCTGTATTTGAAGGGCTCCCCCTCCCAACCTCCAAGCTTAGCCTTTGTTCTTCAAGGTTCTCAAGGATTCCAAAGTGTCAAAATCATGGAAGTGTTCAGTTTATGTTAGGGAAGTACAAATTATTTCTGTCCTTAGATGATGTGTACATGCCACACATGTCTCAATCAACAAAATTAGCAAGTGGGTGTAATTATTAAACAGTGCATGACAAATAAAATGTTCCTTTTCAATTGCTGCATGGATATTTCTCGACAGCCCCATGTCCTGATTCTGTCTGTTCCTTCCGACTTGAACTGTTAAAGAGATGAGTAGCCTACTGAGAGATTCTAGTATACCATCATGGTTACACCAGAAGAAAAGCCCTGGTCTCAGAGAGACAGAAACCCAGAGATTAATCCTGTGTCCCCACCAGGGAGTGGTGGAGTTCAGCCTCTACCTGATCCTCTTGGGAATGACTCAAGCCAGCAGATGAGAGTGCATTGGAGAGCGACCTCATGAGCGTGGCCACTTCTCCCTCTCTCCCTGGTCTTGACTCTTCTCAGCAAGTGGGCCACAAGGTCCTTTCAAAGCTATTCCTTGCTTCCCAGGGACTCTGACCCACCTCTTGAGTGGCGCCGCCTTCGTCCTGTGCCAGGCTGTCATCTGTGAGCTGCGAATCCTTCATTAGCCTCCCAGGTACCTCGTGGAAGCCAAGACCTTTCCTTGGTTTGCGAGGGTGGTTCACTGGGTCCCCTTTAATAAAATTACAACTTCAGGAAACAAATCATTTATATCAAATACAACCCTGTGGCTTCCTCTTATGTTAATCATTTCAGGCAGGTGCTATTAAGTAATTCAATCACTGGGCTACGCAAAGCTGCCACTGAATTGATGAGGAATGAACTCAAATTCTGAATAAGAGATTTTCTGAATAAATGGTTCTGAATAAAAACGTGGGAGCCAAGCCTATAATCACAGCAGATGACAACATTATAAAATTGCATATTAAATACATTCCTAGCATCCATCTACTCCCAGCCCACAAACTCTTTGTGAGCCAAAAGACCATATTGTGGCCACCAGCAATAGCTCCCTGCACCCACCGGGCTTTTATTATTTCCTAATGTTTTTTCAGGTGAGACGAATACATTTGGAAGCCCTCATCCCAACTTAGAATAAATTTTAGTTTATCCCTGCAGTGTGTTTATGGTCCCATTCAGACTCTGAGATTTTCCCCTCTTTGGGCTGAACCACAAGCCTGCAGTCCCCTTCCCAGCCAGGACCTCCTCTCCTAGCCACCAGGGAGATCTTTCCAAAACCCGGATCTGACCACACCACATGACCTGCCTCACACGCTCCAATCGTTTTCTCTATCCCTGCTGCCTTAGCAAGTCAGACACAGCAATCTGGGGCCAGGCCTCTGTCCATCTTTCCAGCCTCATCGCCCAGTAGTCTTTTAGAGGGATGCGCCCTGTAATCCAGCCACACCAATCCGGAGTGTTCTGTGCTCTCCCCTAGAGACCACCCACCCCAATTCTCATCCTCTAAATTCATCACAAGCATCGCTGCCGCCTCATATCTTCTGCCACATATATCCCAACTCCCCCTTTACACTGTTTCTACACTGAATGAGGCCCCTTTCCTCTCTGCCTCCTTAGCTCTTGGGGGCAGAGCTCAGTTGATGAATAGAGCTCTCCGTACCATCTGTTGGAGCACAAGTCTTCCAATCAAACTAGACTGACAGCGCCCCAAGAGCAGGACCACAAAGTGTTTGACCTTGTGTGTTCAGCGCCGAGCATATGGTAGACACATGATATGTATCTGATAAATGAATGAACCACTGGTGAAATAGATGAAGTCGTGACTGGATAAATAAGTGATCCAACGGCAAGAGTTATGCTCATTCCAGTAGCCACATATCCATTCTCCAGTGCTGGGCAGAAGAACTTGAAGTTCCTCCATAACCTCAAATTCCACAGTGAAGACTTGGTTGGGAGCCAGTGGGTCTCCTGACAGCTCATGACATGCCTCCTCCTCCCGCTCTTCAGTGATTGGATACAAAGGAATCGACTCTGTAGCTTGGGTACGATGCTGGGTACAATCCCTGAGGGAGGAAGCGGCCATCAGCACCCCCACAGTATAGTGTGGTGCCTGGTGGCCTTCCTGGGGTCCAAGCCTCCTGCTCAGCAGGCAACTCGCTCTTGCTCTGACCCTGCATTTGGTTTCCACGGAGCTGGTCGCCTGGCATTTGTCACGCTGTGCTTCATCAGAGATTTAATCAGGTCTGGGTCTTAACAATGTGCTCGTCATGCTCACTTAAGATCCAGCCTGTGCAAGCAGTAGTGAGTCCTGCTCAGTCCGTCCGGTGGTTTTGGCATTTAAAACTTTAGGGTTTCTCGTCAGGAGCACTGGGTGTCTTTACCATCCCGTCAGACACCCAGCCTCAGCCCGGTTCCCCAGTTGAACCTGTCCAGGTGCTCAGACTAAGCTGCTGTCAGGGAAGCAGCTGCATGTTAGTGCTCTTTCTCTTGATGTCATAACAAGTAGTAGCTGAAAGCAACACAAGCATCCCTCTAAACGACTGATTATCCAACTTTGTACCGGGGAAGCCAGACGTGGGTCTTGTCAAGGTGGGGCAGGGCTGGTTCCTTCCCCAGGCTCTGGGGAGAACCTGTCTCCCCGCCTTTGCTGCTTCTGTGGTTGCCCATGCTCCTGGCTCCCACCTCTTCTCCAAAGTCAGCGACGGCTGATGGAGTCCTCCTCATATAGCATCACCCAGACCTCTTTTCTGCCTCCTTCTGCTTTTCAGGACCTGTGTGACCACACTGGGATTACCCAGATAATCTAGGATAATCCAGGGGCAGTTCATTAGCAGCCGTAATTCCCCTTGGCCACATAAGGTAGTATATTTGCAGATCTCAGGCATTTAAGACATGGCCATCTTTGGTTGGCCATTATTTTTGCCTACTATATTCTGCCTGGCTCTGGACATCTGAAAGGGGTCTTTTGTATAAGTCCAGTGAGTCCAGTGTGAACCTCCCACAGCAATATCACAGTCACCTGGAGTTTTGGAAGTACAGCTCCTCATACTCCATCCGAGACCCTCAGAGTCAGACTCTATGTTTTCATGGACTTCCGTGGCTTAGGTTGAGCACAGTAAACTTGAGAAGCCCTGCCACTCTGAGAGGCAGGGAAAGAGCTTAGATGCTGGTGCTGAACAGTGATCTTGTCTGGAAACTTGTATGTAATAATGGAAGGATCTCGAGGAACCTAATAAATAGCACCCTTCTTCCCCAACAGAGGTCTGAACAAGAAGAGACAGAAGAAGCTGTCCAGGTGGGGACCAACGTCTCCTCTTGCTAAACTTTTTGGTAATATGAGCTCTACCTGTAGCTCTGATGTTGAAACTCCCAGTGAGGGGGCTCCTTCCCACGCAGCCAGGGCTGCACCAGACTGCAGAGGGTCCTCCCCACCACAGCCCCTGCAGACAGAGCAGAGCCCTATGGAAGGATCTCGGGTGCATCCGAGAGCACGTGTCTCTGCAGGCAGCCCCACCCCCCAAGGAAGGAAGAGGAAGAGACCGGGCTACACCTGCCTGATTCCTCCTTCCAGACTCGGCCACCAGATAGGTCACTGGAGCACTGGGGAAGGGATGTAGAGATAGAGAAGAATGGCACAGCCTCAGAGCTGCCTACGCGTGGGGGGAGGTCGACTTCAGGCGGGAACCAGCAGTTCTCTGATAAATACCACCCGCGTCACAGAGGCGTGGGGAGGAAAGCAGCACAGACACACAGAGAGAATCCAGTCACGAGGATTACCGTGTGGCCCAGCAGGTCCAGACCTGGTAACCCGCCAGAACATCTCAGGAACCTGTTACAGAACGTGGTTTCCTAGACCCCTGCCCCAGGGATTCAGGTTCAGTAGGTGCAAGGTTGGGCCTGGGAACCAAGCAGACCTGAAATCTACAGCACCCAAATGAAGGAAAAGCCCATGTCTTTGCCTCTTTGGTCATTTAGGCAGGATTTCACCTAAAGCAGAGAAAGCGTGTATTAGGCAAGACTTGATTACCAGTTTTGGAAGCCCACCTGAGCTGGCTTACCTGAAGAGGGGTGTTTTGCAGACCTCTGGAAGTCTCATGGAACACAGGGCATGTGTGGGAAGGGACTGGCCCCAGGGAGACAAAGCCTGACGGTGTGCTCTCCCCACCTGTCACTTCTGCCTCTCTCTGTGGCCAGTGCCACCTTCTCTCTGTTTTCAGGCATGTGGGGAGCAGTGTGTGAACCTGGTCCCTGGCAGACAGAGTAGCACTCTTGTCGTCCCCCCTCTACCTTCCCAGACAGAGAATCAGATTGACCCAAGTCAGGTCAGCTGTTCCCTCCAGGTTCAGGGGCTTAGGGGTCACAGGACCATCCCTCTGTCTCTTTAAAATTAATGCCCACTAACTGAATATACTTAAGGGGTACAGTGTGGTAATTTGATGCGTGTTTACAATGTGTAAGATCAAGTCAGGCAATTAATGTTTCCCTCTCCTTAAACATGTGTTCTTTGTATTGGGATCCTTCAAACACCTCCCATCATTCTTGATAAAATCTACACTAAGTTGCTATAAGCCAGTCACCTCCCTGTGTGCTGGCCGCCAGCCCTCATTCCTCCTAACTGTATTTGGCATCCATTTTCTATCCTCTCTCTGTCCCTCCTCCCCCTCCCCATCTATGACCTCTGTTCTATTCTTTTTTTATTCCAGTTAAGAAATCAGTTTACTTAGATTAGTATTCCCAAATACATATAAGCAGAAAATTTATCTTTGGTTTCCACCTGTGAGTGAGATCATGTGATGCTTGTCTCTCTGCCTCCCTGTTGGAGGGAGGCTTCTCACAAGCCATCACGTTGGGTGGATATCCAAAGAGTCTACTGGAAGCTGCTACCTCATTTCAACCTTTTGAAAATTGCTTTCCACCATAACCAGAAAATAAGAAAGAAAGCCCTGTGACTTTGAGTATCTGATAAAGATCTGTAAATATTGTTAATCTATACTTGGAATCCATGTGCTTGGAACATCTGTCTTGGTGAAATCCTGGAGATTAGTCCTCCTCCTCTGTTTACTCGAAATGGCCAGAGGTGTTGACTTCTCTGGAGAGGATGCTTCTAGGCCCTTCCACGAGCTTCCTTCTAGGATGAAGAGGGTTCTTCTCCAAAAAGGCCTTTTCTGGGAGTGAATGCGGAATCCACTTGTGTTGGAATTACTTTTCATGAAAGTCCACTTCCCAGACACAAGCTCTTCCTCCAGAGTCAAGGCCATGTCCTCCCCATCCTCTAGCTAGAGTGTCTGAAGTGATGCGTGGCTCTGAGCGCTGCCCATGCCTGTTTCTTACTTAGGACTAAGTGAGAGGTTTTGTTCTTCAAAAAGTGTCCTATAATGCCATGGTTAGTGAGGAGTCAGCAAGGACCAGGAAAGAGTCCCCACATGCAGAGCTGCTGTGCCCCTCTGGCAGGAGAGTCGATGATCACCTCACTAGGCACCCCAGGAAGGAAAGGGCACCCCTAGAGATGTGGCTATGTGACTGCAGGCCCAGGAGTTAGGACAGGTGGTCCCATAGCTCACAATCACCTTCTCCTGTAGACCTCCCTCCTTCTCAGGGGCCCAGTCTTTATCTCAGTTACTCAGACCCCTGTCTCCCCACCAGATGCACTCCAGTTAGGGGAGTCGGGAGAGCGTCTTCTCAGAGGAGCGACTGCCATAGATCATCACAGGGAGAGGGCACAGAGACCGTTTATGAATGTTTATTTTAATTGCAGAAATATAAAACCCAAGACTCCACGATGTATCACTCCATTTTAAGATCAATATCACAAGGCTCAAATATCTTTATCTTGATGATGTTTTATTCTAAAACTGTATTTTCCAAATCCTAAAATAGTAAAAAATAGCTCTGGCATGACAGTCGCCTGACATAAATGAAAACACAAGCTAATGAAATGGCATTTTATGAATTTAAACTGAAGCAAATATTTGACGTTTTATTTAAATTAATTTGCTGTTCATGCTCTGCTGTTTCGATAGCGGGCGAGCTTTGTTTTATTATATGTTTACTGCACTGGGCTCTGAAACTTGCTGGTGCAGAAATAGAAGCTGAGGGATCCGGGGAGACCAGATTCTGAGTGTCCCCCAGGCCAACACTCTGGTTCTATTGGCAGAGAAAATTGGCAGCATTTGGGCATGACGTTGTTTAACAAAACCAGGACACCCACGGTTAAACCCCGGGCCGGCGTGGGCTAGCCACTTCCACGCTGCCAGCATTTTTGCCACATAAACACCCCAGTTTCTTTTACTAATCTGAAACTGGTCTCAGTGTCTATTCTATATAAATTTAAACTGTGCAATTTTTTTTGTGTGTAGTGTAAAAAAATCCTTTCTCAACTTTCTAGGAAAATGATCTGCCAGTTGTAGGATGCTATGAGAGTAGCCCACCCCCATCCTTGAAGAAAACATTCCGAGAACCCCAGGGCAGTATATGCCCTGATGTCTCCTTTGTATCCCTATTCTTGCTCTCTGGGACCATTATTAAACAAATGAAGATGACGTGGACTCAAACACTGTGATATCACAATATTTGAGCTGGTAACCGAGACAGCTACTAGGTTGCTAACAGGTGGGTAGCGTACACAGCATAGATACTTTGGACAAAGGATGATTCACATCCTTTGTGAATCACACAAGGTGGACCTGGCCAGATTGGAATTTCCTCATGCAACTCAGAATGTTATACTGTAGGACTTATAATAAACTGTCTCTGAAATTCTTCACTTAACATTTCCAGACTGCAATTGACCATGGGTAACTAATATGCAAAACAAAGCCTCAAATAAGGGAAGACTACTTTACTATCAATTCAGAGGCAAACTGGGGTCCAGATATGCTCATTATTTTTACTATCTGGCCCTTAAGGAAAAGTGTGCCAACCCATGGATTTATAGATAAACTTGAGAAAAAATTGTGTTTTTATTTGAAATTCCAAATTGCTATTGTTTAATCAGGAGTGTCCCCCAAAGGCCTATGTGTTGAAGGCTTGGTCTTGGGCCCATGGCGCTATTGGCAGGTGGTAGAACCCTTAGAAGTGGGGCCTAGTAGGAAATCTTTGGGTTGTTGGGGTCATGCTGTTGAAGGGGATTGTGGAACCCAGTCCCTTCCTTTATCCGTCTTTTGTTCTCCAGCGACGAGGTGAGCAGTTTCACTCACCATGGGCCCCTACCATAACCTATTGCCTTGCCACTGGTCCCCCCAAAACAGGGACAATTAATCATAGACTGCAAGCTCCAAAACTATGAGCCAAAATGGCCTTTTTTTTCTTTATAGGTAGATTGTCTCAGATTGTTATAGGTATGGAAAGGTGACACACAGATACTAGTGCAATTTCTTTTTGTAGCTTGCTAGATCAGTAATTTGTAGATCCAAGTAAGAGTTTTCTGACAGTTTATAGCTACGTAAACTCTATCTGACTGTAGTCATTGCTTGCTTTATGTGACCACTATCCTGCACCAATGACCCCTCTCCTGGGAGAGGGTCTGGATCAACAGTGAAGGTGCTGATGACCACAGGATAGAGCCCATGAGCTGATTATGGGTCATGATCAAAATTTTACACATGTGGATGGCAACTTGTGGGAGTTTTTTGGGGGGAGAGGTATGTTTTTGGGGGGTTGGTTTTTTTTGTTTTTGTTTTTGTTTTTGCTTTGGGGCATAGGTCTTCAAAACTCCAAGACTGAGTGCACTTAAAAGATGAAGACGTAGTTTATAGAAAAAAAAAAATAAAGAATCTGGACTTACAAGAAGAAAACCTAAATATGTTTTTAAAAGAGAGAAATCTCTCCCACCACACACTCCTCCCACCATATTCACACTGTAAAGTTGGTCCCCGCCATTTGGGAAGCTTTAGTTCTGTTCACAGGGAAAAGAAGGAAATTAAAAGAGACAGTACAAGATGCCTCCTGGATCAGCACCCTCAGCACTTCCCAAAACATCTGCTCTTCACTGATCAGGGTTGAGATGTGGCTCATTCAAACCAGCGTCAGAAAGTGTGAATTGTTGGCTCCTTGGGTGGCACCAGGGCAGCTGGGAAAGACCTCCTTCTGGGGACCGTCCTCTCTCCTGGCTTCTTCTCCACCCAAGGGTCAGTCAGGTGAGGCACTTTGGAAGTGCTGTGAGCAAACTCTTAGAAATGGGAGCAGAGGGAAGCAGGGTGGAAGTTCTTCAGATGCCCAGCGACTGTGAAATAACCAAAGGAGATAAGAGCCATCCCAGTCAGGAGGCAGGGGGGAAACTAGAAGCAGAAGAACACAGAGGTGACATTTTTCTCGAAGATAACCTGGGGACAGGCTTTATCATGCAGAGACCATTTTCTCTCAGAATTCAAAAAGAAGAGTAAAGGATCAGTTCAACAGCAAAGTTCAGCTTAAGTAACCCTACCAGGTAATTGAAAAAGGCTTTCAGGTGCTTGGTTAAAAACATTTTTATACCGTTATCAAATAAAAGCACCACTGGAGAAAGAAGAAGCCATACTTCCCGGGGCAGGCTCAGAGAAAGCAGGCATTGGAGAAGAGGAAAAATTACCCCACCCAGCAATGGCTCCTGGTTTTCCAATAGGAAATGGGAAAATTCAATAGATTCTGTGGAGGATATCTATTTACTCGTGAGATACAGTGCCGGCCGTCAAAGACTCTGTAATCTACTTCTGGGGCCGGAACTGACTCACATCGTTAGAAAACAGGATAAGATGGTTTCCGCTCATTGATCATTCTGTAGGAGGTAGAAAAGATGGTGCCAGAAAGTGGTCAGGAGTGTGCATCTGTGTTAATTATCTATGGCTGAGCCACACAGTACCCTAAACCAAGTGGCTGGGGACAGTTTCTGAGGGCCAGGAACCTGAAAGCAGTTTAGTTGGTGGGTTCAGCCTCAGGATCCCTGTGAGGTAGCAGGCTCTTGTCTGTGGCTTCGGTCATCTCAAGGCACCTCCAGAAGAGGCCCCACTTCCAGGCCCACTCACATGGCCGACAGAGGCCTCAGATCCTCACCACGTGAGGTGGGCCTCTGCACAGGGATGCTTTGCATCGTAGCAAACTAGGTCCTGCCGGAGCTAGCAAACAGGGAGACGCCCCAGGCAAAAGCCACAGTCTCTTCACAATCCAACCTGGGAAGTGACGTCCCATCCCTTCTGCCACGTCCTCTTCATTAGAAAGGGATCAGTGACCCAGTCCACACTCTAGGGGAGCGGTTATACACAGGTTTGAACAGCTGGAGGCAAAATGATCAGGGGCACACAGGCACCAGTAAGGAACCTGGAGGTCAACACACCATGGTCAGAGGCTGCCGTCTCTTTTTGTAATAGAAGCTCCATTGGACTGTAGCCACGCCAGGTGGTGACTCACTGTCTGGGCTGCTTTTGTGACACGGTAGTAGAACGGAGCAGTCATGGCAGTGATGGATGATCCCAACCTTAAGTATTTACTGTCCATCTGAACCTTTACAAGCAAAGTTCTGCTGAGCCTTGCTCTGGAGCAGAGCTTTTCAAAACTTATGTACTTATGATCACCAGGAGATAGTGTTAGAAAGTGGATTTGGACGCGGTGAGTCCTAGCAGGTCCCGACCTCATGCTTTATAATAAACTAGGTGATGCTGATGCTGCTGGGCCACGGACCACACTTTGAGGGGCAAGGCTCTAGTGGACCATGAGAGGTGGGCAGGTCCTGGGTAGGTGTGGAGGGCCTTCGGAGCCGAAGGAAATAACAGAAGAGTTGGGAAAGGAAAAGACCTGGCTTCAGGGCTGAGAACAGGAAGATCCTCAAGTTGTCTGGAGTAGAGCAGAGCAGGTGGCCTCCTCCTCCCCTTGCAGAGCCACGGTGGAGCACAACAGTTAGCCTTTTGGCAATGGAGAAGCCAACAGAGGGAATAGCGTGGTTTTTAGGCTTCTTACTTCCTGGTACGTAGTCTATGAAAAAGGGGGGGGGCGGATAAGACTGTAATCAATTATTTATATACAAAAAAAATAACACTAGAAAAAAGTAGATAAAATTACAAAGACATTTACTTAGTGTCCACTTGCTTCATGATGTGCTAGGTTCTGAAAATGCAACATGAATAGACAGTCCCTTACCACTCAGGCTGGTGATGGACAGAGTCAAATAAATGCATTGGAAGTGATACAGCTCAATGAGTATTTTAATAGAAGTATTTGTCTGGAAAACAGAAGTGATAAGTGATTGGGTCTAAGTAGGAGGTCACTGTGCTGAGTGGGTAGAGGAAGGCTTTGAGGCTGAGGAACAGAGGCGGGAGAGCAAGGGTGTCAGGTCACAAGGCCTAAAGCACTGCTGTGTGTCACAGGGATGGGAAGAGGGAAGGGGTCAGGCACCCCACCTGACGGACAGCCAGGGCAGGGCTGCCAACAGCCTTGGAGGCTGCAGGGAGTCGGATGTCATCAGGTGATGATGGCAGATAACCCAGGTATCCTCTCTGGCACACGTGCGTGCTTGGTTGTGGCTAGTTGTGGCTCAATTCTATAAAGATAATTCTGATGGAACGTGGAGGGTTTCGCCTCTAGAGAGAAAGCAAAATGAAGGAGGCTGCCACTCATTTGGCCACAGGTGAAATCATTTTGGAATCCTTGAAATCAAGAGTCCCACAGGACCCATGCCACTCGTGTGGCACAGTGGGTGCAGCAGGTCCCCTCCCTCTACCCTGCCTGGGGTCCCACGTGCTGGCCCCGCCCACTTCCTGGGGCACACCTGCCAGTGCAGGGGAAGCGGCTGTCCAGCTCCTGTGACCCTCTTTATCCACTGTACATGGGCAAAAGGGCTCTGCCAGCACCGAGCAGTGAACCAGACAGATGGATCCCACATGGACCCTGTTCTGACCTAGTCACCACCCAGCCCAGCGGGCGGCCCATCCCCATTGTGACCTGCCCAGATGTGCTATTTACTTGTCTGTCTCCCCTCCATCAAGTTGACCTGCCTTTAAGCTCTTCAGGGGCAAGGACTGTGACCAGTTCATCCCTGGCACCAAATCCAGCCCTGGGCCCAGATTGGCACCTAGAAAATATGTGTCACACGAGTGATGATGGAAAACAGAGCTGTTGATACTCCCTACGTCAGTGTTTGTCGTGAGGCTTCTCTCACTTTGCCTGGCCCAAGATAGCAAATTGCCTTTAACACAGGTACTTATTTTCCATAGTTCTGGAGGCCAGACACCCCAGCTCGAGGTGTGGGCAGAGCAGAGCTGGCTCCCCCGAGGCCTCTGCCCTGGGCTCCCCAAGGCTGCTTTCTCGCTCCCTTTCACACGGCCTCCAGGCTCCCCTTCCGGAGCGTCCTGAACTCCTCCTCTTCTAAGGATGCCAGCAGACTGGATTGGGGTTACCCTGGAAGGCTCATTTAACTTAATTGTTTCTTTAAGAGTTTTATCTTTTTTTAAATGATCACATTTTTTAAAAGTCCTGGGGCTTAGGACTTCAATATATCATTTGGTGGGGGGAGCAATCCAGTCCACAGACAGGGTTAAATGAGCTGAGCCGAGTGCTTAGAAGGTTGCGGAGGATGCGGTGCCACAGAAGTGCTCCCGATGGCCGCAGGCAGCCTGGCAGGAACGTGGAGGGCGCCCATTGTCCCTGGACCAGCAAGCACCATGGGGGGCTGCCGCAGTCTGGCTGGGCACAATCAGGAGCCACTTGTCAAAAGAAACTAACTTTATTTTTAGAACCACACACGCCAAACAAAACAGCCTCTCAGGAAAAATCCTCAGAGCCTCAACTGCCACCACCCGCTTTCCACAAGCCTCTCTCTCCCACACAAGCCTCTTTCCACCTCCCACAATGCTCCTGCTCTTGAGGCCGATTGGCTGGGTCACGTGGGCGGAGCCAAAAAAAGTCCCCCAATGAGCAGCTCCGTGGTCTGAAAGGGCAGGGAAACAGTCCAATGAGCATCACCGCAGAGGAGCCAATCAGCTAGATGTTGCTGGGGCCGAGGAGCCAATCAGCTAGATGTTGCTGGGGCCGCTGTGAGCCAATCATCAGCCGGCAGCTGGAAGTTTGCTGGCAGCTGGAAGTTTGCTGGGGCCCCTTTGGCTGTGGCTCTCAACATCTCCCCCTCTCTGTTTAAACAACAAGCATGTGGCTTAGGGAC
>NW_026000019.1:17190259-17233329 GCF_001458135.2 Marmota marmota marmota
CCAGGATCATATGCAATTTGTTGCTGCTGATCCTCATAAGGTCCCTTTCCTAACAACATATCTAGATTTCTCTGAGGATAACCAGCTGCTGCATTTCGCCTAGCCGTCTCCTTGCAAAATTCCTCATTGGCAACCTTCCATAACAGGTATTGTCCTCCATTTAGCACAGCTTTACACATATTAGCCCAATCTGCTGGCGTCATGTTCAAGTTGTTAATGGATTCGACCATGCTTACAGTGAAGGGTGCTTGAGGACCATAGGTTGTTACAGCCTCTTTTAGCTGCTTCACTGTTTTGAAATTTAAAACTTGGTAAAATCGCTGCCCTCCTGCCTCAAATACAGGGCATGTTAATATTTGAGATCTTGTCTCAGGATCCCAACTATCAACTGCGGGGGTTGGGGACCTCCCAGCATATGGAGGTGGCCTTGTTAGTTGGACACTTACGTCCTCTGGTGATAGAAAGGTGTTAGTAGCAGTCTCCTGTTGTAACTTTCCCCCTGATGGCTTTTTCTGTTTTACACTTTCTTTCTCTGTCTGACTAGCTTGAGAGGCCTTCTCTTTTACTTGAATCTTTTCCTCTGTCTGACTAACTTGAGAGACCTTCTCTTTTACTTGAATCATTATGTCTTCTTCTTCCTCTACCATTGTCTGAACTGAAGGCTTTGGACTAAGCAAACAAGATATGAACGTCCACAATGGCAATGTGCCAACTGGCAGAGTCCCTGGGCTTTTCTTTTCTATTCTTTTTAAATCTTCACCATGATGGTTCCATTGTGATATATTTAACAACTCCTCCTTAAAAAGCCATGGGCTACATTTTTGTATTGTATCAACGTATGCCCTGATTGTTCTTGATTTTACTGAGATGCCTCCTTCCTCTAACAATTTACTTAACACTCTTTCAGTTTGTTTTTTACTAATTTCTGATCCCGTATTTCTACTATAATACAACTCAACAAGATAACGCCTAACAAAACTGAAACTGAGTGAAACAAAATTGGAACAACACAAAATCATTATAATAGCCTCCTGAAATGTCCATCCGTCCTTTCTCCCTATCTGTTCCTCAGATGTGAGCGGTTTTTCTTCCATCTTACACATCTCCAGGGACAGGCAACTTAAAACAAAAGTGAAACAAAATAACAAAAGAAGAATCTTAAAATGGCTACCCATCCTCTTGCCCTGCCCTCAGAGGCGAGCAGTTCACTTACCCTCAGTCGCTCCCCGTGCGAGCCACCAAATGCCGCAGTCTGGCTGGGCACAATCAGGAGCCACTTGTCAAAAGAAACTAACTTTATTTTTAGAACCACACACGCCAAACAAAACAGCCTCTCAGGAAAAATCCTCAGAGCCTCAACTGCCACCACCGGCTTTCCACAAGCCTCTCTCTCCCACACAAGCCTCTCTCCACCTCCCACAATGCTCCTGCTCTTGAGGCCGATTGGCTGGGTCACGTGGGCGGAGCCAAAAAAAGTCCCCCAATGAGCAGCTCCGTGGTCTGAAAGGGCAGGGAAACAGTCCAATGAGCATCACCGCAGAGGAGCCAATCAGCTAGATGTTGCTGGGGCCGCTGTGAGCCAATCATCAGCCGGCAGCTGGAAGTTTGCTGGCAGCTGGAAGTTTGCTGGGGCCCCTTTGGCTGTGGCTCTCAACAGGGGGCACTCTAGTCTCAGCACCTTTTAGAAAGCGTTCTGTGGCTTGTTCAGAAGTCAGAAGGAGAGTCGTGTGACTCGGTGTTCCTGCCTGGGACCCTTGTTCCAGGGTAGCATGGCACCAGTGCAGCTGATTCCTCAATCCCTACCCCTATCCCATCCCACTAGGTAGGTAACTACTGTGCCCGTCATTTACAGAACAGTTCATCTATTGTTTCTCTTATACTCTTCACAAAAATGACATTTGGCAGGAATTATAATTGTACAGATGGGGAAAAGTGGGTCCAGAGAGGTTGAGTAATGTGCCTAAACTCTCCAGTTAAGGACAGAGCCAGGCTTCCAAACAGGCATCTCCCCACAGCACACTGCCCACTGATGACGTGCTGGTCCCTGATCAAGCATGGTCTTCACTGGGTCTGAGATCCTGCTGATAAAATAAGACAGAGATCCTGACTGGCCAGCTACCCTGGAAACAGCCCACGGCTCCCCCAGTGGAAGGGAGAGGGTAAGAACACACAAGGTGCTGGGTCCCCGTGGCTCTGACAGCCCTGCACCATTCGGGGATGGGGGTGGGGGTGTCTGTCGGCCCGCATCCTCCTGTTTTGAACTTTTTCCTGACTAAACCTTTCCTTACCTGGGGGAGGAATGCATCTCTCATGGGAGCAGACATGGGCACAGCATGGTTCACTCTTACCCAGAGGGGACCAGCCTGTAGGACAAGACGTGCACACCATGCTGGGTAGAGGTGGAGACCCGTGGCCCTGACCAGGGTCGGGAGGAAAGGAGCACCTGAGTCACAGTGTGAGAGCTCCCGTGGGACGTGAGAGGGTGGTGACTGACCGCAGTGTTGATGCCGGCGAGCTGTTTTCACCGCTGGCCTGTTCCCCTGCGTGGGCAGAGGAGTCCGCCACCTTCCTGGAGCCTGGGTGTCAACATCTATAAAAAAGATGCTAACAGTACCCACCTTGTAGTGCCAGGAGGAGTACAGAGTAAATGCAGGCAAAGTGCCTAGCCCAGGGTCTGGAACAGACAGCCACACACTGAACACTGGTCAAATGCAAAATGACAGCTAGAGTCACAGCAATGTGCAACATTGAACCACCCAATCCCAGGGGACAGTTCTTACCCTGGGACATGGAATGCAAAGATCAATTTCCTCTAGGGCCCCTTGTCATGGGCAAAGCAAGTACAAATGTTTAAAGGGTTCCTGGGTGGAGGCCCTCTCAGTACAGCCCGGCACAACACCCACAAGAAGGTGGTCCCTGACCCTTAGAATAAGGCCCTTGGAGACGGGAAGCCCTTCGTGAGCTTGTAAACTTGATAACCATCCAGAAAGGCATTTCCCCAGGGGCCCAGCTTTGCCTGCCTCTGATTCCCTGTAGGCTGGCACAACTGAAAAATTTCTTCCTCTCCCCTCCTTCTTCCTGCTGGTCTCCTCCCTCCTCCTGGGATCTGTTACAGGAGTTTTATTCCCCTTAATTTACTCTGTGCAAATTGCTCAGCTTGAATACTGTGATTCCACGGCTTTGTGAATGGAGCATTGTGAGATGTCAGCTCCTTCCTCTTCAGGGCTCATTCTGCTGGAGACAGCTGCCCTGCAGAATGGAAGGGGACCTGCAGCCCGGCCCAAGGTGCCTCATGAAATGCCTAATCCTGCAGCTTCTCTTGCACGGGGGTTTCCAGGAGCAGAGCAAAGGCCTCCCTCTCGGCTCATTTGCATAAATAGCATAGGAGGAGGCATAATACCTTCCATCTGTCCAGCTCTTTCCCATTTACAAGTACTCTCATATATATCACCTCATTTATAGATAATATATGATAACATAATACTCTTAAAATATGTTGATTCTCTCCATGTGAATAGTGCTATTACAGTCCATCACTCAGAGAGAACATGGGCCGGCCGCTTCCCCACACTCCCACACCAACGTCTCGTCTTCCGGTCTTTGCTTTGGGCTCCTCGGGACCCATTGCTGTTGGGATGCAGCCTTCCAGATGCCCCTTCACCTGGGCCTTCTCTCCTCAGCCTCCCATCCTTCAGCCGTGGGCCCAGCAGCCCTGGGCCAGTCACCCTCAGCAATGCCACGGAGCTTGTTCACAAGGACCCTATGTCCACGGGTGCTGCAGCGAGGCACCTGGCGTTCCCCACTCTCACAGGTGGCAGCTGGGGAGCCGGGGTGGGGTGAGCATATGCTGGCTGCATTTCCAGACTTTGTGTCTGGCACTCAATATTCAGGAATGACTGTGGAACTCCTCAGAAATCATGAAGGATGTCCTTGATTCATCCAGCAGGTCCAACCCACCGTGCAGTCATCTTACCAAGGGGCACGTGACCGGCTCCTCCCTGCCTTTAACTCTCTCCCACCCTCAGCTCTATACCCTGAAGGATGTGCTCCCCGTCCCCTGAAATCCAGCCATCTTGCCCTGACGGGGGCCTCTGCAGGTGCTACCTCTGGCCACCTCTCGCCTCCTCTTTTGTGATGCTTTTGTTCATTGCTCTCAACTGGTTTTTCTGGAAACAGACTCTGAGCCAGGGAGTGGCATGTGAGGCTGTCACTGTGACCAGAACACTTGACATAAACAACTTGAGGGAAGAAAGATCAGTGTTGGCTCACAGCTCAGGGATCTCAGTCCACGGTCAGTTAGCTCTGTTCCTTTGGACCTGAGGTGAGGCAGGGCACCATGATGGAAGGCGTTGGCAGAAGCTCACGGAAGCTGGGGAGCAGGGACAGAGAGGTGGGATGGATACACCCTTGCCAGGCACACCCCCGGTGGCCGGCTTCCTCCAACTAAGCCCCACCCCTTACATTTCCCACCAACTCTCAACAGTACCATCGAGTAATTAATCCATTGGTGGACTAACCCACTGATGAGGTCAGCAGTCACTTCCCACAAGCCCCACCTCTGACCATTGCTGCACTGGGAACCAAGACTTCAGCACATGAGACTTCGGGGGACATTCCAAATCCAAACCCTAATACTCAGCCTCCACTCTACCAGCAGTTCTCAGACTTCACTGTCCATCAGGATGACTGAGGAAGCTTTTTGAAATCCTGATGCTCAGGTCAGACCCACACCATTTTAATGAGACTCCCACCCTGAGCATTCTGAGTGAATTAACTGAGGTGCCCACGAGGCTTCGGGAATTATTAAATGTCCCCAGGTGTTTCTGATGAGGGACCCCCACTCGGCACTTCAGGAATGGACGGGCCATTGCTTCCACTGAGAAGCTTCTCCGGGCTGCTCAAGACCACGGTGTGCCGCTCCCCCTCTGTGGTTCCCTGTGTCACTGTGTGTCACAGTACTGCCACACTGAACTGGAGTCACCTGTTGTCTGTCACCAGCTGACCTCCTTGAAGAGACTTGTCACCACCGTGGCCTGCACCTTAGCAAGGTGACTTCAGGGTTGAATGTATGAATTGAAAATATGAATACATGGACGAATGGGTTGAAATAGCAACAAGTGAGTGAATTTAGGCAGAACGGATGACAGAAAGAAAGAAGGAAGGAGGGAGTTAAGAAGAAGGAAAGGAAGAGGCCAGGGACATCCACCAACTCGCAGTTCTCAGCTGGTTGTGGTTGCTTTTTACTGTTGTGTAGCAGATTCTCACAGAACTAGTGGCTGAGCATGATACCCATTTATTATTACTCATAGTGTCTGTGGGTCAGAGGTCTGGGCATCTGCTGAGCGTCTCGGGGTCACAGTGCGCGTTCTGGCTAGGCCAAGGTCCAGCAGCTCAGGGTTCTCTCCAAGCTCATTCTGGTTGTTGGCAGGACTTAGTTTCCTGTGGCTGAAGGACCAAGGACCCATCTCAGCTCCTGGAATCCGCCTTCAGGGCCAAGCTATGTGGCCATACCCACGATCCATTCACAAGCACCATTTATTTCCTTTTAAGATTATTTTGTGCACTTGGGCTGTTTGCTTCTAAGTCAACAGTCTTGGACACTTCACCTTCTTTTAGAGGCTTGCCTGAGTGGGTCAGGCCCTAGGATAACCTTCCTTTGGAATAACTCAAAGTCAACTGATTAGCAACCTTAACTACATCTGCAGAATCCCTTCTGCCACACAAGGCAACACGGGAGCTCTATCCTGGTACATCCACGTGTCCCCACCACAGTCCAGGGCAGGGCATTGCACAGGGTGTGTATGCTGGGGCAGGGACGTTGGGGCTGACTTGAAGTCTGCTGAGCATTGCTGTGCAGCCCCCTGTGTTGGCCAGGTCCTGCTTTTCTTCCTCGCCCATTAGAGCTGCACAATGATTTCCTTTCCAAGGTCACAGCTGAAAGCGGAGAGCCAGGCCAAAGGCTGGGCACAGTTCTGCTCCTCTCCTCTTCTGTCCAGTCCCCCTGAATAGGGAGACTCCCTCCTGGGACCTGAGCACCAGGCTTTCGGGGTTTGGAGGGCACGCTGCGTTCCTTGCCTTGCTGCCTCCCTGCATAGAGTCCTCTTTTCCTGATTTATTTTCAGCGGAATTTAAGCAGAGCTCACAGGCAGCATCTGGTTCTGCTTTTAAAACAGAGCTCTGGCTGAGCTGGGTAGAGAACACACACTCGTCCCCAAGGGCGCTCTGCAGCAGCGGAGCTTCTGTTCCTCCTGCCCACACGGGCTCCTCCCAGCATCCTCTGTCCTCGACGCACAACTCCTGTTCACCCGGGCCTGTTCCTGGGTCCTGGGGTTACTGGGTCTACAGCTAGGTCACAGCCACTGGGCTCTCCCAGGCCCCAAATCCACTTAGAAATTCCACATCCATACAGGGATAATAGAAACCAAGAAGAATGTGCCTTGCAAGGCCCGAGCTCCACTTTTTAGCTCTCTCTTCTAGCAAGACAATGGCCTGCCTGAAACTCCCTGTATTCCACATTCAGAGACTCAAGTGACTAGTGTGACATCAGAGAATCTAAATAATTCTACAAAATCCTATCAGAAGGATTGAGTCGACCCTGACCCCAGAGGTGAGAAGGCAGCCTTTGAGCTCCACACGGACTATCCTTCCCAATTGGCTTCTATTTCCATATTGGCTCAAGTCCCAGGAAGACTGAGGCTTCGTGGAACAAGAATTCTCATCATGGATGGGGTGGCGCATGGTGGCAAGTCAGACAAACACTGGAAGCTCTCGGGGAGAGACTCCAGTACATGTGTGACGGCCGTGGCCGCAGGCATTGCGTTATCTGGGGCAATTTCACTTACAAATATTCTATAGTGTCGCATCGTAACTTGTGCCACTTCATCAAAACAGGTTAATCTTGCTCTAAAAACATGGCCACAGTAGCTATGAAGTGGACCGGCTGAGTGGAGGCAGGGAGGAGGGATGGGAAGGAGGAGGGCATCCTTACAGCAAAGAGACCACAAGGAATTGCAGGTTCTGCCTTCACCCCAACTCTACAGCTAAATCACCCTCCTCCAAGAGGCCCTGGAAGGCCCAGGAGCCAGGACACTGAAGCATCCTCTGGCTGGAAGGGAGTAATTTGATTGATTAGCCACTTCCTTATAGAAGAGCCTAGTCCCAAGGAAAACCCAAGGACAGAGACAGGGTGAGCATGCCACATCCACGGGGCCTGGGGAGGGATGGGATGGCGGCGTGCTGGAAAGGAGGGGTGAAGGAAGTGCACGGAGGCAGCAATACGAGACATCCCAGGTCTTCAGCTCAGCTCTGGAGCTAGGGAACAGACGGTGGGCGGCAGCCGCAGGAGCCAGGTGAGCCCGCAGCCCTGTGCAGAGAGCCCAGCTTTGGCGAGCACAGCCCTTGGAGCTATGCTGGGCCCACATTAAATATTCAAAAATGTCAGTTATTGTTATTGTAATTATTATTATTACTTGTGAGACATGCTTTCCCTTTGTTCTTTTTAATTGGAGGGGAGGACAGTGCCACTTCCAGTTTGTACTGCAAAGAAATATTTTTTCCTGCCTCCTCTGTATCTATTTGGAAAGGAAAGACCTGTGACAAAAACCAAACAGAGGTTGGGGAAGAGACTTGATGGGCAAAGAGCTTGCCCAGCATGCAGAGGGCCCTGGGTCCACCCCCAGTGCTGCAAAAAGAGAAAGAAACGCCAGCAAGTGAGCTTGGGTGGAAGAGTGTCCACAGAGCGATGGCCCGGAGGAGCCCCAGCCTGAGGCACGCGCCTTGTAGCATGTGGACACTCGTAGGTCTGGCTTCTGGTTAAGGTTTCCTCTGCTGTTTTTCTTTTTAATTATGATCAAATGACCTTCTTACACGAAATGTGGTTCTCTGAAAACGGGCGACAGAAGGCTGAGCTACTGGAGTTAGTGCTATCATCAAGTGGCACCTACAACTATGTGAATATGGCACCTGTCATTGATAGATGATGATCCTAATAGTTATATGTGCTGCGTGGGCCTCGGCCAGCCACACCAGATAGTTTCCACTCCAAGGGTGGCTTTATACAGTCTGCTCTGAGTCCCTCCTCCAGCACTCTCTGCAGGCTCCCCAGTGCTGTGCACTCCCTCTGTGGGACATCCTCTGCTACCATATCTCTTGGCTGCTTTGCTTCAAACTAAGGCAAGGAGCTTCCCTGCCTGCGGGAGGAAGGAAAGGAATAGAAGTTGGATTGGAAAGAAAGCATAAGTTAGGGTAACGTGAGCTGTAGAAACAAAGAGAACCCCCAACAGAAGCCTCTGTGCTGCCATAAGCACCCACGATGGGAGACCCTTACCAGCAGGCAGTGCTCCCCAGTGAGGGAGTGCAGGATCCCAGGTTCCTTCCTCCATCTTTATCTCCACCATCCCTCATCCTTAGAATCCTCCACCTAGAGCTGACCCTTGGAGAAGAAAGGAGGGAAGACGCTTGCGTGCCTTCCTTGGCCTGGGAGTGACACACATCACCCAGGCTCGTGTCCCATCAGCTACAAGTTGCCTTAGAGCCATGAAACTGGAGAAATGGTGACACAGTTGTAATTTCATGCTGTGCAAATGGTACACAAGTTTTTGGCAGATAATTAGCTATTTCTGTTACAAGGCATTTTACAAGACCTAAGCAGGACATGTTTGGTGAAAGCCCTGGTGATTATTGCTTAATACAAGCACTGAAGAATCCCAGGGGCCTGCTAATGACACTGATGAGGACCTGTGGCAGAGAACACGTCTGAGCCCCCAGGGAGCCTCCAAAGCCTGTTTTCTTGCATGGAGTGGAAGCCAATTCCATGAGGGTGACATTACACAGTAAGACAACAGCAGGCATGGGGAGCCAGGCTCCCAACCTTCATGAAACACAACCGCCTACCTGATCGCCACTCACGGTGAAGCCTTGTTATGCAGACACTGGTCCATCCAGCAGAATTGGAAGCCGTTGTTGTTTCCGGCTAACTGGATGCCCTAACTGTCGTGCTCCAGTAAAAATATCAGATTATCTGAACTAGTTTATTCAAAATCCATTCTTTCTGGTCCCTTCTCTTTCAAATTAATGGCATTTGTTGTAATTGATGGTGAGAGAGGGAAACAGGCAGACTGAAGAGCACATGATCCCTGCTCTCTCGCGCAGAAACCCAGGGGAAGAGGAGGGGAGAGGAAAGGAGGAGCCATATAAAAGTATGTGTTCCAGAAAATTAGATTTTAAGTACTACTTTCCCCCCCCCCCCCCCCGAAGGACTCTTAAAAGAAACCAAGTTGTTGCTCAGTGGTAGAGCGCTTGCCAAGCAGGCATGAGGCTCTGGGTTTGCTCCCGGCACCACATGAAAATAAACAAAATAAAGGTATTGTGTCCATCTACAACTAAAAACATATATATTAAAAAAAAAAAGAAAACCAAGGAGGTAAAGATTAATACCTAAGAAACTGTGCAATTATTTGCACAATTATAAAATTCAGAAGAGAGTGAGCTTTGTCACCTCATGGTGGACAAAATTTTACTTGGTTGGAATCTCTCTTCCAAAGACCTCGGCCTGGGTGAGTGAGACCTTGAGTCCAGCAACTGTGGGAGGCAGCAGAGGGCTGTGGCCCTGTCACTGATTAGCAGGATAAAGGTGGACAAGTTCTTTAACCCCTCTGTGCCTCTGTTTCCCTGTGTGTTAAGGTCTGGTAGTACCTACCTCATAGGGCTCATAAGAATTCAAAGTGTTAGTGTTTGTAAAATGTTGAGAGTGAATCTAGCACAGGGCTCTGTACAGATGCTATGAGATATTTTAAAAGATTGGAATAAAATGCTGCTGTCCCCTTGTAATAGCTAGGAGACTTCGAGGTAGTTCATTTAAACTCCTCGCCTCAGTCTCTTGTTTTATGGCCTTGTAGACTATCTCACAGGTGGCGGAGGATCAGAGACTGTGAATGTGGACGTGCCCTGCCTGGTGCCTGGCACAGAATCAGCAGTTAATCAATGCTAAGTGCTACCTTGAGCCGAATGTTTTACGAATTCCCAGCTCCCGGCAAGAACAGAAAATGAGAGACTTCTGTAAACAGTGCCAGGGAAGCTCCTGCGTATGGCAGCCCCAAGTCACCGAGAATCGTGTGTGCCAGCCAGTACTTTAATTCTTACTTATTTCACAGAGTAAGGAGCCGCGTGCGTGCCGAGCTCCCACCCAGGTTATTAGAGAGACATATGTAGCACATCAACACAGATTGGCAGGGTGGGGAAACAAGGAGGAGTTGGGGAATACCTGGTGAAAGGTATTTAAATGAGTTAGATGAACTTGGCTCCCGCAGCCTCAGTAGCATGTATATCAGAGTGCTAAAATAGCACAGAGACACAGCTACCGCTTTTGAGAATCCGTGCGAATCAGGCACTCAAAATATAAGAGTGGTGAGCCTTTCTATTTTAATAACAGGAAAACACACAAGAACATCAACTTCTCTATATGGAAAAACGACATCGACTTTTCTAACGTTGATTCCAAAATGCCTTGAAGAGGGGATGTTAACATCAGCCATCAGGATGTCTTAAGATTCTCCCTGAATGATAATCCGGGGTCTGTGTGTGGCTCAATGACAGGATGTGGGGAAGTGACAGAGTGTAATATTCAGAGCCTGAATTCTGCTTCTCTTCCTGAGTGAGTTCAAAAAAGATAGTCTGGGAGTGTGAGGATTGGTGTGACTGCCTACGTAAGAGGCCCCATGCAGGTCCTGGCTCATCCGAGGCACAAATGGCAGCTCTGATGCTCTGATGAGCACTCATGGGTCCAGCTGGCTGACATGCAATGGTCATGGGACGTGTGGTGAGGGGCAGCTGTTGGATGGACTTTTCTCGTGCTTGGTCCCATTGAGTCCAGGTGCAGAGGCAGAATGAACACTGGGCAGAGTCTTCCAGATCTCAGGCATCCCCTGTGGGTGCAGGCGAGCACGGCAGAAGGGAAACTCAGAACATCTCAGTGAGGAGGTGACTGCTGGGGAGCATCCTCATTTGTGCCTTCAGTGATACTTTGTTCTCCCAATAAGTATCAGTTCCTGGATGGCAGAGATCATCTTTTTACATCTTGGTGTCCTAAAAACACTTTCCTTCCTTCAATAAACAGTAGCCCCATCCTTGCTATGAGCCAGGCATCCTGCAGCAACAGGATCATTGCCCTTGAGGAGCTTGAAAGCCTCTTCCATGTCACCTGTTCTGTGAGGGGCTGCCACTCCCTGCTCTGGGCTCCCAGGGCTCTTTGCATCAATTGGCACTACCCATGAAGTATCTGTCTCTCTTCTGCTCTGAACTGTGAATTCTGGAGAGCAGGGAAGACAAGTCATCTCTTCACACCCAGTGTGTGCCCCCGGCAGGCATTCCATAGACGGGCATTGGGTAAGTGAACCGGTGAGTGCCAGGTGAGGAGGCAGTGAATGGACGCGTGTAGCCATGCGCCACCCATGCCAAGGTCAGTGTGTAAGCTGATGATACTAGTGGTCCTCAGTCCATTAAGGGGTCTCAGCAGAGCACCACGTCTGACCTGTTTTCAGCTCCTCTGAAGTAAGGGGATTTAACCTCACCATAGGGAGGACCCTCCCGAAGCAAAATAGACATGAAAAATTTTAGACACAGAGAACAGGGTGCCTTCCCTTCCTCCCACCATCTATCCTTGGGAAAGAGTCTAGATTTTTCTTTTGTCTGGTATCATTATGGCATTGTCCCGACTCCATTAGGATGCCTGGGTTTTAATGGCCAAAATGGAACAGACCCATGGCATGCACCCTTAACAACAGGGAGCGAATGGATCCCCGTGTGCTCGAGGAGCCACCGGACGTTTTAGCATTCAGCACACAGCCAGACATAAAAACACAGAAGTGACAAACAGCAGCCGGGAGCCCAGCGTCAGATGCCAGCATGTTCTACAGGTCTGCTCTGGCCACCGCCCCAGCCACTGTCCTGCACAAACACGTCCTCCCCAGGCGTCTGCGTGCACTCTCTGACCAGGAAGCTCCACCTCACGTCACCCCCAAGCAAACACAAAATCAATGCTTCCCTCTCAGGGCCGACCTTTCCTGACCACCCTGCCACCGCAGAGCTACACGGTCACTGTCGGACTCTGCCCAGGAGCCAGTGCCAGGACTATGAATCAGCTCCCACCTCCGATTAACATTCAGACAGAGGCCTCGGTGATGAATATTTTAATATAATGTTGACTGTTTACCCACATGAATGGAAAGAACTTGCATCTGCCAGTGCCACCTGTGCCCGTAGAACTACAGCCAAGCAGCCTTGTCCCCAGAGAGCCCAGCTGTGTGAGGAGGGGGCGGGCAGGAGGGAGGGCAGGCTGGGCCAGCAGAAGAGAGGAGCCGACAGGGCGACAGTGGCCAGCAGCAGGAGGAAATAGGGAGAGGGAGGCCCAGACCAGAGACAGGGGAAGGGGACACAAGACAGAATTAGAAGGAGGGGAAAGAGACAGGGAGGCCAGATGATAACAAAGGAAGCCATGTCTGGGGGCAAACTTGGATAGGGGAGGCTGCAGGAGTCCCTGAGCCTAGAGTAGACCTGGGGGTTGGTGTCAGGGGGAGGAGAGATCAGGGTGTCTAGCTCAGCACAGGGAGGCAGGTTGGCAGGGCTATTTGTGGCCACACAGTCATGTGGAACCTCTGGAAGATGGCTAATGCTCTCACCCCGTTGCCCGGACCCTGGCCCCACCCCAGCCATAGCATCTGCAGTAGGAAGGGAGGAGGCCCCCACCGGGGGTCAGAAGGGTCATTCACAGACTGAGTTGAGAATATTTTTCATTTTGGAAGGATCGGGAAGGGGCCATCACTGCCTCCATGGAGGGTGTTAAAGGCCAGAGGATGTCCTCATGGGGTGGGGCAGAGGCAGCTGTCCCCTGCAGAGCATCAGGCAGAGAGGCAGCCAGGCCTCCTCTGATGGCCCCAGGCGTACAGCCCTCACCTCTGCTGGGCCCCTGCCGGTTCTATTGGTGAACAGATGGCCCAGAGGAGTCTCTCCCTCAGGAGGTGGACCTCCTAAGACTGCCTTGGGGTTTTTGGTTTACTTTGTCACCTTTCTGTGCCCTGTCCCCCTTCCTCCCTTTCTTGGGGAAAAAAAAAAATTAATCTTAAATTAGGTTTGGATGTCTGACAGAATGTGGCTCTAGTACACATTTGATTTCCACCAACCCCCTTTCTGGGCCTATCTCTAGGTTTCATGGAACCCCAAGCTCCTTGGAGAGATTGTCAAGGGCTGGTAGGGTGTCATCAGGAGAAATGTGCCAAGTTCCTCCTCCTGGCTCTCTCCCCACTTTGCTCTCTGAGAGACCACCCACCCATCTCTTGCTCCTCCTCCCACCGGGGTTCATCCCACACCCCAACAGCCGCTCACCACCTGGAATTGACAAGAGGCTTCATAGTATTAATTATACTTTTGCAGGCCCATATGTAGGAACAGATTTTGTTTTTAATTTTTTATTATGGAAAATTTCAAAAATACATAAAAATAGAGAGAGTTGTCAATGAACCCAATGTACCAATCACTCAGCTATAAAAATCATCAACCCTGTACCTCTCTGGCTCTGTCCATAACTCCCACTCCCCACACGCCCCCACATAGGATCTTTCTGGAGCCATTCTAACTTGCCGTGCCGTTTCCTCTGTAAGTATTCATGGGTGCAGTTTGCACTGCTGCACCGACCCCCCAAACCCTCTCAGGCCCCCAAACCACTGCAGGCCTTGGCACATTCCTCCCGTCAAGGATGGGAACTCTGTGGCCTCATTTTTAGAAAAGTATATCCTATCATCTCGCCCAAACTGTCTGTCTCAAAAAAGCATTGTTAGAAATGTCAGGGACCCGCTCACGGAAAGCTCATCTCTGGCCTTGGGCAATTTCTTGTCTTAGGTCCCAGAAGAAATCATTTTGTAAGCAAGTCCGCCTATCAGAAAAACACCTGTGTGCCAGATGTGTGCAGCTGTATGTGAGCAACTGCAGATCCATCTGCAGAATTGCCCAAACAGGGAGACAGGCAAAGTGATCATCAAGGGACTCTGATAAATGTAGTAGTAGCACAGGCACTATCAGAGCAACAGACCAGGCACACTTGGGCATTCGACAGAGAGAAAAAAACTGAAAAATAAATGCTCTTTTTTTAAACCTCCAAAAAGTTGATGAAATTTATTTGTTCACTGAGCAGGAAAACAACGTTGGTTATAGAAACAGTTACTGGGGGCCTGAGTTTGGGCCCTTGTCTGGTTGCCATCCATGGCCCTCAACCCACAATGAGTGGCCTTCCTCTCTGAAGCCTTTAAATAAATCATGCAACCAACCATTGAGAAGTTTACCATTTTTTAATAGTCTGGCTCTGGAAATCTGGACATAATTGCATGGTTGCCTGGGCTTTGGTAGAAAGTGCATTATTTCAACTCAGAAGGTCTAGATGCTTCCACTAACTTGTGTGATCCTGAGACAATTACTTTACAGCTCTGGGGTTATGTTTTCTCATCTGTGAAAATGAATAAATCATCATAGTTCAGTCTCCCTCACTGAAAAGCAGGTAAGGAAGTCAGCAGGTGCAATGCCAGAGGGACCCTGTGAAAGGAAGAGGAAATAAATTAATACTGGAATTTATTATGCTTATAAGAAACCTGTATGTTGTGGAATGAAATCGTATCTCTTTTGGTTGGAGGTGGAAAGTGCGTGTGTGTGTGTAAGTATTTGGCATTTCAACTTTTTGAAAAACATAAGCAATAATGAACATATGTTCTTTTAAAACTACCAGACTCTGAATGGCAAGGGTTATTAAAAACTAAACATAGTCAAACACAAGTGATGCTCCGTCCACCATCGCCGTCCACCATCGCCGTCCACCATCAATGTCCTCAATATCAAGTAACGAACAAGAAAGGCCTGATCCTCAATGCACTCAGGTATCTCAGGGCACTGAGACCTCAGGGGGGCAGGGGGTTACCTGGTCTCCCCAGGAAGGCTCCGTCTCCACTTCTACTTGGCCCTTCCTGAGTGAATGCCTATATACAGTCCAGCTTGACCAGCAGCCATGATTTACATGGGGTTCTGGATGACTACACTCTGCACAATCCCTAGAGGTGACGATGGGCCCCTAACTCTTCCCCAGCAGGATTCCAGTCATGGACACAATCTGACTTCCCTCTGTGGGATGGAACAGACACCTTTTACATGAGATGGCAAGTGCCTGGGGACCACAGGAATTACCTGCCCTGTGTGAGCAAAGAGGAGGGGCAAGTCACTGAGCTGGAATCAAGTGTTTGGGTTCTGTTCCTGCTTTGTCCTGGGTGAACTTAGGCGTTTAAGTTTTTTAGAGGAGTGGCTTATTGTGCCCACTTACTGCTCTGGGGCTCTGATTTCTCATCTGTGAAAATGAATCAGTGGGGATAATCAATCACCTCCTCCTCTCTCATAGTATTGACAGGGCATCTGAAATATTGTGAAGTTGCCAAAAAATAAGTTAATGAGGTTGTTGATGAACTGAAGTTCTAGGGTTGTGACATATTCACCACTATCTACTCTGAGGTAGACTTGAAATTTATTTATAGTTACAAATCTCATAAACTTGGACATTCCTTTGTCCTCAAGATTCCCATTCCTTTATGCTGAACTCTCCATTCTTTGAAGGACTTTTTTCCCATGGTGTATGTATCCTTCCTTTCTCACTGTGTTACTCAGCTAGTCAGTTTTCCATTCCGATAACAAAATACCCAAGACTATAATCTTATAAGGAGAAAAGTTTTGTCTCTTAGTTACAGAGGTTTCAGTCCATGGTCATTCAGCCCCATGGCCTTTGGACCTGTGGTGAGACAGTACTTCAGTGGGGGAGTGCCTGGTGAAGGAAGCTGCTCACCTCATGATGGCCAGGAAGCAGAGAGAGAAAAGAAGGGACCAGAGTTCCTATATCTCCTTCAACTTATACTCCCAATGACCTAACTTCCTTCTAAAGGTTCTACCATCTTCCGATAGCACTGTGGGGTGGGGACCAACCTTTCAATGCACAAGCCTTTGGGGGACATTGCAAACTACAGCATTCACCTCCATCACAACTCTCCAACAATCTGGGACTAGCAAAAACATCCTCTTCTCACTCCCCATCCCTCACTTAACATGCCAGCTTTCCACAGTGGCAAGGGGTTCTGAGAATTTCATCTTCTTGCTTTTCTTTGAGTGACATGCACACTGGCCCATGCTAGCACTTTGGTGGCAGCTGGGGATCTATAATCAGCGCTCTGACCCAAGAGCCTTTCTTGGAGAGAGGTGCCTGGGAAGAATTGGAAGCTGGGCCCTCTAGCAAGTCAGCCCAGCTTACCCCCCAGGACTGTGCAGGGCCACTGAGGGTCCCCTGCCCGGCTCCCCTTAAATCAATTTCCCAGCCCAGCAGAGAAACGGGGCAGGGTTGTATTGAATCTATTCCCCTCCATTGCCCCTCACTGCACTCCCAAATCACATCTGGCTTCCAGCTCTCTTCCAGCCAGTATTTAATCCTCGGCGGCGATCCTTTTAAGAAATTTAATTTCATCCTCCACTCTTTTCTCCCCATCTAACTTTGCCCATTAAAAAAAAAAATACTCCTGTGAATTTCCAGATTCTGACATCATATAAAAACTTCTTTGTTCCACAAAGTACTTGTTCCCCGTGCCTAATCCATCTCCCGATTCCCTTCCTGGTGATGCCCTGCATTTTCCTGGGGTTTATAGATCCCTCATTTGCTCACTGCTTCTTACAACAGCCTGGAAGTGCAGCCTTTTAAAAATCAATCTGCTTCTCTGCTTCTTTGCCCCTCACCTCACAGTTTGCACAGAATGGCCGTCTGTGCCCTGAAGCCTCCTAAAGATATTATTAGCTATTATTTTTGGAATCACCCCTAAGCTTGCCAGGAAATGGCTCAATGCTCTCACCCAAGGCCACACCAGTGTACTCGCAGCAATCCACATGATGCCCTTATGCACAAGCCTGAGGAGCGTTTCTGGAAACATGAATGGTAAACTCAAAGTCCCAGGTACCATCAGAGAGCTAGAAGTAGAAGCCTGTGATCTCCTAAGGACTGAAGGAGCAATTTGAACTGTCATGTACCAATCACAGTGCTGAGTGCTTTGCCTGAACCTTAACGCCAGGCGATCTTTGGTGGGAGGTGTGGTCATCTTCCCCATTTTTCAGATGAGGTTGAGGCCTGAGAGCTTGGGCTACCTGGTGGAGGTCACAGAATGGGGAATGAGAGGAGTCCTGGGTCACCTCAGGCTGTCTGACTGCAAGGCCTTGTACATATGCACGACGCTGTGCTGCTCTCCTAAAAGATCAATTTGAAGTAACAGGGGCAGAGGGAAATCTCTACTAGAAGCACCCTGGGTGTCCAGCAGGACTCAGAATAAGAAATTGGTCCTCTGCAGCAGCTGGAGCCGGGGACTAGAAGGCCTTCAGTTGGTCCTTTTCCAACACTCTCCTGGAGGGGCAGGGGCACACACCCCTGCTTCAGATCACGTGCTGGCAGGTGCAGACCCTAAGGATTCCGTGCTCTAACAAGCCTGATCTTGGCCTCTTTCCCCCAATTCAGATAGGCCTTGGGGAGGGGCTGATTGGTGAGAGGGAAAGTCACAAAAACCCATGGTAGCCATGAGGGTAGGGTGGAGACAAAGGCAAAGAGGAGTTCCCAGAGGAAGAGGGCAGGCAGTGCCCCAGTGAGGACGCTGGGAGGATCAACAGCCGGGTGTGTGTCAGAGTGACCTTGAGGAGGTCCAGCCGCCAGCTAAACCTGGGTTCCTCCTCGGAAGGATAGCGATGATGGAATGCACCTCACAGAACTGTGGTAAGGGCAAAATAGGAAATTATACGTAAAATGCTTGGCATGGTGCCTGACACATGGTAAATACCCAATAAATGCTAGCTATTACTATTATTAAGTCTGAGCCGTTGTAAGCTCACAGTGCCGGGCTCAATTTCACTCCTTATAAATAAACATTATTATACTAAATCCCTCAGCATAGAAAATTCTCATAGCCAATTCCTTTTCCATTTGGGGAAAGTGGGGGAGAATCTGCTCTGGGTTTGCCCTGGCCACAGCAGGTGTCGGGGGAGAGCTGCGCGTGTCTTTACACTTGTCCAGAGATGTGAGGGCTGTGACACTGGATGTGAGTTCTCCGTCTCGGACTGTACTCTCCCCAAGCATTTGCTCCTGGCCAATATCCTATGTCCTCTTTGGCTTATTGCTCAGCATCTGAAATGGACAGGGCTGGGGAGACGTGGGAGCCATGACTATGGAGGAAAGCAAGTGGATTCCTTGCTACTTATGTCTTTGCTCTCAAGCTGTTGACGACCATGGGGACTTCCAGTGCTGTCAGGACCTCCCCTTTCTGCTCCCCGCCCCCTCCAGCTCAGCGAATTTGCCATTGGAGAATGTCTTGGTTGGCAAGTGGGGGCCGAAAGAGGGAAGCAGACACTTGGAGCCCTAAATGCCAAATGCATCAGTCTAATTTATTCAGACAGGTTTTCATCTGGGTATTTTTCTATACTATCAAACTCTGTATCCTTCAGTGAAGACATTTGTCTTAGCTGAATAAAATCTCTTAATGGTTTAATAAAAAGCACTTAACTCAGTTTTCCTAGTTTTATGAGTGCCCTGAGGTCCTTTAGCAGAGCAAACATCTTTGCTGGGATCATTGAGGGAAACATAATTATTTTTCTGCCTTCTGATAGATTATTTTCTGAAAGGAACAGTTCCAGATGCTCATCATATGCTCACAAACTCTCTGAAGCTCCATCAAAGGATGGAGTATTCTCAGCGACAAGCTCAGTGGTGTCCCTCCTTCCTTCCACCACTGACCGCAGTCCCTTCAAAGGCATCCTCTACATCTTTATTCCTTGCTTTGCTGAAATAGCATCAGGGCCATTATCATTGCCAATTTGTTCTGTTCAGAATAAATGGAGAAAAGAATCTGGAGGTTGGTTAGAACCAAGTGCCAGGAGCAAAAAGGCAAGCAGGAAATTAGGTCAGCCGAAATTCCATGAGGACAAAACAGTTGAAGAAGGCAGAGAAGACTAAATGGAAAGAACCAGGGAAAAGTCGGAGAGAGGAGAGAAAAACAGGTGGGCAGGAGGTACCACATAGGCAAGGGGAGGCAAAGGAGAGAGAGGGCAGGCTCAGGCAGGCTCAGTGGAGAAGCCAAGGAAAAGGGAGGACCCCAGACACTACACAAGAGCCGGAAACATGGTGGACATCACAGAAAGGGGAGAGGCCCAAGCAGGAGGAAGGGAATACAAGGATGTGTGGGACAGTAGCACATTCAGGGATTATAGATGGTTGAAAGGGAGAGTTTCCTAATTAGAGGGAGCATTGAGATTGTTTTCATCTTTGCCAGGAAGTGAATAAAGGCTTGGAGAAGTTAAGAGACTGTTCATCCATCTGTCCATCCATTCACTCAATTGGACAAATACGCACTGTACATCTCCAACATGGGCTTGGCCAAGACAAACAAGGTCCCCAAGCTCAAGGAGCACAAAGCCTGTGGGAGCAGCACAGGATGAGAGCTGGGAGTCTGCAGAAGAGCCCCGACAGCCATGTGTGTGCAGCACAGGCAGTTGACAGGGATAGGTGAGCATGTGCCAGGCGGCTCAGAGGCCAGCTACCAGCAGTCCACCAGCTGCAGAGGTTCATTGGCAGAGCCCAGACTGCAAGCTCAATCTCCTGGTTCCAGCCCCCCAATCTGGCTGCTCCAGCACCCTGACATCTCTCAGCTAGGCACAGGGGATCAATGCTAATAGCAGCCCCTTTTCCCATCTGTCATGGAGTCCTGCACTGTCCTCTTCAGTTAAAATCCAAACTCTGAGCACCCAGGCCCTGTTCCTTCTGGTCTGTTTCTTATGCTTTTCCCCCTCCCTGGTGTATGCTGGCTGCCCTGGAATACTTGGTTCATGAGTGAACCTCTGTTCTTTTACAGGTTAGTCTCTCTTTGTGAGGCTGTGCTCCCTGTACCCGCCCCACCTGCTCTCACAGTGCCTTGACATATGTTTGAATCCACCCCAAGGCTCCACCCAGGCTCCTCTCCTCCTAAAAAGCTCCCCCCCACCAGCCTCCAATCTGAACCCCACAGATCAGGGGGCCTTTCCCTGGGTTCCCACCACAACGTTCTCATAGTGGTCACCACACTGCATGTTTTAATGCTCTCTTGACTTGTCCGCCTCCCCCGGTGCACTGCAGGGCCTTTGAAGGCAGGGGCTGTAGCCTGTTCACCCACCTGTTTTACCCCTAGTGCTCACATAATCCCTTGCTTACAAAAAGAGTTGAATAAATACCTGGGGAGCTGGCTTGAGAAGAGTCCCCAATGAGTTAAAGTGCAAGCAACCCTTAATGCAGTTCCAAGCAATTGGCCAATCGCCTTTCCCACTTGAGACGAGACAAATTTCGATCTGCAAAATGGAATGACAAGTTTCCCTGGGACAGCCTCTAGGGGAGGTCTCCACGGCGAAGTCTTCTCTCCGGTTCTGGTGGTTCATGCATGGTCGTGGTCCAGGAGGGTGGTGGGCTTTGGGTTCTCTTGGTGCTAGTCCCACAATTTATAGAACCTCAGAGAAGTTTAGTGAGTTTGGGTCCTATCACCCTCACAGGGAAGCAGAGGGATCCTCTTTCCTTCATTTTGCATTATTCCCAGCTGGTTAATTTATTCATACCTTCAACTGATAATTGTAAAGCACCATGCTAGAGATTCACCTTCGGGCTGTATCTCCTTGTACATTTGTTTTCAGAGGCTTGAGATGCAGAATGTTACTGTTCTTTGCTGAGTAAACTTTAATCAGCATTTTCCTCATTAGCCTATGGCAGCATAGAAGCTGATGGTTCATGCAATTCGTTTTATCTTTTTAAATTTAATAAGACACAAGTTGGATGGTCATTAAGGGTCCCCTGTTGTGCATGCAAAAGCCCAAAACAAATATGGATAAAATTAACTGTGGTTCATTATGTTCAGCAAGAAAAGTTCCATCTCTTCCCATCATCTCAGCAAGGGCCACAAGGGCCAGGTCAGGGAAGAGCTGTTTGTACTTTCTCTGATTGTCTATATCCATTGACATAACTAATATGACAGTTAAATAGTGGTTCTGGTTAATTTGGTCATGCTAGAAGCTGCTTTAGATCACCATAGTGCAACCTAGCAGATTTCATTCACATCATTTTATTAAGCAAACATTAATTTATGTGCTGGTGTTAGCACCTAGAGAAGAAAAATTGCCTCTGCTCTTAAAGAACTCAGCTTACATACCAGAAGATGGTGACACATTGGCTTCTCTCTGCACGTGTGCAGTGCAGTGTGGCACACTTGGGGTGGAGTCTGGCCAGGGAGGGGGGGCTGCACCAGGCAGGTGGTCTGTACCTGGCTGGCCTTTCAGGTAGCCCCTGCAGGTTGATGGGTTGGTTCTGATGCAGAGGAATGCCAGCCAGAACAGATCTTGCCTCCATTCTCAGCAGTCGGCACTGGGACAGCACTTTTGGGCAGAAGAGTGTGCTTGTTCCTAGAAAAAAGTTCTGGGGCGGTCTAGATTCCCAGATTCCTGTCTGGTTCCCAGAGTAAGGGTTTGAACTGAGAGATTCTCTGGAATGCTCTGGTGCTCCCTAACCCCACTACTGTCCTCCTCCCCAGAGCCACTCAGGAGGACAAGCCTGCACTCTGCTGGAACTGTACCTCCCTGTGCTCAGGGACAATATCCAATAGCACCTGCCACCCAAAGGTTGGGGAAGTGCTCAGCCTTCTCTCCAAGCAACAGAGAAAGCAGTTCCTGGTCCATGCCTGAAACCTGCTCCGGGTAGAGTACAGTAAGACAAGGGAGCACACTGAAATTCATCTCACAATCTAATCCCTAAAATCAGTCTGTAGGATAAGAGCTTCCGCGCTGCAGGCTCCCCTTCAACCTGTGGCACTAGCGCAGGTGGCAGATGTTAACAGTGGCCTCTACTGTCCAGATGTGGTATTACCACGTGCTGCAATCCTGTCCAGAAATTTTCGTATTCATTCCTTTATTTATTCATTCATTCCTTCAGCCGGAATTTTTCAACACACAGTTGTTAATGTTAACTACGTGTAAGGCTGGGACAGTATGATTCGAAGGGTGCGAGGAGGAATGCCCCTCTCTCCTTTTCCTAACCCCACATTTCCCTCTCCCTGGTCCAGGCACACTACTTGCAATTTACAAATTTCTCTGTCCTTGTGATACAACATACTAGTCTAAACACATTAACAAATTATTCTTTGGCAGCCAGTAACACTGTAGCAGAAATTAATTTATTCTATCAGAGAGAAGCATCTGTCGAGTAGATAAATACAGAACCATGTGAGTTTGGATTAATGAAAGGGTAAGAAATGGCCTAGGATATGCTTCTAACATGGAGTAGTGCCATGAAACTCAAAGAGCTGCAGAAGAGGATTCGGAGCATTAAGCATCTGGAGAAGACAGGCAGATCAGAGGAAAGGCCATATGACAATGGCTTTGGGAGTTAGTTCTGACCTCAAATTAGCTTTTCTCATTTACTAGCACTTGATTTCAGGTGAGCTTTTATATTTTTATTTTTAATTAACATGTAATATTGTGCACATTTATGGAGTACAGAGATTATATAAAATCATACACACACACACACACCAGGAGCACTGATCAAATCAGGCTAATTAGCATTTCCATCTCATCTTTTCTTAACATGTGGAGACTTTGACTCTTCTAGTTCTTCAGGAATGTGTGACCGTCTGTTGTGAACCACTTGGGTGAGCTTCTCTCTAGAATCCTCATGCAGGGTTGTGGGAACTGGTTATAAAATGCTGTGCATGGTGCTCAGCACAGGGCCAGGCACAGCCAGAGTCTCTGAGGCCACTCACACTCTGGGCTGCGTCCAACCCTCCCCTCTGCTCACTGTACTCTCTGGCCAGTTGCTGTGCTGCCTTCCCAACCATGCAGACCCTCCTCAATGACAGCCTTCAGGGCATGTCCAAACCTCCAACTCTGCAGCTGGAAAAGGAGCCAGGGTCAGTCCGGAGGCCCTTGGGAATCCTAGGGCCGTCGTCAGTTCTGGGGTTGCTCTGAAGAGGCTGAGGGAGAGGTTCCATGGAGATTCCTCCAGAGCTTAATGCACGTGGGCAGATGAGTCCCGTGGCCAAGCCTGCCTGTCCTCCCTCTGCTCCTTCTCCTGCATGGCCAGTGTCACTAGCATGTAGTTAGGAGTTCCTTACGAATTACTTAGTTACTAAGGAGTTACTTAGTATTTCTCTAGAATTGCACTAGATTCCTATTCCTGGAGATTTGAGATATATTTGTCAATGGTTGTGCGTCTTCCAGAATTAGCATGCTGTAGCTTGGCTCAGAAGTGACTGGAAAATTGAGCTACCCAAAGTAGCTGGAAGGGTTTTTCAAAGGAATCTATCAGCTACAAAGCATATCTGTCTTGTGTTGTTATATCAAAACACCCGAGGCTAGTACTTTACAAAGGAAAGAGGTTAATTTGGTCCATGGTTCTGATGGCTACAAAAGTCTAAACAGCATGGCACCAGCACTGGAAGTATGGCAAAATACTGGAGATGTGGAAAGGGAAATGGCTGCAGGCAGAAGGGGCCAAGCATGAGGGGAAGCCTCACTTTATAACTCCACTGGTCCTGTGTGGGGAGTCATTCATCCCCAGGGCGGAGCTCCATGATTCCATCACTTCCCGCTAGGCCCCACTTCTTGTAGATCCACCTCCCAGCACCACACAGGAGACGAAGCTCCCGACACATGGAACTTTGGGGGATACTTTCAAACCACATCCAGTCTGCAGCAGAAAGACGGTCAGATCCTTAGAACCCACACCTCAGATTCTTCCTCTGTGAGTCAGTAAGCCATAGTGGCCAGTGGTGCTGTTACTGCAGCTTAGAGGCAAAGAAGGGAAGTGAGGTCATCTCAGGCACTCTGGCCACCGAGTCCAGCCAGGAGGCCGTGCCCAGTGGGAGCCAACGGGCTCCTGGGGAACTTAGTGTTTAGGGGACCTACTTTGGGGTACTGAGTGATGGGATTATAATTGTTGGAGGTTATAATCTCTACCTACTTAGAGACCTCTTCCCCCGTACGAGAGCATCCTAATCATTTTAAGATGGACAGATGGAAGCAAGACAGGCTCCCCTGGGCCTGCTCCTTGTTCATGGGGGACCTCCTCAAGAGGGCCCCCAGAGGGATCTGCCCAATTTAAAAAGATGGAATCCTTAAGACAAGCATAATTAGAGAAACAGAAGCTTAAGGGCTTAAGCGATTTGCCCGAGGCCAAATCTGGAATCCTCGCTGGGACTGGACCCCACGCCTCCTTTCTGTGGTGCTCTTCTTTCTTCTTCATTCATCCTGCTGAGCCTGCCCCGCTCCGTCCCCCTCCCCCTCCTTCCTATTCATCTCTTGCTCTCATACTGATGCTGCTCCATGTGAACATATGTGCACACGTATTGGAAGTTGGTGCAAGTTTTCTCACGTGAAAACTGTGTGAGCCTGTGTGTATTATAAATTTGGAGTTTTCCATTACCCACCCCAAGAGAGATGCCAATGAAGTGGGAAATTCAAGAGAGCAATTACATCTAACCCTAAATGCTTTATTTTCAGTTCAAGAATAAAATACATCCCCCTCTATTTGCAGCACATTTAATTCCTCTGTTTTGCTTTGATATCATTCATCTCAGGTAGTTTGCATTCCTCGGGCCCCCAACAAGTGACAGCACAGGCATCCCCCGAGCAAGTGACAGCACGGGCATCGAGCCACCCAGGAGCATGCCGGGTGGCAGAGGAGGACAGCTGGAGATTAAATACTTGCTCTGCAGAAAGCCACACTTGCATGGCCTGTCCCCATCACCAGGGATGATCAATCAAGAGGTTGAAGGACTGCAGGAGGGAGTGACAGACTGGAGAGATGGTGGGGACGGGGCACTTATGAAGCTTCCCTCCTTCAACCTTGCCCTTGTGCAAGAACTAAGTACGTGTCGTATGTGCGAGCCTCAATTAGAACATCCTTCGCTTAATTTTCTTTTAAATACTTCCCTCCCTTTCTTCAGACTCAACCTGGTTGGCCTGCCTGGATTCCCCAGGCCGGCAGCATCTTTCCGGGTCTTACGTTTGTATGATTTCCAGATGCTGGGCTTGTCCATTTTCATTAGACAGTACACTCCACGGGGCTGGGAGCTGGGTCCCCACGCACCATTAAAGCACTGCGTGCGCCTGGCCCTTCACAAACAATGCAAACAGACAAGAAATTGGCTAATGCCTGAGATAAGCAGTTGACACAAAAATCCACATGTAGATGGCATCCTAATGAGAGGTAAAAGCACAACTCTCCACGTGGGGTTACAGAACGCGAGCTCTTCAAAAAGATAAATGTTGCAACCCAGAAAATTTCATCAGCAAAAAATATTCTAAGCAGGTTCCCCCGAGTCGGCGCAGAACATATGAAAATGGGATATCTCCTTTTACTTGGGAGCTAGAAAAGAAAATGTTATTAGTGGGAATGACATATGTGAGCTTCACTGTGAATAAATATGCAGAGTCTATATATATTATATGCATAATAATAACACCTCGAATCTATATGGTGCTTTTCTTCCCAGGAACTAAAAATGATCCATGGTTATTATTATCTCATTTATCCTTGCAGATTTTTTTTCGCTTGTATTTTGCTAGTTTATTACCAAAATAGAGAAACATTTAAAAGCTATTCTTTTGGCTCTTCTTTCCATGCAGTTCTACCTTTCCATTATATTCTCCTTAAAATGTAGTTAGGGGAAGGAACTGTAATTCTATTACAGATCCTGGAATTTATTCATGGGGCTAGAGAGCAGGTGCCTCTCTAGTGCTGTTATAGGTCTCTAAAGACCAATAGTTTTGAGTTTACTGTCCCTGCCCCCATTCTCAGCTTCCAGAGTTCAAATTCCCAAAGGGTCACCATTTAGGGGGTGGGGGACATGTCAGGTAATGTGTTTTCATTGCCTTACAGGGGACGGGTTGCAGACAAAGCTATTATTACCTGCTAATGCTTTTGCAAAAATCACTTAGTGGATAAATTAATCCACTTTCCAGCAAGCCCAGCAGAGGCTGCCGAGTAGACTACTGGGGTTTTATTTTGTGTGGATTTTGGTTGGGAAACGTGGCGTTGAGCGGATGGGGGACTTGCAGAATGTGAGTTTTCCAGGGAGCTCCGAAGAAGTAAGGCACAGAGGGCGCCTGTCTGAGGCAGGCCTTGGGAGGTCCCCAAGAAGCAAGAGGACGCTGTGGACAGGTGCTCAGTCAAGATGGGGAAGTGGAATAAGGAGCAATGAACCCCCCCCCACACACACACACACACACAGAGCAGGTCCTCCCAAAAGCAAAGTGGAGATCTGGACAGTTCCCTAGTCAGGGGAGGCACTTGGCTACATGTTGTCATCTCAGTCCTCTGGGCAGTCTCGCAAGGTAGACTTGAATGAGACCATTTTATAGACACGCAGACTGATGCTCAGAGGGACTGTGCTGGTTCTGAGATCACCTTGTCCTGTAAACATGGCACACGCCAGGCTGCTTCCAGGATGTAGGAGACAGGTGGGTGGTCAGCAAGGACCCTTGATTGTTCCCTGTATGGAATCTAGAGGGAACAAAACCGCAGGCTGCCAAGTGCAGGCGTATCCATGGACTTAGGGTCATCCCCTGAGGAGCAGCCTGGTGTTCCCCTGGCTCCCATTAGCGCTGTACCGGGTCCTGCCGCCTGGCTCTCCTTTACTACCACAGGCATCTCTACACCACTGACTTTAATGTTTCCCTTTTACTGCGGAGATAGCATGCTCCTTAAATATCATTTTATTATAGGACCATTGAAGTTTGAAGGCACAGCCAGATGCTCGGGAAAAACTGCCAGTTTTAGTCCCCCGATGATTTCAAATTCCTCGTTATTTCTTGGATTTTCCTTCTTGTATTTGCTGATTGATAATAAATAAGTTGGGTGGGAGTGAGATTTCTTTTCTGATCTGGGATAGCAACAGGAATATTTGGGGGCTCTGAGATCTATCTGAAGAGTCATTAGGGAAGCTTCCTGAAGAAGGTAACCTGGATTTTGAAAGATGAACATAAATTCACCAGCTTACAAAAGGAAGGGAAAGAGGCTTGCAGGCAGCGGGTGCCCAGGGCGCGGTACCTGCAGAGGCTGAGCACAGCTCCCAGTCCGCAGCTCCTGGGGACTGCAAGTGTATTGTATGTGGCAAGAACTTGGAGTCCTAGGAAACAAAGCCATGGAAGGAGACCAAGGTTCAGATTGTCAGGGACCCTTGCACCAAAGATCTTCATTTTACCTTTCTCAACCCAAAGTGAGTCATCCACCTTGCTAACATCATTTCATGAAATGCCTGTTCCAACTCACCAGCACCCGCTCCCTCTCTCAGCCCCTGGGAGATGGGGAGAGTACGCAGGAATGTGCCGGATCCTTAAAATTTTACTTTGGCAGCAGGTGGTGATGCTGAGAGCAGAGAGATCAGGCGGAAGACTGGGGAAGAGTCTAGATGTGTCCCTGAAGCCTCAAGGAAAGCAGTGCTGGGGGGGCACTGAGGCGGTAAAGAGGACCTTGTTACTGGTTACCTGTCCTGCTGCAGTGTGAGCAGCTGTCACAGTGGACTTCCTCATCTCAAACCAGAGCCACTTACACGCTTAGAAACCAGCTCTCTGCACACATACAGGGCTTTGTTCTATACACTTAGAATTATAGCTAACTTAATCCTAGGCTCAGTCCATGAGGTAGGAACCACATTCTCTCTCCTTTATAGGTGGAAGCCTGATGCACAGAAAGGCCACACAGCTGTGGGGCAGTCGGGGTCCCAGTGCCTGTGCTTCTGACCCCTATGCAAAGCCGCCTGGGTTCACTCACACACTCGGCCAATGTGCAGCCCCAACCTGCCTGTGCCGCCCTTGACCTGTGGTTATGAGCACAACCCCTGCCCCACACCAGCTGTCCAGGGTGTTCAGACCTTCAAAGACAGAGCTCTCCACCACCACCACCACCACCACCCCCGTGCTGCCTTCTAGAAGTTTCCAGCTAGTCTCCCCATCTAGACTCTTCCTCACCCCAGGGCTCACTTGACTGTGGACCCTCCTCTCATGCTGTGGGATCACTTTCATCTCCCAAAGAATGGAGTCAGAACCCACTGCTCCAACCTCGAGTACCGTAGTGTTAATTTGCTGAGCTGCCATGACAAATTGCCACAGAGTGGGCAACTTCAACACCAAGAATTCATTTCTTTCTCCTGGCCTGGAGTCTAGAAGTCCAAGATCAAGGTGCTTATGGGGCCAGTTTCCTCTGCATCTTCTTGCACTTGGCTGCCCACCTGCTGCCTCTTTGCCTGGGTTCCTGTGTGTGCACTCACCCCTGGCGTCTCTGTGTGTCCTGATCTCTCCGTCTTATCACAATACCAGTCAGTTTGTTTCAGGACCCATCCACTGGCCTCATTTTAGCTTAATCGCCTCTTTATAGACCTTATGTCCAGATATGGTTGCATTCTGAGGTGCTGAGGTTAGGATTTCCACATACAAACTTGGGGGAGACACAATTCCATCCACAACAGGGCTCTTCTCTCCATCATCTCTGCCTCTTTGGCTCATGGTGCAACTTTCTCCCAAAGACACATGTCTGGAAAGACCCCCTATCATGGAATTGCAGTGAATTAAATTAAAATATGTTCACTAGTAACATGACTCTTTCCAAAAATAGGGAATGTTTTTATGTGCGATTCCTAAAATGACATCCCTCGGCCTGGCTCCCAGGGAACAGCACGTGCGCTGACAGCTCAAGGGAGGCCGTGGTGACAGAAGAATACAGGCTAGCCATGCAGCTCCTCATTTTAATGCACTTCATTAAAACCAGCGTTTTATTACAAAGACCTGCCAAAGTGAATATTAGACAGAAATGCATGTTAAGCTGCCATTGATCTTTCCGGGTGGATTGTACATTAAAGAGTGCACTTTCTCCCTCTGTTAGCTGCTCACACATAAAAGGGAAGCAGAAATCAAAGGGAAAGTGCTCCCGCCTTATCCCCACAACATCACTATGGCTACCCAGTGGGGCCGAGTTCTGCCTTCCAACCTGCCTGCACCTCCAGGCCTCCCTCTTCTCTGCCCACCCACTGGCCTTCCTCCATGCCCGGGAGGACACTGGCAGTGTACCTGGTTGCTTTGTCCAACCTGGAGCTTCCACTGCAGCCTGAAGTCTGTTCTCCACAATGTCTTCCCCACGCCGAGGGAGGTGCTGGTTCAGGAAGAGGGCTGGGGCGGGTGCTGGTGATCTGCGTGTATGTGCACATGCGTGTTAGTGTCGCCATGTAGACAAGAACAGGAACCAGAAGTGTAATGGAAATGGGAGAAACTACATTTGGCAGCTGGGGAAAGAAGCTGTTGAAGAAATTGTGTGTCTGGGGTTTCCTCTAGCTTGAGATGGAGTCCTGGCGTGTCTTCCGACCGTCGGTCAGCCCACCCTCACTAGGATTCCTGTCTGCTGAAGTAGAACAGTTCTAGAGGAGCGAGTGGGGTTGAAGTGCTACGGGCTAATCCTGCCAAACAATGTCCTCCAGGACCCCTGCTTATTTTAAAGCAGTCGCCTCTCCCACCCCTACTGCGTTCTCTTCCTCTCCTACAAACACTTATCCTTACCCTCGTCCTAACTGCGGCTCAATGTAGCCCCCCAAAGCCAGAGGCCCTGCCCCTCAGGCAGAGATGGGCTGTGAGGCACGGGGGGCCTCTGCTGTGGTTTGGAAAGGCAGGTGAGAGGCCTCCTTCTTCTTCAACGAAGCTAGCGGTGCTAAGCCCGAGAATCAAGTCGAATTCAGACCTCTGGACACCCCCGCCCTGCAAGATGTCACCCTTGCTGACTTAACAGCGTCTTTAATGCTTGCAGATCATCACACAGCATGGATCATCAATATGGCAACAAGTACAGACTGGCATGGTCACTGGACCTGTCAGGGACCCCAAACAAAGGTTTTTTTTACAAGCCACGATGCAACAGACACAAAGCTGGGCAGGGAGGACATAAGTGAGTTCATCACTCAGACCCGTACATCAACCGCAGTCTCATGGTGACTCAGGAGACAGTTCTTCTGTTTTACTAATCACAGTGTATTTATTGTCTGTCTGTCTAGTGATCATCGCTGCCCCTTGGTTCCCTTTGAAGAGCTTCTGCATCCACTCTTTCCATCCCGCTCACTTACCCTGCAGCAGCTGAGACCCTCACCCGCCATCCCCTGCGTGGACCACTGCAGTCGTCTCTGGGCTGGTCTTTGTGCTTTCAGCCTCAGTATCTTCTCACTCAGGTCCTCACTGGTAACCAAGAACAGTTGTCTCCAGTCTAGAACCTCGGTTCCCAATTCTTAAGACCATTAGATGTATCCTACTTCCTCCAGAATCATCCTTGAGCTCCTTCCTCTGCCTTCCAAGCCCCCTCGCAGTCTGATTCTAGAGTAACTCTACTCTGTCATCTCCAAATCCCCCAGCTGCCAAGAAGCTCCCAGTCCAGTCACAAGAAGCCACACAGCCCTCCCTCTACCCAACCGTAGAGCTCCTGCGCGACTCAGCGTGTCTTTTCCACCCACTGGGAAGCCCTACCCACATGCCACCCCAGCCCCTTGCTTGGTAAACTTCTGCTCACTCTTTAGGGTCCATCTGGAACCCCTCCTGTTGTCTGAAACTTTTCTGACCCAACCACACATCAACGGCCCTTTGAGTTCTGTTCTCAGGGCCTAACTCTTCCCGGAGACCGTCTTGCTTGTTGTTGGAGCCCCCAGAACAGAGCAGAGGCCAGGAGCACATCTCCAGTCCAGCCCTCCATGACCTCTCACTTGCTGGCCGACTCCAACCAGCAGCTGTGCGGGCCCAGCAGCCTCAACAAGCCCACCCACAAGCCCAGGGTCTTCCTCACCAAATGCCCGTCTTCCTGGATTCTCCACCTGGCTTAGAGGCAATCTCCAATTTGAAGATCATCTTGAGGCCTCCCCCAGGCCTATCTCTGCCCATTTTACTTGTTACATATCCGTGGCGTCTCTGCCTTCCTCTCCATCCCACTGCCAACCGCCCACTCTGACCTTCATTGACTGTTCCCCGAACTACTGCAGTGGCCTTCTAACTGGTCACTCTGCCCTGCTCTCCACCAGGCCAGCTTCCACAGCTGCCACTGTGGATAAGCACTCGATGTTGACTAAACGAACAGGTTTTGTTAAAGGAATGTCAGAAGGTAATAGAAATGAACCAATAGGGCCATATACCAAATTCTCAGTATGCATTATCTCAATGAAATCTCACAGGAAATCCATGGGGCAAGTAGGGTTGTTCCCACTCACATAGAGTTGAGGAAATTAAATCTCTTAGAGAGTGACTTGCCTAAGGGTAGAAGAGGGATTTGAAACCCCGTCTGTACTTCCATCTCTGGCACTTGCCCCGCATCATGCCTTCTCCTTCACAAAGCTCTAGTAGCAAGCTCTTGCACCCTTGGAAGAGCCCAGGAGGGAAGGTGTCCCAACCACCACTCTCAGATCAAGATGCCCTGTGCCACCCCAGCTGTTCCTGCTAGTCTGCGGACCTCCTCCTCGGGCTCTGCACCTCTGCAGGCCTGGAGCTAAGCACAGGCTTCCTCTGGTGCCATATCATATTGCAAACTTCTATCTAATTTGCTGTTCCCACTCTCCCTAAGGACACATTTACGTTAGTACTTTCAAGGCAAGATTCTCTCTATGAAGCAGGCATGAATCCATCTTTCCCTGGCATCCACATTATAGGAAATGCAGTGCTTTAGATATTAACGAGTAATTTTCTTTGCCCAGTGCAGTTCAAAATTCAATAAATGCTGCTTAAGCCTAATTCTCCCACTTATAGGTCAGAGTGTAGCCTTGTGGAGGTGGAGAGAAAATTCCCACATATTTCCTTTCCCTCCTCCTGCCTCACACTCCCTGTTCCCTTGGATATCAGTGGCTGTCACTAATAGCATATGAGCTGCAGTGTCAAGCCCCATGGTTCAAACTGGCCTCATGTCACACCCCCAAAGCACGGTCCTCTATCTCTGTCTCTGCCGGAGCCCATTCAGCATCTCCCCTGTGGGCTGAAATCCCGTGGTTAGAAAGGTCATTCCTCCGACCTAAGCATTGCTCAGTCCTTGGGTCCTCTTCTAGCATGGGAATCCATGAGGTCATTTACATCTTAACTTCATTTAGCTCATTGTTTTATTTGGCAAACCAGGTCAACTTGTCACTTGAACTTGGGTTTGAATGGCTTAAGGAAAATGGAGCAGAAGACAAACGGTTCTTTTCCACTCTGGGGAGGTTGACCCTTGCTGGTGGGGTTGGCGAGGGGTGCAGGGAGGAGAGAGCAAGAGGCTGCCTCTGGTCTCACACTGGGAGAGAGCGGACGTCACCTTGTGCAGGTCACACTTGCTCAGCTCTGATTGCAGGACTCCTAGGGCACTGAGGAATATAGGTCCAGGTCTGCTCTCTGCAAGGAATAATAATTCAGTAAAATCTCAATTAAAACTAACTCATAAATCACATTTAATGTGGCCCTGATGGGTCAAATCTAATATGCCAGACCTATTAATCTTTTGGCAGATCCTGGAATCCCACCCTCCCTCTTCTGAGGAGTCAGGGGTTAAGGCCTAATTCTCCCACCTCTGATACAGATTAATTAGACCCCAGAGAACAGGGGACAGGAGGGTTTGGGACTGTGTCATGTCCTGAACCTGGAGCTTGGCAGCTTGGTACTGCTGGGAGTCCAGGAGAAGGGAGCCCAGATTCCTGAGCAGGTAGTCTGTCTGCTGGTGCGGAACATGCCAGGTGCAGGCTGCTAATGTGCGGATATAGTTGCAGGAACTCAAAGTGCAATCTGGCAGGTTAAACAACTTTTCCACAGGGCCTAACAATGGCAGGTGGTCCTTCCCCTGAGCAGTGGACATCAGGGCCTGGGGGAAGAAACAATGTTAACTGACATAAAGAGATCAGTGATATGGAGTCCCACAGAGAAAGCTGGCAGACACTCTGGCCAGGCCAGAAAAAAATAGGCCATGGGTGGCAGAGCCCAGTAACTGGGCAGAGACTCAAGGCCAGAAAGACCAGGGCAGCACACACAGGTCAACTGGGAAGATGAAAGGACCCTATGTTTACCAAATTGAGACAGCAGGCCAGGAGACAATGTGGAAAATGAGCTCTACAGATCTAGAGCTGAGGGTGGGGAGGCTTCCCTAAAGCCTCAGGGGACTCTGAGGACCAAGTCAGTGTCAATTAGAAAGAATGATTGGAACATTGAGTTTGAAGCCAGAGATGTTCATCTGATTGCTAGCTACATGGCCCTGAACCAGGCACATCACCTCTGGAGCCTCAGTGTCCCTACCTTTAAAGCAGGGTTCATAATAATTAGTTGCAAGGTTTTTTAAAATATTTTCAGTTGTAGATGGACACAGTGCCTTTATTCATTTTTATGTGGTGCTGAGGATCAAACCCAGTGCCTCACACATGCTAGGCAAGTGCTCCACCACTGAGCCACAGCCCTAGCGACAAGATCGTTTTGAGGATTAAAGTGGAGGCTTCAACAGCAGCCAGGGCCCTGCCTCCAGGTGGGCAGAAGGGGTTTAATTGGCGGGAGCTGCAGTGGCCATTTCTGCACAGCAAGTCCACGTGGCCGAAGGCAAAACTGAGGTCAAGGTTGCAGAGCCAGGGTCCCAGGTGGTAAAACAGCTTGGGTGTGGGTATGAAAACATAGAAACCAAGTGGGAGCTGGCTGTCTCAAGCTCCCCTGCAGCACCTCGGGGACCAGCCATGGTCCCATCCACAGGGGTGTTCACAGAGGAGGGGAGGTTCGGGACCAGCCTGAACAGAGCTCTTGGCAACTTCTTCACCCCCTCCTCCCTCCCTCCCCTCTTCTTTCCTTCCTATTGTCTTTCCACACATATTTCTGGAGCCCCCGATGTGTGCCAGGAGCGAGAGTCTTGAAGCTGGGCACCTGCAGGGCTGCAGAGGCTGGTCCACAGTCCTCCCAACTCCAAAGAGAAAGCAAGCGTCTTCTCACTTTTGAAAGACCTCATAAAAAAAATCTCATGAGGACTCTTAAGTGTGATCAATGTACTTTAAAATCTCCTTGAGCTTCTGTCATCAAGTCTCATCTTGTGCCCCTGACTGGCACAACATCATCACTAGCACTTATCAAGCACTTAAAATGTGCCAGGCGCCAAGCAAAATTTTGTGAGGTTGATGATCTCAGCTCCCTAACTGGGGGACTTCAGTAAATGGTCTTTCTCCCCATCGTATAGGTCAGGATGCTAAGGTGGAAAGAAGTGAAAGAATCTGCCCGAGAGCTTACAATAACTAAGTAGGAAGCTGGGATTCCAATCAAGGCCAACTGAACATTTAATGGCTCTGTGTCATCAACCCTCTACCCAAGGCCAGCAGGGCTCCTGTTCATCCCTCCATGATGCCCCTCTACCACCTGGTACCTGGGCCTGGAGAATTTTAATGATTCTCCCATCAGCCCCTGAAAGCATTGAAAACAATAATGGAGTATGAGGGGTGGCTCCCAGGACTCCCCAGACTCGGTGTCCTCTGGGTATGTGCAGGGCAGGATGGGCACCTGTCAGGGCTAATGGCCCGCTCCCCTGTCCCCTCCAAAAGAAGCAAAGCCCTCACAAGCAAACTGGTGGCTAGTAAAGCCTTGCATTTGAATAATCGTCTTCATTTGCAGTGCTCTTTCCATGGTACCAGAACAGAGAAAAAAAATTAAATAAAGTAAATTGATAGAGTATGAGACAATGAAAAACAAATTTTCTCTATTATAATGAGCACTTTGCAGTGACTGTTAATGTAGTGTGACAGCAAAAAGGTCCTGCAAGGGCTGCTTCTCCCCTCTGGAGAGTGACCTCAGCTCACACGGAGTGTGTTCCCCGGGGTCTTTCTTTAGGTAATGTTACTCTCCCACTGCCCAGGAACAGTCCCAGGCTCCCCAGCCTCCGCCGGGTGCTCGAAGCCTGTGCTCGGTCTTTCCCAGCACCTCAGCCTTGCCATGCTCCTCTCTGCCGCTCCGCTCCCAGTCCCCTTGGTCAATTTCTCCCCTTCCTCGGGGCTGGCAGTGCCCTCTGGCTTTGGGCCATCGACACTCTCAGTGGGTTTCTTGCTCTTCTTCAGGATTTTACTCATTTTACTCATGCTTTTAATTCTGGACATCAGATTTTGGAAGGCCTGCAGTTCCTAGGACAGAGGTTAACCAGGTCTGTCTAACCTGGTGGGCAAAATGGATTTGCCCCTCATTCAGAAGTGCAGTGGGGATTTGTCCTGTCATCAGACTTTCCCCCGGTTAGTCCCCTTTGAGTGAAGGATTTCTACTAAGCATGGGGTGGAAGAGACTTGTGGTTTGAATTTTGTGAGGGCAGCAGATAGGTGGGACGTGAGGGACCTGCTTCTCAGGATTAGGAGACTGTGGGATAAATGCACGTGCTTTTTGATAGCACATTGATGGATTGATGGTTCAGCTTTGAGAGCCCTGAGACGGTCAGACCAGAGAGGAAAACAGCATCACTCCTGGTGGCCCTCTGCCGCATGTTTATATTACCAGCTGCGTGGGAAATGGTGTTCTGTGATCAGCTGTCCAGCCACCTTCCCTGTGTCTTCCTTGCAGTGGAACCCCAACTTGGTTCAACTGTCTGAGGTCAGTTTAGGAGGAAGCTGAGTCCTACTCCAGCCCCTGGTAGGGAGGGGGAAACCTTGATACATCTAAACCAACGATGGCATCTCTCTTCTCCTTTGAGAGTAATTGGCATAGAAATGGGCACATGGCACACTTCTGGCCAGCGGGCTGTGATGTAACTTTAGGGAATATTGTCACCTTTAAAAAGAAAGGAGAGTGCCCTTTACCCCACTTACAAACCTTGATACTCCTACAGAGAGGGGTGACAATTGGTCCTGTGGCAAGTATTTTGGGATCAAGAAGAGTCTAGCTTTCAAACAAAGGTCAACATAGGGAAAAGTCGATGCAGGAAGACAAAACTAACCTCCTTCCATGCTGATTCATTGAGCTGATGAATAAAGTGGCTTTTCTCAAACTTTGACAAGCATATATATTGAGTGCATGGTAAAAGCAGAAAGGCAGAGGCTGCTAGCAAGAACATACTTAAGCTGGCCGTGAGGGTGCACTCCTGTAATCCCAGAGACTCTGGAGGCTGAGGCAGGAGGATCCCAAGTTCAAAACCAGTCTGGACAACTTAGCAAGACCCTTTCTCAAAATAAAAAGTAAAAGGTCTGGGGATGCAGCTCTGTGGTAGAACACCCCTGGATTCAGGCCCCAGCACCACACACACACACACACAAAAGCATACTTAATAGTCACAAATTAAAACCAGGAAGAAGTCAAAATCTCTAGAAAACAGAGAGGAACCAGGAGTTCCTGTTGGAACCTTCAAATAAGTGATAGAAATAGATCTGATGGGCCTACAAGGTCACCTTCTGTCCCTAGGCCTCTGGCTTTGGGTGCCAGACTCTGTAACAAATGTGGCCCCTTCTAAGGCAGAGCCTCTCCAGTGTGCTTCAGAGAAGGCTGCCCTTTGGCCCTGGCTCCTGGCTCCTAGACAGTTACTGTTGCTTATTCCCTTCTCTAATCAAAGTCCAATAACACAATTCTACATTCTATAGAAACAATTTCCAAAACAAGGCTTATCACTGCATCACAAAGGATGAAAAGCAAGTTATGAACCAGAAACACCCAGTGCAGCAGGTCACAGGCTCACCCCACCCCCACCACTCCGTGGCCCTTGCTCCTGCACCCTGGCCAGATGTTTGTCTTGTCGCCATTATTGTTTTGAGGGTGGTGACGATGCTCTAATCCTTGGTAGGAGTGGCATGATCTGCAAATCTCCCAACTTACCCTGTCAGTGTGAGTTAACCCAGTTTTAAGGCGCCCTAACTTAAGTTTTAGGACATTTCCATATTTGATCATCATTACAATTCCCGGACTGGTTCCCAGTGAACCCAAATATTGAGACTGCTTGTTTTACTACAGACTCCAAATACACAAAATTAGCAAGATCAGCTCCCAGAGTGTCGGCTGCTGCCAAATAAGAGCTCGGGAGAAGTCCTGTGTATATTATTAAATTGTGCATAATGATGGTGTGTGTCTAGAAAACGGCTTTCATGGGTGAGTACGTCTTCATCTCACAGGCTGTGACAGCGTGTCTGAACCAAGGAGCACATTTTGATTCTAGTCCTTCTAGTTCTTATCAGCTTTCAGTGAGCACCTGGTGCCCGAGGAGGCTGCGGTGGTCTCCTTCAGTGTGGAAGTTGCTCCTGTGTCTTCATTAGTGTCAGGTCAGACCTGTCTTGCTCACGATCTTCCACATACACCCTGTCAGGAGCCGATTATCCCATGCAACCACATCCACCCACGCAACTGGACCCAGGTCAGTAATGAATCCAAAAAGGAGTAGGGACACATATTCTAGGAGAAAGTGACAAGGACACGCTGCGAGTACCTACAACTGCTGGCCCTGGGATCCAAGCTTTCTAGTGTGATCTCATTTAATTCTCAGAATGATTCTATGCTGTTGGTAGATCAGCCCCATATTTCAGATCTAGAAGCTGAGGCTCTCAAAGCAGGGAAAGTAGCTTTCCAAGGTCATGCTGCTCTTGGTGTGATAGTCACGGTCAAACTGAGGCTCAGCTCAATCCCGACTCCTCACTTTGCCTAGAAGACCTGCCTGTAGAGGAGGGAAAGCGAAGGCAGGGCAAAGAAATGGCCCAGGGAACAAGGGGGAAATAAAAGCAGAATAATTGGCAGAAATAAGAGTCTATCAGAAAGAGACCATTAAAAATTCATAGGGGTAGAAGTAAAAAGTCTCATTGAAAAGGAAATTAAAAAATTGACAGAAAAGCATGAGCCGAAGCCATAAACACCCCAAAATATGAAAAACTAAGATTTCCCAAGAGATGTTGCAGAAAGATATCAAAATAAATGATGGGAATAAAGGAGGGTGAGGGTGGAAAGAAAAAATACAAGATAGATGTAGAAAATTCACTTTCTCTTATTTCTTGGAAAGTCCCTTGTAGGTTATTTGAGTAAAGAATCAAGGAAAGAAGCTCTGATCAAACCATGATTCGGCTCTGACATTAATGATAGCTAATCTTTGGGGAAGTGAATCCAATATTTAAAATTGTAGAAAGCCTCTCACCTCTCGGAGTGATTCCTGAAATGGAAAGCTGAGCCAGAGAGGTGAACGTTTTCTTGGGAGCAAAAGCTGTCCCTCCTGTGAGGAAAATTACATCCTCCTGGACATGGGGTGCTATAAATCTCAGTCCCAGCAAATTGTAACCACCAACTGCTACCAACCCCAACCAGAGGTCAGGCGCTAAAAGAGGCCCCGATCATGATTCTCCAAAGTTGCAGACCCCTGTGGTGTGGAAATCATTTCCTGGGGCTCTGAGGTTGCTCCTCCCATCCATCTGGGACCAGGAAAAAGTGATTCTTGAGGTTTTGAGTGATTTTTATGTGAAGCAGAGGAAAACAAACCGGATAGCAGAAGACCCGCCCCCCATCACCACCGCCAGGAATGCGTCTGTGGCTTCAGACGTGCAAAGGTAGCCATGTGTGCAGTATCTGTATGTACGTGTGTCTAGCACGTGTGCATGTACGTGTGTGTCTGTGTCAGCACCGCCTCTCACTCCACACTTTGCCCTCCCAGCAGCAAGGTGTTGGACAGGCCATCGTGACTAGTAAGTCCATGTCTGAGTGGACTTTCCCTCTTACTCCTTTCTCCCGTGGACAAGTGACTGAGCCTTTCCAAGCCTCAGCTTGCACATCTCTCAAGTGGGATAACAATTCTGGCCCCGTGACTCTCAGGATCCAATGACATAGCACGTAAAACACGCGTTCTCGGTGCTGTAGGGGCAAAATAGGAAGTCATCCATGATGATCAAATTTTTAATACAACCATGAGAGACAAAAGTGTTTGTCTCTTTGAAATCTCAGGGCTGGCTGAGGGAGAGCCAAGAATCAAAAAAGTTTTCAAATATCCCTCTGTCTCTCCAGTCTCAGGAGAGCGAGGAGCCCCAGTGGCCCTGGGGGAAGAGCCCAGGAGAGGTTGTGGGCACATCTCTGCACAGTCGCTGCGGCCATTGGTCTCTTGGACTGGCTCTGATGCCCAGGGGAGAGGTGCTGGTGAAGGCAGCCTGAGTCCTGCACTCCCACTTGGGCAGGCGTCACCCAGCCCCAGGAGCCCAGAGCAAGGCCAGCCCTTCCTGCCTCCTGCCTCCTCCCACCCTCCACTGAAAGGCAGAAATGCCTGCCCCCAGCTCAAGGGAAAAGCCAAATTAACCTTTCTGACACTACAGCAAATGTTAACCGTCCACCTTGGCTTTCATAATGCCAATCCAGGCACCAGTCAGTCACTGTCTGTTAGAAATACAGAGAATGTATGTCAAAACTCACCCGCACATGCTGAATCGGAAAAGAGCAGTTATTACTGCAAACTCTATATACATTATTTATCAAATGAACTCTCTGCAGTAGGAATACAATTCATTTCTACTCTCTCTTGCTCTTGTTCTTTCATTTCAATAGGAGATGAAAGAAACCATTTATAGAATCTTTCTGGGCATTACTCATGCAACAGTATCCCCGGCTGGGTCTGAAGTCGGAGCTGTCTATTGCAGGAGGGAGTGGGCTGTTTGGAGTGGGAGAGAAACAGCCCCATCTGCCAGGCTTTCTCTGGTGCTCCCCCAAGGGCCCCACCAGCACCGCAGCCCACCCCCTGGAGCCGTGGTGACTGGGCCTCCCTCCCTCCAGCTCTCCAGGCACACTCCAGGGGGCGGGAAGCTTGGCTCACACTAAGGCAAAAGACTTCCCCCTGCATTTTTTCTTTTTGTAACATCAGCTTTAACAAATTATTACAAGGTGAGGAAGGTGACCCCAGTAGGTCTGTTTGGGGTAGAGATCGATCCCCACTTGGCTCCACATTAGAGAAGAGAAGAAATAGATCTCTTACTCGGCCTGGACTGATGTAAGTCTTAAAACGAAGACTGTGCATGTTCACGCTCAGGTTGGCCCAAAGTTAGGAGTTTTGTCTAGAGGACATGGTGGTAGCAGTGATGTTGGAGGTAATGATGATGGTTGTGGGGGGGTGGTGGTGGTGTTAGGAGGTGACAATGGGTTGAGTTTGATCATGGCAGGAAAGGATGGTGGTGGTGCTAGTAGTGACAGTAGAGGAGATGGTGGTGGTGATGGAGGTCATCCAATGGTATTGGCTTTGATGGTGGTGGGAGGGGGTGTTTTGGTGGTCCTGTCAGTGTGGTGGTGCTGGTGGTGATGATGACTACAGTTGTATATTATGGGGTAGTTTCACAATATAATTTTTGGATTCAAGAGAAATTTCCTTGATAACTTGGTCACTTTTTTAGTAAGAAGGCACATTGCTCCTATTCAGATCAAATCTTCATGAAACTCCTCATCTGAATTTCTGTCCTATTTGTGTAACTTGGAGTAAAGATTTAAAAACGAAAGTTCCCTTTCTGAGGGACTAACTTCCTGCTGGTGGACTAAGTGCATTCTTGATTTAGGGACCAGGTGTCCCAACCCTTAGCTTTCTGTGCTTGATCACCCCAACCAATCATAAGATTGTTGAAAGCAGGTGCATGTCTTCATGTCTTATCTTTCTGAAATCCTATACCCTTAAATAAATATATCTTAAGCTGGATGAAAACATGGATGGCTGGATGAATCTATGGGCATTAGCATTTTCTTCCCCAAACACATGGTACCATGATGCATACGATGGTTGAGGAAGGCGGGTGAGAATGAGGGTCTCTGGGCCTCATGAGGAAGTGGGAATGGAGTTACCACTATCTATCGCCACTTCAACATCAGCCACAGGACTGGGCTCTCAGCGCATACGCACATTGTCTCCAGGATATTCACAATAATCCCACGAGGTGGGGGCTAACTTTCACAGATGGAAATCAGGATCAGGGATTTTCACAATTTGTATTATAAAATTATGATCAAAATTTTTAACTGGATTCAGAAAGACATGGGTTCAGATAATATCTGTCTCTTAAAAAGCAGTGGCATGACTTTTATTAGATCAGTTCTTGTCTTTGAACCTTCTCTTTCCCATCTGAAAAGTAGGGAAATAATAACTGTATAAGAAAGAATTAAATAAGGAAAGCCTGTCTTTCCAATATACAATAATAATCATTATGAATTTAATTTATATTTATTTAATTATATTTATTTAGTAAATATAATATTATCATAAATTTTATACACTCATGTGCATACACATCTATGCTCCTTGCCTAAGACAAGAAACAAAAATGTGTCCAAAACATAGTAGCTCTCTTTATTCTCTATTTTTCTATTTAAGGGTTTCTAGCTCCCCCCACCCATTGTACTAAGGATTGAACCCAGGGGTGCTTAACCCTGAGCCACATCCCCAGCCCTTTTGTATTTTTTATTTAGAGACAGGGTCTCACTGAGTTGCTTAGGACCTCCCTAAATTGCTGAGGCTGGCTTTGAACTCACGACCCTCCTGCTTCAGCCTCTTGGGTCCCTGGCATTAGAGGTGTGTGCCAGATGGCACAGCAGGCATCTAGCTTTTAAGTGGCGGAAACAGATTCGATTACCATGGGACTGTAAAGACCACACGTCCAGCCTGGGGGTGGGTGGGGGTGAGTCAAGGACAGCTCCAGGAGTGAGGATGTCAAGTAGCCACAGGGACAACCCATCAGACGCACTGGCTTAGTCAGCTGGCTGGCTAGGCCACTCTCCGGGTCTCAGCAGTCCACCTGCACAGAGCTCACGGCGGCCAAGCCTGGGAGACCACCAATGCTGAGCCCTGCCTGGGAGAGGAGCCCCTCCAGGGGGTCAACCTCCCAGACCTCCCAGCCCCCAGAAGCCCACCTGGAACTGCTCTAGGGGTACATTTCTACTCTACATTTCTACTACATTTCTTCTAGTACATTTCTACTCTAAGGGTTAAAAATTAATTTAACTCTGATGGCACTGACAGGGGAAAAGTTAATAGAAGTTTATTTTTAATATGTGAGGTACCTTAACAGGAATTAAGCTTGATGCCTCAGAAATGGGAAGGACTGCTCACAATCTGTCTCCCAGAATCTGTAGACTTTAGCAGGCAGCTGGAGTAATGGAAGACGTATTATTCCAGCAACTAGAGGCAGGATTGAAATGCCCCCCACAGCAATCGGGAGAAATCCCAAACAGTCTGCCAACCCAAGAAATTGACTCATAAATTGTCCAAATCCTCAGTTTCCCCTTATTACCTTGACCTCCCGTTTTCTTTTCCATCTGGAAAATATATCATTTCAAATTTTTAAAGATATAATAGAGCTTGTCACTTAGAATCATAGAATTTTAGAGCTGATTTCTTCCAGCTATAATAATTTATAATACTAAGCAAAGTGGAGGAAAGTTTATAACAGGAAATCGTGCTGAACTCAGGCCATACATTTTGTTTTAGACATGGCTTTTGGCTGTTTTCAAAAGCTACTAACTTAAAAAAAATCTCTCATGCAAAACATTCTTCAGTATCCTTAGACCGGCCCAACTCCCTGAACTGTTCGGGGGTAGACTTCAGTCCATTAAGGAAACCATCAGCTGCTTTACTCAGGAATTCTTTCACCTGATATCTATTAAGCATTTACTACGTGCCAGGCACTATTGCAGGCATTTAAAGAGGCAGCAGCCAACAAAAGACTCGGAAGTCCTGCCTTTACGGGACGGGCATCCAGTGCAGAGAGACAAAAATATTAATGAAATAAATAAGTTCTATAGCATCCTAGAAGGTGACAAGTGCCGAGAAGTAGACAAACCAAGGGAGAAGGGAAGGCTATTGGGAGAGTCCATTACAAACAGGGTGCCCAGGAAGGGCCTTACAGAGAAATGAGGCGGAGTAAAGACTTAACAGAAGTGAGGGGAGGAGCTAAGGGACAATCCAGGGACAGAGCTCCTGGGCAGAGGGACCGGGAGCTGCAGAGACTAGGGGAGAACTTGCCTGGCGTGTTGGTGAATCATCAGGAAAGCTGGCAGGCTGGACGGGG
>NW_026000019.1:17233341-17399612 GCF_001458135.2 Marmota marmota marmota
GGGGGGTGGGCAGGTGAGCCAAGGTAGCCCCGGGATGAAGCGGAAGGTCAAAGGTTGCTCCAGGCCTTAGAACTGGTGCATGTGAGTGACCACACATCCTGACTGCCCAGGACATCCCCGATTAGGCCTACCGTCCTGGAAGAAATGCTAGTAGTGACCCCGATCACTCTCAAAGGACCCCAGTTTGGTTGATAAATTATATGATCGCTCTCCTGGGGGGGGCGGGCGCTGTTAGACTCTGGCTTTTACCGTGAATGTGTTGGGAACTGAGAGGGTTGGGACAGAGTGACAGGACCTGACTTCCATCCACAGTGGCTCTCCGGCTGCTCCATCTGAAAGAGGCTGCCAAGGAGCCCCAGTAGGAGGGGAAGTGACCTCAGCGAGCTCTGCCAGGTGTCTCCTCTGTCCCTGTAACCTCTCTCTCCCATTTGGTCTGACTGGTGACTTCCCAGCACACGGCGGGGCTTTTCCAGGGTCTGATGTAAATATCTCTTTCCGAGTCTTCCCTGCCTCAGCCCATAGCCCAAGACCTCACAAAATTAAAAAGCTCCCTAACTGGCTGGTTTTCTGGATTTTGTTTATTTTTGCCATCTTGTTTTCAAACCAACTTGGGTGTTTACACACTGTATTTAGTTATTAGTCAGAGTGCTGACTTCTGCTAGACCGTGAGGATCTTTCTCTTGAACAGGGAAACAAACTCCAATCACACTGTAGAAAGTTCCTCAGTTTCCATTTAAAATGCACATCCATCCTGAGGAATCTGACCCTGGACTGGTTATCAATGCAGCAAACCCTCTCAAACCTAGTGGTACACAGCAGCAGCCATTCTATTTTGCCCATGGACTCTGTGGGTCAGGAATTTGGGCAAAGCTTAGTGGGTATATGGGGCTCTGGTAGGTAGAATGACCAGAGGTCAGGTGAGCCGGGGTTGGAGGACCCATTTCCAAGATGGCTTTGTCCCTGCCTGTCTTTCCCCTGTGCTGGGCTCACTCAGGGTTGAGCTCCCTGAGGATGCTGGCCACAGTCTCTAGGCATGCCCACTCCAGCAAGGTGGCTCAGTGTTCTGGGGAACAGGAAAGAAGCTCCGTGGCTTCGTGGCTGAGCCTGTGAAGTCAGTGGCTTCGTTCCCTCCGCTCTCTGGGACTGGAGCATCATAAACCTGCCCAGATCCAGAGAAGGGACACGGGCTCCCCCTCTCATGGGGGGGTGTGGAAGAATCTGCAGCTGTGCCTTTAAAGCTGCCACAGTTCTCCCTGCACTGATGAAGGACCCGAAGCTCAGAGAACGTGGGCTACTTGTCCAGAGTCACCGACTGAACATGCTCAGCCCCTGCTGGGCCACAAAGCACGTTTCTTCCCTCCTCGTCAGGACGTCTCCATGCTGTCACCTGTGCTCAGCAGAGTTTGGCACGCTGTGAAGGACGGAATGAGTGAATGTGGCATGGCCAGCAGCTCTGGAATGTTCTCCAACTTCCACTTGTGACCTGAATGGGTGGCCCTGATGCGGGGAGTTCACACAGTGTGACCAGAGGCATGGAAGACCCTAGAGGTGTGGGAGACACTTCATGAAGGGCTCCGTCTGCCTGAACCCTTCAACTTACAGACCCCTTCTGACATTTCCAGCCCCAACAAATGGGTAAGACCCATTTGGAGATGGACCAACAGCAACTGTTGGGTGGCCTGGGTTGCAGTAGGCCTGAGCACATCTTCCTTCCCCTATAAGGACAACAAGAAGCCTGAGACAGGTCCTTCTCTACTCCTGCCCATCCCTCCCCAACTCACAGTCTGACCTTTTTATAAAGGTGAAATATGGCTAAAATGAAAGCAGTTTCATCCTTGATCAAAAAGCTACAAATCAGAGGTCTGCGCTCATATCCTGGCCTCACCACAAATGTGCTGTGTGTCCCAAGAGAATTCACCTCACCTCCCTGAGCCTCAGCCTGCTGCTTGTCATCTGAGAGTCTGTGATGGGATCGCTGTCCTCCCACATCAAACCTCCTGCAGTCCCAGGGGCTGGACTATGACTCTCTCTTGCCTTCAGCCTTCACACCTGTGCCTGCACAAGCCTGGCTCAACTTGATTTGCACACTGCTCACCAGTCACGGGGGCCTGGGGGTGGTTGGGAGATTTTCCCCCAATCTTGAACCTTTCTGTGAAGTCACAGTTGTTTCTATCTGTTCGTTCTCTCTCCGCTCCCTTGTAGCCACCAGGGGCTGTTCGTCTAGGCCCAGCCCTGACCTTGGGTGACAGGGCCACTGTCTTCCTGGCATGCTACAAAGCAGGCTGCCTTGCTCCCTGCCGCCATGCTCCTCACCTGCGCTGTGCCAGTGCCTCTTCCCTGCCCTTGTCTGCTTGGTTTCTGCATCTGCTCTTGCTGTCCTGCTGCAGCATCCACACAGAAGCTAGGGTGGTCTTTACTGCTCCGATTTTTGCTTATTTTTGCTTTGTTTGTTTGTTTGCTTTGTTTGTTTGGTGGCCACGTGGACCATCTTGACCATTTTCAAGGGTATGACTCCCTCGGGTCTGGTACGTTCCCAGGGCTGGGAAACCATCCCCCCCACCCTCTGTCCATCCACAGGACTTTCTCCTCCTGCCAAGCTGAGTCTGCTGTTGGGACACAGAAGCTCCCTGTTTGTGACTGTCTCGTCTCACTCAGCACAGTGACCTCATGGTTCCTGTCGCAGCATGTGTCAAACCATCCTTCCTTTGAAACAGTGAACAATACTCCATTGTGGACGTGTACCCCATCCCATTTATCCATTCATCCATTGGGGACATTCGGATTGCTCCTGCCTTTTAGCTCTTGTGAATAATACCGCCATGAATGGTGGTGTACAGGGCCACCTTTAAAAACTACCAATCAGTTTCTGTCACTCTTCACTCACCAAGTGAAAGTCACCAAGGCTTAGCACCTTTCCCTTGTCCACCGGCCCCACCTCCTGCACACCACTCCCGCTCACCAGGCTCGACCGCGTCAGCTCGTCCAGTCTTCAGATGCACCAAGCACAGCCTCACGAGGGCCTTTGAACTTGTTCTGTCCTCTGCTAGGGAGCTTTTCTGTCCAGCCAGAGCAAGGCCAGCTCCTTCTCGCCACCCAGGTATCTGCTGAATGCTCTGCTCCTTAGAGGACCTCCCTGTCCCTGAGCTGCAGGAACCACTTGTAGCCACCAGGGGCTGTTCGTCTAGGCCCAGCCCTGACCTTGGGTGACAGGGCCACTGTCTTCCTGGCATGCTACGAAAAAGGCTGCCTTGTTCCCTGTTCAATTGCAGAGCCCAGGACAGCCTCTTGCCTGGCACACAGAGGCTCTCTGAGTGAATAGTGTCCATATATCCGATTTGACAGTCCAGAGAGGAGGTGTACCAGCACAAGGGTCTCAAGACCCCGAGAGGAGCCGGCAGCAGGGAGGCACAGGATGCCTGGTGTTGACTCCTGTTCCTCTTTCACCCCCGTTTAGCTCTGGCTTCCCCTTCCCTCAGCCACTGCTTTGGCCACCTCCACTGGGAGCCTGCCACCGACCGCATATGGCATGGCAGGATACACGGACACAAGAACACCAAGGCCCAGGTCCACTCTCATCGGTGTCAGGCTCTGTGTTCTCAGAGAGCTCGAGATGACAGGGGAGACCTGGCTGGGCTCAGTTGGAGCAATTCTTTATAGAGGTGCACCTAAGTCACCGCACCACATAATATATATAAAGAGAGAGCCCATTAGTCTGTGTCTTGCTCACGTTCAAAACGCGAAGTCATTTTTCAGGCTTGGCTCGAGTTATCCTTCATCAATAAGAGCTACAGCCCTGCCAAGCTGGGAACAGAGAGCTCTACCTGCTGCTGAGATAGGCAGGCTCCATAACAGGTGACGAGCATGCTAGCCATCGTAGGAGCCCAGCGGGTTCCGCATGTCTCCCAGGCTGGGCCCTATCAGAGAGTGTCCATCCTAGTGCCACCGTGACAAAATCTCCCACTGGAGGCGTATCAAGGATCCCCCTGCTAGGAGCAACATGACACGGCAGAGAGGCCTCCAGGTCATCCCTTGAGAGGTCTTTAAAAACCTCTTTGGGGGCCGGGGATAGTGCTCAGTTGGTAGAGTGCTTGCCTTGCATGCACAAGGCCCTGGGTTCAATCCCCAACACCAAAAAATAAATAAACAAACAAACAAACAAATAAATAAATACCTCTTTGGGCCTCAGGTTCCCCCAAGCGCAAGAGCAAGTAATCAGGCCAGGTGGTCTATGGGTCCCTTTCTAGCTTGGAAATGCTTAGCCTTTGAGCTCTTTGGGCAGATACAAGAAAAGCATGCAGAGAGGAATGTGAGGAAGCGCAGGGAGCCCAGCCCGCTGTCACCCCCCACTGTCCTGCCTTGCACTGGCCATTAGTCAGGGGTCCACTTCAGGACTCAGCTAAGAGTGAATTTGCCTTTGTGGGAGGAAAAAAAAGAACAAGAATGAACCCCCCCCCCCCTAAAATGAGCAGCTAAGATCTGTGGCCTGGCAGAGGATGCCAACAGCTCCCTCCTTGTGCTGAGGACGTAACGGGCCGTGCTTTCAGACCCCAGGCTGCAGATGGCATCTCAGGCCTCCCCGGATGCTCATGAGTCCCTTCGGAGAGAACAGCTGCCCCTGCTGGCCGGGTCCCCTATCATCCCCTTGGTCTGCGTCCTTGTTTGCACAAAGCATGGCTTCATTCACTCATTCACCAGGCAAACGTGCTGGGCACTCTAGCTGTAGCAATGAAGGACAAAGTCTTTGTTCTCCAAGAGCTCGCCATCCAGAAAGAGAGAGAAGCAGGGTGAACCAGCCACAGTGCTGTGATCCATGTCAGAGGCACAGGCTGTCCCACAAACTGCTCTTAGTGCCCAGAGAAAAGAACTTAATCCAGAGCTGGGCGGGTGCTTCTGCTATCAGGGAGGAGATGTCATTGGAGCTGTGCCTTAAGGGATTATAAATATCTCCAGTTTTGCCATTGTTAAAGGTTAAGAAGGACCACAACTGCAAAGGACTATGGGGAGATGGTCACACCAGGGCTTGGGGAGAGGAGGGAGTGTCTGAAGAAGGAGGGACAGAGAAAGGGGCCTTGTGAGACCCCCAAGGACCAGCTGCAGCTGGAGGCTGTGAATCTTTTGTAGCACCAAATGACAGCTTGAGAAATCATTTTTTCCTTGCACTGCTACGTAAGGCAAAGGGCCCCAGCAATGGAGTGTTGAGTTTGTCCAGGAGATGCTTTCAATGAACCAGAGCAGAAAGAGGGTCAGTGGCAGCCAGGTGAAGGGAAGCACCGTGGAGATTGAAGGGGGGGTTTGGGGGGCCAGCACTGGGGGGTGAGCAGGGAGCTAAGAGGTTGTAGGTGGAGGTTACAAAGGAGGCGCCCTGGAGAGGGAGGCTGAGTCTCACAGAGCCCAGCTGAAAAGTGGCAGAATTTCCCTGGCCTCTGGCCTCAGACCTCTCCCCTGTCCTTTGAGAAGGTCAAAGAGGACCTCCTAAAACATTCCATTCAATTCAATCAGACCAAACATGCAAACCCCGAGGTGGGGCCCCTCTTCCTCTGACGTGCCAGGAAGCCTCACATCTCCTTATCACCCATTGGCTTTGGCTTCCCGCTTTGTTCAGTCTTCACAAATGCCTTTTGGGAAATCAACAGCAGCCTGGTATCTAACCTCAGAGGTGTTCACTGAGCCACTGGCCCAGCACAAAATGTAGATTTTCTTAGCTGGTCTGCAGAACCACCCGATAAATTCAGGAATCCATCATTTGCAGAGGAGAAGGGGAAAGAAGGGGAGCAATGACACCCCTAAGACCCCTGCAGGACCAGCTGCGATATGGGGGTATTCAGGTGCCGGGGGCATTGTGCCGGGCATGGGTGGTTCGGGTGCACACGCAGATGTGTGTGTTTGTGTGCCTTGTGTGAGAAGGAAGGGTGGCAGAGCCCCCTGGGGAATGGAAGTTTCGCCATCAGGTTCCATTGAGGTCTGCAGATGTACCCAATGCAGCTGCTTGGGCAGGCAGCAGTTTCCACAGCGTTTCCTACAACTCTAAGGGGTCTCTACAGCTGCGGATGAAAGGAGTTCAGGGTGTTGGCAGAGCTTCCCACGATCCACTGTCACTTACATGTGTCAGCAGCAGCAGCAGTGCCAGCAGGCTGGTTGGGTTCAGAGGCCAGACCCCATGGGAAAATCACCCTGTCAAGTTGGAGTCAGATGCTGCCTGACCCACCAGGACGGCGGTGGGCCCGGGCAGCCTCCACGGCTCCTGGACTACCCTCTGTGTCGCTGCAGTGACATCCGGGCTGCTCTTGGCTTGGAGAAAAGCAGGACAGCTCCGAGCCATGCCCCGCTTCCTCCTGCCCCCTGCCTGCCTGCAGAACAGGAGCTCCAGGTTCAAAGTGACCACTGGGGACCCAGCAGCAGCTGCTTCCTACCAGGAAGGGCATGATCCGTCAGCTTCTTGCCATGGCTTCTGGTTGCTTCTGCTGATGTGAAGCTGAACCAGCACCCCTAGGTCTCTGTGTGTCCCATGTGACCTTTCACTTGGCCTGGTCAGGTGGACAGGGAGAGCACAGTACACCACCAACCACCAGACTGGGAAGCCGGTGAGACGCCTGAACGCTCCTGAGAGCAGGATGTGGAGGTAAGGTGGGGTGGTCTGGCAGCCTGAGGAGCCCCCTGGGTCAGGGAGACCAGGTGAGAACAGCAGGTGGAGGTCCCGGGAGCTCTCGGGTGGCTCCCAACCTCCCTGCTTCCCAGGCTAAGGAAGGAGAAGCTAGGAGATTGCTTTCTTCTCCAGTGGAGAGCAATGAGCCACACAACAGTGGCAGTAATCGCAGTGATAACCACCGCTAACGTTTCCTGAGCCCTTACTGCACTCCCGGCATGCGCTGAAAGGTTTCTCGTGGATCATCTCATTAAATCCTTGTAACAACCTTAGTGATGGGGACCTAATTGGGTCCATATTACATGTGTTGGAATGCAATTTGGTGATATTAACTTGGGAATTTTCTCTTGAGCTCCACACACCTCCCTGACCACAGGTAGCCAAGGCCTCTCTTGCCTCAGAAACCACGCTGCCCATAAGCAGGGAGGACACAAAGCTGGGAACTCATAACAACCAATGGACAAAAAGCAAGAGACAACCCAGAACCTGTGTCTCCAGGCAGGCACTGCCGAAGCCACAGCAGGGGCAGGGCTTGAAGTCTGGGTGCTTTGGATTCCCCAACGGACTCAGACTTTTCCACTTGCTGTTTCAGATAGAAAATGTTTCCAAGGTTCCAAAAGTTAAGTTATTGGCTGGAATTCAGAGGAACTGAAAGTGTCAGCCGTAAAGTGGCAAGAAGGCAGAATGGGGACCAGTGTAAGAGCCATGCCTCTCCCCCAGGATCCCCTGCAAAAGAAGCAGGAATAAAGAGGGGGAGAGAGATGGACAGTCCACAGAGGAGCAAAGGAGGACCAGGGCAAGGAGGGAACCAAAGTCACCTCCGTTCCTGAGAAGGAAGAAGGGCTGCCCCTCCCCCACTTGGCACCCACCCCACCTGCTCCAAACGCCACCACAGCCAGGGGACAAGAACCCAAGTTAAGTATGGGGACACCCCGGGTGAGGGTCCTGGGCTGTCCCAGAAAGCAGCTGGGAAGGCTTGGAGCCTCTGAACACACACGCATACATGGGCACACACACAGAGTACTCGCCCAGGCCACCTGCGGCCTGAGTCTCTGAGGGGTGGGAAGCCTTCCCTTAGTAACCCACCCTTCCCTTCCCCAGCTCACCAGGACCACCACGTCCCTCGCTCTGGGCATCAAAAAGAGAAATTTGTGTGTGTTTTTTAATTATTTTACAAACAATTCAGAGTCATTGCAAAAAAAAAATTAGAAAATATAGATAAACACAAGGAATAATTAAAATCCCACCATTCAGAGAAAAGCACTATAAACAACTTATGTTCTTGTACATATCTATCTATAGATCTATACATATGATTTTTATCTTTATAGCAATACCATTTCCATCAGTCTTAAAATCAGATGGAAAAGGACAAGAGCCTTAAATTAGACCGTGCCACCCAAACTACAAGGCAGCACTTATGTCAGAAATTTATGGCCCCAGAAAGCCAACGTAAAGGAAGAAGAGCATTCTGTGGATGAGAAAATGTGCCTCCAGGGAGGAAATGACGGAGCCCAACTTCTGACCCAAGCATCTGGTGCAGAGCTAGGTGACCTGCTCGTGACTCCCGAGGCAGCATCTCCCTAGCTCCTGCATCGGGCCAAGTGGCCGAGGTATAATTCTCCCTCTGCAGCTCAGACCAAGGGCTCCTTCCATGTCCAAGTAGGTGCAATGCTGTCTTGTAAAATGCTCTGAGTTAGGAGCTCTCCTTGCAGGATCAGAAAGACGTGCATTAGGGGCAGGAGGGCAGATGGATCCCTAAGAGAGCCACGACTCTCCAGACCTAGAGATTTGAGGGTAAATATCCAAACCACCGGCTTAGTTATCAGTGAACAATTTAAAAACCCAGACACACAGGACCCATGTGTTCCCCATAATGGTTCAAATGAAATTATATAGTCCAGAACTTTTCAAAAGCAGGAGCTTATTTCAAACAGGGACACGTGAAAGCTACCGATGTGTACTGTGAAAATTCGATAAGGGAGAACATCTAATGAAAACAGATAGAACATACAATCACAGGTCATGCATGAATTATTAACCCCGGGGAGTTTTCTATCAGTCCTGTAAACCATGGATTGCATCTCTGGTATACAATTTGGGAGCTGTTGGTTTCACAAGAGAGAGCTTGAAGCAGGAGATGTAGTTATTTCTTCTTTAAATATATACTGCAATTACCGGTCGCAATGACTAAATGTTATTATCCATCTGTTGGCTGTTCAGGGACCCGTAATCAGTACCCCTCAGCAGGTCTCCACCATTCCCTGTAGCACTAGGGCTGCGGCATGCCCACACCTATAAAGTGCTGAGAATTTATTGTTGAAAATTTTTACTGAGAGAAACTAAGAAATGAAAAACTCCTTGAACAGTTTTACAACTTCTGCTCAGAAACTTCTGATGGATTCTCATTGCAAGCAGAATAGAATCTCTGCTCTCCTGTTGGCCTCTCAGGCCTTATTGTCTGGTGCAATGCCCTCTGCGACTGGGTCCCCGGCTTCCTCCTTACTAATTCTGCTTCAGCCAGGCTTGTCTCCAGAGGCATTGAGAGGGCCCGGATCCTTCCCCGGGCAGCTGCTGTCCTCCCACCATGTCATTTCTTCCTGTGCTTGACTTTTTCATTCTTCAGGTCCCAGCTTAAACGTCACTCCCACAGGGCGGGACCCAGGCACCTTTTCTTAAGTGACATCTGCCTGCCCACATTGGCCTCTCGGTGTTCTTGCACTTTCTGCAGGTCCCGATTACCATGTAGAGTTGTTCAGTTGTTCCTCCCATGGGGCAGGATGACAAGGACGTCTGTATCACTCACCATTGTAATTCCGGCCACAGGAAGGCCACCTGCCATCCATCTGTGGAATGAGTGGATGAACCGTGTGTTTTGTTAGTTCAGGACTGTGGTGTGAAGGAGGTGGCTGAGTCAGAACCTATGACACATGTAGGGATCAGAAAAGGCTCTGCTCAGAGGTTAAGGAGGAGGTGCCCAGGGTGGCCAGCCGCACTGCCTCAGCTCCCAGGGAACCTCGTATAGGCACCTCTCTCTCAGCATGCACCCAAGTTCCTTCCCCTCGGTGACCCAGATCCTTAAGTCTGCTAAGGCCCCCAGGAAGTCTCACTTCCTCCTTAGAAAGGTCTCAGATTTCTTGGTCAGAAAGTCAAGAGACTCCTTAAAACCCTTGCCCTCCCCCAGCCGGGCAGCCTCGGCCCTTGTAATGACACCTTGATTGTATTCTGTCTCTATCAGAGGCTTGGCTTTGCGTGCTGGGTTTGACTTTCCCACCAGGTTCTATGTGTGGGATTGGAGTCTCTAAGCCTGGCCCACTGCTAGGCCTGGAAGTTGCATGGGCCTCCCTATCCTGAGAGACATAGACTTAATGGACACTGACCCCCAAGTCCAGGCCAGGTGAGGCTTAAGCTTCCCCCTGGGTTTGTGGTTTCACACTCATGTCAACTAGAAGTCCAGTCCTCTATGAGTTTCCTCTGAAGATGGCTTCTGCCAAAAAGGTCAACCCCTGCACAGAGATTTGTATGGACAAAATGGGAAGTTTTGCACAGAGGGACACCTCAAGCCAAGGACCACCCTTCCCCATTTGTTTCTTCTCGGTCCTTCCAGCGACTACTCCTTCAACCTTTCTATGGGCCTTTGTCTTTGTTTTGCTTTGTTTTTCCTTCCCCATCTCTCCTTCCTCCCATCTTTCTTGGGAACACAACAATTCTGCTTGGCCCTGGCAGAAATGTGGGCACACCAAAGGGTTTACTAAGAGAGACTCACCCCTGCACTGGCCGCTTAGCAAAGTTCTCCAAACACTCCTTATCCCACACGATGATCTCTCTCGATGTTTTAATTAGTGCAGTGGAGTCCCACATAGGGTTGGGCTCGTTTTGACATGACCATGCATGATGGAGTAGACTGTTCCACTGCAGCCCCCAGGGCTCCTCTTTCCCCTCCCTTCTCCCCCCTCTGGTTCCCCTCCTCTACTCTACTGGTCTTCCTGCTATTTATTTGTAGGTTTTTAAATCAGTGCTTGATAGATACACATAAAGGTCAGGGTCACTGTGGCATAATCATATACCTACCTAGCATCGTTTGGTCCATTGAATTCTCCTGTGCCCCCTCCCTCCCCCTCCATCCCCTTCCTCGACTTCACTGATCTCCCTTCTGTTTTCATGGGATCCCCACCCCCTCACTTTTCTTTCTCTTATTTTGCTCTAGCTCCGCATATTACAGAAACACCCGACCTTTGACTTTTTGAGTCTGGCTTATTTCACTTAGCATGAAGCTCTCCATTCATTTACCAGCAAATGCCACAATTTCATTCTTCTTTATGGCTGAATAAAACTGTGTGTGTGTGTGTGTGTGACAACTTTTTATATGTTCATCTGTTGAGGGGCACCTGGGCTGGGTCCATGACGTGGCTGTTGTGAAGAGCACTGCTGTCAACACTGACGTAGCTGAATCGCTCGGGTGTGCTGCAGTAATCTCTTTGCGATAAGTGCCAAGGCGTGGGATAGCTGGGTCAAGTGGAGGCTCCATTCCTGGTCTTTTGAAGAATCTCCATACTGCTTTCCAAAGTGGCTGTACTGATTTTCGGTCCCACCAACAATGCATGAATGTGCCGTTTTTCCCCCATCCTTGCCAGCATTTACTGTTATTTGTATTCTTGATGATTGCTACTCTAACTGGAGTGAGACGAAATCTCATTGTAGTTTTGATTTGTATTTCCTTGATTGCTAGAAAGGTTAAACATTTTTTTTCATGCATTTATCAGCTATTTGTATTTCTTCTGTCAAGAAGTGTCTTTTTAGTTCTTTTGTCCCTTTATTAAAGAGCACTTGATAAAGATAGTGACTCCTAGGCCAGCATTCCTGCCTCTGAGCTTCCTGCTATGCCAGAGAACCATGCCCTCTTCCAAAACTCTAAGAGAAGTGCCATCCAGAGACAGGAAACCCACCATTCAAATTAAAGTAAGATGGCAATAAAGTGACATACAAATACCTAGTTGAAGGGACTTCAATCAAGCAAAAGGGCACTGCTTTCCTATTGCAGCATCACAGGAAGGCATTTTATTAGTCTGGCAATTGGCAAAAAAGTCAAATGACTTTATGGGGCCTTTTCTAAATTACATTTATTAATGCATGTAATATTGTTGAGAAATAGACCTCTGGGTAGATGTTGCATTGAGCTACAAGCTGCCTGCAGGGAGGCATTATAAATACCCATGGGAGCACATGTCACTATCTTTACAACTCACTGCGCACTTCGTCAGCCTTCTAAAACCCTAGCAACCAACTCGCGGAAAGGCATGAGGACTTCACAGCAAGTATACAGCACAGGTACATTTTCAGAGCCTGGAAATATATCAGGTGTCTCTAAGTGTGATAACCTGTTTTGGAGTTCTTTCCCAACTACATTTTCTCACATCTCTTAGTTCTTTCTGATACGTTGCCATTTGCTTTTAGAAACCTGTCCTGGCTGATTGCAGTGAATGTGGTGGCAGGACTTTTCATATTTGTTATATTTTCATGCGTGGAGACAGAATGGCAGACGTGGGTGAGAGCCTTCTCTCCCCCAGTGGCTCTGTGAGCATCTGTCTTCATGACAAACGCATCGAGTCCAGTTGAGGGTCTCGAGCCGGCCCCCAGGTCTCCCCTCACTCTCCATGTCCCATAACGCAGTTCCAGAACCCTGGCGTCCAGCAGCCACGTTCAGAGCCCCTTGATCCCAGTCGTCAGCCTGACCGCGGGCAGGACCCCAGGGCCACTCGGCTTCCATCTTGCTTCTGCTTGTTCCCAGCCACCTCCGTGGCGCTAAGTCACACTGATAGGAGTCACCTGGCCCAGATTTCTGCAGCCCGTTTCCGTGTCCAGCTGGCTGCTTTTCACATAGATTCGACAAATTGGTTGAAGATGGAGACGGGGAGGGGGAGAAAGCCAAAGGAAAAATAAGATGTAAAACAGGAGGCCAATGAAGCAACCCGACACGGACTGCACTGCTCACCTGCTGTCTCCCTCCTGCGCTCCCACATGGGAGGAGATGAGCCGCAGCCCACTGCAGACCCAGCCCCAGCGGTGCGAGAATCCCGGCTCCAGCAGATACCAGCTTTGCCCCCTCTGTTCCCACTGCAGCTAGATCCGGGCTGGGAAGGCTTCCAAATGCAAAAGATGTCACGCTTCTGTGTAGCTTTTCAATGCTGCGTTAGTAATTCACACTCCTCTTTCTTGCTTGTCTAACCCCCACTGCCTTGGTGTTTAGACGTTGTTGGAAGCCTTCCCTCTGTTCTTCTCTCAGCGATAGGCTATCATATTAGGAGGGTTTGACTTATTGGGAAATCGTCAAGCTGGTCAGAACTCGTCACCTGGGAAGGGAGAAGAAAGCACGATGCTACCCGGGGCAGTCTTAGCACTAGGTGGATGGGTATGGTGACTTCTCTAATGTAGCCAGAGGGACTGCCGAGAGCCCCCTACCACACCACTCCTCCACCGGTATCTGTGGACTCGAATTCCTACAGTCTACAGGTTTAATTTTAAGAAGTATGTATATACCATTTTAATTGCTAGGCACATTTTAATTGCTAGGGACACAGAGATAGCAGAGACGAATCAGATATTCACACTCACCAACATCCTCAGCCGGTGACCTCGCTTCTTATTTCTTTGAGAAATGGAAGCAATCAGAAGAGGAATTCTGTCCACCCCGTCTTCCCCATCCATCCACCACCATGTGCTCTGCCTTCCCTCACGACTAGTCTCTTATCTAAAACCAGCCCTTCTCCTTCAATCCTGGACCCCGTCCTCTGTCACCGACTCAAGGACCTCAGTCCAGCAAATGTCCTCTCTGTTCTGCTCTGAAGACAGATATGACTTCCACAGTGCTAAGAAGTCCAGTGGTCACTTCCCAGCCCTCCCTCATCTGATTGGGCGAATTCACAGCTCTTAAGACTAATGAATCCTCGTGTCCCCATGAAACAGGGTCCTCACTGGTATCAGCAAAGCCACTCAGTTCTCCTCTCACTCGCAGGAGCGCCTTCTCATTTTTTTCCCATGGGTTCCCCCTCAATATTCAAATCTAAATGCTGGCATGCTGCCAGTTCTGAGGACCCCCCTCTTCTTCCTTCTACGCCCTCCTCACCCCTTTCCATGAATGTTCCTGATGATTTCCCATTTATATCTCCAAGCTGAATTCTCCCTTGAGTTTCAGATTCATGTGTCCAACGTTCTCCTCCAATGACCTCTGGGTGTGCGAACAGCCATCTCCAAAGTCATGTGTCCTCTTCGGGGGCTTGAAGTTCTCCCTGTTCTAAATCGGATACCCCTCGTCTTCCCCATCATAGCACATGCGATGCCAATGTTCTACTTGGACAGGCCAAAAATTTTGATGCCATCTTTCACACCTTCCTTTCTCTCACCTATCGTATTCAATCCATGAGTTAATGTTAGTGCTCCTTCCCTCAAAATGTATCCAGAATATGACCATGACACCCTGGTCCAAGCCACTGCCATCCCTCGCCAATCCCACTGCAATGACCTCCTGGGTGGTCTTCCTACTTCTGACATGTGCCCTGCCCCCAACCCCAGCCATTCTCCACAAGCAGCTGGATGGAGACTTCAGAACACAAGGAAGATCAGGTCACATCTCCACTGGTAACCCTCCAACAGTTTCCAAGAAAAACTCACGTCCTCACCCTGACTCCCAAGGACCTACACAGTTGCCACTGCCCTAGGACAACACACTGGCTTTATCTTGTCTCTCTCTCTCTCTCTCTCTCTCTCTCACTCACTTGCTTCCTGACTGTTCTTGGACTATCCCAAACTTCGCCCCACCTCAGGGCCTTTGTACTTGCTGTTTTGCCTACTTGGAACTTGTCTCCTCCAGATAACTCCTGGCTTATTACTTCACTTTCCTCAAATCTCTTTTTAAATATTTTACATCTTAGACCATTTTACATCTTAGACTGCCTAGCATTGCTTGACTGTCCATATTTTCTCTGTTTTAATTTTCTTTGGAGTACTTACCATTATTTGACATATTTATATGTCTTTTTTCCTTCCTTCTACCATCAGAATGTAGGTTCCCTGGGAACTATTTTATTCATGGAAATATCCCCATTGCCTCTATCATATGTGTTGAGTGAATGGAATTAAAAGCTCGGTGCTTGGCTTTAATGAGCTCACAGTCTAGCAGAGAAAACAGAGGTGTAAAAACACATCCACGAGGCAACGTACAAAGCCAAGTGATGGAAGCTGGCTGGGCGCGCGAGAGCACCCAGATGCTGCCGCTGGGGAGGGTCACGGAGCTCCGTGGGAGAGGTGATGTCAGAGCTTCAGTTAAGGGGGAGACGGTGAGGTGCATGTGGGAGGGAAGTCAGGAGGGTGAAGCACCGCCGAGGGCCTTTTAGGCAAAAGAGCAGCAAAAGCAAACTCAGAGAATGCGGCGACTCCACGCTGCAGGGTAGGAAGCCGGACAGGTCAGGTGGGAGCACACCTGCCGCGACCCTGAGCATGAAGCAGGAGGCTGGGAACGTGAGAGATGAGGTCGGAGACCAGGCAGAGCCCCACCGTACAGCACCTTCACTGTCAAGTTAGTGAGCTGGGAATAGGACGGTGGGACACCTCAGGGTTGTGAGAAGGTGCTGTGCACACAGGAGCGCAGTCGGCTTCTTGGGGACTGATCTAGGCAGTGTGCTGACGCTGGGAAGGTGGCAGGGAGGTCACCGTGCCACCGCTGGGCAGGGAGGTCGGGGAGCACCTGTGCTGCAGGGGGAACGGAGGGTGGGAATGGGCAGAGTGGTGTTCCCAGGGACCCTCGATCCCCCTGTACTGTCCCCACGAAGGTGGGGCTTACCTGACGTCTTCACTCCTCCCGGCGCTCTGCCTCACGCCTGCATCTGGAGATGGATGTGTGTCACCTCACCGGCTGCCAGAACCTTCCTGGGAAACCAGCGTGTGCACGGATTTTGAAAATACGATCTGGCTATGTCCGGAGAGCTTCACATGCTGGTTCCCCGGGAACACATGTGGGGACACTTTGCAAGAAAATTCAACAGAAGACAGACGGCAGAAGTCATGGGGCCTCACACCACCGACGAGACAGAGGGTGACCAGAAAGCAGTGCCCTGAGGACTAGAGTTCCTCGAGCTGGCAGACCAGGGGGCACCGTCCCCACCCCCTTACTGACCTCTAGTGGGAGTGACCGTGGTTCCATGACCCCACAGATGAAGCTTGATGTTTATGGATTTATGGGTGAATTGTCCCACATTTCTCCATTCTGAATATTTTTGAGCTTATTACATCGGCTCAGAATGAACACTCTAAATTTAGACCCAAACTCTTTCATGTTTCCAAGGGAACTGTAAATTACTTTGTGGATGTACACACAGCACAGCCAGCACAATCTGCCCGATGAAGCCCCCCTTCTACTCACTGTCACAGGCACCCCATAAATCACTGCCTGGCCCAGGCCCCTGGACAGTAGCTCACAGCCCCCGACAGATGGCCCTTGCTTCCCTGTGTGCCACTGCCTAGGACACTCTGCAGCAACGAGAGACTCAGGCCCTCAGCTGCTGTGGCTCAGAAATCCCCAAAGTCCCGTGTCCTGCTGCCTGCTAAGGGTTGGTTGATGGAGAAGAGTTGGGATGCCACATTGCCAGGATCAGCCATTTAACCTGGTGGAGCTCGGGCTGCCCTCAAAGCACCCTGCCCCACCTGGTAGGGAAGATGGAAGAGTAAATGGCCCAGCAGGGAAGGGGGAGGGTATGGCAGGTCTTTGATGATGAGGCCAGTGTATCACTGGGGCCGCCTTCAGCTACAGAAAGAGAGACGAGAAACAACAATGATGTATGCAGCACAACATTCTCTCTCTCTCTCTCTCTCTCTCTCTCTCTCTCTCTCTCTCTCTCTCTCGTATAAGACTCCAGGCACACTCAGGTCAGGTACACTCGGGTCAGGGCTGGCGTGTGGACACACAGTGTCATGGTGATCTCAGGCTCCTCCTCCTCCTCTCTGTTCTTCTTATGGTGTGGTTTCCATCCTCAAAGTCACTGTGTCGTCCAAGAAGGGTCCCAGAGCTCTAGGCGTCCTGCCCGGACCCCAGCCAACAGGAAGAGGAAAGAGGAAAAGGGAAGTGCCCCAGGGTGCCATCCTCCGCTGTCAGACCGTATGGGCAGCTTTCTGAGCACCCCACTCCACCTTGACTTACCTTGGTCTGCCTTGATCACCCCACATGAAAGGCTGGGAAAGGTGACCTTTAACTGGATGCAATATGGCCCCAGTGACAGGAGAGGAGAGGACCCTGGACATCAGGTGGAGTCCAGCAGTGTTGGCTCCAGCTGGGCTGTGGTCACGAGCAGCAGAGGACCTGTAACCTCAAACAATCAGAGGAATGCACCCTGAGATGATGGGGGGAATGAGAGAAAGAGGGAAAGGAAGGAAAGACTGGGGGAGGAAGAGAAGGAAATGAGAGGAGAAGAGATGGAGAAGGAGAGAGGGAAGAGATGGGGAAGGAGAGAAGTAGGGAGAAGGCTGAGGGGGGAGCGGCAGGCCGGGAGTTCCAAGGACCTGCCTTCTCACCTTGGGGTGACCTTGGCCACCTGGGCAGATTCTGGCCTTCTCCTCCAGGAGCCGAGGCCTTGCTCCTGGAGGACTCCAGGTGTGGGACTCCCTGATTTGCCTTAGCCACAGGTGTCTCAGCTCCTGCTCTTGCCTAGAAAATGGGATCAGCCACAGCCTCTGTGGAAAATTCAACGGCTTTCATGGGCTCAGTCTCAGATGGGTCAGGTGCATCTCGAGGTTTGGGGTTGCTGCTCACTTAGGTGACCCCTTCCAGACCGGCCTCTGGGAATGCCTTCTCCACCTGTGACAGGCAACCCCTGCTTTAACCTCCCAGTCAGAAACCTGTCCCACCCCCCCCTGCCCATGAGGAGGCTCACCCAGGAGGCCTTCTTGGATTGGCAGTTGGGGCAAACCACCTCAAGATTTAGTAGAAGACCCATGTGTTGTCACCTCTGTCAGGAGCCTGCAGAGAGAGAGGATGGCCCATAAGCAAGAGGAAAGGGAGGGTGTGCCTGCAGCATCACCTTAGAATTTAAGCTTGGGCAGACCAGAGACTGTTTTCTAAATCTAGTCTACATTATCATCAATGCCAAACACAGCTCTCTGCACAGGGCGGGCACTTAATCATTCTTTTTTTAAATTTCTTCATTTGTTTTCATTAGTTATGCATGACAGTAGGATGCACTTATGCACTCTGATATATCATACATAGATGGGATGTAATTTCTCATTTTTCTGAGTGTACATGTTGCAGAATCATATTGGTCATGTAGTCACATATATACATATAGTGTCTGTTTCACTCTACTATCTTTCCTATCCCCACATCCCCTCCTTTCCCCTCCCATCACTTCCCTCTACCTAATCTAAGGTAACTCTGTTCTTCCCTAGTGCCCCCCCCACCTTATTGTGAATTAGCATCCACATATTAGAGAAAACATTCAGCCTTTGGTTTTATGGGATTGGCTTATTTCACTTAGCATGATATTCTCCAATTCCAACCATTTACTGGCAAATGCCATGATTTCATTCTTCTTTAAATCTGAGTAATGTTCCACTGAGTATATATACCACATCTTCTTTATCCATTTATCCATTGAGGGAAACCTAGGTTGATTTCCATAGTCTAGCTATTGTGAATTGAGCTGCTATGAACATCGATGTGGATGTGTCACTATAGTAGGCTGATTTTAAGTCCTTTGGGTATAAACCAAGGAGTGGGATAGCTGGGTCAAATAGTGGTCCCATTCCCAGTTTTCTGATGAACCTCCCTACTGCTTTCCATAGTGGTTGTACCAATTTGCAGTCCCAACAGCAATGGATAAGTGTACCCTTTTGCCCACATCCTCACCAACATTTATTGTTGCCTGTATGCTTGATGATTGCCATTTTGACAGGAGATGAAATCTTAGAGTAGTTTTGACTGGCATTTCCTCTAATGGCTAGAGATGTTGAACACCTTTTCATAAGTTTGTTGATCGATTGTATTTCTTCTTCTGTGAAGTGTCTGTTCAGTTCCTTAGCCCATTTATTGGTTGGGTTATTTGTTCTTTTGGTGTTAAGTTTTCTGAGTTCTTTATATATCCTAAAGATTAATGCTTTATTGGAGGAGATGTGGTAAAGATTTTCTCCCAATCTCTAGGCTCTCTCCTCATGTTATTAATTGTTTCCTTTGCTGAGAAGAAGCTTTTTAATTTGAATCCGTCCCATCTATTGATTCTTGATTTTACATCTTGCGCTTTAGGAGTCTTGTTAAGGAAGTCAGATCCCAGGCCGACATGGTGAAGATTTGGGCCCATTTTTTTCTTCTATTAGGCACAGGGTCTCTTGTTAGATAAATATATGAGAAGAAGTTTGTTGTCTCTCAGCACCACATAGTTGAGACATGAACCCAAACACATTTTAATAACAAATTTATGTGAAAAACTTCCAAGGAAAAAGTTCAGGTTCTGATGTTTCTACCCATTGATTTATTTCTCCCTAAAGATCCATTTGATACAGTCTCCAAGTGAAACGGCAGTTTGGAGAAGGGCCAATGCTGAATGTCATGTGGATGATCATGTCCTGTGCAGGCTGCTCCCGGCCGGCGGGGGCTGGTGAAGGACCCCATTCCTGGAACGGGTGCTCTGCTGGGGAAAAGCAGGTGTTGAGGCCAAATCCCTCCCCAGCCCCTTTCACCCATGCAAACCAAGGATGCCCCTGTTGGGCCTCAGAGAGACTCAAAACACTTGAATAAAATGAAAATGAAATGTTCCTTATCAAACAAAATGACATTTTTTACTACAAATATGAAAGAGACCATTATTACAGTAATAATTTTACTCTAAGTAATGACATTTCATGAGGCCTTCTTTTCTATTTGGTAGGTACAAACAAATCTTATCTAAAAATAATGAAATTGGGAAATAGAGAAAAAAATCTTGAAGGATTCCAATGAAAACTCGTCAGATATAGAGGAAAAGTGTCAGACAGCATGGAAAGAGGAGGAGCCTGGGCAGAGGAACCGGAGCCCTTCATTCCAATCTCAGTTCTGCTACTGAGTGGGGTCAGTAGCAGATTAAATTAAAAAGATCTAAGGGGACCCCTGTATGCCACTCTCTGATTCCATGACCGACTTTGGGCCCACTGGAAGTACAATTCTATCATCATGCTCACGTGAGGAAACTGAAACAAGAGAGTCATCCAAATGCAACTACTGGGGCCAGGGTTCACCCAGGCAGCAAATCCAGATAGAATCTGCTCCTTTCACCACTGCACCGATGTCTCCCATCCCCCATATACGTATAAATATATGTAAAATCTCTGCATCTTTATATATATATATGATCTGTATCTTCATCTACATGTCTATTCCAAAACTACATTTACATCTATATCTATATCTATCTTGATGATTCACAAATCACATTTGCACGTTAAGGGCTCTCAAATTTCTTCTGTTAAAAAAAATCCATAGAGTTCTGTTTAATTCCAAGATTCTTGAATTTATTCGACACGAGGAACCCCCTTCAAACACTTTTTCTCTCTTTGCTTCTATTAACAACCCTCATCAAAGAATGTTCTAGAATACCGTGAAAAAATGTTGCTGAGGTTTTAGCTATAAAAAAATTGAAGAATGAGGATTTCTAAAAGATGAGAATCTTGGATCCTAGGTTCAGCTTTCTGCTTTATTTAGACCAATATAAATATGACTAGATGACTAAAATCCAAAGGAAAGTTGTCAGATTGTTCAGGTCCTAAATGAGTTTAAAGGAAGTTGATAAATATAGAAAACAGAATGAACTCTATCCCTGTATATCCAATTAATTGTTTAAGTAATTGAGGACAAATGATAGAAGGGTCAAGTCGAGTCAAGGATGTAGAATAAACTAAGTAGATAACATTTCTACTTACATAAAACGAGAACAGGGTAGTAGGAAAGAAAAACTTGAAATTCAAGCATAAAAGATTTACATCTAAGTTCACATTCAACCCATGGCTGGAACTCAGTTCCCTCTTAGGTGACCGATTATAATACTGGGTCTGGTCGATGCTCAAAAGTTACATGTTGATTTGAACAAATGTACAATCTTGAGCAATTCACCTCATCTCCCTGAGCCTGTTTCCTCACATGTAAAATGCAGAAAATAATCATCACTTCCACTTCCAGCGTTGCTTAGGAAATTCAATCAGAGGATGTATTTGTGAGCAAGTTTTAATCTTAACTTAGCCTGATGTCAGTGTTGGCGGCTACGAGTCCTGTCATCACCAACAATAATAAACCTGGTGGGTTTGACGCTTAGCTACACTAGTTCCCATCAGTTCTCGCGGCCATGTCTCCTCCAGAGTAGGGGAGGCTGGTCAGCACAGGTGTGCAGGGCAGGTGGGCAGGGCAGGTGTGCCCCTCTGATGTAGGAAGAGGAATGGTGATGAGGGACAGGGCCTGGCCAAATTAGCTTCTAGCACCAAGGAAAGAGCCCCTCAAGAAGCCCATTGACGCACTCATTGGTTCGCTGTTGACACAAAGTCGTCTGAAATCACTTGTTGCCTTCACTGACTTACACGTTTTGAGGTTTATTTACAGAGATAGGATGTGGTCCTTCCCCTTCCCCTTGACATTCCTCACAGCTACACAAAAGCTAGGATTTCTGTTAAATCCAGATACCAGCCCACAGTTGACCGAGCTGCAGTGCGTTTCTTGGTGCAGAGGCAGAGGTACCTGGGAAACACAGCTTCAAAACAAAAAAGAAAGCAAGAAAACAGGTTGCCAAAAACCCCATACACACGCGGGGACACTCGGCTCTTCTTCCTGAAGTGTTCTCTAGAGCAGCCTTCTCCATCCTGTGGCCACCAGCCTCATGGGACAAGTGAGCCCTTGAGATGTGGCTGGGCCGTGCTCTGAGTATAGGACACAGGCCAGACTTCAATGACTTAGTGTGATAAAGAGGCAAATATGACGTTGGTGATTTTTATGTGGATTCCATGTCAACCCAAAATATATTATCAAAATACAGCTCATCTTGTTTATTTTGCCTGCTTAGCGTGACTACCAGAAGATTTTAAATCGCAGATGTGGCTCACTTTCTGCAGCTTGCATTGTGATCTTGTTGGGTAGGGCTGCTCTACAGCAATGATTTTCAAATTGTGGGTTATGGTCTATTTGTGAATCATGAAGCCAATTACGTGAATTACAACCTATATTTTTTGAAGGAGGAGAGAATAAATAGATTGGATTAGAATTCGTGGCATTTAGTGAAAGGTAAACACCATTCTGTGAAACCATGGTTTCAATTATATATATGTTTCTGTATCAGATAATTGCAGATGTTTGGGAGAGCACGTTACAGATAAGTGTCTTTTTACAATCAATAGAGAGGAAGTGCTTGGATGTCCCTTTCCTAACTAACCCTTCATGAGACAATACTTCCTCAACCCAGAGGTCCCAGCACAAGCTTCTAAGGCTGTGATTTGTACCTGACTCGGGAGACTCAGAGACGAAACTCTGCAGCCTTCCTGATGATGCAGGAGAGAAGCAGCTGCACTGCCTGTGAATCCATCTGTGACCTCGGGAGCACAGAGGCCAGCGTGGAGAGCAGCTGCGGCACCAACCCTGAGCCCACCCAGCGGCTGCCAGGGCCCTGGACGGAGGCATGGGGGCAAACACAGCACCCCGTGTCCAGGATGAGAAGCCATGCTCCTCAAAGGCAAATCAGACCTGGGGGTACTGATCTCATCCCCAGAGACCCGCTGCCTGCTTCAGCCCCTCCCTGGGTGGCAGGAGGTGTTGCTCTCCAGACTCTTTAGGAATCCAGGCTCCAAATAGTCAGTCCCTGGAGGGTCACAGGTCCAGCTCCAGGTTGACTTAGGACCCAAGGACGGCATGGTGGTAAGCCCTGGCTGAACAGCCCTGGCTTGGAGGAGGCAGGGGCTGGGGCCCACCAGGGTGATGGTCCTGACCTTCCCCTGACGATGCCTGGCCACAGAAGCTGTGGAGGCCATGGCTCCTGGGGTGTCACAGCCCTGGTGCTCAACCCTGGGCTGGACAGCGCTGATCTGACCTACTTCACTGCTTAGGGAGGAAGGGCCCGAGGGTCTCCGTGTTCCCAGGCCCCAGCCTGAGACGCTGAAGAAATACTGGTCTTTGCTAATCCAAGCTCAGCGGCAGGCGGCAGTGTTCAGAGAAAGGGGTGCAAGCCCCTCCCGCTGCCACCTTCTCACCGGAGGCTCTTTCCAAAGCTTGTGAGGACGCTGCTTCAGGGACTGACACCACGGATATTGATACAAACCAAGTCCATTCTGTGCCCAGGAATTTCCCAGGATTCTCCCATCGAGCACCCAGACAGTAAGAGCTCATTCAGCTCAAGTCCCAGAGGGCCTCAGAGGACACTTGTCAGGCACCTCTCCAAGCACCCACTTTGTGCCGGGCCCTGGGCTCAGTGCTCAGTACCTGTCACGTAGTAAGTGATTAGATGAGCCGTGTTGAGATCAGTGCTATTATTCCTTCCAAATTACAAGAAACCAAGGCTCAGAAACTCCGCCACTGTACACCGTAGCACAGTCACCCACTGGACCAGACTCCAGGGTTGAATGACTCCCAAGCCCCACACCTACAGCACCCTCTTGTCTCCAGGTATTCTTAAAACAAGATCTTAGAAAACGCTTTGACAAGCCCAAAATGACATCCAAAACCTGAGCCCTGAGGTCTGATTGAGAATTACTCTGAGTCTCTCTAGGGGCCATGAACCCATCCTCCCCTGGACACAAGGAGGATGTGGGTGCAGCACCCCCAGGGTTTGAGTCGCCATCTTTGAATTGGAATCTCTTGCTCCGTCTCCAAGGCCCCGAGACTCCGAGCTCAGCTGCCAACTCTGACAGTAGCATCTCCTTCACCCACTTGCCCAGGTCCCTTCCTACCTCCTTTTGAGGCTGCAGCTGCTCTGGTGGGATCTGGCGGGTAAAGAATGGGAGAGGACTTCCCACCCCTCTTCTGACATGTCTCCTGGTCCCTGGCTCCACACTCTCCCGTCCCTGCTGAGTTTTCTTTCTGCAGAGCTTCAGGTCCCCTGTCTGAGGGCCGTGCTCACCAGGTTGGTCAGAAATGAGGGAAAGGAAGGGACACCCTTTTCTCCTGGAGGGCATGCTCTAATGGACCTGCTGGTTATTCTGATGGGAATCAAACCAAAGTGTCTGCCACAGTGGTCACAGGTGGGGACACAATTCCATGCGCACGTCAATGAGGAGAACCCTGGGCAGCCTATCACCCTTGCAGAGCCCCACCACCGATGGCGACGTGTGCCGAGGGGTGGGCCACTGAAGCAGCCCCCTGGTTGGGATCTGCCCAGCTCCCCCGCTGCCTGGCTGGCCCTGGCTTCTGTCTGGACTGCTTGACCTGGTTGCTGACATAGATCTGCCTTCCAGGCCTGCCCTGGACCAGACAGAGCCATCTTCTGCCCTACTTCACCCACGACAGCCAGCCCTGAGGCACGTGTTGATTTAGAGTATTGATTCCAAACAGGGGGCAATCTCGATAATGGAAATAAGCCCAGCGGGAAAAATATACACCCAAATCAATGACCTTTACTGGGTCAGGGCATTAAAATATAACCTTTCTTCATGCAATGGCTATTCTATAATGAATAAGTATTGTTTTTCTAATCAGAAATGGAATCATTTTTTTTTAAGAATGGTTTAGCTTTAGGCCACCAAAGGTGTGAGACCTCTGGCTCCCAAGGCCTGAGGTGTTTGCTGGCGCATGTACATCTTGACCCCTGGAATGCTTGGAATCCCCATCCTGGTTCTGTTGAGGTACCTCCACTCCTAGTGGTTCGGATCCTAGTGCCTCTACTCCAGAGAATCTGGTCACTCCCTGCATATGCTACATTACTGTCTGACTGAGGCCATTTTCTGTTGTTATAACAAAATACCTGACACTGGGAAATTTATAAAGAATAAGAGTTTTTTTAAGGGCTCACAGTTCTGGAGGCTGAGAAGTCCAAAAGGACATGGAGCAGGCATCTGCTGGGCAGCTGATGGACCTTCTGGCAGCAGCAGCACCACATGGCAGAGGGCACCACAGGGCAATAATAGAGCAAGGGCACCAGCTCAGGTCTCTCCTCCTTCCCTGGTAAAGCCACCAGTGCCTTCACGAAGGCATGACCTCATCTGACCCTAGCTACCTCCTGGAGCTCCCAGTGCCATGTGGATGTGACAACTGAGCTCCAACACATGAACTCCGTGACCTTGGCCCTGCTGCTTCCTGCCAAGGTCTCACAGCTGGGCAAGCAGCTCCTACCCCTGGTGCTCTCTGATTTCTCAGAGTCTGGCTTCAGGAACACGCATCCCAGGAACAACCAAGGAGTCGTGTGGGAATCCTCGTGACTCCTAGAGGACCGAGGTCGCAGTCACATTCCAGTCCTCCCCACTCTGGAAAGACACTTGACTATTCCCTAAGGGTTGCTGATCACCTGCATGAAAAGACAGTGGTACGACTCTACACTCGGGGGTCAAGAAGCACCACACTGAATGGCACCAAGGGATTTGTCACTCAGTGTCACCCTGGCATGCTCAGTTCTGCTCAACTCAACAATTCCTTTAGCAGCCAGTGGGTCACCATCATCCCTGAACTCCCTTGATGCTGGGACTGAGAAGACCAAGGAAGAGCGAGGACTTCACAGTGGACGTCCCATAATGACCTCTGGTTGGGTGGAGATGGAGAACACGTGCTTCTTCATGTTTCAACTGTTAACCCTGCGGAGGCCTTTCCATCAACTATGGGCCACTTCACTGTGTATAAAATACCAGATTCTCACTGTGACTAACTCCCAATTCACAGAGAAGGAAACTGGGACTTGAGAGCAGTCACATGACAGCTCCAACTCATGCAACCAGTGACCAGAAGGGGCAGGAGGCAGGTACTGTGTTGCAGAGGCAGAGTGCCCCCACCAGGCGGTCACCCTCTCCAAAATCTCCCTGAGGGGGCCCCCTGGAGAGGACCATCCATGGCCAGGCTCACAGCCAACAACCTCCCTCAAGTCCAAGGGCAAAGAAGGCCACAGATCACTCCTTCATGTCTAAGAACAAGCCAGTAAATCTATGGGGGACTGACAGGGCCTGAGTAATCAGAGGCAGGAGCTTCTCCGAGAAGATGGACATGTGGCGGGTAAAGACAATTAGGGGGTGTGGACAGCTGACAGGTTCCAAGGCCAATAATAAGAAAGAAGTGACAGGCAGCCACAATCAACAGGAAAGTGAAGGGAAAGACCTATAATCCTGGAGCTATCAAGGAGGGAGGCTGGGAGCAGTAGGCAGGGCGTTTAGTACCCTAACAATAAACTGCAGATGGACAGCGCGGTGTGTCCTGACCCTCACTGTCACCCGGGCACTAGAGGCCATCATTCAGAGAAGAGCATTTCAGAAACTTTGGAAGCAGGAAAGACAAACTTGCAGGACACAGGTGCCTGGAACCACTCGCTTGTCCCTGTGTGTGTATTAGTTAGAGGCGGCGGGGGGGTGCGGGGTGCCACACTGAGGCTCTGGCTGGTTTACAGACTCTGCCCTCAGACATCTTCTCTGGGTCGGCGGGCAGGGAAGGGGCAAAACTGCAGATAACCACAGTGAAATGTGCAATAACAAGTTTTGCAGGAGCTTGAAAGGGAAATAATTGTCACAATTTTTTTTTTCTCATAAGCCTTCCCAACTAGGGAATCCAAGATTTTGGAGTGAGGTGTTTGAATCTTAGCATCCTCATCTAAAGGCATTGTGATGTTTGGACAAACCATTTAACCTCTCTGTGCCTCAACTTTTTTATCTGTAAAATGCAGATGATAACAATGATTTATAAGGGTGGGGTGTGACTTGGTACACAGTACTCTCCTAGCATGCATGAGGCCCTGGGTTCCATCACTAGAATTGGAGGGTGAGGGTAATGAAAATGACTTGTATGATTGACATGAGGATTAAATGAGTTAATATTTAAAGTCCTTTGAAGACAGACTACATGTGCTTAGGCTATGTACTTGTCAGTCCAAGAAAGCCCTTCCTTTCCCTCATCATGCAACCCCATGCATACGGTGACGCAGGAAGCACCAACTCTGAATGTGTGATTCTGATAGGCTTAGCTTGATGGGGATAGGCACTTTTCTTCCTAATAAAATAAGTGCAACTGCTTTGGGCAAACACAGCCATCAGTCCAATGTCTTCAGTCTTTTAGGAAAAGCCCCTCCTTTTATTTTGGAGAAAATCAATAAATATTCATTGTTGACTTAATACTGCAGACTCCTGATCAAAAGTTTGGATCATTCCAGACACTTTTGTGGGACCAGATGACAAAGGTATAATGTTCCAGAAACATGGAAGGTCATGGCTCGGCCCTCCTCATTATTGTCTAGGGAAACAGCTCAGCTACTTTGGGCAACTCATTTAGTGAATCAAGTTGAGTCTTGCTCAACAGGGAGCAGTGCTATTATAAAGATTTCCCACCAAAATCTTGTTTGATAAGGCAAACTAGGATCCATCCAAGGGAGTATGTTTTCCCATTGCAAACTCCCGGGAAGGGTCAAATTTTGAGCTGTTGCTGGGGAAATCTGAGAGCCTCTTGGGGCACGTTCCTCCAGTCCTGGAGGAGGAGTGTGGCTGAGTCAATCCATGGAGAGAATCTGCAAGGCCTCCTCGGCACCGATGGGCTGGGGGTCTCCACTTGCTCCCCTCTCACCCTCAGCTGCCAGGCCCTGTCCCACCCCAGCTCACAGTCAGTGTTGGTCAGTTTGCCCACCCCTGCCCCAGGCAGCTGCTCATTCAAGCCCCTGAGTGTCCTGAGAGTGGAGAAGGTAGCAGGCTGAATGTGTTTTTATTGATTTAGAGAACGCATTCTTGCGGAGAAATAAAAACAAATAAATAAACCTGTGCCTTTACTTGTTTATCTATTTATTTAATGTCGCTGTATTTTTCTGGTGTCCCTGTGAGGAAAACAAACTAATGGCAATGTGAACTAGATTCCTTTTTCTCCCATAAATTTCTCAGATGGAGCAGAGATCACCCCCAGAAAACTCCATTTCTTTGGTAACAACTTTATGGCTTGTTATTCGTAACAATGAGCCTTACCCTCACTCATCTGTGAAGTGGAGCCTCACCTACTGCCCAGGCCCAGCGGAAGGATCCGCCGAGGTGATGTTTGTAAAAGCCTCCTAGAAACACTAATGAGCTCCGCAAATGCCAGGTTGGACTACCCGGGCTCGCTGTAGTGCCTTTCAAAAGGGGAGAGGCAGAAAGGTCAGTGTGAGAGGAAATGTTGGAACCTTTTACAGACCATGAATCTCACTCTCTGCTACAGCACGAAGCCACACTGAACCGTGTCCACCGTTAGGTTAGTTGAAGGCTGATGTTGAGATGAAAATGTCATGGTTATTTATGGTTTAAGGCCTACTTGTTTCCAAATAGATTTTCAGAAGGCATTAATTTATTGCCCATCCTGTGTCTTGTATTACTTTGGCATTTGACTAACTGAGGACGCATAGACAAAAGAGAAGTTTGAGCCGAATAGGGGACAGGAGGGAACATCTAGAGGAACAGCCTGTCCTGGGGACCAGGCGCATGTGGGTGCCTGAGGGAGGAGCATGGACAGCTACAGTTGGTCAGTGAGGACACTGGGTACAGGTGGTCTGCAGCTGGTGGACGCTGAGCCCTGACCATCCTCAAAGAGGCAGGTGGGTAAGTAAGAAGTTACCAGAGCCTGGAAAAGAGTCAGCCATATGGAGACGAGAAAGCAGCACCCTTCTGCTGAGGGAGGGGCACAGCCAGTCCCAAGCAGTCTCCCAGAGACGGGGCAGGGACCTCATGGTCCTCCGTGCTGGGCTCTGGTTGGGGCTCCCCTGTGGTGGGATGGGAAGGACCAAGGAAAGAGATCAGGGAGGAGAAGGGTTGAGAGAGGCCCTGGAAGGGCAAATGCAGAGCTCCAGGACTGTGGGCTGAGAAGGGGCCGGGCAGGAGGAAGCCAGGAAGGAAGGACGCCTGTAGCAGAGAACCGGACGTCAAGTGTTTTCAGGTAAAAGCCCAACCCACCTGGACACCTGTCCCCTCTTGGTGGGCATTTGTCAAACACCATTCAGATCACACCTGAACTTCCGGAACCCTCCAGACGTGCTCCGCTTTCCAACGCCTAGCCGCCCTGCAGCGCTCAGCACTCACTAAGCGCCATCTGTATTCTCAATTTGTCAGAAAGGCAGCTGCATGGAGCTGAATGGTCGATTCTTGCCTCTATTCAGATTGAAGACATTTAAAAGTCCAATATTTTACAATACATATCCTGAGTTTAGCAGTTAATAAAACAGCATTTGAATTCCATTGGTGCCCCCTTTTAACAATAATGAACCAAGAGGACGCAGTCTAACTTAATGGACAGCAAAATGCATTTTATCAAGAAAGAGAGAGAGGAAAGGAATTTAAGAAATTATGTACCCTGAAAAACCACTCTCGGAAGTAATGAGGAAAGCTAATCTGGGCCTTAGCAACTAAATAACTGAAAAAGAAGATAAACGGTGAACAAAAACATCCTTTTCTTCTCTCACTTTGGAATTCATCTTGGGGTCAACTGCAGCTGCAGATGTCATAGAGTTTCTCAATCAGATCAGGCTTTGCAGAAAACCACGATGGCTCAATGGGCCCACAGGACCCAGAGCAAATGTCTCAAGGTGCCTGTGAAGCCACCAGACATCTTAGTACCTTCCCCTAGAACACAAGCTCCCCTGCACTGCACCACCCAGGAGCCACACCCTTCCACCAACAGGCCCCTCCTCCTCTTCCTCCTCCTCCTCTCCTCCCATTTCTTCTGCCTTTTCCTCTTTTCAAAATCCTTCTCATTCATCAAGATCCAGCTCAAAGGCCATGTTTCCCACTGCCCTTTCTCTTAAGTCCTGCCGCTGAAATGGTTCCCTCTGCTGGTATCCCAGAGGGATTCCCCACACCTCTGACATGGTACATATCACAGTCTGCCATTTATTCTCGCTCTGTGGATACCTTTCTCCTAGATCCTCAGAGACTTCTCCAGCCTGCCCCTGACATCTCAAATGGAGCCTTGCCCAGCCCCTGGAATGCAATCTGTGTGTACCTGAATTTAATTAGAGCAAGTCGTGCTCCACATACCACTACCTTCAGAGCTACCCCACACTTCAGGTAGAAAATCATTACAGTATTTCATGCACTAGAAGGTATCATTCACCTGCTTGTGGTCTCTGGGCCAGGGTGGTGCTACTTCATGCTCTAAAGATGCAATTTACACAATGAAGTAAATAACTCTTTTAGACCACTAGAGCCAAACTCTAGTAAGTTGTCACTTCCGACATACAAGCCATCTGAAGAAATTAATGGATATCTAATATGAAGCCAATTATTTGATTCCTGCTAGAAAGATTGACTCCAATATACTTATATCATATAATTGGAAACAGCATGAATTTGATATTTGAGTCTGTCATTAGGTATTTTTAGAGCGGATGAATTTATCTGGTATTCTGGATATGGGTGAATATAATTTTGAAGATGATTACTCCTGAGATTGTTTCTAAAGAGTTTCAATGTTCTAAAAATCAAGCAATCCATCCCTATATTCACACTTATAACTATTAGAAGTTCTAAGCCCATGTTTTATAAGTCAGCATGGCTCCGGGTGGGTCCCTAAGACGCCCTGGTTCATAGATAGCAAGCTCGGGGAGCACTGCTAATGTGACCAGCCCCTTATCTAATGGGCACACACAGACATGCAATGTATTATTTTCATTATCTAGTTTTTATAGACTTTAAACTTTCATGAAGGCTGAAGATAGCCCTAACAGAGGCCAGTCTGTAAGTCTTGAGTTTGTCATTGGGGCTCAGTTATCTCTTCTTGCACTGTACCTTTGCCCTCTCTCACCATCCACTATCCACAACTCTATCCACCTTCCTGTACCATCACTCTGCTGGACTCTGACACCACCTCTTCAGGAGACCTTCTCTGGTCACTTCTCCCACACCTTTAGAGTGCCTAACTAAACTTTCAGTGAGTGCTCTTCAGTTTAATACATAAAAATGGACCGTCTGGCCTTGGCCTTCTGATTCACATGTATTAGTCTAGTCATCTCCACTAGATTATAAGTCCCAGGAGGACAGAGACCACTCTTTATATCCAGATCTAATATTTCAGCCTGTTCTAAAGGGTCTCTTAGGCAGGAAATAGAAACCATCCATTTGGGCTGCAGTCTGGCTGGCAATCTTTCTTGCAGAGAAACTTTCTTTGCGGTTTATTAAATGTAAAGAAGGAAAGATGAAAGGTGAAATGACTCTTCAAGAAGAATAATTGAACAGCAAATGGTGACATGCTGTTCTCCAAGCTCAAGAAACACAGATGATAAATAGACTCTAATGACAGCAAAAGGTCAGACTTTTGGAACAATTTTTGACCAAAATGGTGGAGATTAATTAGGAATCTATTATTTATGTCCTACCTCCTTCCACAGGATAGAGGCAGCAGATGGCAGGGAGAATGTGGCATCCTCTGAGTTAAAGAGTCGGAGATATGACTGGGGACCCAGCTTGGTTCTCACTTACTGAGTGTAATTGGGCAAAGCATCCCCCATACTCTAAGCCTCATCTACAAAGTGGAATAATCCCATTCACTGTTGTGAGCATTAAATGGGGCCATATATGTGTGTAACTGTCAAATGCTCCACTGACATTGAGAATTCTCTGGAGTCTATAAAATTGGATCAGTTCTCACCTAAATGGGATTTCTACTTACCAAAAAGCGTGGGGAAACTTAGATCATACATCATAATGTTTTGGAGGTAAAATTATCAGCCATAACTGCCCAAAAAGAAATAGGCATTCCTCAGCAGTCAAGTTCACGGATCCTTGCTGGTGGCATTGTACAGTGAGGATTTGAACCTGGGTGACCTCACATGCACTTCCCATCATGAGATTTTTATGACTCACTGTGTCATTCCCTTGACTGATATTTAAGACCCTATTTTTCAGATGAGAGGTCAGGTCAATTAGAGCTCCCCAGAGAGTACAAGACAGAGCCAGAGGACAAGGCCAGCAGCCAGGTCCGCATCCCTCGGTGGCTTCTCTAATCCACACTGACACGAAGCCACATCGCCTCACCACTTGCATAAACAATGCACACAGACCCATCAGGTTCCGGACCAGAGGCCTTCCTGCAGATGCCCACAGGGAAGGGTTTGTGGGGCCCAGCAGCCAGGCCTGGTGGGAGGGGGTAACCCGCCCCACCCTGCGTCCTTGCTGTCAGCTCTGGGCCAGCCGTGGAGTCCTGTCTGCTGGGAGTTTTCTGCCCTCAGGTTCTTTTCAGAAATCTGACAGGTCCAATAAAGGCCCGGTGCTGATGGAGACGCCGGCTCTGCCTTCTCCCTGCGGCCCAGCACTGCCTCGGTTGACACAATGGGGCCGGCCATAATCACGTTACACCCCCGTCTCTCATAATTACCCTCTTTCTCCAAGTGACAGAGCATCCCAATGGCAGGGAGGGAACTATTTTTAAACTAATTCTAACTTTAAAAAAAAGCCTACAGAAAAATGTCTCCCGATATGGTTCTGGCTGATAAATCACCACTAGAGACTGAGTGGGGACGACGGATGGCAGAAGCTAGAAAGGCCCAACAGAGCGCTGGCCACACCGCCCCCCAGGGTTCACCTCCCCTATCCTGTCTGATAACCCACATACTCATCTGTCCCCATTTTTCCCTGGAGGTCCCTCTGCCCCATGTTTGTCTCTTTCCTCCTCTGACTCTGGGAAAAAATTAAAGAACTTAAAGAACGTGAGAGAGACCAGAGGCCTGGGGTCAAGGGTGTGCCTCTGGCTGCCCTCTCTCCCTCCTCCCCCTCCCTCCTTGCCAGTGCCCTGGCCTGAGAGGGTCTACTGCCCTCCCTCTGTCTGTGAAAGGTGACGTCACAGAAGGCTTCTCTCTAACCTTTGAAGCTCTCAGTGTGAGGCAGTAAAGGCAGAGGGGTTCCAGTGGGGGAGGGAAGGAAAAGGAAAGCCTTGCTGGGGTGACCCCTCCCCCTCCCCAGGGCCTCCCTAGAAAGGAGTGAACACCTCATTAGCTCCACACTGAATCAGCTGATCCTGTTATCCACCTCTTACAAATTGCCCAGAGACACCTCTGGCCCTGGCCATGATAATTATATTGATAAGGAAGCTGGAGTGAGGACATGGATCAATGGAACCGCACAGATTTCTGGAGTATCTGTCCATCCAATCACCGCAACTCTGTGGCCCTCTCCCTGGTAGGGTCGTTGGCTATCTGTCTTGCTCCCGACTCTCGGGGCGTCATTGAACCTGGGTCTGTTATCTCGCCCTCAGGTTCGTGTCTGCTCCCTACCTGGAGAACACTCCCTGGTTTCTGTTGCCAGCCCAGCGCATGTCCAGAGCTCCTACTTCATCTTCTCTTTCCTTCCTCCTCTGATTTTTCCCTCCTCTCCCCCGTCTTAGCTTGAGCTGCTGAAATAAAATATCATACGCCTGGCTGTTCATAAACAACAAAAATTTATTTCTTACCATTTTGGAGTCTGGGAAGTTCATTCTCATAGCATTGATAAAATGCAGGCTCTGATGAGGTCCTGCTCTCTGGTTCTTGGTACCCTCTAGCTGCGGGCACACACTGACAGGAGCAAAGGCTCTCTCTAGGGACTCTTTTATGAGGCCCTTATCCTATTCATGAGAATGCCCAGTGTCCTAGTCGCCTCCCAAAGTCTTCACCTCCTAACACCATCACCTTGGAGGTAGAGATTTCAACACGGCAGATTAGCGGGGGACACACACCATCTATCCAGGCACCCCCTTCTCCCACCACTTTATATTCTTGGTCCATTTTGCTTCTTGTCCTGCAGTCTGATTAGTCCTGTGGAATGACAAGTCTGATGGATATGAAGACAGTATTGGGAGGAAAGGAGCTTCTGAGTTGCTTTTGGATTCAGAGGTTTGCATCTGGCTTCAGCGGGCACCCGCCACCTTGCACCAAAGACAGTGTGGACACACATCTAACGCAGCCCTCCCAGGAACTCTGCAGCCTGAGGCCAGGTCTCTCTGGGAGAATTTGCAAAAAAATCTGCCCACCACCCTCACTGAAAATGCAAAACCAAACGACTTCAGCAGAGCAGTCAGTAGTCTTTGCAACAGCAGAGAACTAGGAGGCAGAGGGAGAGAATGAAGGCACATTTGTCAAGTAGACGTTTAGTGAGCCTCAGTTTCCCTCCCTCCTGCTTCAGTGGCTTAAGCTGGAGCATGCATCCGCTCACCCACCCTCTTTCTCTGCCTTCCTTAGAGACAGGCAGAGGTGGGGGCTGCAGGGAGCCAGGACTGGGGCTGAGATGAGTGAGACACCCCCCACCCAGGGAGCTCAGAGAAGCAGAGGGAGCCCCTGCCAGGCCCTGGCTTTCAGTAACTGCTGGCTCCGTAGAGAACTTCCTGGCAAATGATAAGTTTAAAAAGATGTCTCCCAGCTCCTCTAAGACCGAGGTTTACTATTTTAAAATGGCTCCTGAGTCTTGGGACAGAGAGAGGCTGTGCATTTATAAATCAAAAGCCATCAGACAAGCCTTCTCTCAAGGGGGGGAGACTGAAGCAATTTCTGGGGAAATAGCCTGGATTCGTGGAGAAAACATTAAGCTAAAAGTCATCGCTGTCAGGAAACCCTAAATCTGAACCCCGGAGAGGAGGACGTTGAACTGTCAGAGTGTTGATGCTCAGTCTTTCCTGGGGACGGTGTGCGGCCACTAATTAAACCTGGCTGGGAAACGGCAGTGGGGAGCACTCACTGGCCAGCAAGATCCTGCTCAGTCCTGCTCCGCTGCTCATTAACTGTGCAATCTCGGTCAAGTTCCTTGGCCTTTCCTGAAGCTCATTTTCCTCATCTTAAATAAAGGACATAGAAAGATAACCTACCACCATTGCAAATTGCCACAGGGCCCTACGTCCCACTGATTGTCCATGGCTGGTTCGACTGCCTAACGTCCCCTTCTGGTTGCTTGATGCCCCATTTCGACTGGTTGTTGCCCAAGTCATCCCAGAGCCATCAATATCCAGAGTCACAAATATCATTCCTCCCTACACTAAAGGGTTACTGCAAGGAATGACGCAAAGCAACTCAAAGAACAGCTTAGTTTGGTCCAGTTACTATTGGTATTAGTTTGGGGCTGAATCATGCATCTGAGCTGTAGCTGGGTTGAAGTCCTGGCTCCTAAGACCTCTTCAGATTGGAGTAGGTGGAGCCCTAATGCAGTATGGCCAGTGAGCTTCTGAGAAGATGGCCGTGTGAGGATACAAAGAGAACAAACGGAACACAGAGAGAAGGCTGCGCCATCCACCAGGCGAGAATCACCCAGGGCTCCCGGGCATCCTCAGAAACTAGAAAAGAGGCAGGAATAGAGTCTCCCTCGGAGCCTTCTGAGAGAACTGACCTGCCAACACCTGGATCATGCACTTCCAGGCCTCCAGCACCGTGAGAGGAGAAAGCTTTGTTGTTTGGGGCTGCCTGTCTGTGATGATTTGTGATGGCAGCCCTAGAAATCAATACAACCTTGTAGTGGGTAGATTCCTAAAAGTCCACCAAGACTGTGAATTTATAAAGTATCAGCAAAGAAAAGACTGTAACATTCATTTTAGTCCCATTTAGTCTCCTCTAATGCTTGAAAATCCCCTTCAGCATTCTTACCAAGTAGTGTTTCTGCTTGTGCTTGAACAGGTCCAGTGACCAGGAGCTCACTGCCCATCGTGACACCAGCAGTGCTCACTGCCAGGAAAGATAGTCTTTATGGTGGACCAAAATCTCTTCCCATGTACATTTTTCCCCAACTGATGGAAACTACCTCCCGGGGCCCTTTTGCTGTGTAAATGTCCAGTCCCTTACATTTCACAGCCCTTCAGATATTGTGTTCTTCCTCACATCAGAGTTTTTGCAAATGCAATTTCTCCCATATGGAATGAACTTCTGTCTTTACTACAGAGGAATTCCTGAAGGGCCATTTCAGTGTTTATCTTCTGATAGAAGGGGTTATGCTGTGGGGGAATGAGGAGAGGAAGCAATCTCAAAAATCTGTGCTTCAAAAACCAGAGGGTTATTTCTCTCCTACACTGCACATTCACCGTGACTCAGCAGAACTCTGTTCACTGTAGTCCTCTGGGGACCCAGACTGCCAGAGCAGCCACCATCTTGAACACGGAGTCACCATGGAGAAAGAACTGGATGACATCCCCTAAGCAACTGAAGGCATCAGCCCAGAAGTGACACATGTCACTGCCTTTCACAACCGGCTGGCTGAACTAGTGACATGGCCTCACCTAACCAAAAAGGAGTTGGAAAATGTGGTCTTACCGTGTGCCTGAAAGCCGGGCCAGAAATACTTGACAGACAGCACTGATGTCTCTGTGTCACCTTCTCTGCTGCCTGGTAGGACGGCTTGTTTTACCTCCCGGCCGCCCTAGGCATCTCCAGCACTTAGTACTCACGGTCATTATGTTTACTTACATTGCATTGTCATTATGTTTACTTACATTTTTATCTCTTCCTTGAGACCATACATCTCTCGAGGACTGTAAGGAGGTCATAATAAGTGTTTGAGTGTGTGGATGCGTTTGAGAATATACACAACATATATCCACGGTGAAAGTCAAAGTCCTTTTGGTGGCTTAGGGGGCCATTCATGATCTAGACCCCACTACCCTTCTAACCTCATCTCCCCACATCAGCTCCTCACCTGGCCCCAGATATGCCATCACTCCACCTCACCTGTCTCTCGCCACTCCTCATGGCTGGGATGCACAGCCCCTGTCATTTGCTCCGCCCGCTACCCGGCTTCTGATGGATCTCTATCGAGGCTTCTCCAGCCCCCTCTCTAAAGAATCACCTGACCCTACCTGTTAACTCCCAGGCTGGCTCACTTATCTTTTATTCTTTTCCACAGCACTTACCCCTTTGTGATGCAAACCTACCCAAGTATTAAATAGCATGTATACCCATGTATTGAATAGCATAAACATACAATGTGTTATGGTATCTATAATACACGTAATTGTTTTTGGTACTTGTTTTCTGTCCCCACCATCCCACACACTCTTGAATGTAACTTCCATGAACAAAGGGCTGGGATAGTATATACTTTTTAATAAAAAAAAAAGGTTTATTAATGAATAAGTGATTTAGAAATGAATGACCTCCTCTCATATGACACAGTTTTGAGCCCTTTTAACACCTTAGCCGCCCAGATGTGTGTGACTGATGATCAGTGTAGTACATAGCAGAGCATTTTATTCTGCATTTCAATTAATAAAGCCTATGTTTCAATAAGAATTTGGAGGTTACTCCTGACTGACTCATAGCAAGTTTAGTTATTGAATGTTTTTCCCCATATAACACTGTGCCTTCCCCTCTCTGTATAATCTTGTTGCTGTTGTTTGGGATCAAAGTGTAGGACTTAACATTTTTTCCCTCTTGATTTGCCTGTCACTTGTCTTCCTTTTCATTTATAATGTTATTATTTATTTATTGAGTTATCAACTATGTGCAGAAATCTGCACTAAGTACTACAGAGTATTGTGTGATAATTCCCACAAGAAAAAAAGTTGTTCAGTAATATCAACATGGATCAGAAAAACAAACTTTAATCCAATAGGAGAGACAGCAAGGCCCCTTCCATGTGTAAATGACAGAGGGCAGAGCCGTTCCTGGAAAGGTTCAATAACAGGAGGGCAGAAGTGACTCTCTGGGGATGTAATGCCTGAACATGGGGAATCAGGAAGGCAGGTAGAGCCGGGATGGGAGGGGGGCGTGGGAGAGCTTGTAGTTATAAGGGCAGTTGGTTCAGATGTGACCCTCCACCTGTCCCCAAGGTAGAGTTACCTCACCTGAATTTGAAGGAGGCTCTCCATCTCCCACAACCCTCGGGACCTCACCAGTGTTTCCACAGCGTTATGCTAAGGAGCAGTCTTTTCTGATGTCCCCCAATAGATAGGACATTTCATATATTCCAGCAGTTTCAGGGCAGTTCTTGAAAAAGAGAAAAATCAGAAAAAAATTATTCTACCTATCTGCAAACCATATTTATTTTAGTTAATAAGAATTATACAGATAAAACTCAGTCGTCACTCCTACTCCTTAAGGTAGGTATGATTATTATCTCTATATATGAGAAACTGAGGCAGAGAGAGGGTAAGTGATCTCCTCACAGCTATAAAGTGAAGGGACTGAGGCCCGAGCCTGGGCAGCTGGCTCGGGAGCCCGTGGTCTCCACGGTTCTGGTCTTCTGCTTCCTCTCCATATTGGAAACAGAGATGGGCCACAGTCCAACATACAACCTACAGGCTGAGTCAGAAGAGAGGGTTTCTGTGGTTGTCAATGATACATGTTGCTCCTAGTTCAACCAACCCTCAGACGTTGTTCAGAGTGGAAACTGAAGAGAATAGCGCGTGACTGGGGTTAACCGGGAGGGATCAAATGGATTGGAGAAGGAGCCAACCTTCTGCCCACTGAGCACTTGCTCACTAATTCATCTATTTGTTCAGCCTTTCATACAACTGCCCATCCATTCACTCACAACCACACCCTGGGCACTTTCCCTGTCTTGTACACTGTCACATGCTACAGATAAGACTCAGGCTGGTCCCAGCCACTTTGGCAGTCCAGGTGGGGAGATGCAAGCCGAGGAGGCCCACAGTCTTGCACCATCAGTGCTGTTAGAAGGGGACTTGTGGAATAATGGGGGTTAATTCAACCTACACTGGGGGAGCAGAGCAGGGAAGAGATGGAGAAGAATGATTAGTGGAGGAAGGAACACTGAATGAGGCCCAATCAAAATCCAGCATTTCTGGGAAGATTCTACAAGTTCCACCATTTTTTGAGAAAGCTGCTGGAACACAGTAGTTAAGAACACGGGTTTGGTCGTCAGTCTGGTCTGCCTGCAAATCTTAACCTGTCCAGGCAGAAATCACTCCAGTGCAAGATAAGTATATGGTCAAGTGCTGGGGTACGTTGCCCTGAGGGGTGAGTGAGATACACGGCACGGTCTATGCACCATGCGCCTTCCGTGCCCTCTGCTACCTTCTCCTCAGACTCACAGTTACTCTCACTAGGTTCCCAAGTCCTTAATCTTCTTGGTAGCTCTAAACCTTCAGAACGAAAATTTGTAAGTCTCTTTTATTTTTTTTTTTTTTTACATAGGAAATAAAAAGGGAACACAGTTTTTGTAAAATAGGTTTTCATTACCGTGAATTTATTGTACTCCTTGGTTCCCGGTGACTAGGTAACCAACAGAGGAGGTAATTTATTATTTTAGCAATTTCAACAGGACCTTGGAAGAAAGGCACCCTGTGGTCACAGAGCACTGGAACTATACTAATGAGATGATTAAAAGAAAGTTGGGCTCACACGGTCCCAGATAATCACAAATGAACCCAATGGTAATTAACAATTACAATTACCTGGAACTGTATTATTTGCCTGGTTGGTTATACAAAAGTCAACCTGTGCTGAAGAGGTGAGTTTAAAGGAGTTAGTAAGTTCTCTGAAGTGGCTCGTGGGGCCCTTTCCTGATAGGTATCTAGGGAAACTGTAGAAGTACAGGTAAGGCTCCCTGGCCCACTTCTTCTAATTCTCAACCAGAAGGAAAGGAAGGTCTGAGCTCTCCTAAGAGGAACATTGTATCCACAAAGCCCCCGCTCCCAGCCTGCGTGTGTCTTCTAGGAGAAACTTTCCTGCCATGGGGGCCAGAGTCCTTAAGTTCTAGGCCAGAACAGTCTTATGCAAAAGCAGTATCCATTTTCAGAGATCCAGTCCTCCAAGAACAAAGCCCTGGACTCTCTGGCTTGGGCATCCACTGTCCCTCCTCAGTGCCTGCCAGAATCTTTGTCTGCCCCTACTTCAGCTTGGTAGGACTAGGGAGAGTGGTGGCACCAAGGCGCAGGTCTCAGAGGTTGCATTGGCCCTTGGATTCTCTTGCAGATTCCCACAACTCCATGCCGTGTGCTGAAGGCTGGTCTTGAACGAGCTCTGGCTGAGAGAATGGGGGCAGATGGGGAAACAGTGGTCCTGAAGAATATGCTGATCGGTGTCAACCTGATCCTTCTGGGCTCCATGCTCCAGCCCTCAGAGTGTCAGCTGGAGGTGACCACGGAAAGAGTCCAGAGGCAGGCAGTGGAGGACGAAGGAGGCATGGGCAACTACAGCACATCCAGCAAAGAGCAGCCCATGATCTTCAACCACGTGTACAACATTAACGTACCCCTGGACAGCCTCTGCTCCTCGGGGTTAGAGGCCTCGGCCGAGCAGGAGGTGAGCGCGGAAGAGGAGACTCTGGCAGAGTACACAGGGCAGAGCTCAGAGCACGAGAGCCAGGTCACCTTCACCCACAGGATCAACCTCCCCAAAAAGGCCTGCCCGTGTGCCGGCTCCGCCCAGGTGCTGCAGGAGCTGCTGAGCCGGATCGAGATGCTGGAGAGGGAGGTGTCAGTGCTGCGGGACCAGTGTGCCACCAACTGCTGCCAAGAAAGCGCGGCCACAGGTAGAGTCTGGGCCGGGAGGGGGGGGGGATGAGAGGGAGGTTAAGTAAGGGAGCAAACTCTGCCTCTTAAAAAAGGACCCTCCTCCACGGCCCAGGCCTGCCGAGGCTGTGAGACCGAAACGCGGCCATCCCCAGGGATTCAGCTCAGGGATTCTGGACACTGCTCAGCCAGTTTGAAATACATTACCCTGATTTGGGGGGAGATGAGTCAGGTAATGGTACAACGGCTCAGCACAGCAACTTGGACGGCAAGCAGGGAATTTGATGTCTGTCTTCATTCATCTTTGGTCTTCACAGGCTGCTGAATTGATATCTATTCATGTTCACCTGAGGGACGAGAGAAGGCAGGCGCTGTGTTCACTCAATCGCAGCCTTTCTCCCATCGGAATACATGATAGTCATTAAGGTCTCAGAGGACCTGTCCGCATCTCCTCCAGCAGGATGGGCGCTTTAACTCTGTTCCCTCCACAAATACGCATGCCTGTGCACACACACATGCACACACACTCACACAGCTCATCCCGCCCTTCAAAAGGGCAAATGCTCGGAGGACTTGTGCCTCACTCTGCATGCCTGCTAAGGAGTAGCACTTACGAGTTGTTACCTGCAGCTCTCTGCAAAGCCTGATTAAGTATCCAGAGCCAGCCTCCCTGAATTCAAATCCTACCTGTGCTGCTTCCAGGCTTTCAACCAAAGTAAGTTGCATAGCCTGTGCCTTCCTTTCCACAGCTACAGGGTTATCATCCAAACTAGAACAAGGGGCCATTAAATATCACAGACCGGCTTCTGGTGGGCCCCACGTAAGTGGAGCTATTATCAGCTCAGCCTGCTCAGCTCTGTGCCCATCTGTTCTCACCTCAGGGTACCTTAGACCCAGGCATTTCCCTTCTTTGTTGAGCAGGGGCATCTGTTACCTTATCTTGGGTGCCAGTGCCAGTGTCCACTTCTAGGGCTCCATATCTCAAGGCCTCCTCGGGATGAGAGTGGAGGGCAGTTTTAACAGAGGATGTCCCATAGTCCCCCGGTCACAGCAAGACTGGGGGCAGCTTTTGAGTAATGAAGTATTTCATGGGTTTTCCTCAGCTCCTTCTCCTCTCCCTCACCCACACGAGAGACAAACAGCTGAAGGCTAGAAGGGGGCGCTCCGTGGCTCAGTCCCCTGTTCTTTGGGAGAACTGATGGGTCATTCATCTGTCCAGTGGAGTGCAGAGCAGGGGAATGTCATAGGTTTCCACGGTCTCTTTGCTGCTCAAGAAGCAGTGTGGCTTCTGTAAGTGCTCTTTTTACCAGAATTCCTGGCAGATGGGAAAAATCATACGAGGAAGAGCTGTTGAGCGATGTCAGTGTAGTATCTTTTCAGGCCACAGGGGCTGCATGAAGCAGCAGAGTGAATTTACTAGACTTCACATCCTCAGGGTCAAGTGCAGACAAGGATGCCGAGCAGGTACTTGGCGTGTGTGTGCTTAATGAGTTTGTTTAGACAGATCAATTAACCACTGTAGCTATACCACAGCAAGGGTCAGGAAAGGGATAGGCAAAGAATCCAGAGGATTGCAGCAAAGGGTGAGTGGGGCTGAGGACTCTGGAAGACTTTGAAGCAACCTGGTGCTGAGCTTTGATGAATGAACTGTCAGTTGATGGCAGGCAGGACGCCTTTCTCTGCCCGCTGACCCAGTGCTCAGCCCACACCCGCTGGCACTCCCCACCAATCCCTTTCAGTCCCCACAGCCAATAACGGAGTGAGCATCTTTGATACAGGACCATCCTGAATCTGTTGGAACCCCTGGACCTGCCCAAAGAGAGAATGAGAGGCCTGAAATGTACTGCCCTTGGGGACAGCCCCCAACCTTCTCTGCAGTGTGACACTGCAGGGTTGAACCCAAGTCAGTCTCCCTGAGACATTGCTTGATAGCTTGCATGCCCTCCCTTCTGATCTGCCCCTCTCCCCTACCAGGTTTTTCCACTATGTACTTTCCAATAAGTGACCTTTACATGAATCTCCACCTAAAGTCCACTTCTAATGAAATGACCCCAATCTGAGGCACCCTGAAGATGAGCTCCAGGGGAAGGATCAGATCTCCTTCATCCTGGCCCCCAGCACCGTGCTAGGAACAGGCACCATAACACCTGAAAATAGTGATTAAATTGATAGTGTGCCAAACTATGTGGAGCTTAACTCTTAGCAACACAAATCTGATCAGAGATCACTAGAGGTCTCTGCCTATCTCCCCCCGACACACACCATTTATAGGAGAGGCCGCTGCTGCCCTTGACCTTCTCCTTGACCATTCCAGGACAACTGGACTACATCCCTCACTGCAGCGGCCACGGCAACTTTAGCCTGGAGTCCTGTGGCTGCATCTGCAACGAAGGCTGGTTTGGCAAGAACTGCTCAGAGCCCTACTGCCCGCTGGGCTGCTCCAGTCGGGGCGTGTGCGTGGACGGCCAGTGCATCTGTGACAGCGAATACAGTGGGGACGACTGCTCTGAGCTCCGGTGCCCCACGGACTGCAGCTCCCGGGGGCTGTGCGTGGACGGGGAGTGCGTCTGTGAAGAGCCCTACATGGGAGAGGACTGCCGGGAGCTGAGGTGCCCCAGCGACTGCTCAGGGAAGGGGACCTGTGCCAACGGCACCTGTTTATGCCAGGAGGGCTACGTCGGCGAGGACTGCGGCCAGTGGCGGTGTCTGAATGCCTGCAGCGGGCGAGGACACTGCCAGGAGGGGCTCTGCGTCTGTGAAGAGGGCTACCAGGGCCCTGACTGCTCGGCAGGTAGGAAGGGGAGCTGGGCGGGAGGCTGGGCATGGCTGGTCCAGCACACTAACTGGACACCTCCGGGGAGATTGGAAACAGGTGCGGGAGGGAAGGTGAATTTTAGGTAAGGTCATTCTCGGTTGGGTTGTAGTCATTTGCTTTCCAAGACAGCTGATTTTTCGAGTCAATAACAGTTGGTGAGGCAGATTAAAAGAGGGCTTAGGAAAGGTCAAGTTCAGGCTGAGAGGCAGATCTTTACCCCTGACTCTAACAAAGGCAACTTACTAACAGTGATGACACCCCACTGTCCCTGCAGTGCCGGGCGCGGGGCTGCGGGTGTGTTTTCTATCACTGATTACAGGAACCCACAGGCTGTTGAATTATAAAGAGAAGAGGCTTATTTGGGCTCCCAGTTCTGGAGGCCCAAGGTCAAGGGGCCACATCGAGTGAGGGCCTTCCTGCTGGTAGAGTCTAGGAGCATGCAGGGTGTCACCTGGCAAGAGACAGAGAGCGCACGTGTGTCTCTTCTCACAAAGCCACCAGGATTCAGTCCTGGGGCTCCACTGTGATGGCCTTATCTACCCTCACCACCCCCCATAACCTCCACCTCTGGACACCACAGTCAGATGGCTTCCACTTTCTTCAATTATAATGAGGACAAATTCCACCTGGGGGGCCCTTGGGGGGCACAACCAGACCACACCCAAATCACAGCAGATGAGCAAGCACCTGCTCTCCCGCGGCTACCAGGCCTGATGCCATGGTCCCAGGCTGCCTCCTTTTACAGAGCTCCTCAGGGGGCGGGAGCCAGTCTATGGGGATCTCCGCTCACCTTGGAGCTTGCAGATGGCGAGGGTTATTGATTCATGAAATGACCGAGGGCCTACAAGCAGAAAAGTGCAGGCAAGAAATCAAACGTAAATAGGAAAAAAAAATACTACATTCATCAAGCAACAGCGACATTCCGATGATTAGTACAGAATATTAAAAGGAGGGGGCTCATTTTGTTGCCGATGACTACAGCACAAATCTCACCCCAAATATGATCCATACCTTAGAGACTGACAGGGGGGCATCTGAAAATGGAGCTCTCAATCCAACAGTGAGAATTATATTAATATCTCATTAGGGTTGATTTTTTAAAAATATATTTTGCCCCCAAACTTGTTATTTTCATTGTCTCCCTTTTGTTCATCCTCCTCTGATTAATCAGTGAGTATTGCTGAGACATGTATTTGTGCTTTAAACAGCACAGATTAGTAATTGATCCTGTCCATTCAAAGCTCAGGATGCCCACTGGGAAATTTTAAAAGCAGAAATAACAACAAACATTTTCCAACTTTCTGGTTGAGCAATTCCAGGAGTTTTCTAAAGGAGAAATCCTGGGAAACTGGCTATACCAGCCTCCTGCTCCTCAGTATCTTCAATGACACTCCGCTCTGTGGCAGACCAACTTCCCACCATGGGACTTCAAGTTACATTTTTTTGCAAGATCAATGGCAATGATGAAAGATTAAAAAAAAAAAAAAGATAATCTACTGCCTAGGAGAATTTTTTTATACATTAAGTTTTTTCTGATTTTACTTATTTCATTTAGTCTCTCAATTTTGGAATGTCTCTCTACAAATATGGTCATCGTATGTATCAATTGTTCCAAAGCAAAATTCAGACAGAAGTTAAGCCTCATTGTTTCTGAATCCAAAGTCACCAGGCAGTTTCTGGACAGCAAGGATAAAGCATAACTTAGTTTCCACCCAGGGGATGAGGTTCTGCTAAGCCCCACCTGGAGGTTACTCTGGGTCAGTTTTGGCCATTGCTGTGTTGAGGGTATTCTATCCCAAACACAACTCGTAATAGACTCAGTGTTTGTATGTCTGCCCTTGCCCTCATGTTCTTGACCTGTCTTTCTACAGGGATGGGTCCATTCACAGACAAAAGCTTGATCTGATCCAGGGTCCAAAACGCATTGGAGATGAGCCCTCCTGGTCACCTCCGGGAAGACTCAGTAACTGTCAGGATTCCTATGACTTGGTTGAGTCCAAACCATACACACACATTACCTCTATGCTGCTTTAAGACTTCTGTAGGCCCAGATAAATCACTTAACAGGTTCCCAAAACATGTGAGGAAGGACAGTTGCATAATCTCCATCTGTTTCTATAGCAACCCTGGAACCACCTCTCATTGCATGAGGTACTACTCTTAAAGCTTGCCTTTAAAACCAAATGCCACAGGTCTCTGCCAGAGAGGAATCTAGGTCATTCCTCAAGGGCTCCTTGGCTTGCTGTTTGTGAAAAGGCTGTCGGAGGGGGGGCTCTTTATCCCCTGCTTGACATTTCTGGCCAGGTGCACACACAACAGCAGTACCGCTCCTACCGCCCCGAGGAGCACAGAGGAGAGAGAGAAGGGTTGGGAAGGTGGGAAATGAAGAGTCTCAGGCTACACTCCCTCGGAGGTCACCATTTTCTCTTTGGCGAGGGCATGGAGAAGAGCTGTCCATTGTGTGGATTTCATTCTGAGGCTGCTTGGGTCCCCAGAGCTGGAACACAACTGAATATTGGCAGCAAGGCCACTGCGTTTGACTCCTCAGCTTGATTTTTGCTCAGGGTGCACCATGGGACAGAATCTCAAGCTCTGCCTCTATTCTCTGCACATGTGTAGATAATAGAACAAACAATTCATGAATATGAGCACTTAAGACTTGCCTTACATAGAAGCTACTCCTGGCTTCTCATTTGACAGATTTCAAAGAGTTGTCCAGAGAGAGAGAGAGAGACTTTCCCAGAGCCTGACAGCTCATTAATGGCAGAATAAGAATGAGAACCCAGCCCTCTTTAATCTTCTCTGAACTGCTAAGTAGACAGAGTTGAGACATGTTCATTGTAAAGCCACAGCCACAAAGAAGTGACCTTTCAATATAAAAGCTGAGCCCTTTTAAATGTTTAGAAATCAAGGTATTAGAGAGATGGGGTGAAGAAGTACCTGGGACCATGCGTCTGCATCTTCCCCCAGTGATGGCAGCCAGAGCAGAAGCTAGCTGGTGAGCTGTCCTGATCTCCCTAGGAGCCAGCGCGAAGCAGGGAGCAGGCTCTTGAAATAATCCAGAAAGCTGTTCCCCAGACTTCAGTCGGGCCTGCAGAGATTTGTCAACATCAGCCCCTGCCTCTGTCAGGACTGCAGCCAGCCCTACCTTTGGCACCTGAAACCCCTTGCGTTTTAGAGCAAGACACAACGTGGACTGGTTCCAGCTGCTCTCACCACCTAAGTGCAAAAGTGACGTGAGGTTGAAAAAAGTAAGCAGCGTGGGCGCTGTGCAGATAATCACCACTTCTTTCTTTTTAGCAGCCTGCTCTTCCCTAAATTTCAAAGTTGGAACTCCAAAGAAAGTAAGACTGAGAATGCCTTTTCCCCACCACAAATGCATCAACTCAAGGCTTGAGTCTCCGTTATAATTTGTTTTGTAACTCCACATTGTCTTGCTTAGTAACGACTACTGGCTCCCAAAGTGCACAGCTGCTGCTCACTTACAGGGCAAGTAGTGATGCTGTCCCCCACTGAGCCACGGCTCAAAGAAGTACTCTACCCTGAATGACACCCCTTGCTCTTCCTCCATGGGAAGTGAAGGAAGTGTATTCCCCCAGGCTCAGGCCTCAGGCTAAGCGGCTGAGATAAATCTTCTGCCCCTCTTGTTCACTTAACAATTCTAAAACAATCTGCTCAGATCACCCTTCACCGTCATGCTTAGCTTTATTTTCTAGAAGAGAGAACCAGAAAGGAATACACTGACTTGTCCCATAGGCCCTAAGAGTTGTTGGTGACTTGAAATTTGGAATGGCCTTTTTTTTTTTTTTTTTTGTCCCTATGGCAGAAAATGTCCTGCAAAAGAAATTTGGGAACAGCATGCTGAATCACAAGAGACACACTCCAAAAAACTTTTTAAAAAGGGGTTTTCTTAGCTCCAGGATGAGCACTATTCTGGAGAGCACATCCTACACGACTGTCTGGATTGCTTCTCATGTAGTTCTACTTGGAGGGATGGTGCATGGAGAACAATCCACATTCTACTCCTTAAATCATGGGAGAAAGAGCTCTAACCATAGAAGATTCAGGCTGAACAATCAGTTCTGCTACATATAGCCCAACTCCTGATTTGACATAGGCCTTGACCTGGGCCTTAGATTTCTCTTTTGTAAAGTTAAAATAGTTTTAGCTCCTTGAACTACCTTACAGGCTGCTGTCAAAGGATTTTTTAAATAGTTAGATGGTGTGTGGGGCATGTTTTCTAGGTTGTGAAATGCCATGTACATGTAAACTGGAATTGCATTTGGGCTCAGAGGTTCTAGAGTCATTCTGGCTGGGTTCTAATCTTAGCTTCTGTGTCTGTCCCCTGTGTGGCCCGGTTTCCTCCTCTATAATATAGGAGTAATAATAACACCTACTCCGTGGTGTTGGTAAGAGGTCAAATGAGATAATCCATGTTGGAGCAGTGAGCACTGTGCCTGGTGTGTAATAAATTCTCAGTGTGATGGTGCCGAATACTGACAGGTTCTCATCAGTCCTTCCCTGGGCCCAGGAGCCATTCCATACAGGCTGCCCTGAACATCTGAGTGAGGTTCACATCTTCACTAATGTCAGAATTAGCAATGATGCAAGTTTATGCAATATCATTGGAAGGTTAAATTGTTTAAACATCGTTTGTACTTCTTCAATTTTGTACATTTTAAAAAATAAATTTTAAATTTTTGTTTTGGTTCTGATAGAGGAAGCTCTGCTCTCTAGATTTTCACAAAATGAATGGTTTTGATCAAATGCAATCAAAGCTAATATCCAGCACTGCAGATAAATGCTGCTAATTTCCCTCCTGTGAGTCTGGGTCAAAGGGCTCCTCACTTCGGCCCTGGCTGAGGAGTTGAGGTTTCACATGTGAGCACAAGGAGGCAGGTATGAAAAGCAGCTGGCCTAGACCTCTGGCTTATAAAGGTGAAAGGTTGAGATTACCCAGAGGAGAAATTCAAAACCAATGGCAATTCTTAAACCAACCAAACCCTCCACTACATATGAATGTATAGGTTAATTATGACCATTTAAGTATTGACCTGATCTTTGATTTAATCTATGAGCAGGTCCAATTACAGAAGCACTGGAGTTATCCTCTAATTAGTCTTAAAGGTTCAATTATTTGATGCCTACACTTCTGGTGAATCTTCACTTCCCAAGGGAATCAGACTTGAAAGGCTCTTTCAATGTGGTTTAACCTTTGGTGACTCTGAGCAGCATTTGAGAAGTCAGACAAGAGAGAAAAGCACAGCTCTCAAGAAGGCTTCTTGATCATCACCTCCAAGGTCAAGGCTAATGAAAATTAGTTTAACATGTTACTCTTCCAAAACTTTCTTTTTTAAAAGGAAAAAAAAAAAAAAAACGCTATGAGAAAGAGCCACTAAATGTCTTTATCAGACCCTAGCGTACAAGGCTTCCTGTCTTGGGGTCATAATTTGTAAGATAACAAGGGATGAAGTCTTTAGCCCCATTTTCACAGTCAGACATTGGCTCTCAGGACAATCTGATGACAGTAACTTAGTAAACTACCAACACTTTTGGCCAGTGGTGTGTTATGAAATATCTAACAACTGGATCTGTGATAAGAAAACCAAAGAAACTGAAGCTCCGCTCTGTCCAGTTTCCATGGTGTAAACACTCCCTGTTTGGCCAACTTCAAACTACCAACATGAGGTCACTCAACCCGGCACTGGAAACGCAATAGACACATCACACAGTATCTCCACCAGAGAGGTAGAACACACAAACGTCACTCAAGGGCCTAGATGATAGGAAGATGTAGTGAAATGACTTGAAAGTGAATACTTACGACCTTTGTTTTTGACGCAATTTGCTTCACTGTAAGTTTTTAAAGTTTCATCTTTCATAATGGTTGTGTCTAACCATCTTGTGAAATTCCTGAACACCACTAACTCATAGCCTCATGGAGGTTGGGATAACTAAGTGCAGAAAGGAGGTGAAGCTGTTACAAATCACTCAGTCCGCTGAGCCTGCAGACCGTGTGGAGATGGCGTGGGGGGTGACAGGCGAGGAAGAGAGTTGAGTCCAGGGTGGGGCAGGCAATCCTCTGAGTTCACGCTGTCTGTGTATTGCCTCCCGGTAGTTGCCCCTCCAGAGGACTTGCGAGTGGCTGGTATCAGCGACAGGTCCATTGAGCTGGAATGGGACGGGCCGATGGCAGTGACGGAATATGTGATCTCTTACCAGCCGACGGCCCGGGGGGGCCTCCAGCTCCAGCAGCGGGTGCCTGGAGATTGGAGTGGTGTCACCATCACGGAGCTGGAGCCAGGTCTCACCTACAACATCAGCGTCTACGCTGTCATTAGCAACATCCCCAGCCTTCCCATCACTGCCAAGGTGGCCACCCGTACGTACCATTCCCCACCTCCTGCTTCATTTTTCTTTTCTCCCACATGAGATCATGGGCATTCATGGTAGTGGTGTCTTTTCTGAATTCTCCAGGGACCCTGCAATCATCTTGAGGGGAAGGGCTTCAGACATGACCCACTTAGAAAAGGGTGTATCTTTAAACAGACACTTCCTATTAAGAGAATGTCCAAATTCAGGCAGCTTCCATAGATTATAAAAACAAAAGAACAAAAAGTACTTAATTATTGAATACTGACTTGTTAGAAGCTAGACTCAACTTGGAAGCCATGTACCCAATGAGACTTAGACAGACCTTGAATACAGTTAGGAGATAGGAAATAGGAAGAACAATAAGCAAGTTGCCAATAGATGTTATGTTCCCGAGGGCAAGTGCATAGCAGAGTGAAAGAAAAACTCCTTGTTTAAAACCACAGCGACAACATCCACTTCTCATACAGAGGTGGCAGCATTTCTTCATGATGTTTAGCAGAACATCTTGGCGTGTGTGTGTTCGTGGTGCTGGGGATCGAACCCAGAGCCTCACACGTGCTAGGCAAGCTCTACCCCTCAGCCACATCCCCAGCCCTTTTCATTTTTATTTTGAAAGTGGGTGTCTCTAAGCTGCCAAGCCTGGCCCAGGACTTTCCATCCTCCTGCCTCAGCATCCCAGGTCGCTGGGATGGCAAGCAGGCGCTACCAGGTTGGATATAACACCGTATCTTAATGGCTCACTTTAGTTGTGAAAGTTAAGGCTCTAGGATGTGAAGTTCCAGAGGGGAAAAAAGGTCAAGGTATAAAGAGTTGGCCCTGAAGGCTTCACAGAAGCCTGAGGACGGGAGCAGAGCTTAGAAAGAGGCAAGGACAGGGACTGGCAGCAGGGCAGGATTGCAGAAGTCGTCTTGCCCCCTTGCTTCTCAGGTGACCCAAGTCCTGGGATAATACTGGACTCTCACAAATGCTGACTCTGTTAATATGCCTATAATTATCTGTTTATATTTGACCTTTCCCCCCAATTCCTCTGGTGCCTGTGAACTAGTTTTAAATATCTGCCGTGATCCGTGGAGGTAGGTCACCATCTGCTGCTTTTCCCACCTTGCTCCAGGATGAGTCACCACCCCCAGTGCCTGGCCGGCTCCCAGGCGTCCCCACTCTGATCCACGTGTACAGGCACTGAGGAGGTTTCCAGCCCCTGTGGTGGTGGTTGTGCCAATTCGGGGCATCCCTGCAGGCACGCTCCCAGGTGACAAGGACAAAATCATGTAAAGGCGCCTGACATGCCTTCAAGTGGGTTCAGAACCAGCCCCGCCTTTCAGCCAGGAAGCTTCCCAATGGGAGAGATGAGAATCTGTCGGTTTTCCAACGGGAATAGCCCAGGAGAGGTGAAGCTAAAATGGGAGCGGAGCCCTGGAGAATTGAGAGAAGTTGTGCTGTCATACTCAGGGCTGGTAACTGGAACTCCATTAGGACGAGCATATTTCACCCCACTGAACCCGTGCATGTGTGTGTGTGTGTGCGGTTGGGGGGAAAGGTTGGGGGGAGAAAGGGAGGAGATTTAGAGAGAGCCAAAAGTTAGACAAGTGAGGCCGAAGGGAGTGAGGGAGAGCAGAATAACGAAGGAGCAGCCAGAGGAAATTTGGAGAAAGTGAAATAAGAGCAAAGCTGGTGTACGCCTTTGTTCTGCTTGTGTACACAAAATGAAAATTCAGACTGCCCTAAATTTAGGGATTTGTGCTCCCTAAAATACTTTGAGTGCACATCAGATGGTCAGGAGAAGAACCCCGGTCTTCCTTCTGAAGCTGGCTTGCTCCACATCTTTAACCAAACCTTCTCTTGCCTCCTTTCCCTGTGAACGAGATGGGAACATTGGGCTTAGCACAATACTGCCTCCCAGGAATCCTGTACAGCTTCCAAAGATAGTGTTCGAGTTCTCTGAAAAAGGCTTTTTATTCCATTCCAAGATTTATCACATTAGTAAGGAAAGGAAAACATGACTTTTATATTTAACATTAACAGTTTCTATTATGTAATAGAAAGCACAAAAAAAAGTTTTGCATTCGTTAAGTGTGTTCCTGTGTTGCACCAACACAGAGCCCCAGAGCCCCAGGGCAGAGCGCCCATCTGCACCAGGACACACTGTGTCTGCCGTAGGATAGGGCGGTCCTGCCACAGGCCACCACACCCATAGCATAGAGGGCATTCACAAGACAAGAGCCAGGCACTGCTCTCTGTCCCTGCCAGGGACAGCCGTGACATTGTCACCCACATTGCTGTGTTCCAGATCTCTCCACTCCTCAAGGGCTGCAATTCAAGACAATTACGGAGACGACCGTGGAGGTGCAGTGGGAGCCCTTCTCGTTCTCCTTCGATGGGTGGGAGATCAGCTTCATCCCAAAGGTAACACCCGCTGCCAGGATGCCTCCCTCTGCTCGTGCCTCACCTGGGGAGCAGGGCAGCAGGGCAGCACTGCCCAGGGTCTCGCTCCAGGCCAGTAGAGACATGAAAGGGCATTAAGTGAGTGCCTGGGCTGCAGAAGGCTCCTTTCACCAAGAGCTGAGGACCATGAGCAGAGCCCCTGGTCTGCACAGGGGGGACCTGGAAAGCAGCTCCAGCGGCAGCTCTTGCTGAGACAGTTTCAGGGTTGGAGAGTCCCATGTTAGCGGTTAGGAAACTGGGCCATCAAAAAGTGGGGGCCAAGTGGAACCAGCTTTGGGTTCCACGGATTCTTTCTGTACAAACAGATGGACTAACTGTCAGCTCGTGTGGGTTGCAACCCCAGAGGTTAGAGGCATCGCAGAAATGCCCTGGTTCTCCCAGTTACTCAGAGTGAAGTTATAACCTATTAATTAGGCAACCTTTTCTTTAAGCAAATTGCATGCTTAGTCTGTGAGTTTAAAAGTACCCTAAGATTCCTCTCTACTAGGTAAAGCAGCTTACTTATTTCTTTTATTAATCCTAAAACTGTTTCCGACTTGCCAGTGACGCCTGCCTAGCTGTCCCTGACCACCACACCTGAGGGGGCAAAGTTCAGCCATATCCCTCCCTTTGTCCCTGTCCTTCTACAGGAAAGAGCACCTTTCAGACTTCTTCAGATTTAATGGCCAATGACACATTTGGGGAGAACTAGACTATGATCTTGCCTTTCTTTTACCACCACATTCTTGACATCGTGGACTGTTGGAGCTACAGAGGATCTTCAAGTTCACAGAGTTAAGACCCCACATTTCACATTTAGTTTAATTTAGTTTAGTGTGTAGAGACGAAGACTCAGAGAACTTAGATGACATAAGATCCCTAATTAGTGCCGGGCTTAAGTCAAAAACTTTAGTCTCAGCTTCCTGCTCCAGGGCTCTGCCCACAAACGCAGATGCCCCCTGTCTTCTGGAGATACAGTCCTATCATGACAAGCCAAATGCTCCTAACAGACATTCTATGCAAATCTATTATTGTACAAATGATCTGAGTTAAAATGGCCAATAATCAATGGAAGGCAACTGAGTTTAAAAGAAAGCTGAAAGAATCATGTTACTCTGCTGCCCAAGCAAGAAAAGAAAATCGTGCCAGATTCTCCTGTTTTACGTACAATATGTGAAACTCTAAATAAAAGAGGGGCTGACCAGGGCATACCAAGATCCAATGCATGGCAGCAGAGAATAACCTCTTGAGCCTCTGTAGGCAGAAGTCACAGGCTGTGGGAAGGTTATCACGTTGATTTACAAAAGTATGGCTGTAAGTGACGTACAGGGAACTCGAGATGACATAAACTAAGATGAAAGAATAAGGAAGAAGGGGAGTGTTTGAAAGGGGGCCCTCTTGTCCCCTCTGTTTCCAAGGTCACACACATGGAAAACCTAATTAATAGTAGGTAGATGATAGATAGATAGATGATAGATGATTGATTGATAGATAGATGATAGATAGATAATAGGTAGATAGATGATAGGTAGATGGTAGATAGATATTAGATTCTGGACCCAACATCATCTAGTTCCTTTTTCATTTCCTTTCCACCTATTTGTCTTCTACCACTCTCCTTTGTATTTTTTGTTTGTTTGTTTGTTTGTTTCGTGTTTCTTTTTTCTTTCTTTCTTTCTTTTTTTTTTTGTACTTCATGATTATGTCTCTGAGTCTTAACTCATCTGGGTGAGGTGGAAACATGACATTGATAGATTTTCACCCTTTGTAGCACCATGAGAAATTCCAGATATAGCCAAATAATAGCCCCAGCTCATTAAAAAATCTGGGAATATCTTAGTTTGAAATATGTTGTGGATATTATAAAAATGTTTACACACAACTGTACTCTTATAAACAGCCAAAGGCAGGCTCGTAACACTAAATGACCAAAAAAAAAAAAAAAAAAATGATGGATGTTACCTGTAACCATTGAACATTTAGTCTTTGGCAAGAGCCAATCTGCATCACCTCATGACTAATTTTTATTGGCAAACTTAAAAAACTCAGGAGAGGCCAAAGAAATGTTCTTGAAGTCGGTTCTCACCGAGCCTGCTGGGAGTTGTTCCTAGCCCCAGACACTCCTCTGTCAGCCTGGAGGGAGTAGAAGTAGCCCCCATTTTTACTTCCCAGTTCCCAAGTCAGTGTTCCATGTCCTTCTCTCGTTGATTTCACTCCTGGTGACTCTCTCTTTTCCTTTCTTTGCTCCTTCCCGCTCTCCAGAACAATGAAGGAGGAGTGATTGCTCAGCTCCCAAGTGACGTCACCTCCTTTAACCAGACTGGGCTAAAGCCTGGGGAGGAATACATTGTCAATGTGGTGGCCCTGAAGGAACAAGCCCGGAGCCCCCCGACCTCGGCCAGCGTCTCCACTGGTGAGTGCTCCAGCTGTAGGTCACCCAGGAACAAGAACTGCAGAATTACCCAAGATGTGGGGAGGCAAACAGCCGCTGGGTTCCTGCCAGAGCTGAGTGATTGGAGGGCCTGGAGATGGGTCTACTCTGCCAGATACTTAGCTGACAATACTCCTTTTGCTCTTCTTTGCAAGCATAGAAATCCATGTTCCATTAAGGAACTCTCTGTCAAGATTCTCCAGGCAATTTTTCTGATCCTCATTACTCACTAAGAGACCTCATATGTTAACCCCTTAGTTTCATGAGCTTTGGAACCAAAATCTCATGACAAAGACTCATCTCACCTAGTGTAAGATTTGGAGAAAGTCAGCCAAACCTTCTCAGATGTCAACCTGCTTTACACTGAGGAGCAATAGTATGTCCATGAGTCAGTGTGAGGATTAAATTAGATAAAGTATAAAAAGTGATTATACTCTGCCGCTAATGTTACTAGAGTCCTAATCCAGACACCTAACTCTGGGGAATCCCAACAAATCAGATCTGGCCATCCACCCAAAAACCAATCCAAAAAAGTAATGGTGAGAAGCAGGAAAGGAACGTTAATTAGGATAGCCATCCTGGGAAGACGAGGAAGACTCATATTTTCAGCAGTTACTGACATGAACTGCCAAGCTATATAGACAAAGGGGACCAGAAATGTGCGTACTCAAGCAGTCTTGGCGGGACTGTGATCTGGTTGATCCTTACCTGAGGATTGGCCAAAGTCTCATTGATGACCATGGAGCTGCTGTGGCCCGTGGGGTGGTTTCAGTTCATCAGAGGTATTCACTGAGGTATTTGCTCTGCAGACTCAGAGCAAAGGGGACACATGCAAAATGGGGAAAGAGTTGCCAGGATTTTTACATCTGTAGGTCCAAATGAAGACTCAATGTTTTTAATAAAAGTGAGTATTTAACACTTAGTATATAAATATATACCCAGAAACCGTGCTTGGAAGTAAAAGTAGTCAGAGACAAACCATGTCAAAACAGTACGTAGAGCTGGGTCACTTTTCAGTGTGACAACATAAGTTGCTTATTAGTCCATCCCCACAGTTCATCTCCTTCAAGGTTATTATATTTTCAGGATTGATTGGTCAACTCTATTCTATTTGCCTTATTGTTTCCTGAACTAACAAAGGGTGTTCAACTTCAAGGCCCAAAATGAGCAATTGTGATGCATATGTAAGTGCCTTCACACAATACCTTTTTTTTCCTCAAAAGTTCAATGTAGTCTGTGGGATCATTTTCTTGTTCTCGTTTTGTTGCTGGGAGAGCTGTGGCCCGGGCTAGGCAGTTTTCCTTGTCAGTAACAAACTCCGGGATAGGTGAACGTTGATACAGTTTTATTTTTCATAAACAGAAAGTGTCACCCTTGCAAGACAATATTAGGTCCAGAACAAAATATTGAATTGACCAGGAAAGGGAACCACAGCACTGGGTAATGAGACCATGTAGATTAGTGATTCATCCTCTGCTTCTTGGAACCATGGAACCTCAGGTGCTGAGGCCTGTACTCTGTCTGAGAAGCACTGATCAAAACTCTGATGGCATTAGCTTGTGTTCCATCGGTGCCCTAGGGTTCCACACCTGTGCCTTGAGGCCAGGATCAGGTGGAGATCCACACCTCTAATTACTTCCTCTGAGATGCCTCCAACCAGGGCAGCTCCACTTTGATCTGTTTTATATTTTGAACAGCCATTTAAAATGTTCTGTTTAAAAAAAAAAAGTTTCACTCAAAAAAAAAAAAAAAAAAGGCTTTCAAACTACTGTTTTAGTCCAAATATGAAACCCCATAGCCTAAAATCCAAAAGTGCTCTGCAAAAATATCCGGAAGGCTAAGGGCACCGCTCAGTTCCCCAGGGTTAATGCTGCAACCTGAAGCCTTGACATTAGATGACAAGTGCAGATTCTTCACTTCTGATAAGGATTGTTTCTTGGTCCCCAAGCCATTCTTGTGATTTCATGTTTTTTTTTAAAAAAAAAACATTTGTAGAAGACAAAAGATGGTTCACAGAGGAGAGAGAACATTACAATTGAATATTAGTCTTCTAAAGCATTGAAAGTACTTAAAGAAGGGAGTCCAATCCTGCCTTAGTCTTATATTCAAACCACATTTTTGCAGTATTTCTTGGTCTGGAAGTCCCTTAAGATTAAACTTAAAATGTGGATCTAGAAATCCATAGTAAATCCAGGCAGATCTTTTTCAATCAAGAAGAAAAGTCCTAGTGTTAATATGTTGACATCATGTACAGAGCCATGGGGGGAAAAAAATGAAAAATGAGAAACATGTATTCCAGTTCACGTTTTGAGTAGAACTTGTGTTTGTTTAGAAATTGGGACTAAATTGAAAGCAAGATGATCCTTCCTTGATTGGAATGCGACATTACTACCAAGTGACCAACCAAAGGGCAGAATCCAAGAGTGACAACAGAAAAGATGGCCAGCTCGCAATCCCGTCTGCTGTTTTTAGGAAGCGATTGTTTAATTATTTCCTTCTGTTAAGGTCTGACCTACACCAGCCCCTTCCTGTGGAGCTCTGAGTCCTCGTCTGCACTCAGCCTGGCTTCTTCAGGACAGGCCATTTAGTGCATGCAAATATGAGACCTCCTGCAGCTAGAGCCCTCTGTGCTACATAATCACAGTCTAATATGGTCACTCCATTATGGTCAGGGATTTTTTTTGTATCCAAGAGTTGAAGGACAAAAGCCTTATGTGGTCATTTGAGTTTCCCTGATACCTTTTATTTTCTTCTAGAAGCTCCAGCTCCCTGAAATGTTTCCCCCTTTCTCATGGTGAAGAGGCTCACCCATTCATTTCATCTACTCAAAACTCGTTGACTAAGCGTCTCTTTCCATTATGCTTATACCACAGTAAGGAGGCCATTCCTCCATCTTTTAATTAAATTAAATGAAGTTAAAAAGGCCCAGGTTACTTAAAACCACCAAGTGCAGCATGCTGAAAAGAAGCAGTCTGGATATTTTCTGTTCAGTCATGTGACTACCTTAAATATAAAAGACAGGACTTCATTTGATCTCCCAAACAGTTGGCACCAAAGTGGTCTGGTGATTTTCATTTTGGCTGGTGCTAGATGCTAGACCCAAAATCTTAAAGTTGCTTAATAAAAAACAGCAATGGGCTAGATCCAGAAAGAGGGCGTGGTGCCTATGGGACAGCCCAACTTTGAAAAGTCAAGGGACTCAGTGACAGCTGAGAGAGAGACCTCATATCTGGAGTCAGAGCAGAAGGTGGACCAGTGTGGGCTGATTAAAAAACAAGGCTCAGTCAAGACACTCAGCTAACCAGCAAGGAAAATGTACCTGAATTACCTGAAGCTAAAGAGAAGTTTCTGGAAGGACATAGAGTATTTCATAGAAACCCAGGGTCAAAAGCATATCAGGGTCTAATGAAAGACTCAAATGACAAAATGGAATGGGAGGAAGTTACTCTAGGGCTTTCTAGAAGTTCCTCATGGTCCCTTATCCCCCCTCCCCTGTTGTCCCCTCTTCAGTCCTCTCCTCTCCTCCTCCCTGCCCCATGCCATCAGATGTTTCTATTTCTGTATGAATATGATAGACAATGGCCACACCAGCTCAGGGTCCAACACAGGCTGCTTGGAGAACCAGAGTCAATTTGGTGCCAATTCCAAATCCTTGGGGAATATCAACATTGATCAGATCAAACCAGAGCAATGAGGTCACACAGCAAATGCAAATCTCGAGTCTGGGCCTCCTCTTTTGCAGGTAGTGAGTAATGCTTAGGAAAGAGCTGTTAGCAGACATCCCACGAGGAGTTGAGAAGTAATCTTCTATTCTCCCAGGTTCTCCCTCTTCCTATTCCCCTTCTACATTCCCCGGCCCTCTCCCAGCACAATTCAATATGAACAGCACCCAGCGGGTGCTAGAGCTGTAGATGCTGCGCCCTGTAGGAGACCAGCCAGTTTTCCCAGCCTTCCCCTCAGCTACATGGTGCCAGAGGCCAGGGCTCCTGAGGGACATTCGCTGGAAACCTTGAGGACTGCAGTGTAACTCCAGTGTCCTTCCTTCTCAGAAATATCCAAGCCCTGGAGGAGAAAACAAAAATGGCCCAGTGTACTGTGTCTTCCCAGAGGGCATGTTTCCTGGGCACAAAGGCACACATCTGCTGGGTTGGGTACAGTCTCAGCCACTGGGTTGTCTGGGTATGAGTACAGCTGGGCAGGGACAGCTTTGGAACACTCACAGTGACCTCTGAGGTCTAAGTCTCGGATGTTTGGACAGGGTGGTCACTTCATAGACCTTTCCTGGGGGCTCCCTGAAGGTGGGAGCTGGGCACCGGAAGCTTGGTCCTCAAGTCCTGGTCCCATTTCCTGCAGAAAGAAATTGTTCTGAGTCTCTCAGACCAGGAAGTGCCCTCCCATTCCCAGACTAGGACATGCCAGCCCCAGAAGCTGCAGCATGGTAAAGGGAGAACGGGACCCAGCATCAGGAGAACTGAGTCCTACTGCCAAAGTGTGTTCCTCACTTTCCCTGTCTGTAAAATGGGATGCTCACACCATGCCCTCTTTGAGCAAGCTCACACCAGAAGGAGGGGGCAGATGCCAAAGGCTTATGCCCGACTGGTGACGTTTTGTTCTGTTTGATCCTTCTCATTCAGTCATTGATGGGCCCACGCAGATCCTGGTTCGAGATGTCTCTGACACTGTGGCCTTTGTGGAGTGGACCCCACCTCGAGCTAAAGTTGATTTCATTCTCTTGAAATATGGCTTGGTGGGCGGGGAAGGCGGGAAGACCACCTTCCGGCTGCAGCCTCCCCTCAGCCAGTATTCGGTGCAAGCGCTGCGGCCCGGCGCCCGCTACACGGTGTCGGTCAGTGCGGTCCGAGGGGCCAACGAGAGCGCGTCCACCACCACCGAATTCACAACAGGTGAGGCTGCCGTGGGAAGAGGAGCACAGGGGGAGGGGGGAGCCAGCTGGTGGAGTCCTCACAAGAGGAGCAGGAAAGGAGTGGTCACTGCCAGAAGGAGGGGAGTGGTCTGGGGCATCGCAGCACAAAGGAAAAGCAGGCACCAGAGTAGCAGAACAGGTTCTGATCCTCGTTCTGCCAGCCAGACGAGCGACTGAGTCCTGTCCTCCGATGAGTCCCTGAGGTTGGCAAAATGACATTTGTAAAATGACACATTTATCTTGAAGACATTGGGGCATCCATAGTGCTAGCCCAAATGACAACTTGGGGACTGTTTGGGAAAGGTGCGTCTTGCTCGGGACGCTTCATGGCCATTTGTGGATATTGTTGTAGTCATTCTCTAAATCTGTAATGGCCGCATGGCCACGGTGGAGCACCTTGGCGTTGTTCAAAGCCCAACCCGACCCACCACAGGCCGAATGCAGGGCTGTGACTCGTCCGGTGTAAGCACCAGCATGGGCCACCCAAGCCCTGATTCCAGGGACAGGAAGTTGGAAGCCCACATAGTGCCTCCCAACTGCCATGGTGACCTCGGCCCCCTTCCCAAGGCTGTTAGCGTCAGAGAGCTTCACCAGCACTCTGGAAGGGCCAGAGCTCAGGTGACTCGCTCCGACTCTCAGTGCCCATTAGTCTGGCCAACTGTGGGCAAGAAAGATAGGCACCACCCAAGAGACCAGCTTCCTGGCACCCTGGCTCGGTCAGCAAGGCTCTGTGATCAGCTTAGTCACTGAGCCTAGTTAATCAGGATGGACATTGGCCTCTCTGCCTTGGGGAACATGTCAAGGTTCTCTGCTAACTCTAAGGGGTCCCAGGGATTCAAGGAAACTGATATCATCTGTAGGATCCAAGAACCAGCATCATCTGACAGTAGAAGAATCACTATTTCAAGCATCTTGCCTTGGGTTGTGGCCTGAGATCCTGTGCCGGGGTGGAGCAAGCCCAGGGGCTTCAAGGAGGCTCAATAGCTAGCACTTCCTGCTCCACCTGGGTTTAAGCCATTGATAAATGAGGTAAAGAATAAGAGAGAGAGACACAAAACGTTCCCTAGGTTGGAGCGTGCAGCCAAGTATGACTGCCAGCTCGATTTGCAAGCTAACCAGCACTGTAGACCTGGGATAGTCTGTCCATGTGGCAGACCTGGGGGCTACTTGGGTTAGGACTTAGAGCAAGGAGGAATGGGAAGAGACCTGGCCCATGGGGCAGCCCATCCCACAAGAGAGGGAAGCGCTGGACAGTCCAGGCTCTGCTGCAGAGCTGGCCATTAAGGCCACCCTCCCCAGTGACAGAGAAGCAGGATTCTTTCAATGGGGCTCTTTGCACGCAGAAGAGTTTGCTTCTTAAAAAGAATCAAACGTAGACACTGGCGAGCTGCAGAAGGCAGGATTTTATTCTGCCAGAGAACTTCCAGGATGTCTGTCTATCCTTTACCCAGACTCCACTCCCTCACCCAGGGGGTGGCCAGTGGTAATTTTTTCTGAACACATCCCCAGAGACTGAGTATTCTCCCTGGAAAAGAGGAGCCGAATTCTGCCCATTTCTCTTCCCCTTCTTCTCCCTCATTTAACTAAAATATTCCTGGCAGAGTGTGAAGAAAGATGACCTGTGATATCCCCTCTCAGTTTGAGAATTCAAGGTCAACCCCCACCGCGCACACCACAGCACCTGCTCAGGATGGTGGTGTCTGCCCTGGGCAGTGCTGCATTCTTTTGTTAATTTCAGGAGAGTTTGTGTTTGGAAAGTGGTTTCTTTGTGCTCTGCTCTGATAAGGAGGTTGCAGAGGCAAAACAGGAGAAGAGGGCTGTCAAGCAGCCTGGTGAAAAGCAAATTCTTGATGTTCAGGTCAACAAGATGGAAGCAGGATTGGCGGGTGGCCCAGGAAAATTCCAATCAAGACAATTACATCCCGCCTCCATGGGCCCCCCCAGGGTTCAGCTCCCTGCTGCCCGCCTCTGCTCCATTCTCCCATTTCCGGTGCCTGATGACTGGCAGCCATGAGGTGGCTGCCTTCTCTGTGCAGCCTCGGCCTGTCCATCCAACCCACTCCCCTCTGCTTTAGGAGCGGGGGAGGGGAGAAGAGGCCAGAAGCCACAAATAGCTTCGCAGACAGACTCTCAAATTCGGGGTTGGCATGTGCCAGCTGAATGATAGGCGGGTACCCGGGCCCTCGCAGCGGGGCCCTTAGTCATTCCAGAACTCCGCTTAAATTCAAATTAACCAAAGTGCTTTTCCAGGTGATGGCTTCGACACTAGGAGCGCACTAATTGCACAGGCAATTAAAACAGAGATTTGCTTCCTGCATGGTGAGTGGGATATTTGCCTGGGTCTTAGCGCTGCTCTGAAAAATGAAAAGGCTCTGGATGGCCGCATCCCAAGCCAGTGGCAAGGGAGAAGCCAGCCCCATCCCAGGAAATCTGGAGCCCAGTCTCTTGAATCCCCACCCTCAGCAGCCTGGCCTTCCACTGCCCTCAAGGGGGCGCCACCATCCCTGGACTGTTGCTGTAGGGGGCATCTTTGAGCATAAGCCTGAAGCCACAGAGTTCAGCCACTGGTGCACGTGACCTAAATGCTTCTGGAATTCTCTTTAATGCTGATATGGGTTCAACTAGGTCTCCTGAAAAGGTGTCGAAGCCCTAGTACATATGAATGTGACCTTATTTGGAAATAGGTTCTAGGCAAATTAAGATAAGGTCATTAAGGTGGCCTTAACCCAATACGACAATGTCCTTATGGAAAGAGGAACTTCTGCAGACACAGACTTGCCCACAAAGAAAATGCCACCTGAAGATGGGAGCAGAGATAGAAGCACCAAAAGATGGCGGCCACTCATCAGAAGCCAAGAGAGGCCGCCACGCTCTCCCACGGCCCTCCGAAGGAAGCGACTCTGCCAACACCTGGATTCTAGACTTTTAGACAATAATTTTCTATTAAAATACCCAACTTGGGGTACCATGTCTGGGAAACTAATGGGAACACCAGGAAGGTTCAAGCCCCACCTGCTTTTCAGTGATTCCACTCTGGGATTCTCATAGAAATTCTTTCCCAAGTTCAACCAGGACAGTACTTACCTTCCCAGCCAAGATTCTGGCTGTGCATGGCAGAGGACATGGGGGCTTCCTGCCCCTGCAACACCAGCTGTCCTCAGCCAAAGCTGCTCTTCTCCCTGCACCACCTCACCCCAAGCATCCCAAGCCCCACGGCTGAACAGCTGACAAGACTTCTGCAGAGGCTTTGAGTTAGCAAAAAAAAAAAAAAAAAAACAGAGCTGATGGTGTTCATTCAGTGGCTTGGTGTGTATTTATTGAGCATCTGCTGGACCTAAGGGTGTAGAACAAACAAGACAAGACCTGGACCACATGCATGGCATTCTCCTGGGAGAAACTTGCCAGTGAAAAGGAAAGAAATGTACAAGATCGTTGTGATGGTGAGCTCTGTGATGAGAAGTGAAATGGATGATGTGGAGGGGATCCGCTGGATCCAGCAGTTTGGAAAGGCTTTCTGAGAACGTGGCATTGTAACTAAGATCTCAATGACTAAGTCATTCAGGGATCTGGAGCTCATTCCAGGCAGATGCAGCAGCCAGTGCACAGGCCCGAGGTAGGAATTAGCTTGATGTGTTTCAACAGTAGAAAGAAGGCAGACAGCCGGAGCCCCAGGGGTAGGGTAGAAGCAGGACAGGGTGATGCATGAGAGCAGGCAGGCCAGGCCAGCGGGCCTACAGGGAGGTTCGGGAGTTCATGATTGGAGCAACAGGGAAGGCTTCAGAACAGAATCATGGGATCTAGCCTGTGCTTTAGAGTTCACAGCCACAAGTCCCTCCACGGCCCCCATTAGCCATCTACCTCTGCCTCTCACCCCAGGCCTGCTGATGCAGTAGAGACCAGCTCTGTTCCCAAATAGAGGGATGCCTCTCAGCCGCCCCTCCTAGCCAGGCCTCCAGACCCTGAGACTGCAAGTAAGTTCCCCTCTGCCCAAGCTCTTGTTCCAGGAATGACCTCTTTCAGGGTTATTGGCACTGGAAGTACCTACTGCCTTCAAAGAAAACTCTTCCCCCATCCACAGCGCAAAGGCCCTAAGAAGAAACCTCCCAGAACCCTTGGCAGTGAGTCCTCTCTGTGTCCTTATAAAAAGGGGATGTTTCCAAGGTAAGAGGTGTCCACTAGGTGCAGGTGTCCACCTTTACCCTAACCCAGCTGTTCTTGCCCCAGTCCAGGTCAGGTGCCACACCCCGCCCATGACACTCAGGGCCATGATGTCAGGCACATCCCCCCACGGGCTCCTCCACCCAACTGCTAGAGAAATAGCACACACAACACATCAGGGATGCACAGCTCCCCTTGCTAAAGTACTTTGAGTGAAAAAACAGTTCTCAGTAAACAAGCTGCAGAGACATAAATCTGCTAAAAGATTCGCCCAATTTACATCACTAAACAGAATACTTCTCACTCCCAAGCCTCTGCTTTTGGGTGGATTCGCAGCATTCTCGTCATTGCAAGAAGGATCCAGGATACTTGCCTTGCTTTTGCAGACTACAGCAGCCCAGGGGAGGTTTGCTTGGAACAAAGGACTGGTCTGCTCCAAGTTAAATTTGAGTCTCAGTTTTTCAGGGTCACACCTAGAGGTTTATGTTGTTCCTTCCCAAATGAGTCTGACGAGGCCGTCAGTTCTCAGGGAGAGAAGCAGCTCCTTGGGGTTGTGGGAGAGATGCCGAAGCTGATAGTCCCTTCATTGCACTGGAATTTGTGGAACCCCAAGAGCGAGCATTGGGGTGCAATACTGTTGGAACTCAGGAAGCATTTCAGAGGCAACAGGAAGCCAGCCCAGGGTCTGGACACCTATTTTCACACCAGAGGCCAGACAACCAACTTGACATGTATTGTCTAACCATATGGCAACTGGAATATGGCATCATTTGCTCCTTTTACAGAAGGGGCCATCAAGTCCCAGTGAGGCTGGAAGACTTGTCCATGACCCATTCCTGCAGGTGTCAGAGCTGGAAATCAAACTGAAGCTTGACCCCAAAGCCCACATTCTTTCTAGTACCTCACTTCCCCTGTCTGTGTTTTAATTTTCCAATCTGTAAACCTTTCAGCTATTTCTATACTAGTAAACTCCAGAAAGGCAGCTTGAAATCAACCCTCCTCTCTTTGCTTGATGTTCAAACCTGATTTTGTTCTCTTCCATTTTAATCACTTGAGGATTATCCCAGATTTCTCCTACTTGGGTTCCCTTTGCTTTGTTTTGGAGCCTGTGATATTAGTTGGCTCATTTCCAAGTTTCTGGAACCCTTGGATGGTCATGGGGTATCACAAAGTGTATCGATGTCTAATTTCCAAGTAAAACCCTCCAACCAGACCAAGGAATTTGCTGGGACAGACCAAAAAGCCAGGGGCAGAAACAGAGCTCACTCAAATGTAAGGCAGAGGGTCAGGAAGTGTGGGGTCTCGCCACAAAGATTTTTAAAATTCAAGATGCACCACAAATGCACATTATCGGGTGTGATGTTGGTGATGTCTGTCTGTTTGTAGAGATTGATGCCCCCAAGAATTTACGAGTCGGCTCCCGCACAGCAACCAGCCTTGACCTTGAGTGGGATAACAGCGAGGCAGAAGTTCAGGAATACAAGGTTGTGTACAGCACCTTGGCCGGGGAGCAATACCATGAGGTGCTGGTCCCCAAAGGCATTGGTCCAACCACCAGAGCCACCCTCACAGGTAAGTGCTGTCTCTTGGGAGCACAATGGTTGCTCAGTCTACACCTTCACAGCTCTCTCTCAGGCCACTGTCCCCGAAGCCAACCATTGAGCTACTCTCATCCCTTTCCTGAACCTCAGCAGGGACCTCCTCTTCAGGCCCATCTGATCCATCAAAACAGGGGGATGTTTTCAAAATACTTTCTTGGTGATGCCACCTCATTGTGCATACATTCTAGGGGCTGCCCATTGCTCTCAGAGCAAAATAAAACCCTAAGCATGGCTGGCCTGCCCAGTCCCCTGCCTTCTCAAGTCCCACCCCTCCCCATCCCCTGGTGCCCTCTCTGCTCCTGGCCCATGAGTCTGGGAGTCCCTCAGACGTGCTGTCCTTCCTGCCGTGGTGCTCTGCTCTTAGTTCACACTGGCTTTCCCTCCCGCCCCCAGTTCACATGCCACTTTGCAAGAAGCCTGTGTAGTTCCCAAGGGAGGCCAGATCATGCTGTCCGCTCGCCCTCAGCACGGCTCAAGATGCCTCTGACCTGTGGGCATGACTCTTTGACAGTTGAGCTTCTCCCTAGACCTGGCGCTCTAGGGAAGCTGGACCATGTTTTTCTTTTCTCATCATTGAATCCCCAGGGTCCATTACGGTATCTAGAATATTCTAGGTCCTAGAGCAGTGTTTCTTGAAGGGATGAGTGAATGAAGATGCAAAAGTTCACTCTGATTGGGACATAGAGTGTGAGAGGCCAGTGACAGGGTGAGAGCCTGGTCATCCTTATATTCCCTGTAAAAACCTGGGGGTTTATTCTAGAGGGCAATGAGGAGCCACTGAGGGAGTTTTAAATAAGGTGATGTAATTGCTGTGGTATGCAGAGAAGGTCAAGGGCAGAGGCTGGTCAGCAGGCCATTGCTGGGGTTAAACAAGAGAAGTGGTGGTGTGGACTAAGGCAGTGCCCACTGCCCACCACACCTGGCTGGAGAACAGTGCTGACTCCTGTTGGGCCCTTCAGCACACCCATCCAAGAGAGCCTGCTGCCAGACCTTGCCCAGGGAGGGCGACTGCAAACGCAGGGCCTGGGTCCTGATGAAGGCAATGCTGAGCGGTCCTGGCCCAGGCTGCCCGAGGGCTCCCAGACAGTCTGTTTGACTGGTCTTGGCTTCCTGCAGAAGTGTCTGCCATCTTCCTAGTCAAAAGTTACCCAGCAAAGAGTGGACCGCAAACCAGGGCGGCACAATCAAAGCTGTTTTCCTCCTGAGCTGAAATCCCAGACCCCCTTGCCACAGTTAGAGCTTCTTTTCATCTTCACAGAAACCTCATGAGATAGTCCTGTTAGCAACCCCACTTTATAGGTGAGGAAACGGAGGCCCTGGGAATCTGGACACTTGCCAGGTTCACAGAGCTAGCGAGTCCGCAGCTGTGATTGGACTGGTCTGTGAGTGGACTCGGTTCCTGAGTCCTGGTCCGAAGGTTCTCCTCCCACCGCTGCTGCTTCCCACAAATGAAGCCAAATGTAAGGGACAGTCCAGATTCAAATTCCACAGGCTACAAGGGATGGTGAAATTATTACTGAGTAGTGGGTTTAGATAGGTTAGTATGTTGTGCTACAGTAGGGCTGATGAAAAAATCACACACACACACACACACACACACACACACAATGTCACACGATTATCTCAGGGAGCTCACAGCGAGGAGATTTATGAAGGCAAATGTTTTTATGTGATTTAAGGAAGGATTAGAGGTATGTAAGGAAACCAAGTCAAGGACATGCTACTGGTTGAGACTCCAGCTATGAGGATCACTTGCTCTCTTGCAGCAGTATCCGAAGGAAGAAAAGGAAGGGCCCCGAGAAGAAAGAGGGGAGGGAACAGTGTGATCTGAGCTCCAAGTGACAGAGCTTTCTCCCTCCAGCCCTGCTTGTACCCTAAAGAGGAGATCTTTGCAGCCTCCAAGGTCTCCGGAGACCCTGGGCCCGGTGACACATTTGGAGCCCAGCCTTTGGACTTAAATCCAAGCTCACCCCTTCCTGCGGGTGATTTGAGCCACCAGCAAGACCTCTCAGCCTGTGTTTCTCCCTCTGTAAAGCAGGGCTGCCACCACTCACCTCCCAGGGTCACTATGAATCTTCCATGAGGTCAAGTATGTAGGGAGTTCAGGGAAGAGGTGCTAACACTGAGCGGCAGAAGCCATTGGGAAGTTTGTACTGTTCTTCTCCTCTACAGAGCTCAGCCGGGTACCCATGACAGCCTGGTCACCTCTGGGAACACACACAGCCCCCTTTATTCCCACAAAATACCACCAATGGCCCTTGGATTGCAGAGGCCTTGTCTCTGAGGCCCACGTTGGCCCTTTGCTGTGGAACCCGGGCCTTCCCCAACTCTGTGGGCTCTGAGTCATTCCAAGGGCTGCAGCAGCACTCCCCACCCCATCCCCCTTCGCAGACCTTGCCCTTTGCCACACCGAGGCCAGCTGGGCGCAGCACCAGGCATCTTCCCCATCATTCTCTGAGCAGTTCCCTCTGGAGTATGAACTTGTTTCTGAACAACAGACTCCCAACAGAGCAGAAGACTACACCATTGTTCTCCCCACTATGCAATGCCTTAGTCCCCGGCTCTGATGGCTTCTTGTCTTAAGGATGAGTCCGTTTTTGGCTCGGCCTCTTAGGTGGTTTGGTGTACCACACCTGGAGTCCCAAAGAGTCCCTGAGTGTTCCTCATGGCACCTCCAGGTTAGAACTTGACATGGGGACTGTGGACACCACTCAGATGCCTGGGTAGCAGCAAAAAACAATCAGCCATCACGGAAGACTCCTAGTGGACAGAGGAAGGGGATAGAAACCCAGCCAAGAAAGGAGATCTGGGCCCCTGGCTGAAAGGTGGTCAGGAGGCAGCCTCTCTGCCTGGGACTAGTACAAGTTGTCAACACTACTCTGGTTACTGCACCTGCCATGACTCCTCTGTTGGGTCATCAGAGAGGCATGTGTGGCTATCACGTTTACCTGGAAGGCAGAGGAGTATGCCCTCGGCCACCTGTGCTCTCTCCCCAGACCTCCCTCATGCACAGAGTCCACCCTTGAGGGTCCCCAGGACCAAGGGAACAAAGGAGATATGAACTGGCCTGTAAGCCCTCTCAAGGGCCTTGCCAACAGCCACCTGACCAGCCAGCAAGTGGCTCATTGGAAAAGCCACCAACAGGCTCAGAAACCCAGGGCCTCAGTCCCTTTAGACATCACAGTACAACACAGGACTGCAAGGAAAGAAGACTTAGGGCCAGCCACATGTGACACACTCACTCACACGTACACAGACACACGCACATTCACACAACCACTCACACACACATTCTCAAATACACAAATCACAAAGGCACAGGCACAGCTGCACTCACACCCTACCTGCACTCACACTCACACACATGTACCATGCACACACACATGCAATCACATGCCTTGTGCACACGTGCATGCTGGTGTGTGCAAGCGTGTCTTTATCAGGTGATGTGTTCTGCCACCTTCCAGGCCTCTGGTTGCCAGGGGATGTGGGTGCAGGCCCACATCCCGGTAGGTGTATCACTCTCCATGTTTTCACTCAGGCCCTGGTGGGGTGGTGGTGACATGGTGAGGTCCTCAAGGTGCAGAGGCAGGAGACCATGCTTGTCCATGGGAGGATCTTCTTCAAGGAACTCCCGTCCCCTTGCCAGCCAGGCCCTCGGGCTCCACTGCACCCTGTCTGCACTTCCTCATGGTGGCGCACAAATACCACATCAGCACCAGGCCCTCAGTGCCCTGTGGGCTCTCCTGAGAGGGGTCAGGGTGCTGGGCCTGAGACCAGGGCCAGAATGTGTTCAGCCACCTCTGGGTGAGGTCACAGTGACCCCAAGTGGTCACTTTGGTGAGGCACCCTCTAAACACAAGGTCGTTTCTGGGGCTTCGAGGGCAGGACAGTGGGAGTGGGCTGCAGAGACCCAAGCAGAAGAGGAAGGCGTCCACACACCTCCTCATGGAGTTGGGACACGGGAAGCCTGTCCCTTCTAGTGTTAAAAGCCTTGGGAAAGGGGCCCAGGAGAAAAATCAGCCAGGGATGTCTCAGCTTCTGCTTTGGCTTCTTCAGTAAGGAGCACTTGTTTAGAGAAAGCCCTTGTTTATAGAAATGGGGTGTGCCTGCAGGATGGGGCTGATGAGCCATGATCCTCATTAATTTCACTGGCAACAAGAAAGTTCCCTCTGAGAATGCGCGTTATTGCTATTCTTCTTTGCACGTATGGGTTTAGAATCAGGATGGAGTGGACAGCTCCTCTTGATACTTGAACATCATTTATACCCCAAAGAGCAAGGGATATCCTCAAAAGTCTGCCTCATCCGGGGAGACCTGCAGAAACACCTTCTTATGCAAGAACCTTGGGGGCTTAGCTCTCCATTTAACCAACAAGTAGAGCCTGGCCTACCTGGTGAGGTTTCAGGGGCCGTCAGAAGACCCCCTGTCTTCAAGTATCTCTCCATCTTTGAAATCTCTAGTTTTTCCAAATTACACCACTGGGAAATTTGCCTGTGGTGGGGTCTGATATTAGGTCCATGAATAATTTTAATAGATCTACTCTGGCACATGCTGTTCTCTCTGCCTAGAATGCCCTCCCCAGCCAACTGGGCACAAGACCCTTCAAAACCCAGTGCAGACATCCCCTCTTGGAAATCTCCCTACCTCCAAGGGCACTATGCTACTTCTGCTTCATGTATATTTCTATACTGCATGCTGAAAAAAAAAATGAGATCCTTTATCTTAAAGACCTAAGATTACAGTAAAGAGACAGACACGAAAACTAACAATAACCACTGAAAACATGATTGCTATTGAAACTAATAAATCAACTGCAAACTCCTTTGGGACACGGTTCTCAGTTTGACCCTCTTGTGTAGGCAGGAATCCAGTGTGCTAGGGCCAACTCAATCCCTGTCCCCAGAGAGGGGACTTGAGCTTCGGCCCAGGGATTTGGGAGATGGAAGGGCTCATATTTCTTCATGCTCACCTGAGCCCAACCAAGGCTGTGGTCCACAAGCACCTCACTCATGCTTTCACTGAGCAAGAGACAGCAGTGACCGTTCTCAGGCCTCCTTGCCCTGGAACCACCCTGTTTTCCCCACTAGCAGCAGCAAGTGTGCGAGGAGGCTTCCTAAACAGGAGGGGAGGTGTTCTGCCTGTATGTCACCATAGCCCTTGCCGTGCAGGTGAGCTTTGCTCCTCTCGCTGCTCTCAGCCCTAATTTACCTATTACTGCTGACCCTGCCCCATTCTGACCCCCAGAGAACTCTATTTCCTTCCTCCATCTAGCTTTCCGGCCCAACTCAAGTCCATTCTTGGACTCCAGCCTGCACTGATCCCATACCCCTCTGCAGTGGCTCTTAGCAGCCCACAGTGTGGTACCCCATCACTCTCGAATTCCAAGTCACTTTGTCTAGTCCCCACTGCCAACCTATAGCACTCTTAGGGACAGGGACCAGAAAGAACAAGGGACTTGGGTTCTAAACCTGGCTTTCTCCAACACCAGCTTGGTGATCTTAATCAGGAATGGGCTTTTCAGAGCCCCTTTCTCATGAGCAGAGTCCTCCCAGCAGAGCCACAGGAGAATTAAATAAGGTGACGTGTGTGATCTCCAAGAAGTTGCAATTACAGCCGTGTTTGTTGCCATCAGAAACCCAAAACCTCTTCATTTTTCACCCCTTCTTCCCTCCCTCCCTTTCTTCTTCATTATACTTGTAGATCACCTTTTGCATGTCGCTCAGTGCTTGGCCTCTCATGGGTGCTCAGTAAATAATTAATTTGCTTTTTCAGTTCAGATTCTTTTGATTCCCGGAAGGGCAAGGGCAGTGACCATTCAGCTTGCTGGTATCCCCAGCCCACAGCCTTGTGCCTGCCACAAAGGATGACTTCAATAATATTTGTCAAGCAGATGACCTGTATGCTTGAGGGGTTCAGAGAAGCACTGGAAGGTGTGTGGGGAGAGTTGGGAACAGGTCGACCTCCAGCCGGAACACGGGAAAGCCTATAGGGGATGGAGCACAGTGGCTTCCCACGAGATAAATTTTCTGAGGTTTGGTTGAGAAAGAGAACAGACCATCTATGTGCTGCCACTTGCAGGAGATGGATGGAAAGGTAAAGGAGGTGTTGATGGAGAGCTAAGGGGTCTTTAAAGTAAGAAATCCCTAGGGGTCCTGGGAGCGCTGATGGAGGTGTCCTGGGTCTGTCTCCCGTACACATTGTCTTTTCCAGCAGAACTGCGTCTTACTTGCCAGCAAAGAGCAACAATTCAGTGATAGCGCAGGAAGAAAGCTGCGAACAATCAGAGGCAGGCAACAGGCACAAACCTAGAAGCGAGTCCCATTCCCCCTTCCCGAGGCAGGAGACCTGGGAGGGAGTGCTTCCAGTTCTGCTCTGCCATCTTCTGGGAGAAGACGATTCGGTTGTGAATTATTGAACATTTCATTTAAGCTTCATAAATAAGAAACTCGGATGGAAACGTTGCATGTTAGATCCGTTTGGCAACATATAATTTCTGTCTTTCTCCCTCAATCTGTCACCCTTCATCTACCGCGGAGAATTTCTACTTCGTTATAGGCAATTGAAGGTCTCAATCAGTTGCCTGAGAAGAGTAGTTTATGTCCCAAAGGTGATCTAATTTCTCCAACCAAGGATGTACCTGGGACTCACTGAACCTATTGACAGAAGTAAATGTGGGCTTTGAAAGGACCCGGGGTGTTGCAGTCCCTGCTCCATCTAGAGACAGGTGCGTCCTGAGCCAGGGCAAGCTCCACACTGACCCCTCGGCTCTGAATCTCTGGTTCCCGACAGAGTCAACAGGTTAAGCCTGAGCGACCCAACAACTACAGGTGTACCAAGGACCCCCCTGTGCCTGCCTAGGGTACTTTATATAGCTCTCAAGACCACCTACCCCAAAGGACTCAAAATCCTGGAGTAGTTTTCTTTGCTAGGTAATAATAACACTGGCTACTGTCACTATGGGCCAGGTGCTTAATCCTCACATAGATGGATCTTGGTATTATTCCCATTCTACAGAAGTTGAGACCTTAAGGTGGCAAGAATTCAGCTGTACCCTGTGGAAGGTGGCAGACCTCCATATAAAAACAGTGTGTCAGAATTCAACTTGACCTCCACTTTAGAGACACACCTGACATATTAGAGAAAGAAAGAACTAAGGGTTAGGAAAGTGGTCGAGCTGGTTCAGAAGTTGATCCTAATGCCTTCCAGACTGCATTCTTTCCATTCCTTCCAGGGAACGTGGCCAATACCACCAGGTAGTTTCTTCCACACGCACCATGGAGGTGTGTAGAGTGTAGCCTGTACCAAAGCTGTTGTTGGAGGGGTCTGGTTACCATGCAGCCTTCCCCTTGACTAAACCAAGCCATTTGTTAAAGGAGGATTGCTCAAAGCATCCCCTATCAAATTGGACTGACCTCAGGAATCTCAGGGCGGTCACAGCTGCCCTGGGAATCCAGTGAGTCTGGCAGCAGGAGATGGTGGGAGTGGAGGAGTGCTTCTCAATTCTCCTGAAAGCCCTGCACTCTCAGGCCAAAAAGTCTGGGAGTCATGGTTTCTAGCTTATCATAGACTTCTTCTGTGCCTCAATTTCTTTTTATAAAAAAAAAGGTATATTGAGTTGAATACCATTCTCTGAAAATGCATGTCCACCAGAACCTGGAGATGTGTCCTCATTTGGAAACATGGCCTCTGGAGACGTAATCTAGTTAACATGAAGTCATACTGGATTAGTGCAGGCCCTAAACCCCATGATACTGGTGTTCTTGTCAGAGGAGAAGTCACACACACACGCACAGAGAATGCCATGGGACCCAGAGGCGGAGGGTGCGGTATTCAGAGGTCCTCCAAAGAATGCATTGCCAGAGAGAGGCCACAGAGCCTTCAGAGGGAGCACGGCCCTGCTGACCCTTGACTTCACACTTCCAGAACTTTCTGTAGTTTTAAGTAACGTGTTTGCAGGAATTTATAACAAAAGCCTCAGGAAACTAATATAGATGGAGAAAGCACAGCCCTCCCACCTCCCTCTCAAGGAGGTGGCGAGGCTCCAGGACACATTCAATTCTGAAAAGCATGAATTGTGTTATATAAGTGCAGGATAGCATTATAATAATCCATGGTTCTGGAGAGCCCACACAAGGTCCCACAAAGAGCTTAGCAGGACTCGGAATGACCCTTGGAGATTCCAGGGGTGATCATTTGATCTGTTGCATTTTTCTACAATCACAGTCATGATAAATGGACATGAGTCTGACCCCTGTGGTGATAGATGGAATAATGGTCGCAAGATGTCCACGTTCTAATCCCAAGCACTTATGAACATGTCATCTTACATGGCAAGAAGGGCTTTGTGGAGGTGGTGAATTAAAGATCTTGAGACGGGCAGGTTTTCCTGTACTGACCAGATGGATGCAGGGAGGTTGGAGTCAGAGCAGATGTGACAGTGGAAACTGAGATCAGAGAGAGAGAGGGAGGGAGGGAGAGAGGCGATAATGCTAAGCTGCTGGGCTTGATGAAGGATCAGGGGGCCGTGAGCCAAGGAATGCAGACAGCCTCTTGAAACTGAGGTAGGCAGACAAGTGGCTCCTCCCACGAGCCCCCAGGAGGAGCGCAGCCCAGCTGAACCCTGTGGGTCTTCAGCTCTCCTGGACCAGGAGATCATAAATGTGTGAAGTTGTGGTAATGACTCAGTAAAAAACTAATGCACCAGTCAAACAAGCTGGTCTGAAAATGAGTGTGCCAGAGGGTAGGAAGAGACCCCAGAGAATTCTGGGAACCCGGCCGCAATCCTTAATAACAAAGCCCAGAAGGATGCCCTGAGAGGCCCACGCCCTGTGGTCAGACAGTTCTGCCATTTCTGTCACCTCCAGGAGTTACCAGAAGTGGCTCTAAAGTGGGGTCCATAGTGTTAAGCACTTTGGGCCTGCATTACTGCATCGCTGATGTTGGGGGGAGCCTACTCTCCCCCAGTTTATGATTTAAGCAAGAAACCCCTTCACGAGTTCTAGCCAACTTGAGACTCTAACTAAGTACAGAAGGAGACCTTCTAGAGATGACCAGACCTCTGGAGGCCACTGACAAGGGCAGCCTCATTGCCTGTCCAAGACCAGCAGCAAGAAGGAAGCTTTGCACTGGCCGGTTCGTTCTGTTGGCTGGGACGGATTTCCTGAGCAGTGAAATGAGATTCACTAGGTAAAATTAGGAGCGGACTCAAGGAGGACGAAAGGCAAGATCTGAACAGGAGCCTGAGCTCATCTTCCTTCGCTCCAACCTTCCCACACCCTACCCCCAACACACGCACACTAATGTTTGCTTGTGCCTCTGCTGATAGATCTGATACCTGGCACCGAGTATGGAGTTGGAATATCTGCCGTCATGAACTCCCAACAAAGCGTGCCGGCCACCATGAATGCCAGGACAGGTGAGTAGGAGGGTGGTGCTGAGGGAGGCTAGGCAGCCCTGCAAGCCCGTAGAGCCATGGAGAGGAGGCATCTCCTGGCCCCCGAGAACAGGGCCCTGGTGACAGTTATCAACCTAGTGACAACAGCCACTGGATGTCCAATTCTAACATCAGACATGCAAGATAGAGTCCCACTCTCCCCATCATGGACCTGTGCTTGGTCCTCCAGACCTAAAGGGCTGCCCCAAGCAGTGCAGAGTCAAGGTGGAAAACCCCAGGTAGGTAGGGGCCACTGCAGCTCCATTTCTGTCTAGAACACCCACAGCAGGAGAACAGGGCATCTGCAGTCTGCATCAAAAAAACCGTCCCTCCAAGAGGTCACTGTCATAGAGGTCTAACTTGGAAATAACCTATAAAATTCAAAGGTAGTAGAAAAATCCACTAGAGACCCTTGCTGCTCTGGAGCCAGAAGTTTTGCTTCTAAATCCTGAAGAAATCTCAGAGTTACTCCAGGAGCTTAGATACAAAACAGCCCGGGCAGGACTGGGCTGGGGATTTGGGACCAATCCCTGTTCCCAAGGTTCAGTGTAGCACAGACAACCTCACTGCCGAAGCCCAACGACAAGGCTCTCCAGGAGTGCTCAGATCTGGCCACCTGTTAGCCAAGTCAAAGTGACTCAGGGACAAATGGGAGAGCCAGGGAAGCTACCACTGCCAGGAATGGGTACCCCTACTGGGCAGCGGCTCCTGTTGGCCTGCTGAGAGGCCGTCAGGGTTGGCCTACTGAGAAAGGCAGAGTGAAAATTAATATGAAGAACTTAAAAAACAGCAGCCAGCTTTGTCCCAGAGGTGGATGTATTCCAGTGGCGTTGGAGCTAATATTGCCTTTCTACAGATTATCTATCTCTTTGCCAAGACATTGGCCATCTTTCAAAAAGAAACTGCTTAACAAAATGTGAGACAAGTATCAGCAATGACAAGCTAAGGCTCATGGTCAGCAGGCCTGCTGATAGCTGGGAAACACAGGGTAGTCCAGGGAAGACTGGTCATCCTGAGGAACCTGTATAAAATAAGCCACTTATGTTGATCCACAGAACTGGACAGTCCCCGAGACCTCATGGTGACAGCCTCCTCAGAGACCTCCATCTCCCTCATCTGGACCAAGGCCAGTGGCCCCATTGACCACTACCGAATTACCTTTACCCCATCCTCTGGGATTGCCTCTGAAGTCACTGTGCCCAAGGACAGAACCTCGTATACACTGACAGATCTGGAGCCTGGGGCAGAGTACATCATTTCCATCACCGCGGAGAGGGGTCGGCAGCAGAGCTTGGAGTCCACTGTGGACGCCTTCACAGGTACCAGGGTAGCAGAAGTCCCAGCCAGGTTCAGGGATCTGTGCATCTTAGTGGCAAGAAGGTCCTCCAAGCTGTCCACCCTTCCAAAGCCCCATTGCCTTCAGAGAAAGAGAGATGGGTTGAAAAAGAAGACATGGAGGAAAAATAAACAAGTATGTCAAGAGAGGATGGTTAGGAGTAAAGGGGAGGGGGGGCAGGGATGCCACATGCCTGGAAATTGGTGTCTGTTTCCTATGAGCCTGGACAAAGGAGCTGATCCTCTCCATCTTTCCCTGACCACACTCAGTCAGTGGGCACTCTGAGGACCCATGGATCACATTAAGTCCCTTCCAGGATGGAGTTCAAGTCCTGGACCAGTACCAAAGAGTTTTCTGGTTCTTATCTGAACTAACTCTTCAGTGTACAGTTTGGGAAAGGAAGGGTGGACAGCACTGGAGTGTGGGGAAGTGGAGCCCTGAGGAAGGACAGGAGCAGATCCTTGCAGTCAAGTGGCTCTTCTGACCCAACGGTCCCCACCTCATGTGTGTTTCAGAACCATCCACCTTCTGTGTTTTGCAGGCTTCCGCCCCATCTCCCACTTGCACTTTTCTCATGTGACCTCCTCCAGTGTCAACATCACCTGGAGTGACCCGTCTCCCCCAGCAGACAGACTCATTTTGAACTATAGCCCCCGGGATGAAGAGGAAGAGATGATGGAGGTCTCCTTGGATGCCACCAAGAGACACGCTGTCCTGAAGGGTCTGCAGCCAGCCACCGAGTATATTGTGAACCTGGTGGCTGTCCATGGCACAGTGACCTCAGAGCCCATCGTGGGCTCCATCACCACAGGTGAGGCTGAAAGACTGGGCAGCAGTGGGTGAAATTCAATAAAATTTCAAAAGGTGGCAGGGTTGGCCTCTACAGCTAAAGAAGGTCGGTGAGCCATCCTGTTACTTCTTTCAGTCTTGCATTAGATTATAAGATAGGAAGCTCCTGTTTGGAGGGTAGGATAGACACAATGTCCTAAGGAGGTCAAGGCTTGAATGCATTGGTCTACAGGATCTACCTCTCCAGTAGAAAGCCCTGGAGAAAGCTAATCTCCCCCAAGGAACCTCGACAGTGAAGAGACATCTGTTCCTGGTTGGGAGAGCCACCTCTCAACTTCCCAACAAGGCCACTGGTGCAGATGATGCTTCCTCAGAATCACACAGAAGGGACATGCAATCATGCAGGGCTGTCCTGACACTCAGGTGGACTCACACATTGTTTGGGAACACAGGCACACTGAGACCATCTGGATCGTGTCCACCTCATCATTCCCAAATGCAATTCCAAATATGAGGTGTTCGTGGGTAAGAAGGTGTGTGTTCTGGTAGTTTCCTACATTACTGACAAGAACTCACAAACTGGACGAGTGGGTTAAACACTCAGCTGATTTGACCTTGCAATTTCTTAGCAGTCAAAAAAATAAAAGTACCCAGCATAAATGAAATACAATTTAGGAAAGTGGATTTGTTCTGGACTTGTGCTCCAAAATAACTTTATAGTCAATAGGAAGTTTTTCCAAATAGAACCTAAGGTGGCTGCTAAAAAATAACAGATAAGAGCAAGTTGGGTTTTTTCCAAGAGAAGTTTACCCCAGAGAAAATAACTGTGTTATTCTAAATTCAAAACAAATGATGTGGACTTAAAAGAAAGTTCTGGTTGGCCTTTAAATGAATCGTATTTGCTGCACAGGTGCGGACCTTGCCACCTTGGCTTGGTGTTGTTTAAACCTCCATGAGCACCACTTTGACCACATCTTATGGGTTTCAGGTGAAACATCAGCCTGACCATGGTATCCAGGCTGCCCCGTTATATCCCAGTGTTTTGTCTACCTCTGGGGCACATCAGCTCTTGGTCAACATAAAACTAGGAACAGAAATTCCTTTTTCACATCATGTTGTCTTGTCTTTTTCCCACCATCACCTGGGACTTTGTAGGAATTGACCCTCCCAAAGACATCACGATTAGCAACGTGACCAAGGACTCAGTGATGGTGTCCTGGAGTCCTCCTGTTGCATCTTTTGATTACTACCGAGTGTCATATCGACCCACCCAAGGTATTCAAGTAATTTGATTTCTCAAAGATTAATGGGGTTGGAGCTGGGTGGAAATTATTATGGGGAAAGTACTATATCCCGATGGACATTAAGCCCTGCCTGTGTTCTTCCCCCTCCTGTGGCATGCTCCCTCAAAATGAGAATGTGTCCATGAGGAGCAGCCCAGAAACCCCTGTGCTTACCAACTCCTCTCAAAATAGGAGTGAGTACAGTCACCCAGACATCGGGCCCTTCACCAGCAGAGGAAGCTGGTCACCAGTATCTAGATTCTGCAATGAGATGAAAGAGCTCCTAACAGAATCTGCCGAGAGCCAGGACCATGCACTTCCCAGAGAGGGTAAAGCCCAAGACTAGAATCTCAAGAATAGCTAAAGACCCAGCAAAGCCAGAGCAGCTGTGATGTGGTCCTCGTCCTGCTGCTCCAGCCACGTTTTGAGTCAGGGGAAGTTGGCCCAGCCTGGCCTGCACCCTGGCATTCCTTGTTGGTGCACAAGGCACTGGTGATGAGGTGGGGTGTGCCCACTTCCTGTGGGGGGCAGGACAGCTTTCCAGGCTAGCCTGTCTCTGGGCTGCACAGACCACTCTTTACAGCTACGCACTCTAAACTGATTCAATGTAATTGCCTCAAAGAAAACTGGGCTGTTAGAAAACCACCCAATAAATAGCTCATTTCTCTTTGTTCCAAGAAGCCCATAAAATGAAGGGATGGGACAAGCATGCAAGTTCTCTCTGAGCTTCAACATTTCCAGCCCATAAACCACTCGTTTCCCCCTCCTCACATCCAGTGCTGGGTCCCAAATCCATCTGTGCTTCATGACCCAGTGCCCCATGTAGACCGCACCCCTGATCACATTGATGAGGAAGCAGCAAGGTTTTGATGGTGGATTCTGCTCTTCCTTAGTAGGACGGCTGGACAGCTCAGTGGTGCCCAACACAGTGACAGAATTCACCATCTCCAGGCTGCACCCAGCCACTGAATATGAAATCAGCCTCAACAGTGTGCGGGGCAGGGAGGAGAGCGAGCGCATCTGCACTCTGGTGCACACAGGTAGGCACGTCCCCCTGATGGCAGTGGACCCGCCATGGACTTAGGAGCCCAAGAGCAAAGTCATGTGAGCTCACACCAAGAACCTTAGTTCTGGGCTCTGAGGTGCCATTCTCAGGCCTCCTCCCTGTGCCAGGAGGGACAGTTTGCGACTTCTCTCCCCACTGATGGTCTTGTCTAGTAATAGAATCTAGAGTCTCCCTGTTGGTGTCTTATTGGTTGAGATGAGGAACTTTCATGGAACTTCCAATATGAATAATGGCTGCTCAAGGACACACGATGCAGGTGAATTCCAGAACAGACAAGTCAATTATCCCATCTTACTTTTAAAAAGACTCAGGGAAGGAAATCTCACCTGAGAGAAGAAAACAGTTGTCACTCCAGTGACAGGAAGCTGGGGTCATGAGGTTCTTCATCATGTATGGCCAGAAGACACCAAGTAGCTGCCTTTGCTCATGCCTTTTGCTCCTGAGAGGAGCTGGCACCAGCGGCCATGAGTCCCTCACCCATGGTGAAGGCAGTGGAGGTGACACAGCTCCACGTGGCATCCTGGGCCACCTGCAGGGGCACTCTGTAGCCCGAGTTCTCAACCAAGTCCTCCCATTAGACCCAGGTGCCTCCTGCCCCCCAGTCAGCTCCTGAGTAATGAGCTCCAGGATGGGAGGCAGAAGGGAGCCACCAGCTTGCCACACGGGAAAGTGGCCAAGGGAAGTCCCAATCCCAGTCTTCCTCCTAAAAAATGAGCCCATTGGATGAGCCTGAAGGCAAGGCCCCTTAGGCAGCTCCTCTGCCCCTCCCTCTCTGGCCCCCTTGACCGTGGACTATGCAGAATCAGCAAAGGTTAGCTGTGGAAGTCACTAGAAGGCACAGCCCACTTTTTCTTCCAGACCACCTCCTAGTTAAGCCAGAGCACAGAGGAAAACATGCAGATGGCCTCGTTACGGGAACACCTGGGTTTCCCGAGGGTGCTTCATTCCCCTTGAGAATGGCATTTCCTGAATGAGGCAAATGTGCCTTGGAATTCCTCACAGCTTTTTTTTTTTTTTAAATACATTTTTTAGTTGTAGATGGATACAATTCCTTTATTTTATTTTTATGTGGTGCTGAGGATTGAACCCAGGGCCTCACGTGTGCTAGGCGAACGCTCTACCACTGAGCCACAACCCCAGCCCCCCTCACTGCTTTTTCAAGCTCAGAAACAGCATCTCTTTTTTTGGCAATAGTTACACTTACACACACACACACACACACACACGATTTCACAAATGTGAAAAATTGTTCACCATCACAAGATAGCACAGAATATTCTACTCTTTCTTAGTCTCCTTGCAGGTCTGACTACCAAAAACCTAGCCATATTTTTTACTTCCATCTTACCCTGAATCATTGAAGTATCTGGTCAATAAATGTTGACCAGAAATAACATCCAATGAGTCAAAAGAAGCCCCCTTCCCACCTTCTTGAAAATTATGTTACAAAAGTCCAACTTTTTCTCATTGAAAACAATGGATTTCAAGAACATCCTACCCTCAAGGTAAAAGAGAGCAGGAGCTTGAGTCAAAAATCTTCTTAAATTCTTAGCCATAAGCTTTAAGTATTTCTAAAGCAGATACGCAGTGGTACACCGGGCCAAGCCACCCTCCTTCAAGGTCAGGCAGAGTTATTTTGGCAACTGCCAGGAACTTGACTATGCTCAGAAGTGTCCTGGTTCATGGTTGTTTGTTGTTGCTGTTTTAACTTGAGGTCTATGAGCTTACGTCTTCTAGAAATAAGCACTCCTGCAGGGCGTGGTACTTGTCTCATGGTGTCATACACATTTCAGAAATCAAGCCAACTGAGGTCTAATAAGGGCTTCATTGGAAAAACTCTTGGAAACCACCAAGTATAGATAAAATTCAAATTTTTAAATCATAAAAAATTTCCTGGTTGTTGCTCTGTGATGAGAGACATAAGGAAGGAAAAAAAAATTATTCAATTAGAAAGCAGAGGTAGATGAGGAGCGGATCTTGGCTCCCCAAACAAATTGTATGACCTTTAGGTTGAGCCAATACCTTAACTGTTTTAATAACATCCATTTCTAAAATAAATCCCAATTTTATCCAACTTGATGGAAGGGAAGCATAGTAATAAGGCAAAGGCTTATACAGCCTGGGCAAGTAAGAACAGACAGGTGATCATGTGACATCTCTGTGCCCCCACAGGCACTTGGCCTCCCGAAGGCTGCAAGAATCCCTTTGGCTCTCAGTGCCACAAAAGCCTGCCCTGGATCAGTCCAGAGTGAGCCTTGGGAGCAGTGAGCAGGAATTCAATAATCAGATATGACTTTGGAGGCTCCCGTATCCCATGCAGTCATCCGCAAGCACTCCCCGAGGACCTTTGAAGTTTCAGAGCTGGAGACACCCCTGCACTTCCACCACACTTCCTGAAGTGCATCAGAGATCTTTCCACAAGGCACAACCTAATGTCAATGAAAGAGCAATTAGACTTGGAAGAATTATTACCTCATTAATTAGAGAATTATAACAATTTCTGTAGGTTCTGAGTTTCTGCATCTAGATTTAAATGTCTAAAACACAACAAGGATACATTGAAATTCCCCATAGCACCCGCCACCTTGTTCTCCACTTCAGAAATTAATGGATGAATTAGAAAGGAGAGCTCGGGGCAATGGAGGTGGGGGCTGCACACGGGGCTGCGTACTTGAGAGCAAGGAGGAAAGGAGACTGTTGGAGCCAGAAGAGAGAAGGGAAAGAGGGCTCTGCTCACTTCACCCTGGCTCAACACAGCAGCAGACTGCGTCAGGGGCAGGCGGAACTTCTGGGCTGGGTTGAACTTCATCCTGCAGCTTTCTTACCTGTACTGACCGCTCCTGTTCCGTTCCAGCCATGGATAACCCTGTGGATCTGATCGCTACCAACATCACCCCCACGGAAGCCCTGCTGCAGTGGAAGGCTCCAGCCGGTGATGTGGAGAACTATGTCATTGTCCTCACACACTTCTCAGGTAAGGGTCTACGGGCTTATGCCTCAGGCAGGGGTGGTCAGGATTGGGGCTGAAGACCAGGATGGAAGGGAAGAAGCAAAGCATTTGGTGAGTCTGAGGGGCAAATTGGAAAATGTACCGCTTCAGTTATACCATAAAGACCTCAGGTTAGCCCCAAACTCTGCAAACTGCCAACTGTAGGACTTGCAAAAGCTGACTCTGAAAGGTGCAGGCAGGGCAATTGTACAAACAGAGAAAGAACACTGGGAAAACAGCTCAGAACTGAGATAAATTTGCCCCAAAGCTCTAGAGACAAGAAAACAGACTTTTCTAGATATTTATAGAGCAAGAAAAACACTGAAATTATAGGACCAAGCCTGGAGCAGATAATAAGTGATAACAGGTGACAGAGGATTCAGAACTGCTAAGCTTTCCTGCTGGTGTGGTCTTCTGGCCCCATGTCCACCTCACAAGTTTGAACCGACATGAAACCTTAAATTTAAATGTCCCCTTCATCATGCTTGTTCATCTCAAATTATTTGACATTGAATAGAGAAACCCAAAGCAAAATTGTGTACTTCAAGTCTCCTGCCTTGGGAAAATTGTTTCCCTGCCCGAATTAAACATGTGATCTCAGAATTGTTATGGGTTATATTCAGGAATCTAGTGAACGAAGATACCAGAAAACAGAAGGCAGGCAGATGCCTTGATTTTCAAAAATGGCAGAGAAAGCCAGTTCTGTAAACTGTAAAGAGCTAAACTTATTGTCAAGTTTGGAAAAGTAAAAACTAAAACAGACTCTTAAACAGAATGGAAAGGGAATTCGTGATTACTGCATACCAACACAGGTTCACCAAGAATGAGTTTTGTCAAAGGCATTTTACACCCTTGCTTTTTACTGGCAAGTCCACCAGCACATTTGGGTTTCAGCAAGGCATTGGACAGCTCTGCCTATCACTTAGTTCTTCATTAAAATGGAAAAATGCATGATGCATTAAATTTGGAGTGAAAGGACCCTGCCCAAGAATGGATTTTGCTGCTGTGGCTGAGTCCTAGCCAACCCCTCTGTGTCCATCTGGGCACCCGAAGGCCCTCCATGTCCTGATCTGGCATTTCTTAACTCTTGTCATGCTTTTTAGAGCCCCCCATGCATTAGCACATCTTTGTTTTTTTCCCTCCAAGAAATCCTCTCCCCATAGTTCTGCCTAGAAAACCCATCCTTCAAGTCTTCGTTTCAACACTGTTTGGTCAAAGATTTTTTGGTTGCCACAGGCAGTCAAATACACCTGTCCATAAACACAAAGCACACATCTCCATCAGAGCAATTTGTTTCTATTCATTCAACAAATGCTTCTGATACACCCTCATGGGCCACATGCTCGTCTCGGCTGGAAAGATTCAGGACCATGGCATGAGTTCTTGTTTTCATGGAACTCGCGTCTAGTGATGGTGCCGAGAAGGAAAAGTCACGGTCTCCTGTGAGCAGCGGGATGGTAGAGACAAGCACGCAACATGGTGGGCCACATCTGATGGATGCTAAAGGGAAGAGAGGAGGAAGGCCTCACATAAAGCAAAAGAAGGTGAAGAGAAGAAGAAAGGAATTCCAAGAAAAAGAGCAGCCTCTCTGCGTTTGCAGAGGTGTGGGAGAGGATAAGGAGTCTGAGGAAGCACCGTAGTCTGGTATGATTGGAACAGTGATTGGGGGTGGGATGTTGAGGGGGAGATATTAAAACGATAGTCATTATGTATCTCTTCCAACTTTTTAAACTTGTCTGTGTGCCTTTCTGTGCCTTTAGACCACAATAAACTTAAAACATCAGGCCCTACCTAGTTGGGAGATGTGCCTAATAAACTTGGTTAAATGCTGAATGATTTGATAATATTCTAATTGCCTAATGGAGGGCTTGGCCCAGATCTAATGAACAATTTTATCAACAGCTTGAATGAACTCAGAGAGGACAAGCTTATTGAATTTGTGTATAAAACAAAACTGTGATTGATCGAATCCAAATTCAAATATATTTTAATCAAAATAAAGGTGGTCCAAAACTCAAACAGCAACAGTAAATGCAAAACTCTGTCCATGGGCCCAAAGAGCAAGTAGGCCAGGGCGGGTGGGGTGGTGATACACAAGGCCTTTCATTGGCAATAGGCTCAGCCTGGGATGATAGCACGTGGCTGTCCTAAAACCCCTAAATTAATATGAATAGCAGAAATGGAGACAGAGACTGGCCCTGTTTGGTCAGTGAATTTTAATTATTCTCAATTCTCTTCTAAGCTTTGCATTCAGCAGGGACACTGCTAAACTTTGACTTGTTCAGAGAAAAGCATTCAGGACTGTTAAGATTTTAGAACTGTCACATGAATGTGATGGGAGGAGGAGGCTGAGTTTTGTTAGTCTGAAGAAGACAGCACTTGATTGTGAAAGGTGGTGGGGAGGAAAATGTCACATAAACCAAGGATTCAACTTATTCTTTGTGGTTCCAGAGAACTAGGCAGAAGACAGACAGAATTTACCCTCCATATAAAGTTTCTTATTTGTTTGTTTGTGTTGGGTTTTTTGTTTGTTGTTTGCTTGGGAAATCTCACCCTTCTTCCTACCTTTGGATGTGGGGTGAAGAGTTCCTATTGGAAGTGCAGGCTGCCATCTTGAAATCATGAACTATAAGGAATATTTTTCTCAGGATGTAATAGGATGTGAGAGGGGATCCTTTTTTAGACCAGGATACCAAGCTTGATAACTTATAAAGGAGTTTTTCCAGACTTCTGTGGTACTGAATTCTTGTGAAGCATTTAGATTTGGCAGGTCTTTCATAAATTGAGTAGTCCTACTCGGTCCTCACCCACATTCCTCTGATTTCAGTTGCTGGAGAGACCATCTTGGTTGATGGAGTCAGTGAGGAATTCCAGCTCATCGACCTGCTTCCAAGCACCCACTACACTGTCACCATGTATGCCACCAGTGGACCTCTCACCAGCAGCACCGTCAGCACCAACTTTTCTACCCGTGAGTACATGGTCATCTGCACACCTGGACTCTAGATCCTAGAAGTGACCCATTTCCTTATGGTGGGCTCAATTTCAGTCCACAGGCTTTGGGCAGTGCACCTCTGAGCTGTTATTTTGGCTGACTGTGTGGTCCGAATCCAATGAAAGTGTGCCATATCTCTTGGTCAACACATGTCTACTTTCCTGCTCCCATCCTGGGTCTGTGTAATAGCAGTAAAACTCGGCCAAGAGAAGTAGACACTGGAAATGCATCTAACCCAGAGCAGTCCAACAGATATTAAAAATATACACTGCTATGACCCAGCTACTAGAAGGATGAGGCAGGAGGATCACAAGTTTGAGGCCAACCTCAGCAACTTAATGAAATCCTGTCTCAAACTAAAATTTAAAAGAGCTGGGATATAGCTCAGTGGTTGAGTGCTTGTCTAACATGTGTGAGGCCCTCCCTGGGTTCAATCCCCAGGACCTACCTATGGGGGAGACAGCTACTAACTAAGAAGGGTCATAACCAAGAGAACAGTAGACCAAGGTAAAAGGTGAGAATATTGTAAGTTCCAACATAAACTCACATGGTAGTTGGAAAGGATCATGGTCACAGGCTTAGAGGATCAGATGGGAAGATGTCACTCCCAGGCCCAGAAGCCTACGTGAGCAGAACAGAGAGTAGCTGCAAGAAAGATCACAACGCTAAACGATTATCTTCTGACCCAGAAGCACCCTTTATGCTCCTGTCCACGCCAGAGCTGAGGGCAGCATGGGAGCAGCCCACAAAGGTGGGCAAGGAGATTTCGTGCCTGAAATCAAGCAGAGAGCAGCTGGAGATTCAGGCATCCCCTGGCATTTCCCTTCTTTGCAGTCCTGGACCCTCCCGCAAACCTGACTGCCAGTGAAGTCACCAGACAGAGCGCACTGATCTCCTGGCAGCCTCCCAGGGCGGAGATCGAGAATTATGTCCTAACGTACAGATCCACGGATGGAAGCCGCAAGGTAAGAATTTGCTGAAAGGGAGAAAGACCTCTTCTCCTAAGCAAGGCTGCGTGGAACTGGCCAGTGGAATGAGAGGGAGGGCAGGAAGCAATTAACAGGAAGCTGCTAGGTTTCCCGTGCTGGGGACAAAGGCTGCTGCCGAGCATGCTCAGCCAGGTGGCCCCGGTGTGGTCCTGGCTCTGCTGCTGCTCACCACACAAGCTGGGCAACACCCCAGCCCTCTCCCAGCCTCCCAGTCTTCTCCAGAGAAGCCACTCTGCAACTTCACCAGGTCTGGTTGAGCTTCCTGTATTGGGACGCAAACTTTGGAAACTTCCAACTACTTGGCGTTGGAATAACTGATGGCTTCAGGGGCAAGTGAACGGGGGCTGGATCCCAGGTTCGACAGGCTTTTATGTCTTGTAAGCATTAGAAAGGCAACATCAACAAAACCCACCATAAAAAGATGATGAATCTTTGTCTTGGTCATCAGTGAAAATTATCCACTAGAGCACTGGTTTTGAAATTCTTGTTCTCAGTGGGCTTCTTTTAAAAAGTGAAATCATATGCAGGGGACAAATATACAGGATAGACTGCAGCAGAGGTAGCCTATTTGATGGGATCAGGGCGGCCTAGGGTCCTGTTTGCTTACCTGCTTCTGCTCCTGAGCAAGTTCAGTGCAATCTGCAGGCCACTGGGTTCAGTAATCCAGGTACCTAAATTTATCCCAGTGTGCATTTCTGAGATAGGAGCTGACCTAAATCTCACACGGGAGCTGGTCTCTGCTTACTGGCACATTTTTTTCCTTCTGTGGGATGGTGGGGGCAGCAGTAGCCACTACAATGCTGACCCAGCTGGCCAAGGAGTTTGGACTTCCCTTCCCCACTTCCCACAGTGCAAGCCAGTCTCTCCCTTCCACCTCCCTTCTTCTGGCTTTGTGTAGGAGCTGATCGTGGATGCAGAGGACACCTGGATCCGGCTGGAGGGGCTGTTGGAGAACACCGACTACACCGTGCTCCTGCAGGCGGCCCAGGATGCCACCAGGAGCAGCATCACCTCCACTGCCTTCACCACAGGTGAGGAAGTCACGGCCACTTTGATGACTTCTCCCCTGGGTGACTTTGGCTCCTTAGAAGCCTCTGCTGAGACTTGCCCTGGGAGGAGCCTGACACAGAGATTCAGCTGCCTCCTCCTTCCTCCCACCTTCCCAAGGCTCTGCTAGGAAGCACCCCACTACAGGGTAGTCACAGGACACCCAAATCCCTGCTCCACCTGGACCAACTAATGCACCCCATAAAAGTTCCTTTGAGTTCCAATTTTCTGCATGTTTTTCCAGAAAAATTTTCCTATTTCTCTCCTTCCTCCCTGGCCTATACCTAGACTCAGCTGGTGTCAGGAACAGCGGTAAATCCTCAATATTAAATCTACAGCCCTTTTCCACCAGCAAAGTGGTTTTGCATCCAAAACTCTACTCAGTCCTTAAAACAACTGGCAAGGACAGTCTTTCTATCCTCATTTCGCCCACAATGATATGTAGTACATAGAAAATGAAAGACCTACGTGGCAAGTGAGTGGCAGGGTCCAAACCTAGACCCAGGTCTTCTACATCCAGCTGTCCCTCCTGCCTGCCCTCACTTCAGCCAGCAGAAGATACTTGTATCTGTAAGAGGAAACACCTGACATCCCCCCTTGAGCACTCATCTCTGCCTGTCTTACTGCATCCCGTGTGTGATCCCAGTTAATCCTCACGCCCACCAATGTGGCATAGGCTGTTGATAAAGAGTCCTTTCTGCAATCTCCTATGACACCTCTCTAGTTGGCAACGTGGGACTGCCCAGCCCGGGCTGAATTCTCTCCCTGCCCCACATTCTGGGGATGTGGTGTGGGGCAAATGTGGGCTTTTTACCCCTAGTCGCATGGCTGCCTGCCTTCCTGAAGTACCAGTGTGGCTGGATCCCTGTCCCTGTCCGAGAACCTGTCCCTCCATCCCCAGAGAGGGGACAGGAACTCCCCCAGCCCCACTCCGGTGCATTCCCCTCAACACACCCATTCTGAAGGACAAAGCAGGACACTGTTGGAACGTGCCACCTCTACCCGTGGTCCTTTGGGAGTGAGGTCATGAATGAGTCCTCTTTGCCCTTCTTTTTCATACTGTTCAATACTTCACAAAGGGTCTTCAGTGAGCATATTAATCAGAAAAACAAATGTTTTAATTAAAAAATAAAAATAAACTGTGGTCATACAACCCAGACATGAATCCAAGACGAGTCTTTACCAAGTAGAACTTAGATGACGCTTGATCTCTGTTCAGGGACTAAAATCAATTATGCTGTTTCAGAGGTGTCTTAGCTGGAAATGAGGGTGCTGCCTCTTCTTGTTGGAGCCCCTCCCTGCACACTCACAGGTTAATTAAAGGTCCTCCGTGGTCCGCTTCCCCAAGCTACCTCTTAAAGATCCATGGGATGGAGCTTTCCACTGAATTAAGAATTTCTTTCCCATAAAAAGAACACAGATGACAGACACTTAAACGGAGCTCCCAATTTGCATATTTATGAGGTTAAACTAATCATTTTATTCCCCAAATGCATGGGCTTCAACACTTGCTCATTGTGGGATGCGCTTTTCATTCCCGTCCTGGGAGGCTACAGCTAGCTCTGGTGAGCAGTTGACTCTATGCCTGGAGCCTCTGTGGAGTCCTGCAGCTCTGCCTCACTGCAGACCCTCCCCTCCCGGGCTGTGGAAGTACACCAGCTCACGTGCCCATTGCTGGCCTCTCTTAGACACAATGCACTAAGGGATGTGCAAGAGTTTGGGTGTGGTGTTCCCGATCCAGCTGGGGGCTCAGCAGGATCAGGTAAGCCAGGGGTTCACAACTCACAGGGAGATATGGAGAGAGGCCAGGACGGTGATTTTATTTAGTGGACAGTGCAGGGGACTGACAAGATATATTTAAGTGTGTATGTGAGTATGTAGGTGGGTGGGTGGGTAGATGTGGGTGTGTCTACGTGTGTTTGCAAGACTTTGGCTGACACTGGCTCCGGGGGCATGATCAACATCAACAAAGAAAGGAGAAAACTAAAGAGTCCAATTTCCCAATGCAGTGAGGGTAGTCACTAACTGAGCTGCTTGCTCATGTACAGTTGGGGAACTTGGCACTACCACCACAGTACCTAGGAAAGCAGTATCCATGTTTGGAAGTTTTTGCAGTTTTACTAGACAGCTTAAATTTAAATGTCAGTAGCTGATGAGTACCAACTTGCTGGCTTTGTCTTGGAAATTTATCAGAACCCACTGAAACAACTGGTTGCAGAATGGAAAACTCTTGGGCAGAAATAATGCATTAGAAATGACCTTCATAAAGCTGTGACAGACCTAATAGATGTTGACTAAATTAAATCCTAGCTGCAAAGTACCAAAGAGGGGGTCTCTAGTGAAACAAAGCTAAAAGGACGAGGAAAAGACTAGTACCCTCCACAGGGTTGGCACAGGTAGAGAGGTGCAGCCTGCAGAGTCCAATGCCCAAAGTCCTCATTTTGAGCTCTGTCTACCACTGAAATGCAAATTTCCCTAAATAAATAACACTAGGCTACATTGTCACTTGCATGTTAATATTAATGAAGGCTCTTTGCCTGTGCCAGTCCCTTCTGCTCCCCTTTCTTGCCCCTGCCAAGAGCAAGTTTTATTAAGGAGGAAGAGAATACAAGGTTCTCTGCTTCCTAAGGGCAGGGTGAATATGGTACCAAAAAGAGAAAGAAGCAAATCCGAAAAGCAAAGTCTCTTCACTTACATGCAAGATTGGAACCCTGCCAGCCGGGCCCCAAGAGCATGAACTACTCCTGCCCAGCAAGTCTGTGGAACGGAAGAGCCTGCGTGAAGGCAACCAGGGCAGAGGGATTTAGAGGCTGGTTGTTTTGAGCAGTTAGCATGCCATCTGACTTCACTGTCAGTAGGGGAGTTTCCCTCTTAACTGCATCATATTCTGAGGGTGGGCAGATCCCACTCACCATTCTGTGTGCTTTCTAGGCCTTCTCTGATGAAGAGTGGCCTCAATCCACTGAACAATTCCTCGCCTTGTCCCAGGTGGACCAAGATAAGAGATCAGTTCAAAATAGGCCTGTCCAAGATGACCTGGAAAAGAGTTGGTATCCCAAAAAACAATAATAAAAATAGAAAAGAGAGAGAAGAGAAGAGCTGGTCTCAAAACCTCCAACACCTTTGATCAAGGTGTTTTCCCCGCTGTGTTGATGCCACAGAACATAAGCCCATTTCATTCTTTCCATCATGTTAATAGCTTCCTGTCCTCTTGTCGCTGGTGTTTGCACAGGACTCTGGGGGGAATTAAATACAAGTATATGGAAGAGAAAAAAATATGGATACATTATTTATAATCTATTGTCGCCTGAAATTTCATCCAAGGTCTGCTTGTCTTTTGGAGACATGAATATAAATGAGGAAACAAATATTCCCCGCGGAGCCACGGGGACTTGGTACAATGATCTTCTGAGAGGCAGGTTTCACTGTCTCTTTTAATACTATAAAAAGCAAACAAGTCTCTCGTTAAAGCTCATCCTCGGAGACAATGAACACTGTAAGATAGGTTGCCTTGACCTTGAGGTTAAGCGAAGACAATCATTGGCAGAGGTGCCCAGAGACAGGTAAGAAGAAATTTTCTCTCCTTACCTTTGCTCCAGTCCTGGCTGTCCCACATCCAGGCTGAGCGGCTCTGTGGGCTGGAAAACTCGTCCTCTCTAAACACTAGCTTCAGTTTTTGAGATTGAGAAAATTAATGAAGATTACCAAATTGTAGGCTCTGGAACAACAGATGGTGGGTCTTGGAAATTCACACGCTTACCATAGATTTCAGTTGGATGGGAAAGCCTGACACCAGTCCCCCACCGTGTCTACCTGGTGTACCCCGAGTATCCCCTCTCCAAAGAAGAGAGCTAATAGGGTTCTCTCTGTGGCACTACATAAAAACAGCTTGAGTTCTTCACCAAGACAAGCAAACCCCTAAAATGACAGGTCCCCCTTCTCCTTTCTTTGAGACCTGGCTGTGGAGAAGGAAGGTGGTCACATCCCACACCACGTGCAGATGAATAAATGTCAGTCAGAGGTTTGCACTGACTGCACTGCCCAGCTTGCTGTGTATCCCCAACGCCAGCCTCCACAAGATCCCTCTCTGGGTTCACTCACTGTTTCCCTTCGCCCCATGGCTCCCCCTTCCAATGTAACCATTCTAATGTGTTTGCGTGCCTTTCTGAAAAATGTGTACCAGTAAAATGGTCTTGAGTCTAATTTAAACACATTTAAATGGGCCTGGATCACACAAGTCAGTCCCTGTTCTCATATATATATATATATATATTTTACTCAGCACTTTTTCTAGACCATCCATGTTGTTAGACAAATATTTTTGCTTCCAGCAGTTGCAAAGTACTGCATGATATAAGTACCTATCACATTTTACCGATTCCACTCTCCCAAAGAGGTCCATCCGGCCCTCTCCAACCTTCCACCACCCGAGTGTGGCTTGGTAAATGCCTCCTGTGTGTCGGCTTGTGGATCAGTGAGGCGACGCCTCTGGGTTACACCTCAGGAGAGCGATGGCTGGGTCAGGAATGAGTTGCCTCCGCATAACTAAGCATTGCTCTGGGGCTGCCCGTTCCCCCCAGTGGGCCGGGCTCCTGTTGCTCACGGCCTTCGTCATTCCTGATGACTTGACGTGGTCCAGCTATGTCATTTTTGACAGTCTCCTGTGTGTAACTGAGGTAGCATTGTTCTAATCAATTTCTGTAAATAATGATGAGCTTGAGTTTAAACGTCTCTCCATATGTTTGTTAGCCTTTTGAGCTTCTTTTTCCTGATACCTGATCGTCTGGTTTGTGCACTTTTCTATCAGGTTCCGATAGGATTAGCAATTAATGTTTGAGCTTTGGGAGTCTTAAGAAGTTTTCAGTGTATTCCTCTAATTGCTTTCTAGATTTATCTTTTATATTCAGTCTATTTTGTATGTGGTCTTAAGTAGGGATACAGTTTCATTTTTATTTCTAGAGTGAACCAGCTTTACTAACATGATATACTTACTAATGACCCATCTTTTGAGTGGATTGATTTGTGGTTCTTTATTGTATATTAAGTTCCCATATATACACGAATTTGTCATCTCTGAATTTCCTATTTTATTTTATGGTCTATTTATCTGTTCCTTTGCAAACACTCCATTGTCTTTTTATATCTATAGCTTAATATCTTAATATAGGGTGGAACAAGTTTACACAATTTTCCTTTTCAGGGTTGACTTTGCTATTTGATAGTGTTTATTTTTCCACAGGTGTCACCTTATTTATCAAATTTAGTTTATGAAGTTCTACAAAAGGAGTTTCAACTTGAGTTTAGATTGGAACTATGATGAATTATGAATTAATTTGGGGAGGACGGACAAGTTTAATAATACTAAGTCATCCCTTCTAAATGCATAAATTAGATCTTCATTTATCCAAAGCATGCTTATGTTTTCAAGAATTAAAAAATTTCCCTATTGCATTCTTTATGTACTTGGCCAATTTCTGAACATTTTATGATTTGTATTGCTTTGTGACTTTATAGATAAATTTAGATAATATTTAATAATATTTATAGATAAACAGAGATAACAGTTCTTTAAAAATATTTTCTAGTTAGTAATTGCTAATGTGGAAAAATATTGAATTTTATATATTGATCCAGTATCTAGCAATCTCACTGAACTCTCATTACTTCTAATTATCTATTGTTTCTGTTAACATTTTTAGGTCGATATTTATGCCATCTACAGATAAGGACAGTCTTATTTCTATACTTCTAATATTTACATCTGTTATTGGTTTTTTTTCTTTATCACATTAACTAGGACCTCCAAAACTACATTAAATAGTAACAATGGTATTAGTTAATCTTGACTTAAGGAGAATTCAATTAAAGCTTCATGCTGCATAATCTTTGCTAAATCTTTTTGAAGTTTCTTTTATATGAAAAAGAAGCTAATTTTTCTAAAATAATAAAAATCTATACTCAGCTAACATTAAATAAACCAGAACATTATTTGCTTAGATTTGAGGTTTAAGACATTTGTCAAGGTAGAGAATTGTATTTTATTCCAAGTTAAGAGCTTTTGTAATTAACTTTATCAAATGGTAAATTTTATAGCTCTGAAATTTATACTTTTATACAGTTATTTCTCATCTACTAAAGAACTATACAGGAATCTCAACCATTGAAATTTCTCTTTAAGCAGAATTCTAACATACACAATTTTTTCATAGTTTTTCAGATTGATTGAATATGAGTTTTCATTGTACTCTTATTAGATTTAGCAAGCTACTATATTTTATGCTTCCTTTTACATCTATAATCATAAAAAATAGCCTATATCTTTTTTTATATCTTATTGGATTTTGAAATCCATGTTTCTCTAACTGCCTTGAAAAATACAATAAAATAACTGAGTAGCTTTCAATCTTCTTCTACTTCTTCTTTCTCCCTCCTTCCTCCTTCTCCTTCTTCATCTTTTAATAAGTTGTTAGGACAGAATATTTGACTGCCACTTTGCACTTACACATTTTAAAAATTAAATATCTATCCAGCCAGTCATGATGGTGCACAGCTGGAATCCCAGCAACTCCGGAGACTGACACAGGAGGTCATGAGTTCAAAGCCAGCCTCCACAACTTAGTGAGGTCCTAAGCAACTTAGCAAGACTCTGTCTCAAAATAAAAAATAAAAAAGGTCTGTGATGTGCCTCAGTGGTTAAGTGCCTCTGGGTTCAATCCATGGTACCAAAACAAATATATCAGTAGATAAATAAGATAAATAAAAATTAAATACCCAAGTTTTTGATTTCTCACACCAGTTTTGACCCTTTATAGGCTTCTTGAAATTTACTCATTTCATCTGAGTTTTAGAATTTAGTAGACAAAATTCTTCAAAAGACTTTGTTTTTAATCTTTACTGCATCTCTCACTATGTTCCCCTCTTTGTCTTAATTTTTCATCTCCTCTATTTCTTACTCAGTCTTCCCAGTGATATATTAGGTATTAGATCTAACAACCCCATTCATGTTTCTATTTACCACTATTTATTTTTAGAGTGCATCATCAGAGTATATCTGATATAAAATTCTACCTGGGCATACTTTCAAATCCCTCTGGATTCCTAGCTTCCTACCCACTTCACCTCCACCCACACAAACCCTGTCTAGATTTGGGGTTTTGGCTCTGGGTTGCTATGGATAGACTTTCTCCTTATCTATTCTTTGATTAAAACCACCACCCCCTTTTTTGGGGTGGGGGAGGTACAGGGGTTGAAATCAGGGGCACTTAACCACTGAGCAACACCCCCAACCTTTATTTATTTATTTATTTATTTATTTATTTTTATTTTCAGACAGGGTCTAACTAACTTGCTTAGGGCCTCGCTAAGTTGCTGAGGCTATATTTGAACTCTCAGTCCTCTTGCCTCAGCCTCCTGGGCCTCTGGGATTACAGGTATTCACCACCACACCTGATAATTAAAGTATTTTATTAGAGACAAAAATAAGCTATTTCCCACAACTAGTTAATCACCTTCACTTTTCATGGCTCCAGAATTTGTCACTGCTAATTTGTGTACTTAATCGAAGTTTGCAATAACTGGTTTTGTAAAGCAAATTCCCTGAAATCTAATATTCCTGAAGAAGGTTGTTCGGGAATCAGACCTTCGTGTTTGAATTACAAGTTGATCAGATATAGAAATATTAGACACAAATATTTGCTTCCAACATATTTTAAAATATTCTTCCACCGTCTTCTCACATGTAGCATTGCCTTTGAGAAGTCTAATGTCAATCAGATTTTTGTTCTGTGGGAGAGCTGATCTTTCCTTCTAGAAAGTTTTAGAATGGTTTTCTTTCTTTATGACAGTTGCACATTTCATTCTATGTCTTAGAGTTCATTTATCATTTTATCTCCAATTTGACACTCTATGAGCCCTGTAAATCTACGGTGCTTTATCTTTACCTCTGACTCATTTATCTTCATTACTTATTTAGGCATTTCCTCTGCTTTTATTGGCTTTCTAGGGCACTTATTACCTAGATGTTAGAATATGAACTGTCCTCCAAAACCTCCAAATCCCTTGACTTATTTTTCTTTTAATGTTTTCTTTCTCTTTTTTTCTCCCCTTTATCTTCTCAAACAGCTCCTCGATTGGATCTTCCAGTTCATATAGTTGTATTTAGCTGTATTTAAAGCCCATTTCTTCTTACCTACTGTATTCTTACTATAAATTATTATCACGTTGTCCATACCTAACGTTTCTGCTTAAGTTGATTTCTTATTCTTCTTCATGTTGTTAATGTCTTTCTTTATGTTCTTAAAGTTGTCATGCTTAATTAAAATCCTGTTCTAATAACTGCACCAGAAGATCAACATCATGTGGCCTGTGGACTTTCTTCCATGGGAATCCTACTCTTCAATGAGTGAATATTCCGTCCTGTGGAATCATGTTCCTTTGGGGTTCTCGGCTCCTTTTACTGGCCATGTGTATAGTTGAGAAGGACCAAATCCTGTGAATGGACAGGTAATGACTTCTGTATGGCAATATGGAAGAGAGAGCAAGAAGATAACTGCAAAACTTTCTTCCAACTATGTTCATCCTCTCTTTTTTTGGTATTGTTTGGTCTGCCTGGTTGGGGGAAGGTGTTGATTTGTTTTTCTTTTTTTTGGGGGGGGGGAGGGATAATTCTGGCCTTACTGAATTAATTGGGAAATGTTCTTCCTCTTCTATTTCTTGAAAAAGATTATATAAAATTGGTGAAGTCACCAGTGATGACACCTGGGCCTGGAGCTGCCTTTTTGTGGAGATTTGAACTACAAATCCAAATTTTCAAAGTCATCACCATCCTCTTCTGGTTATTCCATTTCACCTTGAGTGACCTTTGGGAGATGGTAATTTGTAAGACATTTCATCTAGATTGTCAAATTTATTTGCATAGAGTTATCTGTACTAGTCAATAGGTTAGGGATGCAGGATCCCCCTTTAGAAAGGCAGTGAATTCACGTGGAACAGAAATACAGCCTATGATTGTCGTAAGACAACAGTATGAATGTTAGAGAAGGACCTCATACATCGAGGATTTGACCTTGTCCATTTCAGATTATAGACATTGGACATTTAAATTACGTTGTCCCAAATGTTTTCAGAACGTCTAATTATAATTCCCCTTCTGGTGACCATAAGGGAGCCATATAATCCTCTCAAGGATTTATACATCTAACTAGCCTGAGCATGCAGGCCTTCCAGGCCCTGGTAAGGGTTTTCAATTTTACTCTAGTTGGAAGGCAGAAACCATGGTAGAGAGAGAGGGGATGAGATAAGATCATGTTGCATTATGAAAAGATCACTCTGGCTAAAGGAGGAGAATGGACACCAGTGGAGCCTAAAGAGCGGAGGGAGACGAAGCCAGAGGCAGCACCATGACCCCACCTCTCCTGGCCATGTGGCATGAGGAGCCACAGAGCAGAGCCACGTTTGCAAAGCCAGTCTGTGATCAACCTAATCTGCCACGAAACTGGATCTTCTGATGTAAGTGAATACGAAGAAAAAGACAAGCTATGTCAGAACATTCCTCCGCTGTCAGGACGCGTTCAGCCGAACTCTGAAGAGAAGATTCAGAAGTCCTACCCCACTTGCTGGAGGGTAGGAGGCAAGGGGTCCACAGAGCTCCGGACCTTTCTCAACAGCTCAGCATAGGATGGAAAAAAGCCATCTGCTGTTCAATTGATTCTCCACTCCCAATACCTCCTTAAAAGCTTTGCCCCCTCTCCCCCGGGTTCCCACCACTCCCTTCTGAACGGCGTCCTCCAGACAGTCTCACCCCATGTAATTGCTTCTCAGCACTGCATAAGAATGCTCTTTCTTAAAAATAACCTTAAAGTTCATCAGAGACTCTTCAACCTGTTGCCTTCTGCAGAGAGCTCAACTCCTGCACAGCATGGTCTGCCCTGCTGACCTCCCCTGCCCCGTCCTTGGTCTCTGGTGCCCTTCATCCATCCAACCCACCTCGCGCTTTGTCTCCTGCCGCATCTTCAGTTTCCCCCGGGGGCTGTGCACTCCCACAGGCCTGGAGCACCCCCTCCACCAACGTGGGACTGAGTCGACATCAGATAGCCTTTCTGATTGGCACTTGGCAAGCCCTGCCCCATGCCAGCCTTTGCAGCCCCTGCCTTCAGTGCACGCCTACCTTGACGCTCTGCTACCACACCCCATGCTGATCTCTATCCCAGAGTGCTTAGGACTCAGAGGACGTCTGTTTCTCCCACCAGAGTGTGAGAACCGGAAAGGCAGAACTGCATCTCTTTTCTTTACATTCCCATCTCGTAGCCCAGTATTTACAACCTAAGACATACTTCCTATATGTTTGTTGGATTTTCTTATTTAAGAGAATAAACATGTAAATGAGTTGGAAGATGCCACGAGAAGGCCAAGGTAATAGATGCAGTTCACACAGGCTGATCTGGTCACCTTGCCCCATCCATGGTCTCTGGCTGCTCCCAAGAGTCTAGCGAACAACTTGATAAATGTGGGTCATTAATTTTAACATGAGGGGACCAGGTGAGAGTCAACTGCAAACTCACTTCTAGAGAAAAAAATCAAAGTGCTGGTCGACGAGGTCACTTCGCTGCTGGTGAAAAGGAATAACAATTTGATGGAGAACTGGTGAGCCACACACTTCGTTCTGCATTTACAGAGAAACCTGTTGAGGCTGTTCTAGGGGAAGACACTGATGTCACAGCTTCAGTCCTGAAGAGGAGGCCAGAAGAGCGGGCAGCGGCAGGTGCTGTCCCCAGCTATTCAATCTGACCATCTTAAAGCCTGCACCAAAGACACAAAAGGAGTAAAGTCAGGGACAGAGAGCTTCCTCTTCCTCTTCCACTCCCGCTACCGGGGGCCACCTGATTGCACTGTGTGTCACGTAGATGGTGGCTTCCACTCAGCATTCAGCCCAGTCTGCTGCCCAACGCAAACCAATTTCTGAGCAATTCTTCGGGCAAGTGCCCTGGTCCTGTTGATCTCACAATTACATCTGGAAACACTTAACCATGAGACATGTCAGCGGACTGGCCGCTTGGTGCTGCTTCCTCTCAACTTGGTCATCGCCACAGCCTGTGCTAAAAATAAAAAAACAAATTTCTTTGTCAGGCCAGGCTCAAGTTATTGCGCCAAAGGGAAGAAGTCTCCCAGATCCACTCTTGGTACTAAAATCTCTACCTTTAGAAAAATTACCGGGATAATGTATGGGAGGTTAAAGGTGAATTTCTAATGTTGCTCAATGGAGTGGCATCCAGAGAGCCAGGAATGATGGAAATCGGCCCTGACAGTCTCCTAAAATGGATGAAGGCCCAGCAACATGCTCATGGAACCAGGGAATTATTATGTTCTCAATTATTAGCTGACCAAAGGTCCAGCGACCCTGAGCAGAAAGAAGGGGTAGGATCCAGGACATGAGGATCAAACACAAGGCTAACCAGACCTCTGGTCCCCTGTCCTTCCCACCATATCCAGTCTAGATCTTGGGACCAGCAGCCCACTCGGGGCACATCCACCTGGGAACGAGAATGGGAAGGAAAGGGTGAGAGGCAAAGAGGACTCCTTCCGTTATCTACCAGATCTAGGCAGGGAGACAGGCCCCAGGCACCCTGTGTGTTTACCAACTCCACCTCTTGGCCTCTCCGAGGAGAAGAAGAAAACGGACAACCTAAATAATGGATTTCAAACCCAGCTTGTCTTCAGGCTCATCAAGGAGCTTTGGAAAGACACTGATTCGGGACCTAGCCCTTGACATGCTGCTTTAGTAGATCTGTAATGGAACACAAAATCTGAATTTTAATGAAGTTCTCAATTTGAGAAACCACTGATGAAGTTTCTCTTATCCGGTGAAAAGGAATAACAATTTTATCAAAGACTGGTGAGTACAAAGCAAGACATGGGCAGTGTGGAAGGCTGGATGGGGCTGGAGAGATGGTTTTGTAGACAGCTGTGTCTCCCCCAAGTTCCCAGGATGTGGAAACCCCAGGTTGCTGCTCCTGACAGTTTGTAAAAGCAAAACATTTTTTGATTGTCTTTCTACTATTGCCACAGACTAAATCACAGTAAATTGAACCTATAAACAAACAAATGGCCTTGCAATTTGTCCAGGGTAAGGCAAGTGCACCCAGCAGCTAAGCATCAGTCTCACGTGTATTTGGTAAGTGCCTCCACCAACCACTTAACACAGGGGTCTCAGAAGAAAGAAAGCACAGTCTATGCTTCCTCTCCAGAGGCACAATCTGGAGCCCTTTTCCCATCCAAAGTTTGTCATTCCTTGGACACTTTTATCTGGGGACCAGCTCCCTCAGGGCATATACCTACGGGCAAAGAGATTTTATTCTTCTTTCAAACTTGAAAAAACCTAATCCAAAGAGGCATGGTGGCACACACCTGTAAACCCAGTGACTCAGGAAGCTGAAGCAGGAGGATCACAAGTTCAAAGCCAGCCTCAGCAACCTAACAAGTTCCTAAACAACTTACTGAGACCTTGTCTCGAAATGAAAAATAAAAAGGGCTGGAGATGTGGCTCAGTGGTAAAGCACCTCCAGGTTAAATTAGAAGAAGAAGGAGGAGGAGGAGGAGGAGGAGGAGGAGGAGATTTAATGATGAAACCGTCCTTCATGGGAAAGGACTATTATTGCATAAGGCAGGTGTAAGGTGAAGGCCAAGAATATTGTGTGTTGATCTTCTAAAATGAGAAATTCCGTCAGTGAGTTATAAGGGGCGAGAGGAAGGCAGACGTGCCAGTTGCTGCAGAGACCAGGTCAAGAACAGCCTGAAAGCCTAAAAGCAATAGCAGTGCTCCCAAGGCAAGAGGGAGAGGGGACAGCAGCCACTTGCAACTGTCCCCTGCAGTGGAACTGTAGCCTTGAGAAATGGGTGGGATCAAGAACTTCTGAGACCTGACACACCAGAGACGAACACTAACAGGTTTCCTGCAGCTATTAAGGAAATCAGTTTTAAGGAGTAAAGATTTAATTTGAGCATAGAACCTTTTGAGGCAGCTTTAAACTTTGAGGTTTTATGTGATTGTGAACCCTCTGCTGCATGGAGAGATGTTGAGCTCCTGCCAATTACAGCATCCGCTCTACTTCCCGTTTTAGTAGCATCCAAAGAGTGCTCTACTTGGGGTCTAAAAACTTGCGTTCGAGTGGCCTGAGTAAGCCATGCGATCCTTCGGAGCACACTTTCCTTGTCTGTAAAGTGAGCCTCTCGATTTTTCTCCTCTGCCTTCCTCTCCAGTTTCTCACAAGAACGAAATGGAAATTTGAAAAGCACATGCTAAACTTATAGAAACGGAGTGCTGTTCCCTGGTGTGGCCACACCTGAAGTAGGTAGTGGGGATGCCCTGAACAGTGCTGTGACAGTGTCCACACTGCTGGACAGTAATCTGCAGCCAGTCCTTGTGCTGAGTGTGAGTGCATCTCCAGAGGGGCCTTGATGCAGGCCACCAAACTTCAGCAGTCTTCCTAATGATCTTCCTGATAATCTCAGATGGGGCTTTAGATGACAGAGATTTGGGTGAGGTTGCTGTGTCACCTTCCTTCTGAGACATGCTGTCTATTACCTACCATCTAACTTTCCAGGTGGTAGGATGTCACACCTGTGCTGTACTAGTTCTACCACTAGGAGGCACTGTAGTAACTGACCTGTGAAGCCCTCCCCAGCCTCTCCAGGGCTGCTACAGTTCGAGAAAGCCCATCACTAGCCCAGAAGATCACTGTATTTACAGAGCACCCAAACCACCCTTCCTGGCACGGCTAGCTGTGCCTTTAACTTGCTCTGTCAGCCCCTGCAACCCAGAAGGCTCCTCCAGTGGGCTTCTTGATTTGCCAGCTAAGCACTAAAATTTGTTCCGAAGCTAAACTCTCTAAGACACATGATTTAAGCTTCTCTTTCAGCTAATTAGATATTGTTCTACAAATTGGGCTGTTCTCTCTGAAAGATGAGCTGCAATTTACTTTCCCTGCCCTCTCCTTAAACTTAAACTGAACTGTAAAACATGGCCGTTTGCTTGTTTAGTACAATCAGGAGATTATTTTGTGCAAGGAATAGATATCCATCTTCTTGCTAATGCTGAGCTTGTTTGGGCATTCCTTAATGGCTGCTATGAAATGACGGAAGCTTTGCTTAGATCCCTTTTGCCCTTTTGAAAGGTGGACCCCATGGTGATTTATTGGCGCTCGTGCATCTGCGATAATCTCCTGAGTAACCGATCACAAACAACTGCATTAACACGTCTTCACTCCACAAGGGGCGGAGATCTTCACTGCCCCCATTTTACTGATGAAGAATTTGATCTCAAGGAAGTCAGGCCATTTGCCGACATCCAAACAGCTAGGTATATAGAGAAGCCAGACAGTGAAGCCAACACTTTCATCCTCAGATCCCTTAAATCTATTGTCAGAAGAATCCAGTGTCAGGTGAAGAAGAGGAAGGCAAAATGATGTGGAGCTCGGTGCCCACACGGCTCAAATCCACTGCAGATTTCTTACAGCTCTGGATAAAATTCCAACCCTGAGGTCCTTTGAAACCTTCTGGGGCCTGGGGCTCTTGGACACAGTGGGAGAAAGGATCTTTTCTGGAAATCGCCTCTTTTATTGTGCAGGGGGCCGAGTATTCTCTCACCCTCAAGACTGTGCCCAACATCTGATGAACGGAGATGCTCTGAGCGGAGTGTACACCATCTTCCTCAATGGGGAGCTGAGCCAGAAGTTGCCGGTGTACTGCGACATGACCACAGACGGCGGTGGCTGGATCGTAAGTACACACAGCTGCTCTCCTTGCATGCAGATGTCCTTGGTGTCACAATCTGCCTAGCTCAGCCTCTGTTGGCCCAGCATCACTATCCATCTGGCCATCCTTTCACCCACACCTCCGTGTTCAGTAGCCCAGTGGGAGATTTAGCCAGGCAGAGATGAGGATCAGCATATCCAGGCTGCAGTGACGTGGCCTGAGGAAGGGCCAGGATGACTGCCTTCCCTCCTGTCCCTTCTGCAAGGAGAGCGCATGCAGGAGGGTGCTGGGGAGAGGGGTCGTGGCCAGAGCCCAGGAACCTGCCTGCAGGGGGGCTGCAGCTGTAATAAAGCACGGAGGAGGATCCCCTCTGTGTAAGAGGAGCCTCCCTGGCCAGGCAGTGAGGTCCCTTCTCTCGGAGGATCGCACTGGGGGGTGGGGGCAAATGAGGGACAGAACTGGAATGGCCACCTCCCAGGACCTTCCCTGTCCTCCTCCTTCTCCGGAGGCTGATTCTCTCCCAGAATCCCTCAGGGAGCACCACTTACTGTCACGGCCCCCTCCGACATCTAACAGGCCGGTACAGAGCTGAAGGAAAGGGGGGGGGGCCTCCCTCATGGCCACCTCTCCAAACAGGCCACCGTGCAGATGGAGCAGTAGCTGCCTGGTGCAAGATGGAAATGGCCTCCCCTCCACCCTCTGCGCCTCCCTCACCAGCACTGCTGACGCACAGTGCCAGATCCTCAGGGCGCAAAATGGGTGGTTTTGGAATAGAGTGAAACGGTGACTATGCTCCTAACAGCCACTCTCGGGAGGCATTTTCTTTTATGTCTCTGACATATCTGTGCCTCCTTCTTAAAGCATAATTGGAAATTGAAGCCGAGGCTGATGTATTGGAGGTTAAATGAAATTAGCACTTAAACAGCTCAGGATGTGAATGATATGCAGTTGCTTTGGCTGCAATAAGACGATGACAGTTACCAGATGATTTGAAGCTGCTTCTGTTCCTGTGGAGAGAAATGCTTTCTACCACACTCTGTGATACAAAAGATTAATTTGAGAGTCAGACCTATTTCCCCTGACTATTTGGGAGCTTGATAAGTGTCCTGAATCCTTTCTACATGGTAAGGGGTGCAAATTGGCATCAATGTCACCTCACAGCCTAGTCACCAGGGGCCTCTGTGCTGCAAGGAAGTGTTGTGAGCATTTCTTCCAAAAGCTGCAGTGTGGATCCTGAGCTCTGTTCTGAAACCTTCCTTATGTGGGCATCTTCGCCATTGTCCATACGGGACCCAGTTGCACCAATTTATTCAATTTTATTCGCAGTCGCTTTTCCTGATCATCTCCCCCCTCTCGCGTTCCCCTTGATCTTCACAGGTATTCCAGAGGCGGCAGAATGGCCAAACTGATTTTTTCCGGAAGTGGGCGGACTACCGCGTGGGTTTCGGGAGCCTGGAGGACGAGTTTTGGCTAGGTAACGCCTGCTTCGCGCTTTGTCCTGGTGTGCTACTCTGGCTTTTGGTGCAGCTCTCTCCTTTCTGCGTCCATCTGGAATCATCCGGAACCCGTGTCTGCTGAGCAGCTGACAGCTTGCGGATTGCTTTCAGAACCCCCTGCCCTGTTTGGCTGCACTATTGATCTGTTTTATCTTATTGTGGTGTTTTCCTCTTTGCTCCGTCTCTTCCCATCCTCATTAATAGTCTCTTATGCTGATGGGTCTCGACATAAGGCAGCTACAAAGGGAAGGAACTGCTAGGCAGGGGAAGGGGCACCGGGAGCAAGGGGCGGGCTGGCCAGGGAAATGAGGCCGGTCGCTCTGCTCGGTTCCTTGGAGCATGTCATTGCCTGACTGGGAAGGAGAAGGAAAAGATGAAAGTGCCATTAGAGGTGAGCGGCAGTTTCTTGGAGGTCTGACGCAACAGGAGGTTTAGATGGAGAGCTGGGCCAGCCTGAGAAGGTGCAGAAACACTGGAGCCAGGCAGGGGACCCAGTGTCTGTTCACGATGCCCACATCTCCCACCTGGTTAGATTTCCATAGCGACTGAGAAAGGCCGGCAGAGGAGAAGGCAGAGAATCAAGTTCCATATTGGTGGTCTCCTCTCTTCCTCCCCTGCGCCATCTCATCCAAGCCTCACCATCTGCCCCAGATGTCCAGGTAGCAGCCCCTGAACTCCCAGGCCTCCCCATTGCCCACAGAGCCTCCGAATGATCTTCCTCACTCCCCATGTCTGAGCAAGGTCAAGCCCTCCGTGAACCCTTTACAGTGACTCCCCCTCACACCCAGAGGAGGGGCAAACAGCTCCCCCACAGAACAAGGCCTCTCCAACCACCCCTGCCTATCACACTGTCCTTTCTGGCCAACTCCAAACTCCAGATTGCTCTCAGAACCACTGAGATGCCTCTGTAAGAACACTCTCAGCCACTTCTCCCCGCAGGCACTCGGGTGTCCAGCCACCTATATGCAAAGTCCAGCTAAGCACCCCTTCCTCCATAGGGCCTGTCCTGACCATTTCCTCACCTGTCACCTGTGGAAGAACTGGCTCTCCTCTCTCTGTTGTGACCCAAATCACAACATCCCTATCCCTTTCTGCCCTCTTGACTGTACTGTATAAGCATTGCTCTGGGCTGGGCCCACCCCTGCACCCACCCCATACCCATCTTCCAATGCCATTGCCTGTAGCCATGCCTGGGGATAGTAGGTGCCCACAGTACAGATGTCAATCATCAGTGATAACCATTTAGCGAATATCAGATAGCCAAATCTGTGCTTGCCAATGTAGGTAATAAAAAAAGGTAAAAACCATATAAACACATTGAGAAAAAAGTCAAATAGGAAAATGTGCTTTACCTTTTTGTGATATCAGAGATTGAACCCCTGGTACCCTACCACTGAGAAAAATCCCTAGCCCTTTTTATTTTTTGAGACAGGGCCACACCGAGTTGCTGAGGCTGGCCTCAAACTTGTGATCCTCCTGCCTCAGTCTCCAGAGTTGTTGGGATTACAGGTGTGCACCACTGCACCTGGCCAAAATACACAGACCTTGAAAGCATTTGCAAATACTTGGGAGGCAATCCTGATGTGCATGAATCAATGTATCCATAAGCAGATAGGACTTACGTTTCCCAGGCCTAAGCCAAACCAGTTTCCTGGGTTTTTGTCAAATCTGTGAAATATATAAAGTATCAGGAACTCAAAATTTCTATGTATCACTTTTTTATTTGGTTAAATCTATTTGTTAAAAAAAAAAAAACTTTACAGCGTTGCCAAAAAAGGAAATCTGGTTATCATGTGTTATAAGTAAAAGGAAGCCTCAAAAATAAATGCAAAGAAAAGAAAGCAATACTGTTAACTGAGAGTTCCACCCAGGGACTTTGGGCCCGCTGTGGTTGCTGGTGGTGGTGTGAAAATGGAGATGGGAAAGTGTTGGGTGTTAAACCACAAAGTGCTAGAACCAAACTGGGACTGGGAATTGAGGCCAGGGTCAAGGTCAGGTTCAGGGTCAGGGCTCCTCCTTCAACTCTGAAGAAGGACTGAGAGAATTTGGAAATACCTTTCCCCTAAAGGTCAAGGTTATTTCATGCCTGTTTGAGTCAGCTTTTTTGCTGCTGTGGTTAAAGATGTGACCAGAACTATTTTAAGGGAGGAAACGTTTATTTGGGGACTGTGGGTCAGTGACTCAGCAAACACCAGTCAAAGAGCCTTCCACTTGCAATCGATGTAAAGCTTTAAATCCCAAACAGGATAAAGAAGCCAAAAGATGTGGGTGACCTTCAGTCAATCATTTCACCTCTCTGGACTTAAGCTTTCCCTTCCACAAAACAAAGAGGTCGGCTGGAGTAAGTTCTAATTCCCTCCACCGCTGCAATTCTTTGATTCTAAATCATGGCACACTCAGATAGCTATCAGATGTCCCAGCAAAGCAAGAAGAGCCCAGTTCAGTTCACAGATAGAAATCAGAACTCGGAGGTCACCAGCAAGGCAGGGCAAGGCGTCAAATGTTCAGGCAGAGAGGTCAAAATCAGACCATCCTGGGGCAAGTGGACAAGAAAATATCTCTGAGAAGATATCACCATGTGGGACCTGGACTCCACCCAAGCTCTGGGCTTGCAGGGCTTTGCACCTTCCAAGAATACATGAGCCCGAGGTCTGGAGTACTTAGAGGCCAAGGAGATAGCATGTGGGGTGGGGGGGGGGAAACTGGCCAGGAGACCAGCAAAGAGACAGCCGTGCAAGATATAGCAGGTAGAGCAGAGAGAAGGGAACAGAGACAGAGAGCAAGACAGATGCTCCTGAACTTATGATGGGGGTTAAATCCAGATAAATTCATCATGAGTTGAAAATATTGTCCAGTGGGAAATGCATCTGCTCTACCCAACACCCCAGCTTAATGACACAGTACAGAGCAGAGCACATATCATTTCCCATTGGGATCAGCTGGTGGCAGCTGAGCACTGTGGCCCAGCATCGAAAGAGAGAGAATACTCACAGCAGAGCACTAGAGACCCAAACCCAAAGCACAGTTTCCACTGGATGCATACAACGTTCACCCCACTGTAAAGTCAGGAGATGATACGATGAGTCACTGTTAAGTCAGGTGCTACCTGTACTCCCTGACCTGGGTCTGGTGATCCCCAGAGGCCTGGAGGCAGACAGAGAAGGGCCAGTGTGATGAAAGATGGATAGAGCCCCCTCTGCAGACTACAGGACACATGAGGACGTTGGGACCCCTGGGACGCTCCAGAATTCCTCTGATGAGCGATGCTACCTCCTGCTTCCTGCCGCCCATGCCACAGGCTTCCCGCCCTGCGATGCCGCCTGTCCTTTTCTTTCCATACCATGACTTGGCATAGAAGAGGGCAAGGGACAGGCCAGGAGACCTGAGGCTTCGGGTGTGTCAGTTATGGGGTCAGCACTGGGGGTCAGCACCCTGTGCTGCCTGGTGGCCCTCGTCAGCAGCATTGGGCTGGCCTCTTTACAGGAAAAGTAATCCAGCGGGGACTATTGGATAACAGCTCGAGAAGCGCTGGCTGAGGGCAGAAGCAACCTGCATGCCCTTGTCTTCCCTGTACCATCTGTGTCAGGGTCAAAGTCACATTTCCCTTCCACTTCCAAAGCTGCCTGAGGTCCGGCTCAGGGCACTGTCTGCTCTTCTGCACAGGGCTGGACAACATACACAGGATCACGTCCCAGGGCCGCTACGAGCTGCGTGTGGATATGCGAGACGGACAGGAGGCGGCCTTCGCCTACTACGACAAGTTCTCCGTGGAGGACGGCAGGAGCCTGTACAAACTCCGCATCGGAAGCTACAATGGCACTGCAGGTACCTGTGGCCCCAGGGGCGCTGGGCATGCAGCAGGAAGGCCCCAGTGACCTAGACCAGAGCCGCATGGGGGAGGAGCACCACCCACAGAGCTCTCTGTAGCCAGGGAGGACGGCTGGACCGCGAGAGTCGCTGGCTCTGGTCTCAGCCCTGGCCCCTCTGGTGACCTGAAACCAATTTGTCAGGACTTTGGTTTCCTCATCTGGAAAATCATAAGATGTCCATCCTACTTCACAGTGTAGACAGGAAAAAAAAAATCAGTAAATGTCATGAAAGTGCCTTTAAAAAGTTTTTAGTTAAGAAGTGCAGTGTGAGAGGGAAGGCTTGCTTTCCTTAGCTAGGTTAGCCTGTGTGGACTCTTACCCAGAGACAGTGGAAGCAGCTCTCACCTGGGTAGGATCTCCCCTGCAGTGACCTAAGACAACCTTTGAGTAATGAAAATAATACAGATCCCCTCGCTCCCTGAGATGCCCTCTCATCCCATCAAGGAGCGAAGGACGGTCCCTAAGTGTTCCTCGTTGGCCATGAACATTGCTTTCCTTCCTCCAAGAGAGCCACATGCACCATCAGGTTTTCCAGGTAGATTTTTATGGCATTTCTACCAAGCAGACAAACCCGCTCCGGGAGCTCTGTGGCATTAATAGTTCGATCAAGACACAGCATCAGTCTGCTTCTCAGGCTCTGCCAGTCTGTTCCTTATTTCCTGTTATAACATATTTCATAAAGCCTGTCGTGCCAGATATTCTACTGTCTGGGACAGGGAGTTACTGGCTCTCATTAACTCCAATTTCAGGGCTAAGCGTTGGTGTTTAATTTTAGCAACATTTTTTATGCCTCTTAGAATTAAGAAGAGCACCAAGGCGTTGCCCTTCCAATTACTGCATCGGCTCAATTACTTCTGTCTTCAGCCAGGTATTATAACTCCAAAGAGAAGATGCACTTTCTTATTGTTGCTGTTCCTATCTGAGATCATTCGCAATGGCTGTCAGACAAGCCCAGCCAAAGGTCTAATTTGCCACACTTTGAGCATAAAATAGCCATTGAAATGGACATATCAAACAAAATGTCAGACTAAATCATTTCAAAAATAACCAGATGCTGTTCACGCCCTAGGATTAGAGCTGCGCCTGTAGGAAAGCCATTCTAATCCCCCGGAGGAAGAACGGCAAGCCCTTCCACTTCTGTGCCTGTGCCCCTTCCTCGCTCCTCTTCTGCAAGCCTGGGCTTCACCTGCCTAGCTGGGGCCCAGCCCCTGCTGCCTCTGGCCAGCCCTGTCTCCCTGCTGGGCCCCCCGTAGGATAGAACCAGTGGATTCCCTCCGACTCTCTGTGTCAGAGGCCAATCCTGCCATAGCTCTGCTGGTTGTTGTAAATTGAATATGACTCATTCTTTGCCTTGCAAAGAGGAAATCCTGGCTCGCTGCAACTGCTCCATCTAGGCAGCTCCACAGGCAGGTTCCTCCTGGACCAAGCAGCTTTCCGGGAGGAGAGGCCCCGCCCCTTCTTTCCGGCATTTTCTAATATTGCTCATCCCCTTGATGTTGCTGGATTCTGCTGGTCCTACTGGCAACAAGCTGTGCTGAGGCTCCAAGTTCAGCCCTTTTCTCAAGGTACTAACTTGCCAGTGTCTAGGTGGGGCTCCACTTGGGTAAGAACGGAGGATTCCAGATTCCAAGTGAATCCGTAAGAGGGTGTTGCACAACTCCTAAACGTTGCAGATACTCAAAGGAAGCATAGGACATGGCCTCCACAAGAACTAAACAGCCAACTAAAAAAAGAAACAAGTAGGAAGTTACTCACCACACCATGAAGGGCGCCCCCTTCCTATTTAAGGGGGGCTCAGAGGGGCAGTTGAGGAAGGCTTCTGATGGCTGCTGCATTTGAAAGAGTTTTCCATGGTCAGGAAAACGCCCCTGGATGAGAAGCCATGGAAGGAGACGCTAACGTGGAGGGGGAGGCTGCGGTGGGCCACGGGGCAGAGCGAAGTTCATAAGGAATAGAAAGAAATCGGTAAAGGAGGGGGGCCTGAGCCTCCACCGCCCCTACACCGAAGGAGCAGATTGAGTCTTAGCCTGTGGCCAGCGGGGAGCCCCTGTAAGTCCTGAAGGTGTGACAGCAGTGTGGTTCTAGGAAGGTCACTGGATGAGCCCTACACAGGATAACGGAAATTTGAGCAAAAAAACAGAGAGTCACTAGTGGCTGCTGCACAAAACCTAATTCATAGGAGGTGATGGGAGGCCTGGCTAATGTTGGGGCTGAGAGAAAGGTGTCAGTCTAACAGTGGGTCAGGAGAGAGGGGCCAAGACTTAGCTCATGTCCCGATACGTGAGACGATGCGTGAGGCAGAAACGGGGAGAGGAGGCAGATTTGTGGAGAATGTAAAGACCAACATCAGGAGCACGTCTAAGAGAGTGACAGGCAGCATCAGAGCACACACTGGAGAGAATGGTCCAGGGGAGTAACGGGGTGACTTCTAGGCTGCAAAGGGATAATCAGGCTAAGATGGTGACAAGGGTGGAGATACACAGCCAAGTCAGCACTAAAGAAAGGGTCACAGGACAGGAGGATTGGCCCAAGCATGTTTAAGACAAAGCATATGGTGTGACTTAGGAAAAGAGGACATGAGAAATTCTAAAAAAACAAACAAACAAACAAAAAAACAGAAGGAAAAAAGGAAGAAGACTTTTCTGCCTTTTCCAGGATTGGGAAGAGATGACAAAGAATAAAGTTATAGGTGGTGGGATTAGCTGCAGATGAGGCAAAATCTGAATCCTGTGTTAGAAGTGTAGCCCAGTAGTGAAGTACTTGCCCAGCATGCACAAAGTCCTGGCTTCAATCCCCAGCATTGCAAAAAACAAACAAACAAACAAATGAAATAAATAAACAAATAAAAACCCTTGGAGATGCTGAAGTGGACAGAATAGAGAAAATGACAGGTGGCTTTAGGGACTCCCCCAGCCCCTGAGGTCAGCTTCCCTGTAAAATGAAGATCCACTGGCCAAGAACCTGGCTGTGGTGGGATGCTCTGGGGGCAGTGAGCAGACACTGTGGGCACAACTCAGAAGCCACAGGATCAGAACCCAGCCTCACAGCAAAAATCAGCTCTGGATGCAGCTAAGGTCATTTTAACTCCATCAACAGCATGAGTCCCCCTCTCAACAGCCCAGCCACAAATCCTCCTCCAAATCCTCCCAACCATTACACACAAATGACAATCTGACCCCCTCCCTCAAACCTTCAGTTCACATAAGCCCCCTGCACAATGTCCCCAACAAGAGCTCACCCAGCCCCCATGCACCTGAGAACAGAAATCTCACCACAGCTCTAAGATCTTGTGAACAGCTCAGATATTTAGAGAATTTCTCCCCTATGGTCAACCAAACATGCCTCTTTAGTCCATATACTTCCTCACAAAACTATTGAATGTTTCTTTTTCTCAATAATCCGTCAGATATTTGACAAAGGTGATCATGGACCCTGATGAGTCTGACATTTCCAAGATATAGCCCCTGGCCCCACCCACCTGTCCTTTGACACAGTCCTGGTTTTTCCATCCCCCTGTTTCCTGTAGATGCAACTCTGGTTTGCTAACGTCCAAGTTCTTGCAGCACCAAGTTCTGAACATGGGTTTGGGGCGTGGTCTGATCAGGGCTGGTGTCTGGCAAAAGCCAGGCTAAACCTACACAAGGAAGACCCAGAAAGGTCCAATCAGCACGGCTCATCACTGTAGTGTCCCGGTGCCTGGAGGAAGCAGATGGGGTGTGGTGAGGGGTTGTGTGGATGGAGTTCTCAGCAAAAGGCCAGGGGACAAGGAAATGGGCTGGCGAGGGCAGCACGGCAGTCGCCACCCGGGGGTCAAGTGACGGGGAGAGCTTAGCCAAGCCAGGGGAGGGACAGAGCGGAAGGTACATGAGGGTTCCACAGGTGGGGGCCAGCTCTCCTGGGAGCAGGTCAGATGTCCTATCCACTGTCGAGAGAGACAAATGGGACAGCCTTGTGGTGTTCTTCCTTGCAGGGGACTCCCTCAGCTATCACCAGGGACGCCCGTTCTCCACAGAGGACCGAGACAATGACGTGGCTGTTACCAACTGCGCCATGTCGTACAAGGGAGCTTGGTGGTATAAGAACTGCCACCGGACCAACCTCAACGGGAAGTACGGGGAGTCCAGGCACAGTCAGGTGGGTACTGCTCCGCTGTGGTTAGAGGTGGCCCAGAGCCTGGAACCCACGGCCCTCAGCTCTGTCTTAAATGCCCACGTGAGTCCAGCACTTCCTGATGAAAAAGAGACACGGAAGAGTCTTGAGAAAGAACTGCCATAAAGAGAACAGTAACGCTGAGTGGGGTAGAGACAGGCAGGGCAGGAGCCGGGGGGAGGAGGGGAACCCACACCCAGGAGTGGCACCCCCAGAGGCCTGAGCAGCAGACGGCTCCCACTCCATTTCCTTGTGGAGGGAGCTTGCTAGTTCTGGGGACGACTTCACGGGCTCAACTGCATCCTAAGAGGAGACCCAGGAAGGGAGAGATCAGAAATACCAGAGTAAGCTGGTATTTCCGCCAAAGACTGTGTATGCCCCGATGGAGCTGGTGGGGGGGACAGCTGAGCCAACTAGGACTTCCCAGGTGGACACCGAGAGGCCACACGGAAGGAAACCCCTTGGTTCCTGGCAAACCCAGATGGTTAGCCATCCCAGGTGGAAATCCCCAGCCTCCCTTCAGGAGCAAGCAATCTGCTACTCTCTTCAAAATGCCTGCACACTCTCAGGATTTTACAATTCACCACCATCGACTCATGCATGCAACTCCTGAAAGCCAAAATGTCAAGCCGGCGATAAGGAATCACCTGCAACATGTTCCCAGGGAAGGCCAGGCCACCGGCAGGTAGAAAGGGAAAGTGGATAGAGGGTCCGCTCTGGCTTTATTGGCAACTCAGCCACAAAGCTACAGCTAGATCCACAACTTGGGCCCCCTGTACCCCTTTCTTTTCATCAAGGGAAGGGTGACCTGACATGCTTCTCTTTCGCATGCCCAGGGGATCAACTGGTACCACTGGAAAGGCCACGAGTTCTCCATCCCCTTCGTGGAAATGAAGATGCGGCCCTACAACCACCGTCTCACCGCGGGGAGGAAGCGGCGGGCCCTGCGGTTCTAAACAGTGGGCAGTTGATCTTCCTGTCATTTGTTTGTATTTTGTAATATGCCACAAGGGGGGAGGGTCATAATGATGTGCTTTGCGACATATTCAGAGTACTCGGAGGAGGCAGGGCGTAGCAGGAATCAGTGACTGCCACCGCTCCTAGTTTCTGCTGCCTGGGAGCCTGACCCCAGCTCCGTCTGCACTGGCCCTCCTCACCAGTCATCCCCGACCTTCCCCTCCTCTCCCAACAAGGAGGAAACGTGGGAAGTTTGCTTGAAAGACACTTTGAAGGCCCCTCGTGGAGTGCGGGTTGCTGCAGTGACGCGGGCCTTCTTGTTCGACCCTGCTCCTGAGATGCCTCTACCTTCCAGGTAGCCTTGGTCTGGCCATGGCCTTCCACCGGCCCAGAGAAGCAGCCTCAGCCAGGGAGCTTGGCCAACAACTCCCCTTCAGAGGGCAGAACCCTGCCACACCCTGACCGGAGGGCCGGAGTCCTTCAGAATGGGCTGAAGACCGTCCTCTCTGCCACTCTTACTTTTTCAGCACTGCGGCCTCTTCCCAGTTGCTTAGCCCTTTCCCTACCTGCAGTCCCCTTAGACCCCAAGGTCCCACCCACCCCACCGCTAATCTGGAATCAGTTCCCAAGGCGTTGCCCACTCCTGGCCCTGGGTGGTGTGGTGGCTGTGTCCCCAGGAGTCTCAAGCCACTGTCCCCACCTCAGGGCAGCCAGTCTATAGTTTCTTGGTGGCAGGAAGGAGAGATGGCTGTGTTTCCAGCAGTCTGGGTCGGGCATCTGGAGATGACAGGTTCAACGGGAAACACGGCCTATGCCCAGCTCATTTTCTCCATTTCCAGTCTGAGTTGTCATGGACATTTTTAAAAACTTGCCAACAGAAGGCCTTACTTCTGTCTTCTGCCAAGCTCTCCTTGGTACAGGTGACTCAATAAGAGTCAGGAAAAGAAGTTGTAAGACCCGTCAGCCGTTCATCCCCTGACGGGGAGTCCTGGGAGGAGGCAGAATGTTTGTTTTAGGAGGTTTTATTTTACTTAACTTTATTTTATTTTATGTTCTTCCTGTGGGAAACAGAAATGACCCCTGGATGAGTTGAGATCATGGGAAGTCTTTCTCCATCTTCCTTGTTATAAATGAGCGGTACCAGAGGAGAGAGCATTTAGAAATCTCAAGGTGGGAAGGGCGGATGGGCCTGTTTCTGGGATGAGAGGTGCTGCCTCCACCAGTGGCTGGAGTTTTAACCCGAGAGAGCTGGAGGCGCTAGAAGCTGTGGCCTCTCTGCTTCCCCTCGACATCAAATGCCAGCCGCCACCTTCCCTGGACAAGTCTGTGTCCCATCCAGGGCTGCCTTCTACCTTTCCTCTCCCATTCCTTAGGTCCCATTCTGTCCTGGGCAGGGCCACTTTGTCAAACACAGGTATTGTGTACCTTTGCCAACCAGTTACTGGACAAGCCTGAGATCTAGCAACTTTCTGATAGAAATATCCACACTCTGACCATATTTTGATGACCCTGAAGGGACAGTCCCTTCTGGTGTCAGGAGGATGAAGTCAGCCTGACATTTACTGTAGCCTCTCCCTTTTGTGCGCTCCAACAAGGCTTTGTCCACTACCGGGCTGTAGACAGGGTTGACATACCTGGGGCCAAAAAATGTAGGTGGTGTTTTCATTTATCAGTTCACCATGGGCTTCACAAAACTAAGAGAAGGAACAAGATAAATGTGTCAATTTAATAAGATTCAGCCTGAGCAGGACAACCACAGAGAGAGGGAGGCATACTGGATACAGAACTCAAGAGCTAAGGGACAGGTCTTCCTTTGCCGTGTCGCTAGCTGCACGACTTTGGGTAGGATGTTTCAGGTCTCTGGGCCTCAGTTTCCTTGACTGTTGAATGAGAGACTAGAAAAAATTCAACTTCTCTTTCAGTTTGCACAGTCAATAGTGCTAGTGGAGGGCCTGAAAATCCATGAGATTGGTGAACACAGTGAGGTCATAGAAATCTGCCAGAAGCCCTGTGGAGGGAGGGCAGGGCAGAAAGAAGGAAGACAAGTAAGGAGGAAGGGAGGGAGGGAGGGATTCAGAAGTCAGAAGTCGCGCGCACGCACACACACACACACACACATGCTGCAGAGAAGACCGCGCCAAGGAAAAGGCTGGACTGTGTCTGAGAGCCGAGCCGGGAACTGGGTGTGCTGGTGCAGCCCACCTCATCAAGGGAGCTGGACTGGAACAAGAGTGTGTGCCGTTAGTCCAGGGGAAGCCAAGAGACGTCTGTGGAAACCAAGACCTGCCTTTCGTTGGAAACATTTTACACTATGGAACATTTCTATAAATAGCACTGGCAATATTACCTAGATTCATTTTAAAGAATGTTAAAGCAAGAAAGGGACTTCAAAGATCAGCTCACCCAACCCTCTATAAAAGGGTTTATAAATTCCTTTTGTTCAGGAGAGTGATCTCCTCGTGAGTTTTTAACCATTTTTTAGGGGACTGTGTTCCACTGTCTTCCTGAGACCTGGGGTCAGCTTGACTCAGACCTTCTTAACTCGACTCACTTCCCTTCTTTCTAAGCTTCTTACGAAGAAGCGGCTTCGGAGCTGCTTAAGATTCATTGCTCAGCATCCTGTTCCTCTAAGCACCTGTGATTCTCCCAGAGAGGGACACAGGAAGCCCCACAGCAGCCTGCAGCTTCCCACAGGAATCAGAAGGAATGGAATTAGACCCTGCCGGGAAAGCAGCCTAACCAGAGACACAACGCGGACTCCTTCACCACCCCACAGAAACCAAGAGCAGTTCCAGTCGCTGCGGGAGACTCCCCGCCCAGAGCTGGAGTATGAAGATCGTTTCCACATGTTGAACTGACATTGTCCAGGGTTGCTTCTGGAAGGTGAAGAGGTTATCTTCACCTTGATCAGGGAGATAAACCTGTGGAAGGGAGGGGGCTCGCTGAGAGTGGCCACAAGGTGGTGCTTGGGACACCCAGCCACCTCCTGAAACCCCAGAGAAGCTCTCTGGGGCTGAGGACCCCAGGGTCCCCCTGGTTTCCAGAACTCAGAGCCACCAGGCACCCAGGGCTGATTTGTAGTGAAGGCTGATTTGTAAAAGCACAACAACAAAATGGGAGCAGAGAAATGGAGAACACACTTCTACAAACAATCCCACCCTGCCCCTCACCGACTCCAACCCTCAAGTGAGGGGACACCTGCTTCCTTCCACCAGCCAGCTCTCTGCAGGCTGGAAACTGCTGTTTCAGAGACAGACACGAAGACTCGAGGTTGCCGATGAGCTCAATTCTCACCCCAACAACCTAAACACATTTTTATTCTTCAAATCTAGTTCCAGAACAGAGTTACAGATTACGGGACAGAAGGTCATTATAGGATCTTTTCAAAAGCTGTTTTTAAAGCATCAGTTGAGAAAGCATTCATGCGCTCCTCTTGGTCCTATTCTCGAGAAAAAGAATACTGGAACCTGTGAGAACACCGGATGCACCAAGCTGAGGGGCTTGAAAAAGACTGGCAGGTGACCTGGATATGGGGCATGGACAGTTCTTTCTTTTTCTTTCTTTCTTTTTTTTCTTCCTTCCACCCAGAATTTCAGGAAAGCTGAAGCCATATGATTTTGTACTTTCTTTCTTGTCACCAGACTCCTGTTCAATCGAACTCCTTTGTTCCATTTCTTTCCCTTCAAAGCAGGGGAAGGGGCTCACCTTCCATCTCTATTTGCATCTCTTAAAACTTTGAAAAAGACACTGAAAGACTCAAACTAATTCAATTTCACTAACCGGAGGTGGCTAGTTTGTTTTCGCTTGCCTTACAGTGATCAAGATTACAAGAGGGGTCTTGGGGACTTTGGAGGCCGGGGATGGATCTATGAAGCTGGACCTGCATCTTCACCTAAGATCCCAGAGTGGTCCACTTCCTTCCAGTCTAGGGGACCGGCAGGAACTAGCCTTTGGGGGAAGGCAAAATGAGGGGCTGGAGTGGCTTGTCGCCTCTCTGTGGCTGCATTGCAGGGTCCTTTGAGAGCATTTCTGTAGATCTTTGGCTGATTGCTTCCCCAAACCTTTGCTTCTCCCGAAACTCAGCTTCTCATATCTGTAATAAGGTTTCCCTCAGATAATACTTGGGACTTTTGACACAACCGGGCCAAATGAGAACTCACAGTCCAAATGAAAACTTCCAAAATCACGTGGGGAAAACAAGTCTAGGATCCTTTAAGAGTGAATGTTGGTGTGGATTCAGGTTGAATTGGAAAAACCCAGCTCATTCGCACCGTATCTCCACTGGATTTATTTAAGCCAGTTCTGTACTTTTCGAGCTCTGAGGAACAGCTAGGAAGAAGGAAAAATTAAAAATCTAATAAAAGAAGCAGATAGATCATTGGAGATTAAAATTAAGACTTCTCCAGATGGCCCCACATTAAAAATGCAGAGACCAGGCATGAGTGGCCATGACAAAGGTGCCAGCGCTGCCTTCCCCAGTTCTGGCCTCCCGTCTCCAACCAGATCTCAGTCACCCACCTCACCTGAGGACAAACCAAGGCACCTGAGGCCTTGCTGCCCAGGAAGCAGAAAGGCCTTCTCTGCTTGCTTGGCCCATCCTGCCTGGACCTCACTTTTCCTTCCCCAGCAGTCACCGCCTGGACTTCATCTCCAGCATTTCTGATTTATTTTTCAAGGTCACTCCCTGCCTGAAACATGACTTCATCACACCTGCAGCACTTCATTGTCCAAATGTCCTTGGCAAACCTCACAGTCTTTGGACAGTGTTGCATTTTCTCCAAACAGGAAATCCTCCCTCCTTCTCCAGGCTTAATAAGGCTATTGCAGAGAACCCAAATAGCACAGCTCTTGTTTCTCAGGCAAACTTGGCCCCTCTATTAACTTAATAAAACAGCTCCCTATTGTCTGGGCGGTGAGCCTGGCTAACGCTGAATTTCCAGTTCAGAAACGTTTAACCCTTGCATCCTCATCAAGCCGGCCCTCCCAGGCACTAGCACGGGCTCTCTGGCACCACGGTCTTACGGGGGGGAAGTGCAAGGTCCTTCACACGCCCAGGAGGCCTGAAGCACCTAAGCCCCAGAGATGGGTGTGGATTCAGATGTGTGGCCAGGAGAACTCTATATGGCTTTCCAGTCACTGTTTTGGCATCTCCAGGGAAACCAGGCCTGCTTTTTGCCATCTTGCACTCCAACACTCACGCACTCCACCCTGCCTTCTAGACCAACATTGGAGACGCACATTCAGAGCCAGAGGGGTCTCTGGAGATCCCCTAACCAAATCCTCTCTTTTTACACTCAAGTAAACTGAGGCCAAGGCAGGTTAGACAACTGGCCCAAGTGTCTTGGCCAAAATTAGTAACCGGGCTGAGGTCAAGCAATGCAGAAGTTTTATTAATTCATCTCTCCTCAAATGAAGATTGAGAAAATGGTCTTTATCACACACCTACGGTTTCCCAGACACTGTGCGAAGACCTTTGCATACGTTACTCTATTAGGCCCTCACCACACCCCGAGTCAGATATCAGCATTTTACAGACAGGGAAAGGAGGACAGGAAGGTTAAATGGCATGTCCAAAATCACACAGCCAGCAGGACAGCCTGATCAGAGCCTCCTCATCTACAGGAAAGCCCTGGGTTCTCTCCTTCGTGAAGCTGCTGCCTTTCATACACATTCAGCCAAGTGGCCGCTACCTTGGGCTTTACCAATGCTCTCACAGAGATGCTTCTGAGGCCACTGCCTGTCTCTTTCTTTTAAGAAAAGGCAATTCTTGCGTTGGTTTTTGACACACGTTCTAGGGCTCCCAGCGGGGGAGAGGTAAGAAACATATGGCAACGCTCTTCTTCTTCACTGGGGCAGGGTGAGAGGGTCCACAGCAGGCTTGGAGGAGAAGGTCAGGACCAGGACACGAACACCTCCCCCACCCCACCCTTTGGGCAGCACAGTGGCCTCTTCCTCTCCCAGCATAGGAAGAGGGGGTATTCCAGAGCCACTCTTCTCAAACTGGAGCAGACGGGGTGGCAGGACGGAGGAACCCAGACTGAACACGGCACCTGTTCCTGGAGCATCAATTTGACTCTAGAATTTGGGAGAAAGGTTTAGACGATGAATGTATTCAAACCAGAGCAAACAATAGCAAGGGCAGAAATCTCATGAGTTTTTGTGACCAAGATCAGCAACTTGCTGATAGACTAGGATTAGCTCCTCCCTGACTCCCAGGGGTACCAACACCTTCAGGAGCCCCCAAGGGAGCACTGCAGAAGACATTTTTGAGGAATGAGTGTAGAAGAAGGTAGGAGATCCATTAATTTTATTTATCCCCTGGTCTCTGCCTCATGTCCCCAGGGGGTGGGGAGCCTCAGACAACAGATGGCTACAGTCCCGGCTCCTTCGCTACCTTGGGGAATTTAGAAAGAAAGCAGTGCCTTGCACCTCGGTGGTTTCAGCTGCCAGGCCAGAACTCCAGACGGAACCCCTTTCCCTTAGCTGAATGATGTTGAAATAAAAAGGAATGGATCTTCCGGAGAGAGCTGCTTCCTGTGGCCCCAGCCGGGAGGGAGCTTGGGTGGCTGTTGCTTTCCCACTGTGATTCCTGCAAAGACACCGTCAACCAAGGGCCAGCCCATTCCCCACCAGTAGAGGCACCCCGAGGCCCACAGACCCCAGGGTCGGAATCTGCACACCCAGGCTCCCCCCCACACACCGTTTACACACGCACATCCCATTATTCCAACTCAAATAGCTGCCAGGCCCACAGGCATTCCCAGGTGCCCTACCCAAGTCACAGTGACTTTGAGGGGCTCCGGGCAGATGAACCCACCCTGGGCATCTCTAGATTGTCGCTCTGAGAACTCATGAACACCAAGTCCTCCAGTCCTTCTGATTTTGAGTTTGTCATTTTTAACCTTTAACAGCCTTTTCAGGTAAAAATAACAAAGACCGACTTTGTAGCTACAATGTACTTGAAAAAGCACTTACTTAAAGACTGGGACGAAGGAAAAAGAAAGAAAATAACGGAGTGTGTTCTCCCCGGCGACGCACACCTCAATAAACTAAAATCAGAACCCACGGAGGGGGCCGGGGTGGGGGGAGAACCACGGCCCTGTCCTTCACGGCACCGTAGCTCAAAGCCTGGAGTCTGCTTGTTAACCATTGTTAACTAGTATTTTTAGTCCTGGTTGCTTTTAGCCTCTGTATAGTTCCTTTTTTAAACACATTTTCTATACGTTAATAAAAGATCCTGAAGGAATGGTGAGCGTGCATTTTCTGAGTCCCGCGCGCCCACCTTAATGACCCATTGGCCTCCCAGGGCCTGCACCTCTCCTCCCGGGCATCTGCCAGCCCACTTCCGCCCAGAGGCCCCCTCTGCATCAGCCTGGGGCCGGCACCCTCCTCCCTGCCGCCCTTTCCCCCTCTTCCCGCTCCGGCTCCTGTGCTCTGCAATGGCCTCGCTGTCCCCTCATCCTTTCCAACACTCTTCCTCCTCCCTCCTCTCTCTCTTCTTCCCTCCCTCTCTCTCCCCGCCCCCTTGTCTCTATCTCCTGTCAGCTATCATCCCACCCTTCGCTTTTTCCATCAGAAAAAGGTCCCTGGCAGGTGGCAGCCTCTTTGGCCCCAGAATCACCATCTCATCTCTTCTGTCTGTGGTTTTGAGTCCTTGATCCGTCACAGTGAAGTGACTCACGGTCCAGCTCCCTCCTGCCTTCTCCCTCAACCCTGGAGTGCCCAGTGCCAGCCCCGTCTCCAAATCTCTAGTGCCACCTACGGGTACCAGCCGAGAATATTAGACAGACCCAGCGTCTCAGCCTGCCCACCCTCGGCTTAGTGGCCTGCACCACGGGCCAGGGCACTCTGACGGAGCTCATTCACCATGAGCCACTCTGATGGTGGCTCTGTGACCACCTCCTCTCCGACTTGGGAAAACATTTTTCTTTTCCCTCCCTTCTGGTGCATGGTATAAGATCAACTCTACTCTCAGGTTGCAGCAGGTTAGGCCCCAGCCAGGGGGGTGAGGGAGGAAGCTGTCTCTAGGACATGTCCACAAGCATGCGGTCAGGAAGTGTCGCCTGGACTGGGCGGCAGCAGGTTGGCCGAGTGTGGTGAATCCAGAAGGGCCCCTCCCCTGCTGGCATGGAGAGGGTGCTTAGGAGCCTGCCTGGGGAGGCAGCCTGGCCAGGTCTTATGACAGTGGAGATCATCCAAGAGGGAAGGGTGGACATGGGGGGCTGAAGTGGACTGGCCCTTGGGAGTGGGCCCAGCAGCAGGTCCCCAGGGCCATGTGAGAGAGCGTAGGGCAGGCCCTCCACGGATGGTCAGGACAGGCCATACCTGGATCGCAAGGCGAAAAAAGGCCTTTCTCCGGGTTCCTTGTTAAAATGGAGAAATGGTGAGTATTTCAAAGAAGGAGCCAAACCCCAGCCCTGTAAATAAACCAAAAAAAAAAAAAAGAAAGAAAGAGTTCATCCTTCCTAATTTTTTCAGGGCACCAACCAGCTCCTTCACACCCCTGGGGCCATTGAGAAGCAAGAACGGCCTGGGCTCCCAGCCCCAGGACAGCCTGCCACTGGAACTGCCCCCCAGGCCTGGCGTGGGGACACAGCCCTCTCCTGTGCTCGACTTCCTCTTTCTTCCTCATTTCCTAAAAAAAAACGGATTTCTAGAATGTCCAAAGAGGAAGGCTCTTGTGAAACAGCCACATTTCCTGGTTCTGTTTTAAATGAGCCGCACCTCAGGTAGTGGTCCCAGAAGAGGGGCTGTTGTGCTACTGAGGCAGACACCTGCCACCTGAATCTTGTCTAGCATGTTAGCCAGAAAATAGCGGTAGAAACTAACGGAATCTAGTGGAACTTAGAGGAACACCAGTAATTAGTATTTCTTCTGAGATGGCTGGATGCTAGCATTATGTTCTAACTTAAATGAGCATAATTCACCCATCGCTGAAGACCTCTGGGTACATTCACAACCATCTGAACACAGATTTAATTATTGCTGTGTTGTGGGAACTAAAGACTGCCATGGGTAAAATTAAGAGTGGGTTATTAAGCAAGAGAAATGTTAGCAGCATTAGTAATCAGTGCAATTACCCAGTAGCGCCTTGGCGCCTGTCCTGCCCCTGCTGGCCCTGGGGACCTGTGCTTCCTCAGCCTGCTTGGCCAGTCAGCAGTAAGACATCACCACAAAATGAGGGCCCTCTGGGCCTGTACCTTTCCTCTCATGTGACACCCACAATATACCCCACTGCAGGGCTCTCAAGGAATTACGAAAAAAAAAATGTGCACTGGGCTTTAAATCCCCACAAACATGTCTCTTGTTCCCCTTTGTTTATCTACATTCAATGAGCACCTGCTGTGTACTACATTCCAACACTGACTCTGGTTAAAAAGATAAAAGTTTTCCCATCTTCCTGGAAGAGATCTGGTTTCTGGTTGGGGTTGGTGTGTGTGTATGTGTGTGTACATGCACGCACGCGTGTGTTTTCAGAGAAAAGATATTCTTTTGTTTATTCATCCTCTCCTCACACGTTTATCAAATCCGTGTTAGGTACCAGGAACTTTGGTAGCCATTTGTAGTAAAGTAATGGTCCCAGAGGGGGGACTGTTGTGCTACTGAGAGAGACACCTGCCGCCTGACTCTTTTTCCAGAGAAAAATGATCAATAAAAGAGGGAGAGAGAGAGAGAGAGAAGAAAGAAGGAGGAACTGGCTTCCGTGGTGGTGGAGTCCCACCATCCGCCATCCGCAGGCTGGAGACCCAGGAGAGCCGCTGCTGCTGTTCCATCCAAACCTGAAGGCCTGACAACTCGGGGAGCCATACTGTAAATCCCACTCTAGGGGCAGGAGAAGGCCAACCTCTCAGCCCAACAGGCAGGCAAGAAGAAAGAGGGAAGGCCTTCCTTCCTCAGCCCCTCTGTTCACATCCTCAGCTGTCTGGCTGATACCCACTCACGGAGGGGAAGGCCATCTACTTGTCTCAGTTGACCAGTTCAGACGCCACCCCCATCTAGTGACACCCTCACGGAGCCACACAGAGGGATCCTCCTGAACCTGAGTGGCCCACAGCACGGTCAGGTTGGCACATCACCTCAGCTGTCTCACACACCAACAAGTGGTAACCACCAAAACTGTCTCCGGACGCTGCCAAAGGTCCCCAGGAGGGGCCAAATCACAAGGCAGCAGAGGACACAGGAGTCACTCCTTCCCTGCAGGCTCTCCTACCATGGGGAAGGCAGACTCCAGGACGAGGCTCCAACAGAGTCTAACCCCCAGGCCAGACATTTACTCTGTCTCTTCCCTTCTCCATCCATCTCTACCAACTCCCTGCTCTCCTATCTAACTATCCCACACATATGTGAGGAAGGCCCCTTGCTTCAAAAGTTTTAAAATAGAATAGAGTAAAATTTCCAAATGTATGTTTATGTGTTCGTGAGGAACGGGAAAGAGAGATACAGTGCAAGATACACAGTTAATTAGGATGAGTGTTGTCATTTCAATATTGAATTTTTAAAAAACCTCAGACACATTTCTAACACTTCAAACACTAAGAAAAGTGACAATTAAAAAGCTTCTTGAATCCAAAAGCTGACAGAACCTTCTCCGAGGACTGATTATCATGGCATCCTCTCCTGGGAGAAGGGGAGCATCGCTAAAGGTGCTGGCACTTTGAGATGTTGATGCTTTTTAATGCTCGAAATAAAAATTACTACCATCAGAGATTATCTCTAAGCATTCATTCATGGCTTGTGTGAAAGCTTTGGGTCTCCACTTCACGACAAACAATAAGCTCTTTACGGGTTTCTGGGAAGCAAGTATAAATTTCAAGAAATGCAGTAGCGCTTATGAAAATTCAATATGCTAGCTGTACAGGAAATTTAAAGATCCAAGAGAAACAGAACTAAGAGGCAACGTGTATATTATGTCAGGGTGTCGGCAATACCTGCCTTGATTTGTGACTCACGCACTCACTTTTTATGACTTTTTTCCCATAAATAAAACTCACAGAGTAATAACCGAAACTTGTATTTATAACTGCAGCTACACTGAAAACACGGCAACAATGACGACCTGGGCTGCTCCTGAGAGCGACTCAGTGGGCTTGTTGAAAACCCAGAGGTGGTTGAAAGGAGTCAGGGCGAGCTTCCGGCCCTCCTAGCCCATCCCCAGCCCCATCACACACCCCTGAAAGCTTTTCCAGAAGTCTTGGACATTTAGTTGGCAACCCACTCTCCCACTCACCCTTTATGTTTTCCATTAAAAATAAAATTTAGAAATATTTTTTAAAGGCCTGAATTTAACTCAGTCTGAATGCCCTTGCTTTCTGTAGAGCAGGGTTTCAATCAGCAGTACCGTTGACATTTGGGTCGGACCCTTCTCTGCTGTGGGGAGCAGACGTGTGCTCTGTAGAATGCTAGCAGCACCCTGCCTGGCCTCTGTCCTCTACCCCCCAGAGGATCAGCACACCCAACAAGTGTAACCACCAAAAATGTCTCCAGAAGTTGCCAAATGTCCCCTGGAGGGGCAAAGTCACCTCCAGTGGAGAGTCACTGTTCTAGAAAGATCTATCATGAAAAGGTCATTTCACTCCAGACTAGACTTAATGGAAACAACATTTTAAGATGCCGTCATCAGTCCGTTTCCATCAAAGGCACCCAAGAATTCCCCATTGAAGCATTGTCACAGTATTTTGTATTAAACTCCTTTTGATATGACTTATAAATGTTTTAAAAGTAAGTATCTATGTTTCTTATTTAGGGTTTTTTTTAAGGGGGAGCGGGGGTTACAGTGGGTATTTTCACGGTGTAAGATTGGACTCCAAGTAGGGGATAGAGTTTGTAAGATGGGGCTTACAGAAAATGAGTCTGACTCTCAACAGTCCAGTTTGTCCTGACTCTCCAGGAATCAATTAGGTCTAAAATTGAGAGTCACTTGTCAATCAGACCTTTGACTCTATTGCTTCACCCAATGGGCAATAATGAATGACATTGGTTGTTTAAGGTCCCCAAATACCTCACCCTCTCTTTTGTCCTTAAGTTTTCTTAAGGAAGAAATCAAAGGTAAATTAGGCGCCAAGATAGAAGAAAGGAAAGTTGTGTATGTGTGTGTGTGTGTGTTGTTGTTGTTGTTGCTGCTGCTGCTGCTGCTGCTTCTGTTTTCCTAAAATTCTGCCTAAAAATGAGACCCTGGTGCAGGATTTTGGTCAACAGAGCCAGGAAGGCCAGTGTCCCCTGCACATGCTCTCAAAGTCACAGCCCAGAGAGGGCTCCATGACGGGAGGGAAAGCAAAGGAGGAATGCACCTCCACCCGCAAAAGCTTTCTCTGTGTCACAAACAGAAATGGAGCAACAGGGGGAAATAAATGGTTGTCCATGAAAGAAATCTACGGCAACCTCAGCATAAGGCAGGTACTCACACCCCACTGAGCCCCTTTACCCAGCTCACCCACAGACGCCCACAGAAATGGAAGGGGACATTTTCACTTGCACTTTTCCAGAAAATTTGCAATGTTGATTTTTCTTTCCTACTGCTCCAGCCACACCTTTTGGGCCACTTGGTCCAGTTTAAGAAAGCATAGTCACTGTGGTAGATCTCTGCAACACTGTTGGTTGTGAAGGTCATCTGGGACCCAGAGACGGTAACCACAGGAGTAGGACTGGTTGGAGTGGTTCCCTGTGGCTGTACTGACAACTCTGCCTTAGTCTCTCGAGAGCATCTGATGAGGCCCCTACCTCCAGGAGAGTGTGTGGCCACAGCGCTCACGGCAAGGAGGAAACCTGGGCTCCACATCTTGCTGCTGGAGGAGATACTCTATTCCCCAGCATGGTCTCTTTTGTAACTGTCTTCTAGATCAAGAGGCACGCAGGAGCTTCCTCCGGGTAGGGTCTGGCTGCAACCCATTACAATCCCCCAAACCACTGCTTCCTCCTCCAAGACCCAGCCACCCTGAGGAGGCAGGACCTCGGCTTGGCAGAGCAAAGGGCTTATTTTCTTTTGGGAGGGCTGGGAGAAGCTGGGCAAGGAGTGGGCAGGCATCAGTGAAAAGAGAACCCCCATCTGCGAGCTCTCTGAAGGCAGAGCCTGAGTTTTCTGTGTCTATTCCTAATAGGTAGCCCGGAATTCCGTACAGGCTCAAAGTACAATCAATGCAAACTGAATTGAATCAGTCACATCTTAGGCCTATGCAAGGTCCTCGATCAACAGCTTTAGTCACACTACAATTTAGGATAGATCCCTAAAATATTCAAGGAGGGCATGCCGAGAAATACCCCGAATGCAGAGGGGAAAGCCCGGGCTGTGCTCAGTCTGCTCAGGCCACTTACTGGAGGTGGGCCCTAGAGTGAGTCCTTGGGCCTCCCTGATAGCACCCTTATCTGTAAAATGGGAACAAGGATAACTATCCCCCACTTCACAGACTGCTGTGAGGGGCAAACTTTAAAATGTGAGAAAATGCTTTGCAGCAGGCATCCGTCACAACTGGGAATGTGATCACTTGGTTGAAATTAAAAGATGTTGAAAACCAGCTTTAAATCTCAAATGCCTTCACAGTAGGGTGATGGCCTGAAATCTCACCAACCTGGTTACCTAAAGCAGCTTATTTCCTGAAGTAAATGCTCTGGGAGAAGTTAAGGGCATCCACTTGCTAAGAGGGGGTGTGGAACACTGAGCTCCCTGAGAACAGGAAGGGCAGAGTGGGTGAGGGGTGCAGATGAGCCCTGAGTCATTTCAGAGGTGCACACCCGTATTTATCAAAACTACTCCCAGGAGGCCTCATTGGGATGGAAAGGCCTGGCAGGTTCTAGATTAGCCCTACAAAGGAGGTACCTCAAGGGTGACTTCTGAACAGGGGGCTCCGACTGGCTCCTGAGGAGCTATGTCTTTCTGTGTGGACAGGGGCATCTGGGGCCAGAGCTGAGCTGTGTAGGAGCAGAGAGGTAAGCAGGGCCATCAGTTCCATTTTCTACACTCCTCCTCTTAGCCACTCCTGCCTTAAAACAAATGTTTAAAGAATATCATTTGCAAAGGCAGCTATTCTAGATGCCCACGTCGCAATCCAGCCTTGCCCTCAAATTGCCCAAGCCCCACATAGAGAAAGAATGAACCCCCTTAGAATGGACCCAAAGCTTCCCAGTGAGAGAAGCTCCCGCCCTGCCCTCATCCCCACCCCTCTCCAGCGAGGGGGACCCAAGAGCTGGGCACTCACCCTTCCCCATTCCCTGTTCCAGTGCCCTGAGAGCAGCAGAACAGCTTGTCACACTGCGGCCCCAGCCCTGATCCCGTGTGGTGCCATAAAGGGTCACAGGGTTCATAGCCACCTTCAGTGCCACCCCCCTGTTCTGAGTGCTGACCTAGAAAAAGAAAAGAAACTATCTGAAGCACCCTCCCTCCTCCCAGCACCCAGATGATACAGACAAATGTGCAATCCATTGAGTCTCGTTTTCACTCAGATGGCGTCACACGGTGACAGGTGTGCAGGGGCACCAGAGCCTCTCTGTTGCAGTTCTCCCCAGCAAGGCACAAGAGTCACATGATGAAAGCAAGACAACACCTCTGCAGAGCACCTGCCGAGGACAGTCCTGTCTGGACCGAAAGGGAGCCTGCACCCCTCCACACAGCTCCTCCCGAGCCAATTGAGCACTCCCTCCTTCCTCATTCACTTGCCATTCAACAAAGATGCAGGGAACCTGCTCCATCTTCCAGGACTGTGCAGGCAGTGGGTGGAAATCCAGTGAGGCAGGGACATGGGCAGGTAGGGAGGGGAACACAGATGCAGCCTGTGGAGGGTCAGACCTACTCAGAGAGAACCCTGGAAGCCATGTGAGAATTCTGGTCCTTTTGCAACAGTGGGAAGCCACAGAAGGATCCTAAGCAAGAGAATGAGATGATCTAACTGCACTTAAGGTGTTGGCTTTGGTCATTGTGTAAGTGGTGACTAGATGCACAGGGTAATGGGGAAAGTCAGGAGCGGTTCAGAGGAGAGATCACGGTCTCGTGAAGTCAGGTGACTTTAGTACAGGTAGGTAGATAGATAGAATCAGGAGATGGGGAAGGGGTAAATCAACTCAAACCTGTAGTTGAGGAAGAAGGAGATCACAAGGACAGCACATGGGATTCTGGATGGCATGACTGGATAGGGGTCGCCACCTGCAAAGGAAGAGATATAAGTGAGAGCAGACAGCAGGAACTTTATTTTGAACATCAGCTAGAGACACTTCAAGATATCCAAGCAAGAGTGCCAGCAACACCTACAGGACTGAAGGCCGGAGGAAAGGCCCAAGCTACTGATATGTGGGAGCACATACTGGACCAGATTCGTGGACTTGTCACCTACAAAGTCACCAAGGGCCTCATCCTTAGAAAGGCCTTGTGCTTGGTTTAATGCTCTGCTGCCATCATCTTACAATTTTAGAAGTCCCTTATCTCTTAGTCATAAATTCCCCTCCAAATACCATCTCATTTCTTCTATGTTGTGTTTCACTCTCATTCCACTGAAAGTTCTGAGTCTCCCTGGTGGTTACTTCCCTAAACTATTGGGTATTGAGGAGTGTGTTAATTCCTTTGAATTTGCAAATCTCCTTCTGTTATTGATTTACACTGCAGACAGAGGATACCTTTTGTATTTTTTAAATCCTCTTAAGTTTATTAAGGCTTGTTTTATGGTCTAACATGTGGTCTGTCCTGGAGAATGCTTCATGTGCACTTGAGATAAATGAGTATTCTGCTCCTTCGGTGTGGAATGTTCCATAGATGCCTGCTAGGTCTAGTTTGTTTATAATGTGTTTAGTCTTCTATTTCCTCATTTATTTTCTTCCTTGTTATTCTATTCATCAATAAAAATAGAATATTGGGCTCTATAATCATTTTTGACTTTTCTATTTCTCCCTTCAATTCTGCTAGTTTTTGCTTCATGTATTGGTCTCTACTATTAAGTGCATATATATTTACAGTTGTTCTATTTTTTGATAGTCTGGTTCTTGGATCATGGTAAAATACCTTTGTCTCCAGTAGCAATTCTTGTCTCAAAGTCTATTTTATCTAATATTAATAAAGACACTTCAGCTCTCTCTTGATTGCTCTTTGAATGGTGTAGCTTTGGCCATCCATTTATTTCAGTCTGTTTTTGTCTGTGATTCTCAAATGTGTCTCTCACAGACAACAAAGCTGTATAATATTTTTTTATGCATTTCAATTTCCACCTTTTAAATCAAGTGTTTAATGCCTTTATAGTTAACGTAATTACCCATCAGGTAGGCTTTACCTGTGCCACTTTGTTATTTTCTATGTATCTTATACATTTTTGTTCCTCTATTCCTCCTTTAATGACTTCTTTTGTGTTGAATAGATATTTCCTGCTGTACTATTTTAATTTACTTGCTTCTTCTACGTTTTTGAGTTATTTTCTTCATGGTAGCCCTGGGGATTACAACTAGTAGCTGGGGCACTACTTTAAGAGGTTGAGGATAAAAGAGTATGAGAAGGAGAAGCCACTGGAGGAGAGTAAATCCCAGAGGAGTGTGATGTCCTGAAAGCCAAGTAAAGAAAGATCCAAGGAAGAGAGAATGAGTGACCACTGTGTTGACATTAGTGACCTTAACAAAGGCAGAACTGGCAGTTGAGGAGCTGGTGTGGTGGTGGTATGGAGAGTGGGTGACACTCCAGGGGACCACAGGGGTCTCTGTTCAGGGGGACCTAAAATGATTCAGTCGCAGAAAGTAAAAGCACGTCGGATTCCCCGCCTCCTCTTTCCCTAACAAATCGAATCAAAATGGGAGAAATTATGGCCCTGTCTAGAGGGTGGGAGGGATTCAGAGGATGTTGATAACAACCTGAGTTCTCTCTGTCTTGTCCGAGAAGCAGTCAAGTGGACCTCAAGTCTTTTAGGCATTTCACTTCACAGTGTCTAATAATTCGATAACACTGTTTGGAAGCTTTGTGAATGTACAGTGGGGTTGGCCACATATCCGGCTAGGAACTGGAAGCCAGGAATTCCAGACGGCCTACTAACTCAAGGAGAACATAATACCATGGTGTCTAAGACGGAATTCTTTTTTTAATAACTTTCACTTCAGACACTCGTACTTTCTCAATTTTTAATGTCAAGTTCACAGGCAAAGCACAACCTTTGATTCCCTTCCTATTCCTAATGAAGAGAAGAAATTGATCTCAATTTTCCGAGTGGGAACCAAATGAAACACATCTAGTTTTCCTCAGGGAAGGGTTTCCAAGGAACCAGAAGTGAGAAAACATAAATGTAAGACTACTACTTGCCCCCTGGACATCCTTTCCCTTTTCTCTTGCTTAATTCCCCTGTTTCATTCTGACATCATGCCCTCCTCCCCTGAGGCAGTGTCTCTCCACCTTGGCACCACTGACATTCTGAGCCAGAGAGGGCTTGGCTGGGAGGTGGAAGGAGGGAGGACCGCTATCCTGTGAGGTATAGTCTTGGAGGATGTTTAGACCATCTCTGGCTACTACCAGCTAGATGCCTTCTCCCCAGTGGGTATGACCAAAAAGTCCCCTGGGGGCCAAGTCAGACCTCCTTGAAGAACACTCTAGGGTCAGGGCACAGTTGCTCAGGCCTAAACCAATCAGCACAATCCCATCCTGACCCCCACTGACTGGCTCAGTGGTAAACACGTGTCCCAATTCAGTCCAAAAATATTGCCACAAAATTTTTTGTTGTTGTTGGCTTCAGGGAATGAAACTGACTCCCTCTGAATTTTGTGGGTGCTAATGAAACCCTTGGAACTAGTATATCCATTTTCCCTCCATGAAAAAGACAGAATGAAGGCGATACCACATGAGGCTAAGCAGACACTGAAAGAAACTGGGTTCTGATTGCAGGGTTAAGTTGCTAAGTCGAATCCAACCTGGATTTATGAATGCATCCCTTTTTTGTTGAAGCCGGTTCAGTTGCGTTTTCTGTTATTTGAAACTGTTAAAAGAAACACTTCAGACACATTAAGTTGAAGAGTTAAACAAAGAGCAATTTGTAAATCTGGCAACCCCCAGAACCAGCATGGATTTTGAGAGCTTTGCTCTGAATGGGCAGCAGCCTTTATGGACACAAACCAGGAGTTTCAGAAACAGCTTGATTGGTCACCAGCCAGGGCCTTATTGAACACGATCTGATCAGTTGGCTACCTGTCATTGACTGAAGCTGGGCTGCTGTGATTGGCTGATACAAAACCCCTGCAGAAGTGGACGGCTAAATTAGGCATTCAGTTAGCTTAGGTACTAAGTGAAGTTGCCCTTAGTTAGGTCAGGGCTCAAAGTACAGAGGCATCTTCAGACCAAAGTTAGTATAATTTAGCAAAATACAAAATGCATCTTAAAATACAAATTAGATTTATGATATTTAGACCAGAAAAATTTTGACCCAGTCAAAAATAAAAATAAAAAAAATTTAAGTTGAACATGGCCTCTTTCCATCCCCCAAAGTCAAGCCAGTCCTGCTCTCAAACAGGTAATGTCAAAAAAGCTCCATCATGTGGGTCCCATCAAATGTCCCCATTACCAGATCAGCCAGTGTGTGTCTGAGTGGCAGGAAAGGAAGCTGGGGATACCTGGGTTTCAGGTGTTTTTATCGTTGCCTTGTTGGCACTGGGCAAAAAATCACCCCTCCCAGGCAGCAACCATCAAACCATGGTCCACAGATCTGCAGAGATCCATGAGACCTTTTCAGGAAACCCACAAAATCCAAAGTATGTTTCTAATAACATTAACATAACATTTCACTGTACAGGCATTTGCATTGGTGGTGGGCAGAAGACGCAGGGGCCTTACCACAAATCAAGGCAATGGCAACAAACTATCCTCGTAATAATCATACTCTTCACTGGTGGTAAAATCAATCAATCAATCAATCAATCAATCCTAGTTTCACTTAAGGGGGTCCCAGATGAAAAAGTAAAAACTATGAATTGAATTCCATCTTGAGCCTGAGCACGTCTCCTGTTCATCCCTGTGACTGTGGAAAGAAAGCGCTTCCTCAGCACGCCCCCTGCCGGGTCTCAGGAAAAGAGCACCCGCCATTGCTGGAGTCACCAGCTGTGTCCACTGCACTCAAGAAACACCATTTTTACTTGAAAGAACAACTGACAGACAAACTATGGTTTTTGAGGCTGGGTATTTGTCAGACATTTCCTCAAACCTGAGCCGGGTGAGCCTGACATTTCAAGGAAAATAATCCAAAGTATCTGTAGCCCGTGATAAAATTTGAGCTCCCAAGAGAAAATTAGGATGTTGAAAACTTGTATCTGTCACAGTGAGCTTGACAGCTTCCTATTACTTAAGAATTTTTCTGATGAGATCAGTGGTGATGTTAAAAAACGGGATTTTTTTGGATAGTATATGATAAAATATGTCAAATTTAGAAGAGCTGCATGACTCATTAAGCCATTCCCTACTAGGTTGCTTGTCACTTTCTTATTGATTTTAGGAGTCATTTTTATATATTCTACATAGGAAAATCTGTCAGTTATGTGTACTTCAAATAATTTATTGTACTTTTTGCTTGATTTTCCACTTTCCTTATGTTATCTTTTTTTTTTTTCAATACTAGGGATTGAACCCAGGGCACTCTTCCACTGAGCTACATCTCCAGTTCTTTAAAAAGAAATTTTCTAGATTTTGAAACAGGGTCTTGCTCAATTGTTGAGACTGGCCTTGAGCTTGTGATCCTCCTGCTCCAGACTCCTAAGTATCTGGGATTACAGACATGCACCACCATGCCTGGCAGCTTCATAGTTTTTAATCTACCTGGATTTTTTATTATGTAGGATTACATGAAATGGCCTATATTTGAGTTTTTGACCTAAAAAATAGCAATTCTGTACAATACAATGCAATATATGATGTGAGGTAGAGAGTTCTTCAGTCCTTCCCATGTGAACAGAACATCTTCCCACTATGATGTATTTGCAAGTCTGTCCTTGCCCACTAATCTGCAAGGTCACCTGTCTAATGTAGGTCTTTTGTCAATTTCAGCCCCAATATCACAGTATCTCAATTATTATGATTTGAAAATAGTCCTTGATATTTCTATGGCAAGATTCCAACCTTGTTGTGTTTTTGTTGTTTGTTTTTTAAGACAGTCTGGCTTTTTCTTAACTCTTTTCATCTCTAATAAGTTTTATAATCAGTTTGTCAAGTTCCATCAAAACACACACACACACAGAGAGAGAGAGAGAGAGAAATCTTGAAATTTTTATGGAATTTCAATAAACCTCCACATCAATTTGGAAGGCTAAGCCTCTTCACAGTATTGGGTCCTCCAATCAATGAACACAGAATATTTCTCAAACTTATTCTGTCTTCTTTTATGTCTCTTAACAAAGGACTGTTATTTCATCCTAAGAGATATAACATCTCTTTTATTAGATTTTTCTGTCAGGTATTTGGGGGGGATCTGAGGTTTGATTTTATGTTACTTACAAGCAAATGAGCTCTCTTATTATTGCTTCATGAATGCTGACAGAAGACACGAGAATCCTGCAGAGATGAGCCTCTATTACTCATTGCACAGCAAGAGGATGTACATTGGGTTTCCTCAACCCAGTCCCATGGAGGGCCTTGGGACACCATGCACAGAATGGGTTTGCTTTGCTGCTAAGGAACAATAATCTTGAGGAAGGATTATATTCTATTGCAAGCAATAAGTTGTCTACCTTTTTCCCCAGAGGAAGACATTATCTCATCCTTCTTGATTTTTCACTGCAAAAACAGCCCCAAGCTCTGGCCCACACAAAGAGTTGTCAGGGCCTTGCATTTTTGGTGCATCCACCAAAAAATACAGGGATAGGGAAGACTCATAGCATAGGATCTCTTAACGGTACTTCACATAATCTTATAAATTATTACCTTTGTAAATTTTTTAATTTTCCAACTATTGCCAATATATACAAATATAATTAAACTTCTATATATTATTTTTTTAATCTAGCAATGTTGATAATTCTAATCCTGTATTCCTAGTATACCACAAAATTCTCTACATACAAAACTCATATTTTTGAATGATAAAGTATTGTTTCTTTTGTTCTAAATCTTCTATCTTTTTATTCCTTTTTCCTGCTTTACTTCTTTGCCTAAAATCACTAGGGCAATGTTGAAAAAAATGTTGAGAAATGTCATTCTTATCTCACTCTTTACCTCAAAGAGAGAGCTTTCCAAGTTTCACCATTATGCATAATGATTTCTCTACCCCTCCACTTTTTTTTAAGATACCTGTTTTTATGTTAAATAATTGCTTCCTAGTCTCAGGTTGTTAAAAGTTTATAAAAAGTGAATAACATTTTTCTGTATCTATTTAAATTTTATTAAATAATTTTCCTTCATGCATCTAGTAATGCTAAAACAAATTTTCTATATTAAAATCTTGCATTTGTAAGTTTACAGTTAATGCTTGGTCAGCTTAGCATGGTGGCGCACATCAGCTACTCAGGAGCCTGAGGCAGGAGGATTGCAAGTTCATGGCCAGCCTAGGCTACTGAGCAGGACCCTTGTCTCAAAACAAAAATTCATAGGACTGGGAATGTAGCTCAGTGGTAGAGCACCCCTGGGTTCAATCCCCAGTACCACAAAAAAAAATTTTTAACTTTGTGTTCGTGAGATAAAAAACCAACTTCACCATGACATACTATCATTTCTTGTACTGTTGAAATTGATTGCCCTTTCTTTTAACTTACACTGACATTTTACCTGTGAAATTCTCTCCAAGTACAGCTTAGCTTCATGTTATACATGTTGATTAGTAGGGGTTTTTTTAAATTTTTTTATTAGTTGTTCAAAACATTACAATGATCTTGACATATCATACATTTGGGGGTTTTTAAATTACTATTTAGCAAAAAAAAATGTTTTCTAAATTCTACAGGAATTTCTTCTTTGACTAAGAATTATTTAGAAGTGTATTTTTTAATTTAAAGTAAATCATACCCAGTGAAATTCCTCATAAAAATAGAAAAAGCGATCATGAAATTCATTTGGAAAAATAATAGACCCAGAATAGCCAAAGCAATCCTTAGCAAGAAGAGTGAAGCAGGTGGCATCACTATACCAGACATTAAACTATATTACGTAGCAATAGTAACAAAAATGGCATAATATTGGCACCAAAATAGACTTGTTAACCAATGGTATAGAATAGAGGACACAGAGACAAACCCACATATAGAGTTATCTCATACTAGAAAAGGGTTCCAAAAACATGCATTGGAGAAAAAAATAGCCTCTTCAACAAATGGTGCTGGGAAAACTGGAAATCCATATGCAACAAAATGAAACTAAGCCCCTATCTGTCACCATGCACAAAACTCAACTCAAAGTGGATCCAGGGCCTAGGAATTAGACCAAAGACCCACCTAATAGAGGAAAAAGTAGGCCCAAATCTTCATCATGTCGAATTAGACGCCTACTTCCTTAACAAGACTTAACAAGTACAAGAAATAAAATCAAGAATCAAGAAATGGGATTGACTCAAATTAAAAAGCTTCTTCTCAGCAAAAGAAACAATCAGTGAGGTGAATAGAGAGCCTACAGAATGGGAGCAAATTTTTACCACATGCACATCAGATAGAGCACTAATCTCTAGGATATATAAAGAAGTCAAAAAGCTTAACACCAAAAAAAATAACCCAATCAATAAGTGGGCTAAGGAATTGAACAGATACTTCTCAGAAGAAGATATACAATCTATCAACAAATATATGAAAAAAATGTTCAACATCTCTAGCAATTAGAGAAATGCAAATCAAAACTACTCTAAGATTTCATCTCACTCCAGTCAGAATGGCAGCTATTAAGCAACAGTAAGTGTTGGCGAGGATGTGGGGGAAAAGGCACACTCATACACTGCTGGTGGGACTGCAAATTGGTGCAGCCAATCTGGAAAGCAGTACGGAGATTCCTTAGAAAACTTGAAATGGAACCACCATTTGACCCAGCTATTCCACTCTTTGGTTTATGACTTAAAAACAGCATACTGCGGTGATGCAGCCACATCAATGTTTATAGCAGCACAATTCACAACAGCTACATTGTGGAACCAACCTAGATGCCCTTCAATAGATGAATGTATAAAGAAAACGTGGTGTCTATACACAATGGAATATTACTCAGCATTAAAAGAGAATAAAGTCAGGTAAATAGATGAGTTGAAGGGTATCATCCTAAGTGAAGTAAGGCAGTCCCAAAGAACTAAAGGCCAAAGGTTTTTCTCTGATAAGTGGATGCTAAACCATTTAGTCGGGGGGAGGCATTGGAGGATTGGAGGAACTTTGGATAGGGCAAAGGGGAGGGTGGGGAAGGGTGTGGGTATAGGGGGTAGGAAAGACTGTGGAACGAAATGGACATCATTACCTTAGGTACGTGTATGAAGACACAAATGGTGTGACTCTACTTTGTGTACAAACAGAAAAATGAAAAATTGTGCTCCATTTGTATACCATGAATTGAAGTTCATTCAGCTGGCATGTATAACAAATTCTAAGAAATAAATTAATTAAAAACAAAAAAGTAACTAAATGAGAGCTCTTTTCATTGTCTCTATCTGAACTGAATAGCACTCAGAAGACTTGATCTATATTTTTTAACCTTTAAATTTTTATTTAGGCTTGCTTTCTGACTCAAAATATAATCAATTCTGGAAAATATTCTGTATATTTTAAAAAACTATAAATACTGCCCTGGTCAAGGCAATGATAAATGTCTATTAAATAAAGTATTTCTATCACACTATTTGAATATTCTATATTCCAATTTATGCTATCTACTTCTTCAATTACCAAGAAAGGAGTATTCAAATGACCCACTATGATTATGAGTATTTCTATTTCTCCTTGAAGTTCTGTAAAATTTTGCTTGAATATTTAGAAGTCTTGTTATTAAGGAACACACAATATTAAATAATTTTCTGTGTGTGAATTAAACTTTTTATTTTTATGAAGTGAACCCCTTGATCTCAGTCAGGACTCTGGCTTTTTGATCTGAAAATAACTGCAACATATTCTTTTCTGGTTAGATTCTTTCCTGATATATATTTTTCATTCTTATTCTCATTTTTATATCCTTATATTTTGGATGTTTCTTTTACAGATAGAATATCACTGGATTTTCTATTTTACCCAAACAGTACAATTTTCTTTTTAATCTGTAGTACTTACTATTTTTTTATTAATGGACTTTATTTTTTAGAACACTGTTAGATTTAATTACAAAGATAATACAGAGAGTTCCCACATATCTCATACCCATGACCCCTACTATTAGCATCTTATATGAATACATTACATTTGTGCCAGGGATTGAACTCAAGCCCAGCCCCTTTTATTTTTTATAAACTTAGGGTCTCCCTAAGTTTCCAGGTTGGCCTTAAACTTGTGATCCTCCTGCCTCAGCCTCCCTGATTGCTAGCCTGACAGGCGTGCACCACCCACCACCCTAGGCCTAGATGCAATATTGTTAACTAAAGTCGATTTTCTTTGTTTATATCCAGCACACTTGTTCTCAGTGGGATCTCATCCAGGACACCACATGACATTTGGTCATCCTGTCTCCTTGGGCTCTATTGGCTGCAATGATTTCTTAGATTTTCCTTCTTTTCAAGAAGCTTTGAGGATTACAGGTCGGGTATTTTATAGAATGTCTATCAACTGGGATTTGTCTGTTGTTTGTCTCATGATTAGACTGGGGCCATTTGGTTGGGTTGGAATACCATTTGAATAATGTCACATCAAGGGCACATACATCTATCTGCAGGACTTATTACTGAGGACCTCACTTGCTTGGCTGATCAAAACAGGGTCGATCATGTTTTTCCCCCATTAGATTATTCTTTCCTCCCTCTACCACACTATATTCTTTGGAAGGAAGTCACTATGTGCAGATCATACTTCAGCAGTGGAGAATTACACATCATCTCTTGAGGGCAGAGAATCTACATAAATAATTTGGAATGTTTCCACATGAGAAAATTATCTCTATCTCCCATTTATTTATTCAATAAATAATTTATTTACATATTTACATGCTCATGGGTATTTGTTTTATATTTTGGGTTATAAATCAACACTACTTTGTTGCTTTCTGCTCAAATTCCTCCAGCTTGAGCATTGGGAGTATTTTGGGTTGGCTCCCTATAGCCATTTGATCTACCTGCATCATTGTGGGGGGGTGTTATTTGTTTATATTTAGTTTTGAACACTTGTTTGTTTTGTACACTTGGGACACTTTCTGGAAATACAATATGTCTCAGTCAGGTCTCAGATCAGACATTTCCTCAGAGACCCTGGCTTTTATTGCTAGAGGATGGGTTAAAACCAAGACCCAGGTGTTAGACAGGCTCATTGTCACTTTTTAAAAAGTCTCTCAGCTGACAAAGCAAATGTATGCATATTGACCCACCCTGTAACCATTTTATTTGCTAGGCTAGACATGAACTTCTAGTAATGCCTCCAACTCCAATCCATCTCCATGTGGGTCATTCCAGCCTCCTGTCCACGTTATTTTAAATTCTGACTCCAACAGTGAGAAACCCACTCACACCATCTATCGTTCATTTACTTAATTATTCAACTCCAGTATACTCACATGGCAGTATCAAAATTGTTAGCCTATATCTACGTGGGAAGCCATTTTGTCAACTAGAATACAGTGCTCATGTTTAGTTATTTTTGCCTCTTTTTCCCTCACTCACTTCCAGTGAGCTCTTCCAATAGACTTTTTCTCTCATTTTTTGCCTTTTTAAAAAAATTAAATGAGGACCTTTTTTGTCCTCTTGTTTCTCTTTGACCAGTAGGGAAATTATATACTTGTTATTCTTTCAGTGGCTACCTTAGAAATTACAATAGGTAAAAAGTCTACATTTAAAGAATACTTCATTCTTTATACAATTCACAGACTTCAAAACACTTTAATACATTTATGCTTCACCAGACTCACATGCTATTTTAGTTTACTTTTATCTTGTTTGTAAGAAAAAAAAAAAAGAACAATACCAATTATCGGTGTTGTTTTAGGTAATCAATGACTGTTTCTCCACTTTTCTCACTCCCTTGCCCTCTGGGATGGTGAGCCTGCCAACTCCTTTTGCTTAAAGACCATCCCTTGGAATTTCCTTTAGAAAGAGGGTCTTCATGGAAGCAAATTTTTGGTTTTCTAAAAATGTCTTTATTTTGGTCTTATTCTTGAAAAAGACTTTGCCCGGGCACAGAATCCTAAATTAATAAATAGTTTCTTCTCAGAACATGAAGCTTTGATTCCAGAATTTTTTTGTTTCTATTAAAACAAAATCAAACGAAAGAACCATTTTCTGTCTGAATGCTCCTTTAAAGGTGGTCTGGATCCCACCAACTCTGGATGCTACAATGTACCCAGATGTACACCCATTCCTATTTATTTTTCTTAGGATTTGTGGGGATTTTTGAATGTGTACATTTTAGTCTTTGAGTTATCAAAAAAATTTCAGCTATTATGTCTTCAAACATTCTCCTGCCCCTTCTCACCTCCCCTGAGCTCCAGGGAAGGGCTTGTTCGATCCTCCATTCCATTCTCTGTGTCTGGATGTCTGTTTCCACTGTGTGGTGTCTCTGGGCTCCATTCTGGGTGGCTTATTTGACCCATCTTCTGGTTCACTCATTCTCTCTTTACTTCCATCTAATCTGATGCTAAACCTATCCATTGGGTTTATTTTTTATTTTGTTTTCCTAATTTTCATTCCAAGAAACTGTATTTGCTTCTTCAAATCTGCCTAGATAGACCCTCATTATAATTTCATGTTCTCCACAGTCATTTTAAGCTTGTCTTTTATTTCTTTAAACATGGTAATCATATTTATTTTGGATTACGAACTTGGTAATTACAATATCTAAAGTCTGTGCAGTTCTGTTTCTTCTATCCTCGGCTCCAGCAATTTTTAATGATCAGTTGCTCTTTTTCCTTTTCCTTGAAAGAAGTCTTTGCATCCTCGGATGAAGCAGCATTTCTTCAGAGGGGATTTGAGCTGACTTTCGCCACATGCATGGGACATTGCCATTGTGGGGACACTTAAAAGTCTGACTTGAAGTTTCTTGGACCACCAGGCCACGTGAATTTGACTGACATGAAGTGCAGATTAAGATTTTAATGATCAGGAGAGCTGCTTTCATCTTGTTTTTAGACAGTTTTGCCTTGTGCTTCAGCAACCTGCCCTGAAATTTTCTGTGTGTGAAAAGGATGAGGTGGAGTTCGGCTCTGGCTCACATTTACATTTACAGTGTGATCCACTGGGGTGCAGAATTGGGGACCAGGACTGGATGTGGCTTTCCCTCACTTGTGTGTGTTTCTCTCTCTTCTATATGAAAATCAATGAATCGATGATCAAGTTCATGTCTCAGTAGCAGCCCTGAGGTAAGCAGGTAACAGAAACTTGCTCACTTTTCTTGGTTCCCGCCTTCCCTCAGATGTTAGACTGATAAATCCTTCCTACTACATTTTACCACTTCTTCAGTGTTTTTAAGGCTTTCTAAAATATGCATTAACTAGACTTTCCATTGTTATGTCAGGAAGAGCATGCTGGGCACCTAGCCACTGTATCACCAGAAACAGAGCTGGACCTTTTCTAAATACGCAGGTTTACAGAAAGGAGAATCAAGTGCAGTCCTCCTAAACAGAACAAAGCAGAGATCTGTGGCTTGATTTTTCAAAGGGAATAAAGAGATGGGATGGTAATTTCCTTTGCATACGCACACAATACACACACACACACACACACATGGTGTACACATACAAACATACGTCATAGCAGAAGTTTCTGGCTGGTCGAGATGAGAGGTTCAACCTCTGTCTGTGAGGCCCAGCCAAACTTATTCTTCTTGAAGGAGATACATTTCATCAATTCAGTAAATATTTGTATCCTGCAGATACAGTAGTGGAAAAAAACAAATCCCTGTCTTTGTTGAATATGAATATAATAAATACATAATCTAGAGATAACTATCACATGGAGATTCATATCCGTGTCTTTCTAGCCCATGTTCTGTGGCAGACGTGTGTAGCACAGTTGAGATACAGTTATCAGGGAGTGTCAGATTTCCTGGGGCCATCTCAGCAGGTGAGAAAAATAATAGAGCAGAAAGGTTTGATTTTTCCTCTAACAGCTAGTGCTCCACAGATGAGCCATTATTTTTCTTTACTCTGAGTTAAAGCTCTGCCCTTTCCACCCTGGACATAATTGGGAGCAGCAAGGCTACTTTGTGTCCATTTGCATGACAAACCCTGCCACAGATGGTCATGTCTGAGCTTCTTACTTTGAAGAAGGTAAGGTTTTCTTTCTTCCTTTACCGTCTGTGTGAAATCTCTCTGTACGGTCTCATTTATAAGCTTGCAGAGTGGATGGAAAGTTGAATATGCTTTTTAGTGAGTTGGAAATGCCCCCCCAAAATTAAGCTTAGTCAGGACTAGGAGGTCTTGGCCCTAGGGCCAACTCCTGGCCACCTGTCTTTGTCAGAATACAGGCGCAGAAACCAAGTACCAAGACGTGGTCGGCTGGCTCAGGGCGGGGTTGTCATCTTCTCCCTTGCACGTGATCTCAGGTTAACACCCAGAGGCCCCAGAGACCAGAAGAGGGCACCTTCTTCCCGGGGTCTCACATTCAGGGTCTCTGTGACCCCATAGTAGAAGGCAGTGGGACTTGAGAGTGCACGCACCCTGGGATCACAATGGAAATGACTGGGATGAGCAAAGAAGGACGCATTTGACCCTGTGTCCCTGCACATCCCTCCCACTGCTCCCAGGGGAGGGGGAACATAGTTGTTCACCCATTTCTTGACTCTTTTCAAAGGCATCAACACTGAAGATTTTGAGAAGTTATAGACAAAGAAGGCTACTTTGATTTTTCCTTTAACAGCTAGTGCTCCACAGCTATTGCTTATCAGGTCATTTTTCAAATTCCCAAAGCCATTTGATAGTGAAGCTTTTTTTTTTTTCTGTCCTCAGGACACCTAGTATGCTATGGAAATACCTTGTCACAGTGTCATAAAGGAAACGGGTGGTCGTGATCTTTGTGTTAAAGCAAGATGATTATAGAGGCCTTTCTTCCCCTTTCTGAACATGTTGTGATCACATTGGTTTGATGATTTTGTTTTTTTATTTGTTTGTTTCTGGTGTCAGGATTCTTGGTTGCAAGTCAAATAATTGAGGCAGAAAGGGAATGATCAAAGGATATTGTGCTGCTCACAGAGGCTCCAGGAGGGTCAGAATCAAGCTTAAATGGATCCAGCTCCACTGACACCCTCAAACCCACGAAGCCAGCTTCAGTATAGCCCTGGCTTTTTTTAATTTCTGTCTTCCAAGTGGAAATCCTGGATGGACCTGGTTCATGAATCATTGGTTATCTGCCTGTGGTCCAGAAGGCTAGAATAGGGAGGATGTAGCTTCTACAAAGAAAAGATTGTCCTAGCCGGGTGCAGTGGCGCATGCCTGTAATCCCAGCAGCTTGGGAGGTTGAAGCAGGAGAATGGCGAGTTCAAAGCCAGCCTCAGCAAAAGCAAGGCTCTAAGCAACTCAGTGAGACCCTGTCTCTAAATCAAATACAAAATAGGGCTGGGGATGTGGCTCAGTGGTCAAGTGCCTCTGAGTTCAATCCCTGGTTTAAAAAGGAAAAAAAAAATAATAATAAAAGTCTGCTCTTTGCCAAAACAGAGAACATCTCAAAGATAAAGTGAGAAGGGGATAGAGTCGGCAGCCAAAAATAGTGCCACATGCCCTCTTTCCCCAAAAACTTTTCATTCCCCAACTCTCTAACTTCCTACTAAGTTCTGCTTTGCTCCCCATCCTCTACAACACATGCAGTTCCACCTCTTCTAATAGACATCTTGCAGCAACACGAAAAGTTCCAGAAGCAACTCCACACACGGCTGAGACTCTCCAGCAAGCTGCAGTGGCCACGAGCCACGCGGATCAAACCCAGCAAGCTGCCACTGTGGGCACTGGCAGGTGCCACGTCTCCAACACAAACCTCCTGCTTTTATTTATATTTTTCTGCGTATCTACTTCACCATCCCTGGTCCCAAGTAGCCCTTTTGGGCATCACTAAATGTATTTGCATTTAAAAGACAATTTCATTCATTGCCAACATATGAATAAATGTAAAATGTACCCTCTGTCTTAACCTCTAGCCAACTCACACACAGATGGCTGGTGGGTGTTGTGCAGGTAGACAACGTCCCTCCACCCGCCGAGTTCTTGGGAACTTCTTAACTGCCAGGAAATATTAAAGGGCTGGGAACATGATTCTTGTGTAGGGCGTTCTATCCAAATCAGCCACACACAGGAGGACTAATGGGGGTGGCTGTCTGTGAAGTGCTGAGGTATGTCTAGAGACCAACAGCAAGACAAGACGTAACAGAGCAGAGATGGAGCCTGGATTCATCGAGCAGAGTTCCCAGAGTGCCTGACATCACCCACCCAGAGCCATCTAGATGAGCCCCCACTCTGGGAAGTGAGGATGCAGGGCAAAGAGGATACCACGTCACTGAGGTCCAATAGCTTCACAGTGCAAAAAGAGCAAGCCAGAAGAGAAGGGCATCCCCACTGCCTCAGAGAGGGAAGGCAGCCAGAGGCCTGGCGGCCAGCGGAACAGGACACAGCCTTCCTACTTGGCTGACCATCTGGCTGTCAGAGCTGCTGGCAGGGTCCCCGATGACAACCGACACCCCCCATGGTGACTCCCGGAGACCAGTGGAACATTTGAGATGCAGGAACAAAACCGAAGAAGGGGCCCAGAAACATCTGAGGAGAGAAACTCCTGCAAGTGAAGGGACTCTCAGAAGCACGGAGGGCTCTGGGCATGACTGTGAATCTGACTTGGTTTCATAGCCACAGACAGGTAGGATCCGAACCTGGGGTTACAAGGTGGAGGGTGCTTAAATTCTGATGCAGCCTTTGAACACCCAGCAAGTCAGAAGCCTTTCCTCACACGTGTATCCCAACTCCTAACCCCGTCACAGGGAGCGTGATATTGTAAAGTAGATGTTCCGTCTTTGAGCCTGTGTCCTGACACACAACTCCTAAAACTTCTGAGTCTCTGCAATGGTAAGTGTTTTCTGTATACTACTGACATCTCTGGGGGTTGGGAGCCCATGGAGCTTTTAGAAGGGGGCTGGTAACTGGCAGACCAAGGTATATTAGAGGATTAGAACTTTCTGCCCAGCCCCCTACTCTCTGGGATGGAGGGAAAGGCTGAAGATTGAGTTGGTCACCAATGCTCTACTCAATCCTCCCTGAAGGACAAAACCTCCATAAAACCCCAAAGGACCAGGCTCAGGGAACCTCCAGATGGCCGAGTACAGGGAGTACCTTCTACGCGTCTCTTACAGCAGCTGTTCATCTGTACCCTTTGCAATATTCTTTTTTTTTAATATTTATTTTTTAGCTTTAGGTGGACACAATGTCTTTATTTTATTTTTATGTGGTGCTGAGGACTGAACCCAGTGCCTCATGCATGCCAGGTGAGTGCATTACTACTTGAGCCATATCCCCAACCCCTGCAACATTCTTTATAACAAAAAGAGTTAATGTAAGTACAGTGTTTCTCTGAGCTGCTCAGTAATTAGTTAAACCCAAGTGGAGGTCCCGTAAACTCTGGTTGATAGAACCCAGGCTTGTGGCTGGCATCTGCAGTGGGGATCAGTTCTGTGGGTGTTCTGTGTTCTGTGCCTCTGATGCTATCTTCAGGTAGATAGTGTCAGGACTGAACTGAACTATAGGACACCCACTGGTGTCAACTGAAGAGTCCAGTGTAGAATTGCTTGGTTGTGTGGGGGGCATTTTTGATGGCCCTAGAGGCTCTGCTGTATTGAGATTGAGAATAGGAAAAACTGTTGTAATTGTTTTTCCCTCTCCCTTAGACAGGGATCACTGTCACAAATGCCAAACACAAGTTTCAGAAGGATCCTCCTCTTTACCCTGTCTTTGCACAGGTAACCCAGCGACTCTTTCTGAAGGCAGACCTGTAGGTTAAGAGTTCACAACACACATGGCTCTGGAAAGTCTGAAGTCACCTGCAGGTCAGCCAAGGGACAGAGTAATGCACACATTTCCCAGGAGAGACCATCCTACCTTGGTTCTCCCAGGTATGATCTGGATAGAAAGCCTTCCATAAGAAGAACGTCCCCTAGCCCTTTTGACTTTGTACCAGAACTATTTGGGCACAAAGACCATCCCTTTGCTATAAGCTTCTTGGGAGTACAATCTATATCTGCTCCATCCTTTTGTCTCTGAAACTCTTAAGGAATGGTAAATATAAGAGATAGATGATAGATAGATGGTAGACAGATAGGTGATAGATGGTAGGTGGGTAGGTAGGTAGATGTATGTTTGGAGCATTACCACCGAGGCTCCAGTGACAGATCAATGCCACCTATTCATAAGACAGGGAAGCCCTTGCCTTTCCAGGTGAAAAGCTCTTGGCTGATGTTGAGAAAGTACTGGAAGGGCAAGGTAAATACATGCACACTCTTGCCCTGGTCATCTCAGTTCTTTATCCCATTTAAAGTTTCACAGTTTAAAAAAAAAAAACATAAAAATAACTAAAGAATGTGATAATAAGATTAGCCAAGGTCCATGAATTCCTAAAATTGTTCTCACAAAGTCATTATGGAAAGCCAACCTTGTGTGTCTAAGAGGTCCCCTGGGTGGAAACAGCTTCCTCCTGGATGTGACTTGGAGCATGAAGGGAGCTTTAGCATAGGTCAAGGTCATGGGCATCAAGAAAAGCTGGTTTGGGCTGCGCTGCAATCTGCCTGCTGAATACCTCCTGCTCCAACCACTCTGCTTGGGCTCGGTTCACTACCACCCTCCTTATAGGTAAACCCATGCCCCGACAGCTCTTGCTTCCCATGACTTCTCTGTCGCACTTCTCACCCTCCAAGCCCCTTCTTCAAAAATCCCTTTTTCTATAGCTTCTGGATGCCACATTCTCCCACTTTAAAATTTCTGTTCCAGTGGCTCTTCTGTCCCCTTGCAGTTTCCCGAGCTCTGCTCATCTCTAACCTGGTGGTGTCCTTAGTGGTTGTCCTTGGTCATCTTCCTGCTTCATCTGCTCCCTGGACAGTCACTCCATATCTCTTTCCCACCCTCTGGGCCAGCCCTTACCAGGTGACTTCTGCAAGACACTAAGGCCCTGGTGCCCTGAGGCAGTCATAGTTTAGAACTAATGAATGTCTCTCCTACAGCACCTACAATGGGAGTAGCTATCACCTCCTCAGACAATTGAGGAAACAGCCGTGAAGATAGGGTTCTTGGAGAGAAGTAAGTCCTACAAGAATCTAACTGAACCTGGCTGGTGTTGGATTCAAGAGAGGCAGCTGTCTAGTATAAACCTCTCTGGGCTGCTTCATGGGATACCTTCATGGGTATCAACCACACTTCAGTGATCACCTTTCCTCTCAATTCTCCTTCTCCTGTGTTTCCTATCTTGATAAGGACTATCACTACATTACTATCTCCTGATTTTTCTCATTACTGGACATAACCTATTGATTTCCTACTGTGGAAGAGGATTCTGTCTCACATACGCTTCTATTCCCCAAATACATTCCTCCTCCTATGCACCACTTAGTAGCATGCATATTCCATGTTTATATTATTACTACTTGGTAAACATGCTTTATAACTGAGAAATATGATATACTATAATGACTTTTCTTCACTACACAACTTTCTGTTTTCTCTGGAGTCAATAGTTGTCTTATTTATTTGCTTAGATTTTTATTGCCATGTTTTTTGGTTACTTTTATGTGTACTTATCAGTATTACAGCTGATTGAAAGATCTGTGTCCATTGGGTAGACTACTTCATCGTTGGTATCTTTGCCAATTGGGCAGGCACCCCGCCCCGAGAAGTATTAGGAATCCTATCAATTTCTTGTCAAGTTCACTTTCTTGAAGAAATCATCCTGAAGCCTTCTGACCTGCTCCATTCTGAGCCTCCTGAACTCCAAGCATGTTACAAGACCGCCATCTTGGTAACTCTGCTCACCATCTTCATGGGGTTTCAACTAACCTCTCTCTGGTACTAGAGCCTGTGTTTCCACTATCACACAGTTTCTCTTTCATGGTATTAATCCATGCTTTATTGGAGCACCTCTCCCATTAGCTTCCTGAAAGGGGTAGAATTTAGAAACCCCATGTCTGAATATCTGTATTTTACCATCAGGAGGCATTTGGCTGGCCCACAATTCTAAGTTGTATCGCTTTCCCTCGGGATTTTGAAGGCATATTTCCCCTGTCTTCCTCCTTCCAGTGCTATTAAAAGTCTGATGTCATTCTGAATCTTGACCATTGGCATGACATCTTTTATTGCCCCTTCTCTCAAAAATTGTAGGTTTCCATATTTGTTCTGATAATTCTAAATTTCACAGTGATGAACCTCTGTGTGATGGTTTTTTTCACTCCCTGTACAGGGTCCTGGTGACTCTCATGTCCTTGGGTTCTAGGAAATTTTCTCACTTATTTGTTGATATCTTCCTTCCCTTAATTTTATCTGAACTCTTCCTGGAATTCATTTTATTTGCTTCTTAGACAATTTTCAAAGGCTCTCTCTCCTATGGCCTCTTTATTCATGTTCTCATTTCTGGAAGAATTCGTTAATTTTTTCTTCCAAAGCTTCTATTGAGATTTTCACTCCTTTCACATCTTTAATTTTCAAGAGCTCTCTATTCTCTGGGTGCTATTTCTGTAGCCTCATATCCCTGTTCTTTGGAGCACTGCCTTTTCTTACCTCTCTAGGGATATTAACAATAGTGTTGTATTTAAATCTTCTTTTCCTTTGAAGTCTCTATTTCTTCCAAGCTGCTTGTTTCTGTTTGCTTTTGTCTCCATCTTTCTTCTTTGTGGCTTTTCCCAGATTTCTCAGAATCCTTGATATTGTAAAAAGTCACCTGAAAGCGTTTAGTCTATGGGTGGACTTGTCTTCATTTATGTATCCCTCTGGGCTCCATGGGGAAGTCCACGGTCAATATCTTTTTTTTTTTTAGTTTTCGGCGGACACAACATCTTTGTTTGTATGTGGTGCTGAGGATCCAACCCGGGCCGCACGCATGCCAGGCGAGCATGCTACCGCTTGAGCCACATCCCCAGCCCAAGATTAGTATCTTTAGGCCATTTTTCCTGAATTTCTATTTCCAAGGAAGCCTCTTCCAATCCATACTGAGCACAAAGGGACAGTCGAAGGGGATGAAGACTAGAGGTTCTCCATCTTGATATGTGAACTTTCACTAAGTCGCCGTGTTTTCAGTACTACATCCCCACACCCAACTCTAATGGTTTCTAATTTATCCTTTCAAGAGACTAACCCTCAAGTCTTCTGCCAAGGTGAAAGTGGGAAGTCATCTTCCAGTACAGATGGGGAAATGACTGGGAGTCCAGGTCTTCTTTTAAAACAATTTGGACAAATCCTCCTCATTTTATATCCTCCTTTTCCTCTAACTTCAGAGTGTCCATTAACTCTGACTCCTGAGATTTTGTGAGGATGATCTCTAGTCCAAATAGCTTCCTACTTAATTTTCCCCATTACTTAAGGTTAGAATTCCACTTCCCCCAGTCTACTAAATCAAGTTTCACTCTTCTATCTACTGCATAGCTTCTAAAAATTTTGTTAGCATTGGTTTTTCTCCTGTTCTGTTTATTCCCATGGCTTATATCTTTATAAAAATCCAATTACTATCCTTTTGATGAAGTTTTGTAGGGAGGAGGTATCGTACATGTGTTTAATATTTCTTCTTTAAATAACAGCACATTAGCCTGTTAATTACCTCTCTTACTAGGCTCCCAAACACTACTAGCAAATTTTTATTCCCCACATACACTACATACATACATTCATTCTCTCCCCACCCCTCCCTATGTCTCTCTCTCTCTCTCTCCACACACACACACACACACACACACATTTTTACATGCTACTCTTCCTGCCCAGATTGTGTTTCTCACTTCCACCATCCCCACCACCACTGGAGGAGCTCTCAAGTCCACTGGGTCACTTCCAGACCCCTCTTGAGACCCCACACCCTCTCAATACCACCCTCCCACAGCACATACCTTCCTGAGTAATAAGTGCTTGTTTTCCTTTCTGCCTTACCTGCTGGATGTAAAGACTGCTTACAGCCCTCCCACCAGGCCTCCTTTCCCCAGCAATGCCTCCGGCAAAAGGAGAAGTTTCTCCTCTAGGTGGGAAACTAAAGGCTGTATGAGATGCTCCCCTAAGACAACGTTCCAGACCAAAAGAAAGATTCAGTCAAGACCACAAAAGGTATTATTATTATTATTATTATTATTATTATTATTATTATTATTATCATAAACTATTTTTCTAGATTAGTCCTCAAAGTTGGATGAGATATTAACCACCCTAGAAATTATGCATAGTGTTTTGTATAGACAAAGCATTTTGGCATTCATCAATTAATTCGATAATTTACCATCATTAGCTACCTAATTAAATTTGAAACTGAACCTCAAGAGGAGGAAGACCAATTGGAAACTATCACTCCAGGCAGATGTCCATGGGCTCAGCTCCTCCTTCCTGACCTTCCATAAAAAAAAAAATAAATAAATAAATAAGGGCTGAGGGATGGAACTGGGCCAAGCACGGATCCCATGGGTTCCTCCTCCTCATTATGCAGTCCAGGCACGGTGCAGGCTCTCTCCAAAACTCCAGCCAACAGCCAGGAGAGCCTTCTCCCAGGGGCACCTTCATCAGAATCACAACGTGCTCGGGTCCAGTCAGAAATAAGCGAATCCACACCAAACAGGAAGCTCCTCTGGCCCCTTCTCTTGCAATACAAAGGGAGACAAAAGGCCTGTATCTGTAAACCAAGCTGCTGTTGCAATGTTTGCAGAACAGCTAAGAAGTGGTTGTAAGGGACTCTGTGTTTGTGCATATATTGAAATCCTAACCCCCATGTGACAATCTTAGGAGGCAGAGCCTCTTGGAGGGAAACAGTTGGAGTCCTCATAAAAGGGGTGAGCATCTTTACAAAAAGGACCCTAGAGGGCTCTCACCCTCTTCCCACCCTGTGAGGATATGAGGAGGAGATGGCAGTTGCAACTTGGAAGAGAACCCACTCCAGAGTCCAAATATATAAGAACCTTGGTTTGAGACTTTCCAGCCTCTGCAAATGTGAAAAATAAATTTCTGATGTATCCAAGTGACAGACCCAGAGCAGTTACTGTCTGCTGCTAAGGTTTTCACCACTGATACAAACAAAAGTGTCTTCATACTTTCTGTCTGACTACAGAACCCAAGATTGCATACAGGGGAAAACACAGAGGGAATTTTTCAGCTTGAAAATAACTTTGTAAATGGTAAAGAGCTTGTTATTTCAAAGAAGAATCTAAAATTTGAGTTTACATGACACATGTTGGAATATTTTCCCAACCACTCTCGCCTGGTTGGTTAGACACATGAAAGATTAAGAACAATTAAAAGAAGACAGTTAAAATAAACCAATAAATTTCTACCGTAACAGGTATTTTATTTTCTCCATTTTCATGTGCCACTCAGGCTGTGACACTTTGGCAGAGCTGCCCTGTCCGTCTTGTCCAGGGGAACAGGGAAGATGGCCCTTTACCAAGCTCTGCTTGGGGAATTAATGCTCTCACTAACACAGTGCAGTTGGGCTCCTAGACTTATGTCTCCTCTATGCATCAGAAACAAGATCTTGCAGGTGAAATCTGTGAAGTTCTATGCTTCTCAGTGCAAAGAAAAATGGAGAGAACTTACCTGGTGTGTGTGACACCCCCACACACCCAGGGAAGTGCTGGAAATGCTCATGGAATGCTGGCCCCAAAAGCATTCCAATGAGCCCCCCTTTACTTATCATGAATGTTGCTTTCATGTTCCATTAAGGAAGTCCTCCACCACAAACGGTAACCAGCCTGGCTCTTCCACATTGCTCTTAGGAGAAGAGAAAGGTACAGATGTCCCAGGCTACAGTGACTCTCCTGGGAACCCAGGAAGACTGAAGCATTCTTACTAAAGAATGGCTAGCAATGGAACCTGATGGTGCTGTGGTTATTATATATCACACCCTATTAATAAAGCAATAATGATAATTTTCACATACTTTCTTACTTTATTTTTCACAGCGTGAATAGATATTTTTATCATCTCCATTTTCACACAGAATGAAGCTGAGGCACAATGACTTTTGCAAGATCACAGACATATCTGGTGATGTAGTTGAGATTCCTGATTGTTTGATGCCAGTCATGACAAAGTGAATCTCAGCTGCTCTGTGTGCATTGGGGTGCTTCTGTCTGCCAAAACAGAAACCCCAGCTAAAGTTCTGGAGGAGGGGCTGGGTGGAGCCAGCCCTTCAATGATATGATCAAGGACTCCTGAACAAATCAAGTGTCTTCCCCTCCTTATTCCAAGATAATGCCATAGCTCCAGGCCTCAGCTCACCTGTAGTGCGTAAGTCTAGAGGCAGAAAAGGGATTCTCTCTGTCATGTTCCCTTTTTGCAAGCAAAGACAACTTCCCCTCGTGTTCCATTGGCCGTGATCCCATCACATTCTCCTGCCTCAACAGTCACTTGACAGGTTTTTATTAACTTACTCAAGATTCTGTTTCCCTTGGCTGCAAAAAGGCCCAGACCCTGCTGAAGAATGTGAATTCTCAGAGGAAAGTAAATAAAAATCCATCAAAAAAGAAAATGGAAAAAGCACCAGTATTGCCACCCAATGGTTGTCACTCCCACCAAAATGGTAGACCATTTATTTTTTCTTTCTTTCTATTATTTTTGGTATTTTTGTTATTTGTTTATTTATTTACTTGGTGCTGGGGATTTAATCCAGGGCTTTACCAATGAGCTACATCCCCAACAACCTTATTGATTGATTGATTGATTGATAGGTTCTCATTAAGTTGCTTAAGGGCCTCACTAAATTGTTGAGGCTGACCTTGAATTTGCAATCCTCCTGTCTCAGCCTCCCAAGTTGCCGGGATTCTACGCTTCACTGAGCCCAGCTTAGACTGTATATTTTCTACAACATTTTGCTATCAAGTAAGGAAGGAAAGCATCTAATAATTATATCACCACAGCTGACAAGTGAGTACAAATTCCAATTCAAACTTTAAATATATGTGGTGCTGGGTACCTAACACAATGGGGGGGGGGGGAACTACACTGATGGAGAATGAAGAGGAGTGACTTTTAATGCTGGCCCCTCCACACACACAAACAAGCTAGGCAATCTCAACCTACCTAACCTTTATTCCATTTTTTTTACACTGAGCAACAGTGACTGTTTTACAGAATTTTTCCTTAATATCAAATGGCTTAAGAAATTGTTATTTCTATGATATTGAATTCATTGTCCCATTGAATAAATGGGAAGATTTCCGGTTTTGAAGCATTTTGAGTGCTTCTCTTACTGGGTCTTCCCCACCCTTTCCTTTCTCGCCCCAGTTCTCAGACAAACCCAGGACCTGTGTTGAAGATCCTCCATTCCTGGTACTAGGCCTTAAATCAAGGACCAGGATAGCTGTCAGTCAACACCCAAGTCTGCATCTTCAGACTGCACCACATTGTACACATATGCCCCCATTATCAGTGTTTGCATTTTAAAAAGCTAAGTGATGAGGGAGAGGTGCCAAGGATCACAGTGACAGTGTGCCCTCCAAACAAAGCTAGAAGACCCAGAGAGAGCAGGAGGAGGGCTCATAGTGCTCTAGCCCTTTTGTTCCTTTGCAATTTAGGGGATTCTTCATTAAGCACCTTCACTCTCACAGGATTCTTGATTATCTTTCTCCGTTGCTCATCCCCTCGCACTAAGCACATCCTTTGCACTGAAATTCATTCCCTGGTTTTGACTTGGCTCAGCCTCTCTTGCCTCTCCACTGCTAGATCCATCCACCAAGAGCCTGCGTTTCCTGTTTTTTTCCCCTTATCTACTATAATAATTCTTGTCATTAATTACGTTCATCGCTGTAAAACAGGAAATGTTAACTGCTTGGCTGTGAGAGAGCATCACAAAACCATGTACAATTGAATGGGAAGAGACATAAAGATCCTCTAGAGCCTTCTATCTCTGGGGTTTTCAAGATGGCAGAATAGAATACTCTGTGGCATGAAACCAAGAAAGCAGATAGGGAGATTCTCAGCAAGTGAGGTACTGGAAAACTTCAGTGACACTATAAGCCCACAGGATAGAAACTCTCAGATCCATACTGTTAGATGGGTAGACACACAAACAACATGTAAAAGCAAGGGAACAAATTGCCCCAAACAAAACAAGATACTCCAATATCAGAATCCATCAACACCACAGTGGAAGAAATGTCAGAGAAGGAATTTAGAATGTACATAGCTAAACTGATCTGCAAAGTAAAGGATGGTATTAGCAGTGAATTCAGAGAGAAAATATAGGAAGTGAAATATCACTTCAATAGAGATAGGGATTCTGGGGGGAAAAAAACAAGCAGAAATCCTTGAAATGAAAGAGTCAATAAACCAAATTAAAAATTCAACTGAAAACATCACCAACAGACTAGATCACTTGGAAGACACAGTTTCAGTCAATGAAGAAAAATATGTAATCTTGAAAAAAAAGTTGACAGCAGAGAAAAGATATTAAAAGACCATGAATAGAACTTCCAAGAAATATAGGATAACATGAAAAGACCAAATTTAAGATTTACTGGGATAGATGAAGGCTTGGAGATATAAACCAAAGAATGCACAATCTTTTCAATAAAATAATATCAGAAAATTTCCCATCCTAAAGAACGAAATAGAAAATCAAATACAGGAAGCATACAGGACCCCAAATATACAAAATTACAACAGACCCACACCAAAGCACATTATTATGAAAAGGTCTAACATAATGAATTAGGGTAGAATTTTAAACTCTGCCAGAGAAAAACAATAGATCACATTGAGAAGTAAACCAATTCAGATCTCAGCTGATCTCTCAACCCAGACCCAATTTTTTTTTTTAAATAGAGCCTTACATTTCAAGGTGAGGTACAGAGACCAGTAGGACTGACATCACCTAATAGCTTATCAGAAATGCCAAATCTCAGTCACAGATCTCCCAAACAAGAATCCACATTTCAGCAAAATCCACAGGTGATTCATATGCTTTTTTTTTTTTTTTTTTTGTATGGTGCTGGGATGGAACCCAGGGCCTTGTGCATGCAAGGCAAGCACTCTGCCAACTGAGCTCTATCCCCAGTCCTCATATGCATTTTAAAGTTTGAGAACTGCTGATCCACACCTATACCTTTATTCCACAGAGAAGTTAAGTGACTTCTCTATGTTCTCAAGGTGAATGAGTGGTTGAGTGGACTAGATCCCAGATCTATTGATTACTCCACCTGCACATTACCTCTCAAATTGATTCACTTTTATCCTTAGCTGGCTATGTAGATTTCATTGCCATATAAGGTAGTCGGTGCTGGAAGAAAGGAAGGCAAGGTTTCAAATCCACTTCTTTTACCAACTACCACCTATTGTTCTTATAACACAGCGTCATATTTTTCTGCACATATTTTTCTTCTCTGTGGTTTCTTGATTTAATTAAAACCAGTGGCCCCCAGGTAATGACATGAAAAGAGTTGCCTTTGTATCTTTCCATTCTCCTCCTCCATTCCCTTCTCCTCCTCCCTCAGTACTCCCTCAACCAATTATCAACTAGTCTCTTTGTTATTTTATTTAGAATTCCTATATCTGAATTTATAAATGAAAACAGTCTTTTGTTTTACTTTAGTTCTTGGCTAAAATCTTGAGATTAAAATTATGGTTGCTTTATAAAATGAATTGATAATTGATTTTAGAAACTGTGGACCTCCTAAGTGAGGGATATGGAGAGTTATAATCTATGACCCATCCTTATTTTGAACATTTTTACAAAATTAACCAATTTGCAGGGTCATAACTTCTTAATATCAAAAGCAGAAAAATGTTTTCTTAGATAAAATATACTGCCATATTTCAACCTTTCGGATTTCTGGTGCCTCTTGAGCAGATGGGAGCAAAGAAAGGAGGGAGAAAAGGTAAAATACTCCCTGAGACCTCTCATTCCATCCCCTCAGGCCCCCATCCTGAGCACACAGTTCCCCATGTCTGCAGTGTGTGTGGCCCTCTCCCCATCACCTCCACCCATGAGACCTCCACCCATATAACATTTTCTCTACTTCTTTATCTTGTACCAAACAGCTAAAGAAACCTAACCTAAGAGCCCTGGAATCCACTGCAGTGCTTCTTGGGATTTTCCATTTCAGTGTCCTAAAGTAGAGAGAGGATTTGGACAGCTCATGGTCACACTCAAGGCCATCTGACAAGGCCACATGAGAATTTTTATGAGTGACTCCGAGGCCCTGATCAGGAAAGATGTGGTCATGACTCATGTTTCTGCAGCAAGTGTTAAGAGGAAGAATACAGCCCACCACTTATTAGCAAGTGTCCCTTATGCCCTTGTCCTGACACAGTCTTTCCCAGTTTAAAACTATTTCCTAGCCCCAGAAACAGCCTAGAAATCACTAGCTCCCTCTGCCTCAGTTTACTTTGAGAAGTCTTCCCTATGGAAAGCAGCTAAAGAATATACCAGTGTCAAGATTCTTAAAACTTACTGCTCAAAGACAAGTGTTTCCCTAGTGGATTACTAGGTCAAGCAGGTAATTACTCTGTAATATGGCCTGGAGACTTTGGTAAGCAAGAAGTCCGCCTACCGGGAATCTTCGCTCACCCTAACCTGAAATTCTGCTGCTCAGACACTGATGAAAGTCTCCTCTTTCTCTCTCTGTGTTGCAAGAAGGGACAGGACACAGGAAATGCACCTGAATCCAGGTACCCCACAGTCGGCCAGGACTCACCTTGCTGTGAACTTTTCACTATGCCCAGCAGTGGATAGAGGGTCCAAGCTGAGTGCTGGGGGCTCTGGGGAGGTGGGTGGTGAGGGGAGAGTGGCAGCCACAGGGAGAGAGAATCCCAAACCTGGAAAAGATGCCTCCCCCAGGGAGAACCCATGACACGGCTTCGCCTCTCAGGCCCCTCGCTCCAGGAGGTACTTCCCTTGGAGGTTTCTCCTCTCCTCTTTCTTCTTACCCAGCAGCCTTCCTCTAGTTAGTGGAGGGTGAGTTGGAGAAGACAGAGAACAGAGGTGGAGAGAATGGCGAGGACATCATCATGGTGGTTAAGAGAGAGGTGACGGGGACCCAAACCGAGGAGTGGCTGTGGGAACGAAAGAAGAGGTGACAGTGGGACTGAGGTTCATGGAGGCAAAACAGCCCACGTTGGTGGTAGATTACGTGAGGAGAGGGGAGGGAAGAAGGGCATTCAGGATGGCCCTCCAGTGTCTCACTTCAGTGATTCATAAATGATGGGCCAAGCCCAGCCGAAGAAGACAGAAGGGAGGGGGTTTGGTAGGGGAGACAATGTGTTCAGCTCAGCCATGTAAGGTTGGGGGGCTGAGTGGCAGCCTGATGCTAATTTTTAGCAAGTCATTCAACCAAAGAATCTGACTATCCAGCAAAAATTAGCAAGGTGGAGATGATTTAAACCATAAAAGTGGATGCACTGACTCAGAAGGAATATACAGATGGATAATGGGTAGAACTGAGCCAAGGGTGTGACCGTGGGGAACAGCAAAACGTAAGATACAAGAAGGCAGCGGGTGTCCATCACAGGAAACCTATAAAATCATTCTAAAGATAAGGACAACCAGGAGAATGTGGTTGCGGTGTGAAAGCTAAACTACTAAACATATGCAATCACTGGCATCAAAAGCAAGAGAGACGCAAAATGATACAAGATCTTAAACACCTTATCAGATATGGTGTTTCAGAAAGCACTGGTGACTCCAACTTGCCCATTTTAATGGAATCGGGGAATCAGAAGCCAAATTGAGTGAGTTGAAAAGAAACAAGAAGAAGTAGGAGTGAAAAAAAATGAGCACCCCTCAAGAGTTAGCATGATAGAGACGAGAGAGGTTCACTGAGAACAGGAAGAAGATGCGAACTCAAGGGAACTTAAATTTAACACTGGAGAAACTTGAGTAAGTAGGAGACTTAGAGAAGAAAAGGTAGGGGCTGGGGCTGGGGCTCAGTGGTAGAGATCACCTAGCACGTGCGAGGCGCTGGGTTCGATCCTCAGCACTACATTAAATATAAATAAATAAAATAAAGGCATTAAAATATATAAAGAAAGGGTAGAAGAGGTAGGAGAGAAGAGGGGTAGATGATGTAATAAAGCCCAGAAGAGGTAAAAAGCAACAGAATTAAGATGGGTGAAGGAATTAACCTTGCAAAGAGGGAAATATCTCAGAGTCTGAACAAGGGTTGCAACAGTTACCCTTCAAATGTCACATCTGAAAGGCTTTTGCTTACGAGCAACATAAAATGCAAGCCCAAAGAAGCCCCAACAATAAGGACACACCATCTTACACGTCGGGAAGTCCAAGAGGGGGAAGGACACAGTAGGGCTGGCTAATTCCATGGCTTACCAATGTCACCTAGGACCTGGGCTCTTCCCACAATTTCTGCACTGCCATCCTCAACACATCGTCTACTGCCATCACAGTCACAAGAGCACTGCGGTAACTCCAGTCAACACAGAGAACAGCATCCAAACCAGCCATAAAGAGCTCTTCTGTGGGCTCCATGTTGTCAAGGAGAAAAACCTTTCCTGGAGTTCCTCAACTAAGCCAAATCCAATACCAGAAACTCTCCACAGCCTAAGCCAGGAGCTCACAAGGAAATGGGGCAGTCACGAGTGGGCAACTAAGGGGCACCAGGAGCTGGGCTAACTGTGGTACACCACTAGGGTAGCCACTGGCTTCCCTGAAGAGCATGGCCTCCAGACGCCCCAACTAGAGTTCTGTTTCAAGGAAGAGCAGGAGGGTAAGCAACCAAAAGTGTTTGCCACAGTGGGGTAAATGTGTGGAAGTTAATATTAAGGGGTAGAAATTAGGCTTTTTTTGATTTTCTTGATTGTCCATTGAGAGTGAAGGATTGGAGTTTGGGTATGAGGTTTGAGGACGTGGATACGAAGTGAAAGCCATTAAAGGAAGAGCCAACCAAGACGGAAGGTTGGGAGGAATAGCAGGGGACCAGCTAGAGGCGAGGCCATAAAATTCTCACACGCCAATCCTCGTGACCACGTTTATTTCCCCGTGATAGTCTCCTACTCGGGTGCAGGAACAGAGAAGAGAAAGAAGACTCGCACCACCGAGTCTAGCTCAGGGTTTTACCACACGCTCTGCCTGACGCAGAGAACAACCAAAGGTGCTTGTGAAGGTTTGGGTCTCTATAGAACTCCTGGGGTCCAGACGACGCAGAGAAAAACAGGACTCACACAGGTGCGGATAAAATGTGAGGAAATGGAGAGACCAAGAGTCAGGAAATGTCTGAGGCCAAAGTAGAACGAGAGAAATAACATGAGGACGGGTGGGACACTGTGATCACAAAGCAGGACGCAGGAGGAGCCACCAAAGCAGAGGTGGACAAAGAGGGGAGAAATGACAGCTATGGAGGATCAATACCCAGGAGTCAGGAGACAGGGTTGTTGGATCGACTGTCTGAAAAATATCAAAATTTCGTAGAATTTGTCTGAATGAGCGAGGGTAATGGCTGACATTAAGGATCCCAAAATCATCAATGAAAGAAGGAAATTAACCAAGAAATAGGCAGATGTCAGTAACCAAGAGGAAAAGAAAAAGACATGATGTAAGTAGGTGGAATGACTTAGAAGGGAAGAGCTTCTCCCTGAAGACTGAGAGTGCCGATCCGGAGCAGAGCGGGGGTCGCTGCGAGAGTTGGAAGATCTGCCTCCAAGGGTGAGGACCGCAGGGAGGATGAGGCCGAGAGAGAGGCAGGTCTTGGCTTAAAGAGAGGGTTGTGGTCTTCTGAAGCCTCTTTGGGGACACCGAGGAGTGTGTGTTGACCGTAGAAGGAGGGCCTTGGGTCACTAACAACCCCCAGAGAATCGCCTGGCTCAAGCTTACTATATGCTTCAATAAGTCCTCCATCTACCGAGGGAGGATTTCAATGTGACCATGACTTCCACACTTGATAAAACATTAACAGTATCATTACTAATGCAAGGAAAGCTTCTTATGCCAGAGTAAATAAAAAAATAAAGGTGTGAGTTTAGATATGAGACAATGTGACTCTGAGCAGGAATTTCTGTTCCGCTAAGCTGGCTCCTGCTCACCCACACACGTCTACATTTGCATTTCTGGTTTCTTTTCTCATTATGGTCACTGTTTACTTGAGAGATGATAGAATCCCAGCTCAGGGTGGAGTACAATTAGCATATAAACAAGACTTTAAAAGAACTGGAACAGAGGAGGACTTTACTGCCTGCTAATCCCTGGAGATTTGACCCCAAAATAATGATAGTGCCCGTGAGCAAGCTCCAGCCATCCCTAAAAATGCCCCTGCCTTACCTTGAGGGACCTCAGGTGTGTCACCATTTAACTTGGCTGCAAGTTGACACCTGTCTTTCATTTGGTTTGAATACTCTGATTAAAGATTTACTTGTGTCTAGCACTAGCAGGAAATGTGGTACCCTGAGTAAGGCTTATGGTCTTCACTTCAGGCCTTACTCAAACCCGGGTCTGCATGCCTGTCACCAAGTGGAGCTTTGTTTGCCTTGGCAAGTTAAGGGAACTCTGAAGGCAATAGCAGAAGTCGCTATTTAAGGTAAGTCAGCGGAGAGCCAATCTCTTTATGTACAGATGCAGAATGTCCCTGGCTCTGCCAGTCCCCTGGGGCCAGCGTCACCCAGTAGAGTAGTCTGAGCCCTGCCTGGCACACTAAGCTGGAGAAATCGGGTGCTTTTCCCAGTGGGTCTAGGTGGGCTCAAATATTCCCCCAATTCCTGCTGTTCCATTTCTTACCTCCTCTTTCCATCTTCCTCCTGAGCTGCCCTGTCCCCTCTCCCCCTCCCACTGAAAGTCAAACATGGCCCCTTCTCCTTAGGCCTCCACACATGTTTGCACGTATGTGTGCGTGCTTTCTGTCCTCTGCACAAACACCACTAGAAACCTCAGAAGGCAGCCAAGAAATACCTTGTAATAGGAAGAATCACGGCAAAGCAAGCCACTTGACCTCTCGCCTCCCTCTCCACAAACTTGAGAAGCAGCCTCGTGCATTCATTTACTCATTCACGAAGCATCTGCTGGGCCTGGCACTGCCGAAGGCCCAGTGGTTCCACCACAGCAAGGGCAGACGTGGCCCCGCTCCAAGGAACTTCAAGTGCAATGGCAGGAAGACAGACAACATGGAAAGAACGTTCAACAAAGTATAAGGGGGAAAATAGAAGGAATTATGAAGAAAACTGAAGTGCTCTCCAGGGACAGAGCAGGATGGGGAGGGAGACGGCAGCGTCTATTTCTAAAGTCCCCTCTAAAAAAGTGACTTTGTCCAGAGGGGACAGATAGTGGCCGGAGCCGGGTGGAGAAGCGATAAGCCATGGCATGTATTTTGAAAGTAAAATCCCTTTATTGCATACATAGAATTATTATTCAGATAAAGTCTTCAGCTCTGGGACGTTTTAAACTTATCAGTTTAAAAGCTGAGCTGGGGACTTCCTCAGTGCCCTGGGAGTCAACGTCTGGCTTCCAACACTGTCAAGTGCACTGAGGCCCGAAGCACCGGGACAGCGCTGGGCGAGGGTGCAAGGGTTTTACCTGTCAAAAGATATCTCCATGAGGCAATGCCCACGGCCGCCGCAACCTCTCTGCCTGGGAGGACGGATCAGGGAACTTCTCAGCCAGTCATGTGGTCTCTGAGGTGTTGTCCTTGTCACCATTTGGGAGGACCTCTTAGATTTCTGACCTGTCCTTGAGGAGCAATGTAATTAAGCTTTTTGAAGCCTGGTACCTGATATGCAGAGCTGGCTTCTAGGGAAGAGGAACCACAGTCCACTGAGCACGGAACCAGGACCTTCCAGGAAGGAAGTAACTGAGACTCCTACGTGGTTTTTCCAGATTTAAAATTAGGAAAACGGGAGCATCCCTGACCAGAATTTGTGGCCAGGAATATATTCCAAAGTCCCCCAAAATAGAAAGGGCAAAAGGACACCCTGCCAGGGGCACAGGGTCCTCACTGGGGCTGAGGTTGGCAGGGGTCAGTTCTGGGACAGGGTGTGGTGAGGCAGCCAGAGCCTGGCCGTGCAGCCTCCAGGACTCAGTTCACGCCCTGGGAACGATGCTGCAGGGTGAGATGGTGGAGGAAGACAGCGGGAGCCCTGGAGCCCAGCCCTGCGCTCCTCAGTGGCAGTGACACACCTAGAAGTCACGGCGGGAGGGCAAGGGGCTCTCAACAGTGACACCATGTGGCAGCCACAAGAACAAGCGGCGCCGGACCCATCAGACCCTGCTTGTCCCCCCCTGTGCTAGAGAGCAAGTCAGCTCCCTTGGACTGAGTGACCCTTACTGTTAAGGTAAGGGCCTCAGGTGGGATCCTGGACTTCCTGCCAGCACAGACAGACAGGGACCCTCGTGATTCACTGATGAAAGGAGAAGCAGCATATCTTTGGTGGTGGCCGTGTACACAGTCTGGTATGTGGCGTGACATTCATATGATAAGTAGCATGTTTACCTTACACATGTGGAGAGGGCATATGGCCTCATGGTCTTGAGACTCTGGCACCCGTGACCTTTACTGGTAGGACAGTGATTGTTTTTATTTGTCCTTTTAATTGTATGAATTTTCAAGTATTCTGCTCTGCCTTTTCAACAAAGAAATGGTAGATTAAATATTAAAGAAAAGAATATTTAGCCTATACCCCTCACCCTGCCATGTACCAGGAACCTAATAACCAGCAATGAAGTCCATATATTTTGTGGCCCCCAGGATGGCCACAGGGGGTGAGCCCTAGGCCAGTGAGCAGCCAAACCCGCAGGCCCTCAGCAGGAACTGGACAGGTGTCCTTTCAGCTGAAGTGAGCTTCCCCACCCCAGAACAGGGCGAGTGACAGAAAGGACCCCCCCAGCCCTGTCCTGATCTGGGCTCCCTCCACACTTCAGGTGGCACTGATGAGGCGGCCACCCAGGGACACCGGGGGATTTCCCACCGAGGCCCGAGGCCCACACGTGAACTGTGCGGAGGGTTTCACTTCAGCTTCAGGCAGCAACCACACAACAGCAGAGACCCTCTCTACAGGGCCTGCGCGCCACGCCTGTCCCCTTGGGATGGGCTCACGTGGCAGAAGCTGAAGGCTGCCCACCACACCCTGTCCCAGGACTGACCCACCCTGCAGAGGAGAGCTATGACTCTTTGCCTTCAACAAATCTCCAGTCCAGAGGGGACCCAGAGGCAGAAGTGCTTCTGATACAAGTGGAAGATGCCAAGTATTAAAATACAGATGGGCTTCCTCCCACTCCAGCCAGAATGCCCCCTTCAGCCCACACCAGGCTCTGCCTCTCACACGAGTCTCTCTCAACCACTTGCACCCCCTTTGCAGTCTTCATCCAGCTTGTCCCAAGACTCTTGCACCCGCCTCTGACCACCTTTCTGTCCATTCTTCGTGCATTATTGAAATGACTTTTCAGAAATCACGTTGTTTCCCCTTCCTGGAAAACAATCACCCGCACCACGTTCTGTGCACAGTCTTCATTCCTTCATGTGACATGCAGTGCCCCTCCCAAGGGAGCCATAATCTGTCCTTCCCTGTTGCGTTCTCTTTCTAAATTATTTTTTCTTCCTTCCTTCCAGCACTCAGAAAGCCCTACAGCCAGCCCTACCCACTCTGCATATGTGCTCGCTTTCTCTCTCTCTCTCCACCCCCCACTCTAACAAGCCAGACTTATCAACATTCCTCAAAGACAACACACAGCCTGGAACATTCTTTTTCTTAATATCTGATTGTCAAAATTCTATTCACTTTCATGGCCTTTAAGCTGAACCTTGAAAAGGAACTAGAATGGAGCCCTCTTCAGACTCCACGCCGGAAGCACTTTGCGTGCATCCTCCTGAATGCACTCATCCCATTAGCCTTTGCCACCGTCAACCTCAACCTTGAGCTCCCAGGAAACAAATGTCACATGTCCTTCCCCTGTGTGTCCTCCACAACGTGGAACGCTGCGCGCACCAGACACTGTTGCTCACTGAATCAAGAAGCAACTCATTTATCTTGTTTTCAATACAAAAGCATCATGGCTGGGAGAATGGTCCACAGCTTCCAGATAACTGTGGAGCATTAATTGATCCAAGGATTGATATCCTGATATAAATCTTTATAATTTAATTTTGCTCAGAGAATATACTTATATTTATGTCTTCCTCCCTCCTTCCTTCTATCTCTCTCTCTCTATCTCTCTCTCTCTCTCTCTCCACACTCACACACACACACATTTTTTCATCATCATAACAAATACCTAGACATGTTAACTTATAGAGAAAAGAGGCTTATTTAGCTAATGGGTTTGGAGGCTGACAATCCAAATGGCATTATGGAGGTTCTGACAAGTGTGACCCCTTAGCCTCACTTCGTGGTGGGCTGCACAGTAGTTGCCCCTTATCTGCGGGGCACAGATATCAGGGCCCCCAGTGGATGTCCAGTGGAAACTGAGACTAGTACTGAACCCAGCCTATACCACGCTTTCTCACACACATACGTACCCATGATAAAGTGTAACTCATGATTAGTCACAATAAGAAATTAACAATAATTGGTTAAACAATAGAACGATTATAACAATACATTACAATAAGAGTCATTTAAATGTGTGGCTTGTTTATCCCTGGGACCTCCTATTTAATACCTTCAGGCTGTGGTAGACTATGGGTGGGCGACTGAAACCAGGGAAAGAAAAACCGCAGAGAAGCAGGGACAACTGCATATGTCCTGTGTGTCCCCTTGGTCCTGTTGCCCTCGTCCTGTGGTCCTCAGCAAGCCAAAAACCTACAGCACTCCTGCCAGTGTCAAGGCCTGGCCCCGGGGTGCTGCAGCATGGTAGCTCGTGTAGGAACACAATCTCTGGTGTTTCTTTCACTTGGAGGGACATCCTTTAGTGGGACACCCTTCATCTTCCCCAACCCTGCTATGGTTTGGACTTGGTTTATCCCCCAAGAGCCCATTGTTAGAGGCTTGGGCCTCAGCATGTCACTGTTTGGGTGGCAGACCTCTAAAAGGGCACAGTGGGAGGACTAGGTCCATTGAGGGAAGACCCTCAGACAGGGTGGTGGCACCCAAGTTTCTGACTTCCTGTCCCATCATTGCCATCCACCATGAAATGATGCAGCTAAAGGGGGAGCCCTTTCCAGAGTCTCCATGATGCCATTTGGGTTGTTGGCCTCTAAAAATGTGAGCTGAATAAAACTCTTTTTTATAAGTTGACCTGCCTCAGGCATTTGGTTATAGTAAAAGCTGACCAATGTAGCCCTCACTCACTTAGTTGGTGAGTTAGATAGAAGAACCAGATAGAGTCACCCAGGCCCTTCTTCCTCCTCTTGTTCCCTTCTGCTTTTTAGTCTTATCTGGAAAAGTGAGCATCTGTGTTGCATCAGAAGAGGCAAGTACTCAACTCTGGGCTCAGCTAACAAGACCATTTGTTTTCCATTGTAAGTTGCATCTTCTAACTTAGCCTCTAGCAATAATAAAGGTAATATTTGTCTCTCTCTCTTTACTGCTTTGTTTACTGCTCAGAACTGTGAGCTGGGAAGAGGCCCCAGGCCTTGCCTGCATCGCGACTTCACAGCGTCTGAAATACACCGGTCTCAGGAATAACCCACAGTGAGCCTTGGAAAAGTAAGACCCTGGGAGATGGAGCCAACGTGGCCTTGATGTTGCCAAAGGCAATCCCTCTTGGCCCAGAGGAGAGTCAGTGCACTCGCTTCCACCTCGTGGGAGGTTACGAAGAGCTAATAACAAGAGGAGTGTGAGTCGGGTGTGGTGGCTACCCCTGGGATCCAGCAACTCGGAGCCTCAGAATCACAAGTTTGAGATCACTTACTGAGATTCTGTCTCAAAACAAAAAAACAGAAAGGGCTTGGCAGGCCCCTGGGTCCCAGTCCCATGTCGGCAGTGGAAAGAAGAATGTGTGGGGTTTCTGTCCTGTGCCCAGCACGCAAATGCCGGCTGCAGTCCTGTGGCTCCGTCATCCCGCTGACGTGGGACCCGAGGAGCCCACCCACCGGGCTCCGGCCAGGGGTCTCCAGGAGGCCTCAGAGCCATCTCCTGGGAGGGTTGTTGGGATCAGCCTCCGCCATCACCCCCAGATCACCCCCAGGCAGTGGGTGTCCACACGTGTGGGGGGACGTGCCACCCAGCCCTGTGGTGGCTGAAGCCGAGACGCTCCGTCTGCCGTCTGGGAGCTCACAAGGAGTGGGAGGCTCCTCTGTCTCATGGGCTGGGGGCCAGGCCTGGGCACGATGGCCACTGCTCCATGCCCAAGGTCTGAGGCCTGTTTCCAGGCCGGTTTGCCCTGCTGACCTCCTGCTCCCATGGGGTGAGGAGCCTCCAGGGCCCCCAGACCCTGCTGAGCTCGCTGGATGGTTTCCAGGGGTGCCCAGAAATGTGGAATCCCTGCTGTGGATTGAAAATAGTGACCCGCACGGCCAGGGCAGTCACTGGGGGCTCTCAGCTAAGAGGGCCTCCAATTTCACACGTGCTCCCAGCCAGCCCACTCCCAAACTGACCAGAGCCCCTCCCCTCCTCCCTCTGTCCCTCTGTCTCTGTCTGTCCACCTTTCTCTCCCTCTTTCCTTCCCTCCCTCCCTCCTTTGCTCATCCTAGCAGAGGCAGTGGGATGAGAGCGAAGGCATACAGAGGGAGGCCCCAGCAACAACCAGCCCACGAACAGTTTTCCTCCTTTCCTTAAGCAGATATTTTGTATCCTCCCAATCCTCAGAGACTGTCGGGAGCTTTGTTTCTACCCTGTATTTCTGTGTACTTATCTCCCCTGGGAAGAAAGGGAACATTCCAGGCTTCCCTCATAGGCAGTCACAACTTCTACAGGTGAGGCCAGGAGGAGGAAGAGCAAGTGAGATGGCCGGTGCATCTGCAGCTGCCAGTGAGAAGCTGCTCCCCACGTGGCTACAGGAATCCTACCTCAGGCATCTGCCTCCCACTCATGGAAAAATTCTCTGCACCAAAGTCTCCTCTTGTCTGCCAGCTTGAGCCAGCTGTTTTCTTCCTCCTCAGGGAGGAGAATGCTCTAGGGAGGGGAGCAGAGGGAGAAGACAGGGAAGAAGGATGTTGAGAACCTGAAAAGGGTCAAGAAGGGTTTTGTTCACTTCCAAATAAGGACAGAGCCTGCAGAGCCTAGGAGTCCCCTCCACAGGCCAGAAGTGCAGAGGACACAGCCAAGGGAGGCTGTGAACCTGGCACTGGTCGTCCCTGACCTGGCCACAGAGACCTGACAGTCGCCCTCACAGGTGGCAAGTGCTGTGGCTGCAGATTCCCAGGGAACAAGGATGAACTCACACCAGGAGACACATCTGGGGGACGCTGCCTGGGGTGAGCTGGGAAGGGCCCCAGGAGCCAAGCGGGACCCCAGGACCTGGAGACTTGATGTGAGGTCCGGATTCCGCCTTCTCCCAACGCCCTTCCCAGCTGTCTTCCCCACCTCCACAAACATGAAATGTTACATAACAGAAGTAATTGGAGCCAGGATGAGTCCACTACCTGCGCCCCGTAAGGAATGCATCCTAACTTCATTTTCTTCTGTTATAATCCGACTCTGAGAGCCGCTCCCTCCGGTCCTGTGGGAAGTCTAACCCAGAGTCACCGCAGCCTCTCCTCTGCGGTGGCACCAAGGGCACTGGCAATGCTCAGGCTGCCCAGAATACTGGGCGAGGCCCTGCAGCCTTGTGTCTGCCACACGATCCCCAGATCCTGACCTCTGAGATCTGCACCTCGGATGGGGACCGCGAGCCCCAGTCACCTGGAGAGTGGGCATCTGCCCTCTAGGTGCCCTGTCCCCTCCCAAACTCCTGGCAATGCCCCCCACATGATCAAGGAAAGGGGGAGCAGGGGTTTCTACCCTTTGAGGGACTCTGAGCACTGAGAAAAGGAATCTCCCCGCACCTGCCTCTCCCCCACGGTCCCCTCCTCTCCCCGTCCTTCTCCAGGACACCAGCACTGGGCCTGCCATGAACTGAGGGCCGTGACCCCAAACTGGACAACGCTGTGGACACGTGATTCATTTGACCAACCCAGACTTTTAAATAAGTCGCCACGTTGGGAGGTGATACTTGGAACACGGATCCTGGTTTTTCTACAAAAAAAAAAAAAAAT